>NC_138846.1:850524-1450524 GCF_965183815.1 Platalea leucorodia | reverse complement strand
ATCTCAGCGTGGCCAGCGCCAGCCCTTCTCTCCAGCCAAGGCACAAGACAAGTGGCTGGCTGTACCGCCAACGCCACTGCTTGGCGCTGAAGCGGGCCATCCTGGGCGACAGCACCGTCTGTCAAGCTAACGAGCAGAGCCTTGCTGGCCAAACGAACTGAGCAGCGAGGGTCCCGGCTTCAGTGTAAGCCCCCCTCTCTCTCCCCGCCGCACACTGATATAACGAGCTGGAGGAGAAAGGCTGCGCTCTCCCCAGCACGCAGCTGTTCTCCCGGTTTTAAAATGCTAATACAAACACAGCACTCTGCATGTCAGACGGCACAGAAGGAACAGTGCTGCAGGATGCGCTTCAGATGCAGAGAAGGCTTTTTGCAGCAGCAGAAGGGAACAGAGAAGTGAAGTGGGAGAGCTGCTGCTGTTTTGGTAAAATACAATTTCCTTTAGTTCTCAGCGCCTTTTCTCACCAGTCCTGCTGCTCAACACGAGTGGTGTTGGAGACTGACGCGCTGGACCGAGTGCTATTTCACCAAGCGCAGTGCCATTTGCGGCAGATCTACATCCTAACAAACGATGATTTAAACCCGACTGCCTCGCCCCTCAGCCCTCATTTGCTACCCAACACAAGAAAGACTTGTCTGAATTCAACTCCCAGCTCCGCTTGGGGTTTTCTGATGGCAACTTCACCTGCTTTTCTGAATCTCCACAACTCAGCGTTTTTACTGGCTTTAAGTCTTTAACAGTGACTGTAGATCAGGCAGAAAATGACTGAAATGTATTACCCAGAAGACTGTTAAAGAGTGATAAGAAAGCCTGGCTTCCCTTGTAGGGCAGACAAATAAGCTGAAGGACACAAGGATGACAGCTCCGAGGCACGTGTTAAACACCTACATCACAGTCCTGGGACTACAGGTTGCATATATAGCAGCTTGTTGGAGAAGATACTTATCAACCAGTGGAATTTTACGCTATTCTTGAAAACGCATTAAAAGTGCATGGTTTTCATGAGGCCTAGACATTTCTTCCTCTAGAAGAAGAATAACCCCATTCCTCTGGGCATCCCCAGACAAGTCAGCTTTGAACGTCTCGATCAAACTAAATACCTGAAATATATTCAGTAACATTTAATCCATACAGAGTTACTAAAAAGCTCCCTTTCTCTTTCTCTCTCCAAATACACCTGCTGGCTGTACTCAGCAAAGAAATCTTCCCTTCATTAGACCCGCAGAAATCAATAAATCTAGGAAGAAGTGAGCTGGATTCCGGTCTAACTCATTCATCACTCCCCCTCATTTCAAAATCTTTCCTGCCGTGACGACAGAGGCAGGAGGAACCAGCTGGAGTTTCAGATCCCAAATGGAATTCATAGTTAGGAGAAAGAATTATTTTTTTTTCCTAAATCATGTTTTGACTTGTAAATTGCACAAAACTGATCTGGAATTTGCCGAGAGGAAGAATGACTACTGGCACCCTGGCACTGTCACTTTTACAGCCACTTTTCAGAGTATAAAACCTCTTAGAACAAAAGATATCTGGTTAAAATCCATCTCTGTTGACAAGCCAGGAAGGCTGCCTGCTGCGTCGAAAGGGAAAACGGAAAGTTCCTAATAACAAAATTATAAAATATATATTTGTAGCAGTAAAAGTTTGGGATGAACATGAATTTTTCAAGTCAGTGTAGTGTGATATAGTGAGCAGGAAGCCTGCCAAATGATGTGTGCTGCAGGGGCACTGGGAAACACAGAGAAAGAGTCCAACAAGAGAGGCTTAGAGAAATGAACCTTTTTTATATATATCACACACACACACACACAGTTGGAGAGCAGAGGAGGGGACAGCTACACAGTAATAAACACTCGCAAGGATTAATGTGAAATAAGAAATGCCTACCATCCGGATTCTGGGAGTCTGCATCCTTGGGAATGGTGTACAGGTCGTAAGTGCTGTTCTCTAAGTTGCTGGCTCTCTGCAGAGAGAGGGAAAAACCCGTTTTGAGATAGGATTCCACAGAACTGACATTCGCAGCCTCGCGGAAAGTTCTTCAGCAGACGCTGCAGCAAAGCTGACTTACTGTGCAGAGCAGGACAGCGTTCTCAGCTGGGTTGTACGACATGTTGAACACAGGGAACTTGGAACCACTGAAGAAGAGTCATGAAGAAAAGAGAAAGTTAAAGTGGACCAAGATTATTTCTACCAAAGTCACCTTCTGATAAACGCTCTTCATTCTCTGAAATGTACCGAGTACCAGAAAAGCTCAGTTCTGATGAATTTCCTGAAGCAAAACCACTTGGAAACACTGTAAGAACATCAGTGTTTCACAAACGAAAGAGGCATTTCAGTTTGAAACTTAAAACTAGTTAAAAAAAAAAAAAACCTTATATCTATGCACAGATAAAAATTGACCTACAAAAATTCTTGCAGGCTTTGTGAGCTCATCTGACGGAAGAGTCAGCTGAAACTGAGGTGTGCGAATACACAAACCAGAAACGAACAAGGGATCCGGGATACCGACACCACCTCTTGTAAGATGGCGAGCACCCGCCTCCTACCTTCGCAGCTGCATGACAGCAACGTCTTTGGAACTGTTGAAATCAAGCTGGCGGAGGAAACGGTCCTTGACGTAATACAGCATGTTCCCATGCACAGCATAAGCAGGCCTCTCGCGCTCCAGTTTGAACACAATCATGCCACCGTCATGGCCTGAGGAAAGGCACGCGAGAATTCAAACACGTGAATTAAACCCTGTGGTTTTTCTCATCAGGAAGATGACGCTATCGAGGCCTTCAAACCAAGAAAGAGCCAGCAAAAATCGTAACGGATGACTGCCAGCCACCTCCGCTACTCCTCAGCCTGACCGAATTAAGTGATTCCACTTCTTTCCTAAGGGCCCACCCCCCTTTACGTTTCCTAATAAACCTAAGATCTGAAACTCTTCCAGAAACACGTTGCTTCGCTGTCACACATTTCTTTAAGTGTTAACAGTCCAGCGTGGGTTCCCCTAGGACCTGTCCTGCCCCTTCTTAGCCTTCGAGCATTTAGCTCGTTCAGGCATAGGCTATCTTGTTCTAGCTTTGACCTGCAGCTGACACAATGAGATTGTGTTCCACTAAATAAGGATCTTTGCCCTACGATACATTTAATAAAAGCATCTGCAAGTCAGTGTGTTCTGCAAAGTATGCTAAAGAAAAGCAAATCCTATCCGGATTTCCTATATGGAATATATTTTCTTTTCACAGCAGCCTGTCAGACACTGAGTAGGAGCTTTTTTTACCTGCGGCAAAGAGGTTGAGGTTGGGATGAGCAGCCAATACCCAAAAGCGATCATGGTCACGCCGGAAGGTCTGGACGCCCGTGCTAAATGTGCAACAGAAGGAAGAAGGAATATAAATAAAATGAAAACCTTGGTGTAAACAGTTCCCAAAATGAAGATCCTAAGCTTTGCCACACAGACCATCTCTAGCATTCAGCACGACAAGCCCACCGAGAGTTCAAAACACTGTATTCAGTGTCTTCTGTCAAACAATATATTCTCATTTAACACGCTTTCAGCAGCAGTATCATTAGGCAAGTCAGCCCTCCTCCACTTGCTTTCAGACAATTACAAGCCTTGCTCTTAACATGTGTCTCAAAGGGACAGAAAATGTGAAAAACACAACTTCTCACTCATGAATTATCGAACGCTAGCACTGATGTTTTAAGAACTGCTAGTGTTCTGTTTCTCTAAGAATACCTGTAGGTCTTTCATACGTGTAAATACTTCCATAACGAGATTGAGTCAGACAAGCACTAACCGTTTAGACATATCCCAGACTCGGATGCTCTTGTCCTCCGAATTGCTGAGGATTAGTTCCTGCCGCGGGTGAAAGACGGCGCACGAGACGTTGTTGTAATGCCCCCGGCAAGTGTCAACCTCCCAGGCCTTCGATTCTAACCAGAAGAGGAAAAGAATGAGGCAAATAATGCTTAAACAGGTTAAGCTCTGCCATAGCAGAAGCACAGCAAGCACTTTATAATAAAGCAAACCGCATCGCCCATTAGCTACTACACCATTCTCTGCAATCTACATTTTTGATCTTTCTCTAACCCATAGCACAGCTCACCTCAGAGAAAGAGATAAGCCAGACTACTAAAGAGGTGCTAAGATTGTACATAGTTTGGCTGGACTGAGCTGACAGAAGCACAACCGCTCCTGATAGAGGGCTTCTGGATCTCGAATCATCTCCCTTTCCTATTCCATCAGTGCATATTCAAAAAACTTCAGAGTCAAGTTTTTCTGCTCCTACCTGCTTCTGCTCAGCAGTCTCTGCAAATCAAAACAAGCTACCAGTGTTTGCTAGAGAACTGAGCTCTCCTCAAACTGCAAAAGCCAACGCTGCTTGGGATTCTTTCCCACTCTGTCATACAGACATGTTTGCAAAGTGTAAAGTACCTCCAGGTTCAGCCTACAGATGTTCAAACGTACATTTCCGCTCTTAACCCCCTTCTCCCTGCGGGCTCCCCCTCGAGAATCCTCTTACCATTCATCCGCCAGATCTTCACTTGCCGATCGTCAGCTCCCGACACAATAAGTGGCATTGTGGGGTGGAAGGCAGCCCAGTTCACCCCACGATCGTGGCCCTACAGGCAAAAAGAAAACAGTCACTCGAAGCAATCTGGTGACCGAATGGAATGAGCAAAGGAAGGACAAAGCAACCAAGACTACAGACAGGCTTGCCAAGACACAGCTTTCACTATTTTTATACCCCGTGCTGCTCATGCCGAATGCTTACAGACTGTAAGATTACAGATGCACGCAACAATAAGCTTTGCGGATACTGTTCTTCACCAGTAGAGCAAAGCTGAAGCTCGGCGGCAGAGCAGCACCACTTCCTCGCTTTAACAAGCCGTTACAGAAGGCTGTCTCTACCATAATCTCCTCCGTTGCTTCCAGTAACACAAGGTAATAACATCCTCTACTTAACTGAGCTTAGGGCTGTGCAGAGAAAACTGCATCGGTTTGGTTACCATGCAAACATCTCCAGATTTCAGATTTTAAACTCAGAAAAAGTAATGCCATAACCTACAAAGGCATATAACTCTACAGAGCTGAGTCAGGTGTTTTAACTCTTTTTTTCCTCTGCTATTTTTCTGAGCTTTTAGAGGATCATTTGTGTCACAGGGATTTCATTAAATAGACCTGAAAAGGCTGTACTGCGCACACACATTGACACTGTACCTCGAGAACATGCTTGACAACCGCATCTGTTGTCCCAAACAAATCCACCCCCGTTATTCCCCTGACATCCGATTCCACAGCTCCAGGGGACAGGTTCTTCTTCCTTAGGCCTTGTGGAACAAAGAGGAAGGAGAAGCAGGGGTGGAGGAAGCAAAAAACATATTATCAAGACAATGTTTCTAATTTAACAACAAGTTGAGCGCTCTCCTGAGCTGTTTACACACATCTTCAGGTGGAAACTGGGAGCGTGAAAGAGTGGAAGAGGGTGAGAAACATCCAGGAGTCCCTTCCACTTCCTCCAAAAGCTCAAGCTCAGGTTAGACACACCAAAAGGAAAGGCTGCAACGCAGCAGATCGTGCGAAGGATCGCCTCAGCTCGCCGGGATGCAGACAGCAGCACCTCAGCAAAGGACTGACAAACTCCCATTTCTCCCCCTCTCACCCCTTCGCTGATCTGAGCTTGCACCCTTCAGGGGACTTTCGCCCATGCCACTTTGATGACCTCCTGGTTATGGATTTGGACAATCCGCCTGGACACAAAACATTTTCAGGAGCTAAAGCTATACGAAATAAAGCCTGTTCCCACTTCTGAAGAAAACTGAGTCATCCCAGTTAAAACAGACCTCTATCTCCTACCCTTCATCAAAACCTCATGGAACACGGCAGAGAAAGTGAGAATTGAAAAAAGCCTCTCCTCCAATGGTGCACAGGGAAAAGACCGTACATACAACAGTAAAACAAAACCTAGAAAATATGCTTTTCCCTTTAAAAGTACTTGGCCCAAGGATGCTATCATGAAATTTATCCAGGATAAGAAAAAACTGTCTAGGATAAAAGCAGAATTGCCCTGGTACGGGTGCCAACACAGAGGGAAGTGTAAGGAGAAAACAAACAATACTGATGACAAAAAGTATTCTTTTCTTGTTGCAGTTCTGATTCCCAGACTCCTCACGGATTAACAGCTCAACAACCTCTCTGGCAAAGTTAGTCTAACGCAACCGACGTGTTAAGCAACGTCTCACAGCGAAGCACAGACGCTCAGCGCGCCGAGTGAGGTGCACATACAGATGGTCCGGGTCACGGTGAAGGACTCGAATGGCTGAGTAGATACTTCTACAAAGCTGACACAAAGTACCCCAGAAAGGAGGAATAAAACATACATAATCCAAGAAAGACGAGTGAAGAAACACAAGACTTTTGGAAAAGAACATACTTGAGCCTTTGACAAACCAGTGAAACAGGACTGGGACACAAGTGGAAAATTTCTGGCGTAACTGCACAAATCGAGAGGGAAGGCAGGACACTCACAGAACGCACCAGCCTCCTGCGCTGCTCTGGGGAGGGAGCAGGGACGGAAAGGGGACTTGCAGAAGAAAGGCAGATATTAGGCATTCTGAGGACAGCTGTTAAACAAAAAAACCTGAAAAGGAGCCTCAGCTCAACATGCAAACGAGCACACAGGAGAACAGGTATTAAAATAACCAGAGTCGAGGGGCACCATGCTAACTGTGAATGCCAAGTTGCAAGTTAGGAGGGAGGGAAGAAGACAGACCGTCCTTGGCAAAGCCTCTCGCTTTATTCCCTTCTCCAATGGCAACTAAAGAGGGCCCTTGGGTACAGACTCTGTCGTTGCTGGGCTCAGGTTCCTTCCTGTCCCTGTACTCCATTCGCCTTCAGCGGGCAGTTAGCGACGTGCAGTGGAGGCTGAAGTTGTACCAAAGGTTTCGCCAGCCATCAACATACACCCGCTGAGGGGACTAAAGGAGAGGCAGTCTAGGTCTACAGGCGCCATCTGGGGACTCTCAGCTCAGGTTCTCCCAGTCCCAGGGCTTCCCAGCCCAAACCCTCGGGTGATCCTCGCTTACGCTGGCCATCCAGATGGACTAAACAGAGCCCTGACAGAATAAGAAATTTTCCCGCCAAGCATCAGACACCGACTTTGCCAGCCATGCGTAAGGTTAAACAGGAGCTGGTGTGCGATGTTAGAGCACACAGAAAAGCACTCTGCTCAGGGGAAGAGTACTAACACCCTCCTCGGGGGTTAAGCCTTATAATAAAGAGACAAACAGAAGATTATTTTGTAGTTTCTGCAAGTTAATATCAGCATCACGAGCAAAGACTTCATTCCACAGCACGGGTGAATAATACAACACAAACATTCATGCATTTTAATATATATATATATAAAAAACAAGCTTATTCTGATGCATTCACACAGTCTCTCTCAGGAGATTAGCAGCAAACAGACCCTTTAACCTTGAGCATACTTGTTTTCCATTGAAGATCCTTTACCAGAAGGTTTCAAACCAAGGAGCACTAACTCTGTAGGAATTCAAACCAACAGGGCCATCTTCACATTCTGGTGCCCAGCCCAGGCCACGCTCCTCATCCCTCACACCCTCTGCTGAGGCTGCCAAAGGAGCTGACAGTTTTGGGAGGAGGATTTTGGAATGCGACCTTTAAGCTCATTTAACTGAGGGCATCAAAGAACCAATGCTCCCAAGTCCAAAACCTGCTGAAAAAAATGGCCACTGCTGTCAGCAGAAGCTGCAAGTTAACAGCAGCACTCAGAAACGGAGTCAAAGCTCAACACCAAATGATGCTGTCTCTGACTGCGGTTATGTGCACAACCGGCATCAGACAAAATGGGGAAATAACCCTTCCCAGGAGACTGCTAGAGCCAGGAGAGCATCCTGTGAAGGACACAAGTCATTCGGGGGAAAAATCAGGGAGTGGAATTGTATTTTGAACCCGTTCCTCATCTCTCGGTAGGTTTTTCCACACACTAGTATTCTCGCAGTGTCGTGTCTGACTGGAGCGACAGCTGAGTCAATAATTCAGCATGTCTCTAAAACCCCTCATCGCGTATCAGCTCAGAAAAAAAGGTCTGTACCATCTCCAAACCAATTTGGCAGCTGGAACTCTGCTGAGAGAGAGTGTTTGTGGGAGAACGCAGCAGCAAAGCTTACTGGCAGAAGAGCTGTTAAACTCCCCGTGCTGGCAGTAGAGAGAGGGGGACAGGTTTTAAATAACCAGGATATCCTGTCCCCAGCCCCTACTGTTGACACAGCTGGCCACGTCTGAGCGTGTACTACAAATAACGCGGCGTGCCCAACCAAAACTGCAATGGCGAGAGCGGCAGGTCGGATGAAGTCTGTCTCTGGAACAGTTTCTGTTGTAACACCACCAGTACTGCCCCCGCCTGCCTCCCACCACTCCCTTCTCTCCATCGAATATTTTCTTTATTTCTAGCTTTTCATTTAAGGATCCTATTTCATTCCATTAAGTCACCTTATGGCCTAGGTGTAACTAAGAAATAGCTAAGATATCAGCAAAGTGCTTTTGAGTTTTGACTTGCAACTCCTGCTCTGATCTTTAAGCCACACTTCGTGTTACGAAACGGACAAGCAGACTGAAAAAGTCGAAAGAATTCCTAATAATATTATCTTCCTGTCACCACCCACAACCAGACTACCAAAAAAAAAAAAAACACCCAACCCAAAAAACCAAACCCCTACCCTTTCTGCAAACCAGACAGAGGCCTTTTTATCTTTCTCTCAGAACAAATGACTTATTGCTGCCTCCAAGAGTTTTTCAAGGGGATAAAGGTGATCCAGGAATTGCTAAAATCCTCCTCCAAGTCTGGCGCACCTGCACAGCTGATCAGCTGACAACACTACGTCCCTTCTGCCAGCAATACTCGTTGCCTATATTGGCTATAAAATCAGACTGGGAGATTAGGTTGCAGAATCTTCGTCTTTAAGGGTTTTTTTGGCTGCGCAAACCTCCAGCTCACCTCACCTACTGTCGCAGAAGCCCTCCTTCAAGCAAAAGGGGGACTAGAAGACGCCCCGAGGTCCCTTCCAGCCAACACCCTAGGACTTCGTGGAAACTGAGGGGAAGAGGTCCCCGTCCACAGAGAATTTTCTGCCTGAGGCTCCCGCAGTCAACAGGCTGCTCCTCCTGCTCTCAGCGCCGAGCCGCTCTTTCCTGCCTGCCTTGGCTTTCAGCAATTGCAGTTTTGCAGTGGGCTTTGCCACTGGGTAACCCCTTGATCTGGGCAGCTCACCAGAAATATCCCAAACGCGCACAGTCTGATCCAAGCTGGCTGACACTACCAGGTCCTCAGAGGGGTGAAACTGGGCACACATCACATAGTGGTTGTGTCCTGTCAGCACGCTACAACAAAAAGGACAGAAAATACCATTTAAGCATAAGATATATTAATACACATTCCAATTTGCACCAACAGCAATAAGCTCAGTCTCGGGAAGGTTGATGAGGAATACAGGATTGTTAAATGCTATTCTTCAAGAGTTAACGCTGAGCACATCTGTTCTTACAGAGAGCATTCAAGGGCTGCCATTCTGCTATCAACAACTTCACAGGCTTTGGCACTGAAATGTATCACTTGAACCTCAAAAAATTTTCAACCAAACAACATGCGAATTTATGAATACAAGTCTATGTGGCCTTATGAATTTATGAATACGAGCGGCATCAGAATAAAGAAGCAAAAGACGAGATAGATGGAAATATTCACAACTGATCAGTTCTCTTTGTCAGTTCTATTCCTTCATCTAAGCACAGCTTCCGCTTGAAAACAAGAGATGAAGACAGCTCGCCCCCCAAACCGTGCAGTTCTTTTTTAAAGCAAGCACTGATTTTACCAAACACAAGTTCTGGACTGCCAGTTCCAAACCCGAATGGTCTGGTCATCAGAAGCACTCAAGATCCAGGGATATTCCTAAAAAGACAAAGTCTTCTGTACATGCAGCAATACACACCCCAGATGTTCCCTCCCCACGTGGTATTTTCCAACTGTCCCCAGGAATGACCCTTTTTAGATCTTATTTAAGATCTCGGAGGCAGAATTTATGCCTCTTACACCCCTACAGAAGGCCACCATATCTGCAGCACCCTCATACCAGCCAGTCCAGCGCAATTCCTTTAGCAAAGATTCCCATCCAGGGAAGCAAAAGAGATTCCCTTTCACACACGAAGGGAGCAGGCACCCATCACCGGGGTGAGTAAGAGAGGAGCTTACGTGGTGGAAGAAGGTAGTGCGAATATAATCCAAGTGCCCGAGCAGAGTGAAGAGACAACGGCGCAATTTGTAATTCCAGACCTGCACAACACAGAAGCAGAACAATGCCGGTACCTGCCGCCGCCTGCTAGACTTTTTGTGTGTGTTCCCCCATCGCAGTTCACCTACAAACCTCTCTTCCGTTGTAAATCGTGTTTCTAACGCAAGCTACAAAGAGACTTCAACTCACTGCAGTTAACTCTAACGTCTGCAACAGGAGAATCGCAATTCCCAAACACTATTTCCCACCCACCCAGATTCTCTCATCTTTTAACCAGTTTCTTTGCACATTCCCTTCCCTGGATGATACCTTTTAGAGAACAAGAGCTAAAGCGGTAAAATTTTACCTTTATCTTGTAATCATCACCTCCAGAAACAAACAGAGGCTGCTGTTTGTGGAAATCAATACCTCGAACGGGTCCTACAAACAGGAAGAGCAGGTTGGACACAGCAAGATGGCTGACAGCTGGAGCAGCCCCTTGTACCACTTAAACACTACGATTTGACAATTTAATAAGTCTGACAATTTAATAAGTCTGACAATTTAATAAGTCAAGAGCTTCAAAGCAACAATAAAAAGTCACGTAACAGTCTGAGATCCCATTCCCAAACCCGTTCCTTTCCATCAGGATGCCTGCAGCAACCCATCACAAAACACCCAGGCCCTTCAGAGCTGTATTTACAGGTTCATTTCCACACCAGAAACAGAACCACGACCCCGCTTTACGCGTGTGCAAGCAATGGCCAGGGCCAGCAAACTGGCCGCGAAGAAACACAGGCTAAAATAGAGAGGATCTGAAGTCAAACGGGCAGAGGCCTCGGCAACACCTCAGCAGAGCCTCCCTCCCTCCTCTCGGACCCCAGGCTTCCTCCACACGCAGGGCCCCACACCGCCCCGCCGCACACTGACCGTCGTGCTCGTCGAATTTGTCGATAAGGGTGCACATCCGATAATCCCACAGCTGGATGACGCCATTGTGCAGGCTGGTGAGGATCCACGGCCGCTTGGGGTGGAAGCTGAGCCCTGCCGAGGCACAGAGAGAGCTGGCAGCGAGGCCTCCGCGCAGTCGGGAGCCCAGAGGCCCGGAGCAGCCCCGGGGGACCCCTCCGTCCCCCCGCTCAGGGACCCACGGGTGGGCGGGAGCTCCCGGCGCGGCCTCCCCGGGCCCCCAGGAGCTCCCGGCACGGCCCAAGCACCGGTCCCGCCATTACCTTTCACCCGGGCCGACTTAGTCTCGAACTTGGTCAGCATCGCCCTGCACCCCGGCCCTCGCCACCGCCCCGGCCCTCCACGTCGGCGCCCCGGAAGTGCCCCCAGCTGACTTCCGCTTCCGCCACCTCCCCGCCCATCGAGTGGCAGTCCTCCCGCCGGCGCAGAGCGGCTTCCGGTGGCGCCTATGCGTGGCCGCGACGGAGGAAGCGGAAGGGCTGGGAAGATGGCGGCGGCGGTGGCGGGGAGAGCCTGGGGCGGGCGGGCGATGGAGGCCGCTGCGGGGAGGCGCCGGGCCCCGCTCCCGGCCTGGTGCGGGCTGCTCCGGGGGCTGCTTCTCGCCGTGCTGGCAGCGGGTGAGGCTGGCTGGGAGAGCGGCGGGGCGGGGCAGGCCGCTCCGCGACTGGAGCGGAGGTAGGGAGGGCCTCGCTTGGCCCCCTTTGAGATGGCGGCACTGGGAGCCCTTGCCTGGCCTCCTCTGAGTTGGGGAGGGGCTCGTCTTTTCCGCCCTGAGCTGGGGAGCCCCTGGTTTGTCCCCCTCTGAGGCGGGGCTGTGTCTTCTCCCCAGGCTCCTGCCAGGGGAACTCCGTCGAGAGGAAGATCTACATCCCCCTGAACAAAACAGCACCCTGCGTTCGCCTCCTGAATGCCACCCACCAGATCGGCTGCCAGTGTGAGTACAGCTGCGGGGCCTCAGAGCCGCTCCTGGGGGCGATCGTGCCGTAGGTGACGGGGTGTAACACAGCTCTGCTGTTGGACTTGCCCGGATCAGTATCGCCCTTGTTCTCAGCGCTGTTTGCCCTCTTTTCCGATCCTGTTCTGGTAACATGGTGACCTGTTTCTGCTAAATTGAGGGGTGGAGGCCTTAGAGGGACTGTGCTCCTACAGACCCTGAAAATCCCTGGCAAGGCAGAGAGCAGCGCTTTGAGCTTGTGCAGTCAGTGCACGCACAGGACAAAACCCAGCCGCAGCTGCCAGGGGTGCGAGGCAAAGCTGTGAGCGCCGCAGGATGCGTTGGGGTTAACAGGGTACGAGGGAACGGGAACAGGGAGTGAAGAAGTGAGAAGGTGACGTCTGAAAGGAGAGGAGGGCTTGGCTGAGCTGCTTGTGCCGTGCTTGTTAACTTTGTAAGGTTTTTTTGTCGTATTGAAATGGGGAAGGCAGGACTGCACGACTGTTAAAATTAAAAGATCGATAAGGGAGCCCCATTCAAGCAGTATTCCTGGCTGAAATTAGCGTGAGTCAGTGTTTTGCTCATTTCCAATTCAGTTTTGCTTCCACAGCGAGCCACTCCCTGCAGCGGAGGTCGTCGGCTGCCACTGCGGGGCAGCACAGCTGCGCTTGGTCTGGCAGATAACCAGGGTACGAGGTTCTCTTGACTCCTCTTCCACCCTCGGTGTGAGCCTGGCGTTAGGGCAGACAGCCCAAGCAGTCCTGCCTTCCTGGTCGCAGGCGGTTTATGACTATGACAGCAGTTACTAAGTGGGAGAGTTGACAAAGTGCTTGTTTTTATCGTAGCTTCTTATGAAAGTGCTTTGTCGTCCGTTTTCTTCAGGACAGGGCGAAATGATAAGCGTCGGACCTGCTTTGTTGCTCGTCCCCTTTGCTGTCACAATCTTCTGCCCCTTGTGCCCCTCCAGGCCTCGTGCTGAGCTGTCTTTGAGCTCTCGGTTTCTGAATTTGCAAGCTTTACTCTTTGCTGAGGGGCAGCACTAAACTGCTGCTGTGACTGTGCTCCGTGAGGCAGGTCCTGTCTCCTCCAGGTGCCTTTCTGTCTCAGGGCCTGTTTCCTGCTCTCCTTCCTTACTCTTCCGTCACAGGAGACTCAGTGCTTCGTTAGCTGAAAGTGCTAAAAAAGTGCTAAAAGCACTGAAGTGCTTTGATGCACTTAAACAAAAGCTACTTTCAAAGCTTGAGCACTTATTTCTTCATCTATGCTGTTCAGCTTTTTTCTTTCCCTACTAAAAGCCACTGTTCCTTTTTCTGTCCTCCTCTAGCTAAATGGTGCCACTTCACCAAATTGCTTCCTCCAGCCCTCTAATCCCGTGAGCTGTTCTTCCCTAAAGCCCTTGGTAACATCCTGCCCTGCTATTCCGGGGTGGTTTGGGGGTGTGAAGGATGTAGATCCCTGTGAAACGTGAAGGGCACGCTCTCTTTCCACAGCCTCCATCAGCGGAGACACAGGGGTGATCCACGTGGTTGAGAAGGAGGAGGACCTGAAGTGGGTGCTTGCTGATGGCCCCCACCCACCCTACATGATACTGCTAGATGGGAACCTCTTCAACAGGTCAGTCATCACCAGTATTTATCTTCCCAGGGCAAGTGGAGCCCAGAAGACCAATAGGGGTCCCTAATCTGGTGGTGAAAATGTCGTTTTTCGAGTGACAGATGGCGGAAACAGCCCTGACTGCACTGAAGTATAGTGAGGTTGAAACATTTGTGGGTTTGCTGTGTTTTAGTGCCTGAATTTATTTCTTCTTAAATGGGCTGGTTTGCTGTTAGAGCTCTGCTCTGTGTAAATTCTGATGCCGTGTTCGTTACTGTAGCAGTTACTAAAGTTCATTAAACAACGTGATTGAGATTGGTCACATCTCTTCCTGGGCAGTGCAGGAAAGAAGTGGCTGAAGTTTCCTGCTTGTTGCTGTATGCATCATCTCATGCAGTTCTGAGAAGATGAAGAAAAAGGGACATGTTGGTTATTTTGATCAAAAGCATCATCACACGCTCGACTGTGATACGTCAGCATTAGCACGTCTTGGATTGTAACTCTTCATTAACGAATTCAAAATTTCATTCGTATTTTGTCTCTTCCAGGAGGGTAATGCTGCAGCTGAAGGGAACCTCACGAGTGTCGGGCCTTGCTGTGGCCATTGCCAAACCCAGCCCTCCCCAGGGATTCTCTCCTGGTTTGAAGTGCCCCAATGATGGGTTTGGTAAGGAAATGTTCAGTCTTTATCCTTGTTAGGAGGAAGGGAAACGGTGCCTTTACATGGTACAGTCAAAGCAAGAAGTGCAAAGGGCAGCTGAAACTGCAGCTACGCTTTAATGTCAAAATGGTGTTTAAGATAACAGGCTCGTGATGTTCTTTCGAAGTAGTTGGTCTGAGCTGGAATCTCATCGTTGCTCAACAAGGGCCGGGACAGGTGTTTAGGGGAAGACTGGTAGATAAGCTGGCTAAAACGGCGTTAAGTCACTAAAGTGTTAAACCTGACCAAGGGTTGTTGTAACTTCTTTTTCTTTAACATGTGAAATTTATACTTTGTCCACATGCGATCCTTAAAGCGTCTTGTGTTTGCATCGATCGACTGGAGTCCGTGTTCACCTTTCTGTCTGGGCCAGTCGCTACTTTTTAAAATGACATGCTGCCTCCCCGAATTCCCCCTGTGGTTTCAGTTAGGTTTTCATTTCACTATTTTTTCATGCAGCAAATTTACGGTATTGCTCTTTGAGGGGAAGAAATTGCTACACCTTCTGTAGCTTGCACAAAGCTTTCTGCTGTGAAGGATGCCGTGTACGCTCCTGGGATGCGTTTGGTCTGCTGGCATTGGTCGTGTCTCTGCCTTCGTGCTGTTTGCACAGTATCTAGGTGTTAAAATGATTGGCACATTACGGATGCCTTAGGGGTACTTCCAGCACATGATGAGCTCAGAAAATGCGGGTTTGTGTGTTCCTCCTTTTGAAGTATAATGTTTCTCTGTGTGCCTCCTCCGCTCTCTCAGCATGTGATAAATGCTCGCTAAGTGCTCACGCCAGCCTCCTGGCACGCGACGGCTTGGAGCACGCATGTTTCTCGCTCTCTCTGCGTGGCACAGCGCTCTGTCTCTGCCGCTCTGCCGCATGCAGTGACCGACTCCATCTCTCCAAGCCTTTGTCAGCTGGTTCCCCAGCCCGTAATGGTGCTCATTCTATATTTGCTGCTATTTTCTCAGCAGGCCCTACCCCTCCTGCAGTCTGTTATTCTCTTCCAGGCTCAGATTTGCCCATTTCTTTCTGTTTCCAGGTGTGTATTCCAAAGATTATGGCCCTCAGTTTGCGCACTGCAATAAGACTGTGTGGAATCCTGTGGGGAGCGGGCTTTCGTATGAGGATTTTGACTTCCCTATTTTTCTCCTCGAAGATGCCAATGAGACACAAGTTATCAAGCAGGTACTGCACATCCTCGACGCGTAGGAGAGGGGAACTGCTGCACAGTTCAGGAAGGGGGGCAGCCGTTTTGTTTTCTCTCACCTTAGATGTTGAAATCTACAGTAAAAAAAATGTATGGTCCGATTTTACATGCAGTACATAATGCTAATACAGAAAAGCTAAGTTTTATAACGATTTTTATTTCCATCCAGTGTTACCAAGACCATAACGTCCCTCGTGATGGATCGGGCCCCGAGTACCCTCTCTGTGCCATGCAGCTTTTTTCCCACATGCATGCTGTCACCAGCACGGTTACCTGCATGAGGCGCAGCTCCCTCCAAAGCACCTTCAGCATCAATCCAGGTGAGCAGAGTCCTCTTTCGTTGTCACCATGTGGGATGAGGCTGGTGGGAAAAAAATCCCAGTGGAATACAGGCGTGCAAAAGAAAGGAAATCTTAGAATTTCCCTAAAGGCTTGCTTGCCAGCTGAGCCTCCTCAAAATAAACTATTCAAGTGGTAAGGAATTTGGGGCTATGTTTGTCATCAGTTTAGAAAATAATATGTAGAAGAGATGCTGGCTGAGAAAGGTACCCGATAGCTCCTACGTAGATCATCAAGAACGGCTCTGAGATTACTGCTCGTTAGGCTGTGGGCACATGAATTGAAATCCTGGTCCTGGTGAATGTTTTGCCAGTGACTTTCCTGGGGCCAGGACTTCGCCCCTGCTGAGCAGAAGTTTGCTCCTGTGATAGACCCACTGGCGAGCTACGGCTGACCAGAAAGCTCGTTTCTCACTTGTCGCTGCTGTAGTCTCAACTCAGGCAATGTTGTTTCTGCTTCCTAGAGGTTGTGTGTGATCCTCTTCTGGATTACAACGTGTGGAGCACCTTGCAACCTATCAATTCCTCTGGAAAAGTCGATCCTGAGAAGGAAGTTATTATTGTCGCTACACGGGTAGGTACCTCTTAACCTTGCTTTGTAGAGTGTGGACTGGAAAGATTCTGGGGAGATGTGGGCTTAGAGGCTCATGGGAATATACTCCTCATATATTTTCATTCACTCCCATGTTCCAAACTTTCTTTTAGATCTGCCTGGCTATTGTGTTTCTGCAAGTATGAGTCTTTTAGTTGGTGGGTTTACCTGTTGTTTCAATAGAAGGACATCTGCGTTTTGTTTCTTTCTGTCTTGTTAATATGAGACTTTTTTCGGCACTTTCTTCACTGAGGGAACCAGACAAGTAGAAATAGTTCGTGTGTCTGTTATGCTTTCCTAAGATATTTCACATCCTTAAGATGTGCTGCAGGGGGAGACAGCGTGGTTGGCTCATCTGTATTTTTTGGGGGAAGGCTGAATCATGTGGAGATTTTGTTGTGTGTCAAGCAGTGAGTCAGTGTCAGAGCTGAGAAAGAAGTTCACTTCCCCGTCTAGCAGTCTGGTTTACAGTCACTTTACGCCCCCCAGAGATGCAAGTTCAAAACTCCGTTTTGCCACTGTCTGAGGCCCACGCTGAACAGTGATGCTGGCGTTAAAATTATGGCACGCTTGATAATCTCAGTTTTCGGGTCCGGGCTGAGGGGTGGTGGCGGCGGCCGGGCTCTGAGGCCTCAGGACTGCCGCAGCAATGCAATTGGTATTTTAAGTTTCATTAGGCGGGGTGCTTTGGTCCTTCCTTTATCAGTAGGATGAGCGGGCCAGGAGGGAGGTGATAGATTTGCTGTCCCAATACAGTATTCCTCTGTCTGTGGGCACATTTCTTACGCCTCCTGTTCATGCTTACAGATTGACAGCCATTCCTTCTTCTGGAACATTGCACCTGGGGCAGAGAGTGCTGTCTCTTCCTTTGTGACCCACTTGGCCGCTGCTGAAGCCCTTCATAAAGTGTCAGATATTCATTTGCTGCAAAGGAATATAATGTTCACCTTCTTCCAAGGGGTAAGAGCAGCGGCGTCGCTCCACCGTTTGGCTTGTTCTAAGATAGCAAATCAGCCCTCGGCTCCCTGCAAATGAACTTTTTCCCTACTCTTTGCGCGGAGCCATTTGTCTGCATCCCCACACCGCGGTTCTCTCTGCTCCCCCAGTGAGAACAGGATCTTAATTGCACTGGGATAACAACAGCAGATGGAGCTTCCACTGGGGCAACCCATATTCTGCCCCACAGTTCATTCTGGATGAATGACTCAAACTTTGCTTTCCCTCCTCTCTGCTCCCAGTGTGCCTGTCTGTATGTCTGTTCTCTGCCTCACCCCCGTTCAGGATGAACTGCAATGGCCAAGCTTTAAATTCTGAAATGAAGCCCAGAAAAGGCTAGATTAAAAATATATGTGTTGACAGCAGCGAAATGTAGCTCATTTCTGAGCGCCCAGCACTGGAGTTGGCAGCTGTGGAAGAGCAGAACAAGCCTGTGGAGGAGGGACTGATGGCCAACAGCTGATGTTCCCCTCAAGGCATCTACACTGATGGCTTCTTTTGTGCAGCTTTGTGAAACCAGCTCCCACAGCCCCATGCTGTGGCCATGTGATTCCCTCCATTCACCCTCCTCGGCACATATATCCCGAGTCAGAATTTCCCTGGGGGAGACAGGCATACAACGCTGCGGAGCGGACATTCTCTGTCGCTCCCAAGGTGTAGGAGGAATGGTAAGACTTGGCTGTAAATTAGTCAAGGGGGAAGTCTGGCGGCTGGCTGACTTCATTGCCCTTCTTTGACGCAGGGATTCTCTTCTTAGGGGCACCTCTTCTTCCCCAGGCAATGCTCAGCTTCTTGCAGCTCTCTTGACAAACTCATTTCTGTCATGTAGCCTTCCCTCCCTTTTTTCCAGGGAAACAGACAGCCCTCCTTTCCGGAAAGCTTCATACGTTTCATTCCTGGAATGGAGAGTTGCCCTTTTCCCTGACTTGCTGTCCTCCGTACCAAAAACCAAAGAGGACGACTTATGCCAGAGTGAAGGCTGTGTTAATGCCTCTCTGCTGGTACTCACAGTAACGGTGTCTTGCTAGATATCGGTGCTCACTGAAGTCTGGCTTTGCCTCTGTGCCTTTCTTGCTGTGGAATTCAATAGCTGTCCCCCGGTTTTTTGCTCTTTACCTTCGTTTCTGTCCTTTGCTTCATCCCTTCCTGCGATACCTCTGTCTTTGGAGCAGGCACAATGTAATGTGTACTTTGGTCTTTTGGTGTGTGCCAGGCTATGCAAACCTTCAGAAATACTTGGTGCAGCAGTTGGCCCTCGAACTCTTGGGTTTGGTCCCCTCAGCCTCTCAAGTATTGCTGTTGGTTGTGCCAGGCAGCTATCCGTATGTGATTTGTGTATGATATTTTTTTTTTCTGTTGCAGGAGACCTTTGATTACATTGGCAGCTCACGAATGGTGTACGATATGGAAAAAGACAAGTTTCCTCTCCGCTTGGACAACATTCATTCATTTGTGGAGTTGAATCAGGTGTGGGATAAGTTAGGGGACCTTTGCATTCCCTGTTCCTCTGTGATAATTTAGCTGCGGTTTTCCCAGCCAGCCTTTCACTGGTTTTGATTTTTCCCTGGACTGGACTGCCCTGCTTTGCGAGACTCAGTGATGTCCAATCACGTACTCATGGCGGGGTTTTTTTCTTGCAGGTGGCTCTAAGGAATGACTCGATTCTGTGGATGCATACAGACCCCGTCTCTCGGATGAATGAATCTGTTGAAGTGCAGGTAATAGAAAGCGATCTGTAGTCGTTCATCTAACCAAAATGCTGCGGGGTCTTTAGCACGCTGCAGATGATCCGGAAGTTAACCTTTCCACAGAAATTACACATCCAAAAGACTAGCAGAACAGTGCTGTTTTCTCTTTTTTCAGGTTAGAAACTTGCTAGATATTCTGAGTAACAGCAGCGTGGGAGCAAACGTGACTTTGCAGGAAGCTGGATATTCGCAGCCGCTTCCCCCATCTTCCTTCCAGCGCTTCCTTCGGGCCCGGCACATCCCTGGAGTGGTCCTAACTGACCACAGGGCTGCCTTCCAGAACAGGTACTTCTCCGGGGTCGGCGGCACAGGGTGGCCCACGGCCGAAGGCAGCGGAGCCGGCAGAGGGCATCTGAGCTCCTGCGGCACCTCTGCCGGGGGCGTGCTGCCTAACATACATGTAGAGCGGCAGTCCGGGGGGAGCAGAGGAGCAAACATGTGCCATGTAATTGAACAAGCGCAACATAATTATTCTGACAACCGAAAGAAATCCAGTTTTGTACAGAAAATGTTCCCCACAGCTGGCTAGAAGCCAGAGGTGAGCAAATGGCAACTGAGCATGCCTAAGCCTCATCTGTTCTTCCAGAAGCTAGATGCCTTTTTTTTTCTTTTTTTTTTTTTTTTAATATAGCTTTCTATTTGTGATGGCAGAAAGCCCCAGGCATTGGAAAGGGCACTTTCATTCACCCCACATGACCCTACTACAGCGTGTCCCTTGGGGATCCCCTGCTCCTCTTCGACTTTCAAAGTGGAAATGTGGGATAGAGAACATACATATGTCTCTCCTCTGTTCCCTAAACTCTTCAAATTGTCTCTTTTCCTTCATTTTCTGTCCTTCTCTGTTGTTTCTGAGAATCTGTAGCAATCAAGGGGAAGTAGCTTCCCTTTCATCTCTAAATCTGCGCTGCTGTAAAGGGGTGAGAAGCGCTGGGGTGGAGGAAAGCGCGGCTCGGTGCTGTGTGACCCATCTTTAGAGTGGGGGGATCGGTCCCAGGTTGGCTGGGAATGGCGGGTGCGTAGACCACGCAGCGGCCTTTCAGTCCAGTTCCCAGTTCAGCTGTGTGTGCTGCAGATGCCTTGGTGTAAATCTCTCATAGAGTTCACTTGGAATTCCTTGCCGCCTTCCAGATAAGGCATTAATAAAATCCACTGGCACGACTCGCATCAAAAGCCCCCTTCCCAGGAGACCTCCTGCATGGGTTGTCCTTGCCTCAGTTTCTCTGCCCATTTAATAGATTGGGCTGTCGCCCACCTGAAAGCTAATCACAGCTTGTAAATTGTGTGGAGATCCTCAGATGGGAGAAGCTGTGGAAGGGCCAAGTTAATTATAAAGCCTCATTAAATGGTTTAAGGAGCGTGTGGCAGGGCAGTGCTTTGGCAGGGCTGTCTCTCTGCTCCCAGGAGACTGCTCCCACTGTTTGCTTTAGGCACACTCTGAATTGAATTCCATGCCCTGTGGTTTCTTTCTGCCCCTCCCCAACCTCTGTTTGCCTTCTTCTTTGCAGATACTACCAGAGCATGTACGACACTCCAGAGAACATCCGGCTGCAATACCCCGAGGGGCTTAGCCCAGAGGAGACCTTGGAGTATGTCACAGACACAGCCAAGGTTCCTACTTTGCATTTGCTTTAGCTGCTGTATCTGGGGCGGATGGGGCTTTGGGTAGGGGCAGACAGACGCAGGGTCGTGGGGAGAGGGGAAAAGCTGTTTCCAAAAAGGGCAGAAAGGAGGTGGGAGTGCTTTGTACAGTGACAAAGGCAATAGGCGCTCAAATGCTAGCACGATGGAAGCGTTTTGATGGATGTGTGGAGTCTGGCTTGCTCTCCTTGCTTGTTTTGCTGGATCTGCCTATCTTGATTAACACAGAGCACTCTTCCTTTGCAGTCCCTGGCAGAAGTTGCCACAGTGGTCGCCCGTGCTCTCTACCGGCTTGCGGGGGGAGCCAACAACACCTCTGCTATTCAGGCAGATCCAAAAACGGTACGAGCAGATGGAATTGAGTCCCTGGCATCTCTGATGAGCCCTCACGTACTTCCCTTCTGTCTCTGTTTATATGTGTTTACACAGCATGCTGTCCTGTCTGTCTCCGTGAGGGCTTCACCTCCCCCCTTCTCTCCCCACCGCAGCTGAATGAAAAACCTTTCACCCTTCTCTCGTTCCTTGCCTCTCGATCTCAGGGCAGACGTTAAGCTGAGCCCTCTACAAAACAGAGCTCCTTTATCCTCGTTCCACAAAGCAGAAGAGGAAGCTGAGGTGAAATGGCAACGTGTGCCACAGGGATCAGCTGAGGAGTCAGTGGAGCTGGAAGCAAACCCAGTTTTCGCAGCTCGGTCCTGAATTATATACAGTTGTGACATACAGTCTCTCCTTTGCTGGGCTCTTGGCCCTTGTAGTGGGAAACATCTGTCAGCCAAATAATCTTGGGAGGTATAGCTGTTAAGATGCTATTTTCTTTCCTCTTTGTATAAACTAATTTCCATCTCTTTCCAGGTGTCTCGAATGCTGTATGGGTTTCTGATTAAAATGAACAATTCCTGGTTTCAGTCCATCATTAAACCAGACATAAAAGGAATTCTGGGTAAGAGCAACATAGGGAAGAAGAACAGAGGAATGGCTTTGACCCCATATGTTACCTGGCAGCTTTCTAAAGCGCCATACTACCCTTGTCTGCTTCTGGCCCTCTCCCCTCCAATCCCATTTCCGTGACTGTTCCAGGTGATGTTCCCCAACATTACGTCGCCGTTTCCAGCCCTGTGAACACTACCTACCTTGTACAGTACGTCTTGGCCAACCTCACGGGCACTGTTGTTAACCTCACCAAGGAAGAGTGCCTGAACCCTGAAAAAACCCCCAGCAGTGAGAAAGAAGTAGGTATCCGTTAGAGTGGGATGATGGGTAAGGACAGATCTGCTGACCGATTTGCTGGTTTCCACTTTTGAGGAAAGCCGGTTAGGAATGCTTGCTATTGCTTGTAATAATACATGGGAGAACCGGGAAACTCCTCCAACGAGGAGGCATCTTAATGCCCAAGGGCAGGGGAGGAGCGGGCAAAACACCCTTGCGGTGTGAGCAGTCAGTAAAGCCCCTCTCTCTCTCCCCAGAGACACGGAGAAGGTTCTGGGTACAGTCTGCTTATTTGCTCGTGGCTGTTTGCTGCCTCTTACTCTCCCGTTTTCGTTGCAGATGTATGAATATGCCTGGGTGCAGGGTTCTCTGGACCCTAACTCGACATCACGAGTCCCCTACTGTGTTCGGTCAACCGTTCACCTGAGCAAAGCGCTCTCCCCTGCCTTTGAGCTGAGGCAGTGGGGATCTACAGAGTACTCCACGTGGACAGAGAGTCGGTGGAAAGAGATCCGTGCCCGAATATTTCTGGTAGCCAGCAAGGAGCTAGAGGTGAGTTTGTAAATGTCTGAAAAAGAAAGGAGAGAAAAAAATGTGGCTGGCTTTGAATAACATCTCCTGACAGCTGGAGAAACAGGTCAGAGTTTGTTGTAAGATCTTGTGCCATCATCCCGTGTGAGCTCCTCGGCTAAGAACAGCCAGGCTTTGGTCTTTGGAAATGATGAACCAAGGATGCCTCACTGGTGATAACCCTGCCACCTCCAGCCGTTTGTGGGTTAATAACCGAGTCGCTGAGGCTGAGACAGTGCAGAGTAATGGAGTCCCATGAGCAGACTGAGCTCTGTGAATAAAAGATGGAAGTGACAGGAGTCTTAACCCCTTCCCCGAGCACGGGAAGCCAAGCCAGTGACTCTGGCTCTTCAGGTGTTTTGCCTGATGTGCAACCCCGATCTTCCTTCCCGCAGTTCGAATCCCCTCTGACAGCGCAGAAAGAACTTTTGCACAAACCTCCACAAACAAAAGCTGCTGTTGGTTCAGGGTCTCAGATTCTAAGCAGCCCTTAGCTGGGTGTGACGTGGCGTTAAGTGCCAGCGGAATAAGGGTTAAGCGTACAGTCACTTTGGGACTCTGCGCCTGTCCTGATGCCCTCTGGTTGGCTGTTAATGATGTCATACCCTGTCGGGACAGACTCCATCGCACTGTCGTCATCACGTGCTAGCAGCAAGCCACCCAAAGGCCGCGCAAGCCCAGGCAATTGTTGCACCTCTGGGATGGTTATTGGAAATCCGAGCGATTTATTCGTGTGGCACTGGGCCTTTTTACCACTGTCAGGCACGCACAGTGCCCTCCTGCGTCTCTCGGCCTGTTACAGCCCAGTAGATACTGGTGCCCTGGAGACGCGCGGTTTGAGCCCAGCCATCCCTGAAGTGTTGACCCCATAGACAACGTACCGAGAGGGTTGTAGCGGCGTGTGAGGGTCTGGCCACTGCGTGGGGACTGCCCTGAGTTACCCAGGGGAGACGGGGAACAGCAGTCCTACCCTGCGAGGAGAAGGGCTGACAGCAAGGAACCTAACGAGCCCTCGGACTAGTCTGGCACTTAGGCTGCAGGAAGGTAATCAGTCATGCAAGTTGAAGACATTTCCAGTTCCTTGCTGGGGGAGATGACAGTTCATGCCGGAGTAGCCAAAGTGTCACATTAAATGCTTGCTAAAAATCTTTGCGAACTGCGTCGACCGCTCTGAGGCGTGATACGTTCTTTATTCGTGATACAACTTTCTTACCTTTTCTCTTAAACATCTGTTTGTGTGCACTGTTGATAACGACAGTGAAAGCTGGCCTGATCCCGTCTGGCAGCCGCTTTTGTCTAAGGCCGTAAGGTCCTCGGTATCTTTTAATTTCGATATAGATAGTGCCTCGGTAGCGAGCTGGTCTCTGCAGCTGTCTGACAGAGACCCCCATTCGCTGCAAATTCTGCGAGGTGCTGCAGGTCTGTGTTTGTAACGACAACGCTAAGTGTTTCTCATCCCTTCCTAGATAATCACTTTGGTTGTGGGCATTGCCATTCTGATCTTCTCTCTCCTCGCCACGTATTTTATCAACGCCAAAGCGGATGTACTTTTTAGCGTCCCGCGGGACCCTGGGGCTGTGGCTTACTGAAGATGCTCTCGGGGCTTGAGAAGTCTTAGCCCTTGGATTACAATTGTCAAAGATAAAACTACACTGGAATTGCCCCTCTCTCTGGATAGGGACACAAATGGTTCTCTCCAGAGCTTCTGTGCTCGGGTTCTGGGGACTGAGCCCTAAGATGTAAGAGACTTTCCCAGAAAACCGTGCCGACCAAGCCCTAAAGAAACTGTGACTGAAAAGTTCCCAAAGCCTTTCTTTTTTAATTTGTCCTTACTTCTGAGCAACTTGAGAGGATTGGTCCTGGATGCCGCCGAGACGACAATGTGATGGATGTGTTCCCTAAACGACGGCAAGGGTGGAAAGGGTAAGGGTGTTTTCTCTGGGATGTACGTGGACCAGCAGATTTCCGTGGTGTCTGACAGCACAGGTGGCCTGTTAATGGCCAACTGTTGCTATGAATTTGTGTATACTACAATGCAGGGAGGGCAAGGTGTGTTTAACAGATGATTAGATGTAAAATGTCCTTTTTTTAATGGTGCAATATTTTCTGGGTTTTGTATATATATAAATAGTTCCGTTTAATTAAAAAAATCTCCACTTACAAATTAGCCCATTGCCTGTTTTGTCTTAGTTGCTGCCAAAAGGACCAAAACCACTGGGTGTTGCAATACGTTTTGGTCTCGGGAGAAACAGAGTTTGGTTTGGTTTTCGACTCGCATTGAAACTTTGAATTCTTTCTACAGCTGGACAAAAGATAAAGGCATCGTGCCCTCAGACAGGACAGGGAATTCGCTCGCTGGTGGTTAGACTGTAAGCTCTCCGAGGCAGGGCTGGCTGCTCGCTCCAAACAGTCCTTTGTACCGTGGTACCTTGATCTCGGTCCGTCCCTAGGCGCTGGTATAATAAACGTGGTTTTTAACGAGCGTGCTCACACACTTGGTCTCCTTTGCTGCTATTGCTTCGTGCCCAGCAAGGCTGGGCTCTCAGGGCTGGCGGTTGTGACTGACCAGGCACTTGGATATTCCTGCTCGTTTCTTCTGTATGAAAAGTCACTCGTTCTTCAGCAGTCGTGATTTAAAGGTGTGATAGTGCCGTTGTCCAAAGTGAGGAGCTCAAAAACAGGTAGAGAGGGTTAATTCCAGAAATGGGAGCTGACGAGCACTAAAGCAGACATCACTTGCCCTTCCCTAGAGGACAGAGCGGGCTTATTGTGTTTCAGGCTTTTCTCAACTAGGCGTACGTACACTCCGGAGCTTTAAAGTAATTCAGACCTTGTACTTTCAGTGCTACCCTGAGGGAGATGTTTTCCACTTGCTAATGCATCCTGCCATCAGGAAACTGCTCCTGATACTTGGTGGGATGTTTCTGTGCCTGGTTTCTTTTCATTTCTCCTAGCAATGCTGAAGAAAGTCATATCTCAATTTGCGTGGCGATACCTTGTCTTTACAATAAGGGTTTTCATAGCCTCTTAACTCCTAATCTTTGGACTCATTCCAACTTTGTCAGAACAAAATCAGTTCCCCAAAATTATCCAAGTAGACTATTTCTGTGCGTGAAAGTATTTTGGGTGAGACGGAGGACCTCAAGACAGCATGTGGTCTGGCAGAGGATTTTGCAGAATATTTTTTTCCTTCCCTAAGGTAAGTTTATTGGGTTTTTTGTGGTTTTGTTTTTTTTTTTTTTTTACATATCAAAATGCAAATGCTTAATTCGTGGTGGAGCAGTGCTGTGTGGAGAGATGGTGGGATCTGTGATGGCTAATCAGCAAATTGGGTTAATAGACACGGGGTTCTTGATAATTTTCAAATTAAAAATGCGTCCTTCCCATACTGCTCTCTCTCCCATCTTTCAAATCTAGATTCTGTGCTTGGGTTTGGGCTTTTTTTTTTTTTTCTCTTTTCCCCCCTGAAGGCTTCTAGTTGGAAATTTTTTTTTTCTCTCCTCGTTTTCCCCGTACAAACAGAAAGAAACCCTTTTACCACTCCCAGCCCCATTTTCCACTCCCAGCTTTTTGTTCAGCGCTGCTCTCTGGCGAGGCGAACAAACAGCTGCCTCCGTTGCCTGTGCCCGCGCCGCTCCTTGGATGGCCAACAGGTCTCCCTGCGGACGGCGCGATGAGCAGCCCTCCTATCAGCGGCTGACAAAAGGAAGGGCGAAGCAAGGGGGCCAGGCTGGCAAGCGCTGCAGCAGAGACACATTTTCCCTCCTGCTGCCAAGGCTGGAGAACACCGCAAGTCTTCGCTTGACTCCCAGCCCAAAATTTACCCCGAGCTGGGGTTTTGCGTGTCCCTCGAACTCTCTTGGTGCCAGCGCTGTCGCTGCACAGGGGGGTAAAAGGGAAGGCGGTAGCCATCGGTGTTTCCAGCCCTCCTCATCGTGTTTTGCCATGGTCAGTAAATTCGTTTTGCTCAGCTGGCTTTTGATGAGGAGGCTCGCACCGTGCAGACCTGAGCCTTCCCTCCTCTGGGGAACTGGGCCCGAGTGCTGGATGAAAGGGGGCGGGGGGGAAATCGGCAGGATTGCGGGATTCGTCTGGGAAGCAAATGAGCTACGAGAGTGAGTCCTAGTCCCAAGGTTTCTCTTCGCTGTCCTTCCCCAGACCGGCTGCGCCCGCTTCCCTTCCCCTCGCCATGCCCTTCTCTCACCGGTGACACGGACCCTGCTGCCGGGCTGAGACCTTGAGGCGAACAGTACTTGAAATACAAAGGTGTTTTGTTAAAGTAAAGCTAATGTTGGTGAAAGGAGCTGCTCTGCGTGTGGTAGAGAATGAAATCCCCTTTTATACGGAAACAAGACCATGCGAAAAGGTCTTATGTTCACCTGCAACCCTCTCCAGATCATAAATGGGGTGAGTTGGGAGGAATCGGGATCTCTGTGACCTATTCAGTCGTTCAGCCTCACTCCTGATCTTCAAACAAAGAGCTGACAGGGGATTTGGGAGCGCTCTTCCCCTCTGCTGGGACCAGGAAAGCCTTTGCTGCTTTGTGCGCGGCTGCTAAACCGCTGCCCCTTAGGGAGTTGCTGTCTGCTGCTTTAAGCCCAGAGTTAGTGTCTTAGCCCTGGAAAGGCTCGCTCTTAAGCCGTCCTTTCCATGCCTTCAGTCTGAGTACAGTTATCTGCAGTAGATACACGTCTCCGGTTTAAAAACAAAACCGGCTTGACCCCTTGTGCGTCTTCCTTTGTAACGTACAGTGGCTGCCCTTGGTTTGGGGCTGAGTTTCTCTCTGGTTCCTCCTGCCCGTCCTGGTGTAACAGCCGCTGTCCTCAGCTGCGCAAACCTTAAAGTTGATAACTCCCCTGATACACTTTTCTCCATCACTCCTGAGATTATGTGCATTAATTAGAGCATCCCTAATGCTAATAAGCAGTGGGGAATAAGTGCCTTCTCAGTAAATTAATGTGGAAAGTAGTTTGAATGTTGGTATAATGTAGATTTATTTTTATCTTTGCGATAGAAACAAAATTGCTGAGTTCTGAGGAGCAGCTAGGTGTATTTCGATGCGGGCTGGCTAAATAAGGTAGAGGCGAAGTTGTCGGGTGACAGTGCAAAGCCTTCTTTGAGGCAGGCTGATGTGAAGGAGAGAATTCCCCCATTCAAAGCCCATTTGCTTTGGTAATTAGAAAAGTTTGCATGGGAAATTATGCAAAAGATATGGAAAGCAAACAACGTTCCTGCTCCGTGTCTGGTCGTCTTTGGAGCGGCGGCTCACAGCAGAGTACCCGCGGCTGCCTCGGCCGAGGGAAGGGATGCAGCAAGCGCCGCTCCCGTCTGTCGTAGCGGGTCCGGGAGGACGTAGTCCAGCTGGGAGACAATTCACAGGAGCGCTCGAGAGAGACCTGGCTGTTTTCTGGCTTCGACAGATTCCTCCTGGCAAACCTTGCTGCGGTGATTTAAGGTGCTCTCCCAGCTGACAAAGGGTACCATCTCTAGCACAGCCGGCAGAGGAGACAAAAGCTCACTCCATTCCAGTTCAGCATCGCAATCAAGTTCAGGTACTGGGAACATGCTCTCTTCTGACTCTTAAGACTTTGGCTTGTTGCTCCGAAGCATGAGTACTTGAATTTCGTCCAGAACTACTACATTTTGAGGTTGTTTTACATCATTCCTGGTCTAACCAGTTCTTCCTGGTGCTTATAGATGCTGGACAGCTTTGAGTTCTGTCCAAGCACTTGGCATCTTTTAGGCACCGAGTTGAGCAGGTCAGTTATTCTGCTGGTTTAGTGGGACGGGGGTTCTGCGAGCTCTCCCCTGCTCAACGCTTGACCAAAGAAACAAGGAAGAAAGGAGAAAGCAGCCGAGCACCCAAGGGCAAGTTCACCCTCAAGAGATGGAGCCTGGAAGAAGCAAGTTCTGCAGCCCTCTGCCAGGGGAAAAAGAAGTGATGCAACTTCTAGCAAGTCTTGCTGAACTGCTCCTCAAAATAAACAGGCCGTTGACGCCAGCCAAGGCCGGGGCAGCTGCTCCCAGGGGCAGTTGCCTGTCTGCTCCTTGCGCTGTGTTTTGCTCTCGAAGGTAAAGGCTGCAGCTCTGCGCCTGTTCCCGTCTCCTCCCCGCGCCCGGCCCCAGGGAGCCTGGTGCTGGCAGGACAGCCCTGGAGATCGGCCGGGCACTGGAGCCACCTTTCCTGTTGTGCCTGAGAGAAGTCATTCACTGCCTGCTCTTTTGGCTACAACGTGCCGAGCCGGGAGTAGAAACCCGGGGATCCCTGCCTCGCTTTCCTCATGACTGTCCTCCAAAATCAGCCTCATCCCTGTACCTTCGCCTCGCAAAGACCCGTGAGAAGTCCTGTCCTTACGGATAACCCCACGGACTCGCCGTGGAACTCCCACCCACGCCGCTGGTGCTGAGATAGTGCTTGGATTACCCCAAACCACCTCCAGCTCCATCAAAGCCCGGGGTAGGCTTTTTGGGCAGCCCCTGACTCCTCTTGCTGCGGAGGGCAGCTGGCACATGCTGTCCCCGCCGCGGAGCCCCCAGGCATTTTGCTGAGACGCACGCTCCCCCCTTCATGCACACACATAATTTGCAAGCATCAATTTCCTCTCCTCTCTCCCCACGCAACTCTACCAGGGATTTCTGCACAAAAAGAAGATGCCACTGACTCTCTTGACCTCTGAACTCGCTGCCTCCCGGGAGGCAGAGGGCTGGGGCTGAGCCCAGAGAGGAGGGTTTGCAGCTGCCCTTGTGCCCTGAGGGGGGAGACATATGGGGGTGACAGTCAATGAGACAAGGAGAAAGGAGAGGAAATGTGTGTTTTCTTAGCGCCCGGCCCCCCAGCTCCTGGGAACTTTATGGCTCTGGAATATTAAGAGGCAGGAAAGTTAATTAATACCCAGAACAAAGCCAGGGCTGTTTGGCTTCTGGGAGAAGGAAGCAGTGGAGACAGGAAGAAAAAATTGGTGTCTTCTTAAATAATTTGTTTTCTACGTTTTATTAGCAGCAAAAATAGAGATGAAGCCCACTGTGGGGTGATTAGATTGATTTTTGGAGACCAGAGAAAGCAGCTTTCTGACAAAGGGCAGGAGAGTTTGTGGGGTGAGCGGTAGGAACAGCTACCATCGTCTTATTCAAGCTGGGGACTGAGCTCGGGACATCGCAGAGCAGCATTCCTAGTACCGTGCTCTCTGTCGCTTCTCGAAGAAGTCACTCGTTCTCTTACTTGAGATGATGCTTCTGCTCCCCGTGTAGCATCCTTCCTCTCCAGTCTGCCCAGCTTCTGCTGCCTCTTCCGTTCCCAGCGCAGGAGCCCAGCGTCTGCGCTTTGGGTAGCGGTGGCCGCAGCTGGCCGGAGCCGAGCCGGCCCGCAGTGGCCTTGCTAGGGCTGTCATTCACCCCTCCCTTCTCCCTGACGGTCAGCGTTGCAGCGTGGCTGGGTTTGGCTCCCGGCTGGGCTATTGCCTGCCTGATACCTAGCTCAGGGTTTAGGGAGTCTGAGGTGTTGCTCTACGTATCGCTTTAAGGCGTATTCAGACAACCAGACCCTGTCTTCACAAGTGACGATTGCTTAGGCGTGGATTATTCAAGGGAGAGCATTTAGCTTTAACTCCCAGCTAAATAGGTGGAGAAAACCTGCTACCTGCCCCGAGAGCTGCTCCTCTGCACGCCTTGAAACTGCTCTAGATCTGTCGGTGCTGAATACTTTAAAGACTTTGCGTGCCCTGTGCCTCGAGTCGCTGTGAAGTGGGCCTGAGCCCATCCTTTGCCTGCGTAGACCGGCAGGTCTTTGGTCCATGGACCAACAAAGTGGATACAGACGTAACGGAGCCTTTGCGTGATGTTGCTGCCTAAAGGATCCATCGAGTCCTCTGTCCCGGTCCGGTGCTCTGTCCAGTAGCCTGTGGTCACCCTCCAGTAGCCCTGCTGCCGTGATCGCTGACAACTGCTTTCTGTGTCCCACCCGTGAGCAGCAGCAAGGTCCAGCTGAAGGAACGAAGGCAGCTTAGCTCAGGATAGCCATCGCAGCAAGCAAGGGCCGTTGGCTGGCACCCAGCAGGCATCTGAGTCCAACATGTGTTTAAAATCAGGGCCTGACTACTACAAATAGGAGTGTAGGAATTGCCAGGCTGGATCATGCCCAGGGTCCATCTCTGCTGCTGCCCGTGGCTCCGACAGAGACCAGCACCCGCTGCTGCTGGGAAAGGCACCGAAGGCCCTGGGGTGGCCCCGCACCCCCACGTCCACAACACCCAGATGATACCTGGGCGCCCAGATCCCACACCGGGTACCGCTGCGCTCGGCCCCGGCTCTGCGCGACCTTGTCCTCTCTCTGTGTGCAGCGAGAACGTCCAGTCAGATCCCACCACCGCCATGTCTGTCCATCCGTCTGTCCGTCATCCAGCCAGTTGCATGCATTCCTGGAGAAAAATACCAGGGCTAGAGAACAAGGAAGGTGGTTTGGGGAGATGCTGATTCAAGCTGGCTGTTCCCCAGCCTGCCTCGTCCAGCCCTGTGCTCCTGGGGCCCCGTCCTTTTATCTCCAGCCTCCTTCACCCGCGTGTCCAGCCTGAGCGCTCGTGTGCGGTGCGATGGCTCGGAGGAGGTGGACGGTGAGGCAGGGATGGAGGATGCTGCTTAGGACCTACAGCCCGCTGCTACCCAGGTGATCTTCCCCCAGTGCCAGCACAGCTTTAACAGTGAGGTTTCTGGGGCTAATCAAGATCGACATACAAACAAAACAGCATCTCTGCATCTCGCAGCCAGCAGAAAGGGAGAAGCAGATGGGCTAGAGGAGGCAGGGAGCTGCTGCTAAATGGATTGATGGAGAGGCCTTTAAGAGAGATGGATTGGAGAGGGAGCCGCTGGAGGAAAGGGCCGGGGCGGCCACGCTGCGAATGGGGCAGGGGCCCAGGGAGATGATGGGAAGGGAGAAAGGCCTGCAGATAACAGATGGATGGACACAAAGACTGGAAGGGAAGAGAGGGACAGATGGACAGGCAATAGAGAGAGTCAGGAGAAGAGAGGGATCTGAACGTAATTAGATTGGATCCGATTATGACAGACTCGATTAGAGCAATATTATGATCAGGAGCTTCTGTCGCTATTTGGCTTTTAGGGGGGAACAAAGCCAGAGAGCACGTGTGGAAGGGGGACAAGCAGAGGCGAAGGGAACCGGGAAGGATGAAAGGAAAGGGGCTCCTTGTGAAAGCTGTCAGTGGTGGTGGTGACAGATTGTCTGGTTATCGAGCACCGGGGCCGTCTGTCACCGACCGCTCACAAAACCTGCACTCAATAAAAGCCAGGGAGACAAAGGCGAGGAGAGGAGAGGGGCTATGGGAGCCGAGAGCTTCTGTCACTAGCCGGGCAAGCGTGGCCAGGGCGTGGAGAGAGCTGTGCCGATCAGGGGCCTTCTGCTATTAGCTAGGCACACGCACAAGTAAACGGGTGTGCGCGCAAACGCACGTGCTGAGGGGTGCTGGACCTTGCTCAGCCGCCTGCCCACGCGCCCGTGTGCTCCGCAGCCCAGGTTTGCACGTGCACGCGCGCTTGTGCCCGCGCGGCTTGCACAGACGGCCTGCACGTGCACGCGCGTTTGCGTGCTCTAAGCCACTTGCCCAAAAAGGCCTCGAGCCCTGGCTTCGCAGGGCATCGTCGCCCTGAGTGAAGATTAACAGGCTGCCCAGGTGCTTCTCCAGCGTCGATCCAAACAGCTCTGCTGCCCGCTCGCTGTCTGCGAAGGGTCTGGGAGCTGGAGCATCACCCGGCTGAGCATCACAGCGTGGTCGGCGAGGCCTCGCGTCCAAACCTTCGCGGCCAGCCCGGGCCGCGGCTGTTGGTTGCAAGAGTGTGCTGCAAACCAGACGCGATGGGGCTGGCAGCTGCCCCCGCCACAAACTGCACTTGTGCATGTCTGGACAAAGTATCGTGGCAGCGAACGCGACACTGTGGATGCTACGGGATCTCTGATGGCTTGGCTGCAGGGAACGGTCCAAAAAGGCAGGTCTGCCAGAGAAGACTTTGCCATGGATGAGCAGCTGGGTGGTCACAGGACCACGGCGGAGCCCAGCGCCTTTTGTTCTGCAGAGGGGCCTTGCTGGAGGGATGGGGTGCAGTCCCACCACCCGCGTGAAGGTACCAGTTGATGGGCAGGAGTAGTAATGCCCCCCAGGGACTCTGTCTTTCCAGCACCTATGAGTCGTGGTAGGGATCTCCTTCCAGGCCTCCCACCCGTTGTTTGGACGTGCAGCCCCTCTATAAAAGTTACAAAACTCCGGCTGGATCTGCTCCAGCAGCACAAGGGTTAAAGCTGCCTGTTTTCCCCGACAAGCCCAGGCCAGTGTGGTCCCCAGTGGTTTTGTACAATATGTCGCCTCATCTCCTGCCAAATGCTGTTTCTTCTAGTCTCTTTTCATACCTCGCCGTGCCCTCCCTGCACGCACGCAGGAGGCCTGGGGCGGTGAGCCCGGCTCGGGTCCCCCCGGCCCCAGGCCACGGCTCCTCTGTCTGCAGCTGATCCCTGAACCGTCTGGGTCGAGGCGGGCAACTCCTGGAGGGCTTCATCCCCTCGGATGGAAACACCACAATGGACCCACCTGGGTCCATCAACCTCACAGGTCAAGCCAAAGGTATCGAGAGATTTTTAAAAGTTGGCCGTGCTCCCACCGGTGTTCACCAGCCTCTTTCTTCTTCGACGCTGTGTTGTAAAGGAGGCCCAGGAATTCAGAGGAAACGCGGGATTTCTGCAGGCTCCAGCTTGTGGGCTCCTGCAATTAAGAAACCTGGTTGGGTTTGACAGGGAATACCAGTATCTGCCAGCCAGGAAACTGGGAAACTCAGAAGCGAAGAACAAAGCCAGAGGGTCTCTTGTTCTCCCTCCCCCAGATCTCATCAGGTTTTGGCCAGCCTTAGCATATTTGAAGCTCAGAAATTCTTGCTGAGGAGGTAGAGACCGCGGCAGCAGCCAAAATCCCAGGGATCATGGCAGCTCCCGTGGGCTGCAGGCTCTGAGCGGGGACCAGGGAGGGTTGCAGCCGCGGGGGGAATCCTGGCTTGGATTGCAGGAGAAAGGTCTTGAGTTTCTCGCTCTGCCGTCACCCTCCCGCGAGACCGGTGGCTGTGGCTTCATCTTCCCCCGCTCCCCGGCACAGCCCTGCCGGGGTTCATCTCGCCCTCCGCGAGCCGGTCGGCTCTTTGCGGGCTGCGTGCGCACCGTGCGGCGCTCAGCGCCGGGGCTGCGTCCTGCCCGTTGACACTGCTCAGGTACAACGAGCAACCATTTTCCAAGCTGAGGGACGTCCCCAGATGAAATCCTCCCAGCCGGCAGTGCAAAATTTGGATGCTGACAGATGAAGGGGCCTTTGCAATCTCGGCTCTTAGCTGCGGGAGGAGGAAGGCTGAGAGTCTGCGTCACCCCAGGGCAGAGTTAAGGTGACCGCGTTATGGGAAAGGGGCCTTGCCGGGCAGAGAGGGCTGTCCCCGGTTCGCGTACCCTGCCTCGGGAGCGAGCCAGGCAGTCCGCGTCCCGCAGAGCGCTGCGCATCGCTCCCGGGGAGAGCCGCGAGGATCCGGGCTGGGAGGATGGATCTGCCGATGCCTCCACTTGAGAGAAGAACTTGAGTGGGAGCCTGCTGAAGGCAACCGAAACCTGCCCGCTCGCCTGGATGCTGCGCGCCGCGACGGCCACGAGGCCGGCGCAGATCGGGCCTGGCGTCCCCAGTGGGGAGGCTCCGGCAGCCAGCTCCGCTCCTTCCCTCCCCTCCTCCCCGAGCCCAGCCCGGCAGGATGCCCGGAGCAGCCCAGCATCAGCTGCGGAGAGAGGTGGGGCCCTGCTGGCGTCCTGGCAGGGGGAGAGGAGTTGGCCCTGGGGGTGGGCAGGCGAGATGGGGACAGGGAGCGCAGAGCGAGAAATAAATACAAACAGGCCATCAGGCTCTCGGGGGAGATGGGGGGCCCAGGCGGAGCGCCGCAGCGAGGGAGGAGGGGGACGTCCGTGCACGGGCAGGGGGAGATGGGGTGTGCAACGGGGGCCGGTGAAGGGCGTGCACACCCCGGTGGACGCGTACGCGCTGCTCGCGTGCCCAGGCGTGAGAGAGGAGTGATCTGTGCGTGTGAGCAGCGCGCGCGGGTGATAGATGCACGGTGCGCGTTGCATCCAGTGCGTTATCCAGGCATGCTGTGCATCGCGCGCGCGTTAGTCTCGGGGCGGATGTGGCTATTGCCACGAGCTCATTAGGCAAATATTGTTTTATAATCGGTGCCATAGCAATGGTGAGGCAGGCTCCTCGCTGCCACCTGATCCCTCTGCCTCGTCCGCCGCTCGCCCTGCAAACTCCGAGACCATCTGCTGATCCGTGCCACGGGCTGGAGGCCGCCCAGGTGCGAATGCCCATCACCTGGGCTTCGCCTGCCGTGCAGGGGAGGGGGAGCCGGCCCCCGGGAGGGAGGCGAGGGGGAACCGTGACCTCCAGCACTCGGAGGAGGGAGAGGACGAAGGTGGGAGACTCCAGCGAGCAAACTGCAGGGAGGTCTGGGAGGACACACGCAGATGCGGGTGCGTGGGATGGGGGACGCAGGGATTTCAGAGCGGGGAGTTTACTGATAATGAGGACAAACCAGAGCAGATTTTCTCAAGACAGGGTTTAACAGTAGAATTCGAAATCGGAGAAGGGTGAGAGGCAGAGACCACGTCTAACCCACAAAAGGGATCATTGTTTCATGGTTAAATAGAGGATGAGTGTTTCAAAGCGATACCTGTGTACTCTGGGTCCCTCTTTCTTTCACTTTCTTTCCTCACCAAACTTTACTACAGGTGAATTGTACAGCAGCTCGCAGGCAGGACCTATGGGATAGTTGTTGCTGCTGGTAGAGCCTGTCTGGGCGAGGCTGTCCGTGGTCCGGGCACCCACCGGCGCTCGCCCGCGCCGCACACGCGCCCGCAGACCCGTGCATCACGCGGCTGCGTGCACGCGGACACGCGTGCGTGCCGGCACAGGACGGACAGACAGCCCAGCTCACGCGCGCGCCCACGCCACGGCTGCGGGGCTGCAGGCCAGTGGGAGCCACCGGGAAGGCTGTGCCATCGGACCGATGGCTTCTTCTGCAGGCGCTGCTCCTCGTCCCACCCTGGCGCAGGGACTTGCCTGCCTGCCTCTCCCTCTCCCCTTTCCACGCTCGCTCCCATCTCTCTATTTCTCCTTTATGAAATATGCATGGAGAACAGATGTCGCCTTCTCCCGGAGCACCCCCACCCTCCTCCCTCCCTCTCTCCCTCCCTCCCTCCCAGCCCACCACCTCCATCCACCCTCCAGGACCACATCCAACCTCCACCTCCCTCCTCTCCCGGGGACTCCAACCTCCCGCGCAGCCAATGGCATCCCCTCTCTTGACTTTAATATTTATGAGGGGGGGAGCACCGGAGCGGCCAATGAGGCGGCCGGTGTCAGACCCGGCGTGCGAGGCTGGGGTGTATATATAGCGTCTGGGGCACATGCCTCCTCGGGGTGTCCATCTCAACGTGCGGTGGCCCGCTCACGCTCCTGCCCAAGGAGTAGCATGCCTGGGCCCCAAGGCTGCCGGGGTTCCCCCTGACCCCCAGGTCCATCCCGCAGAGCAGGACGCCCGTGCGCCCCTGGGGAAACTTTCTGCCTCCTCAATGGACGGATGAGCCAAGCGGTTCCTTCCTCCCTGGATTACTTTGAGCTTCATCCTGCTGGAAGAGAAAAGCTGGAGCCCGGGAATGGTCATCGGCTCGGGGGTAAGGTGGCTGTCCTGGGGATGGGTGAGCAGCGCTCCTGGATGTTGCTGCGAGGTTTGATGCTGCTGAAACGGTAGCGGGGCAGGTGGGGAGAGGGCGAGCGAGATACGCGGCGTGGGCTGTGCGGGAAGGTAGCCCTCGGCACAAAGCCGCCGGCTCTCTCGGGAAGGGGGCTTGACCTCGGTGCGAGGTTTAGCGCACAAACCCGCGTGCGCATCCCTCGCTTTGGGCTTGGCGGTGGCACGGGGGGTCTCTGATTAGGAAAAAGAAAAGGAACCTCCATTCAGATGGCCTGAAAGTGAGTCCCAGACAGACTTTGCGGGGTCAGGGAGTCTTCAAAAATTGTTACGCTGCTGGTCTGGAGTGCAAGGAAAAGGGCAAGCGAGGAGGAGGGAAGCATTGCTTCCCATCGGGGGTTTAAGCAGTACTGGGGTTTTGCTGAAGGCAGGAGTGGAGCAAGTGTAGGTTTAAACGAGGTTCTTGCAATAGATGAATTTAGGAAGATGGCAGTTTATGGTTCATCTGAAGGAAAGAGTGAAAAAGAGCCCTCAGAGCACAAGTCACCCATGTGAAGGAGAAGCTTTTTGAGGACTGGACTAACCCAGCGAAGGAGGAGTGGGATAAGGCGTTTATTTGGGTCCAGTACTGAAACTTGTCTTCATGCAAATGGTCCGGCATCTCCTGCCGACATCCTTCTGCGACTCAGACCAGAGACCCCCGTGCAGGACTCCTGCCTCCCGTGTTTGATACACCTTAAATTCACTCGCAAGGACACGGAGACAGCGGCAGCCGGGTGTCCCGCAGCCTGTGCCCTCTGCGGGCCGCGGCAGACCAGCGAGTGGTTCCCGGGCTGTTCCAGGTCGCCATCCCCGCCTGCCCAAGGAGAAGGAGTTTTTGGAGCCTCCCCTACTCCAGGACGAAGTGACACGCTCGTGCCTCGGCGCTGGTGTCCTAGGAGGGGACAGGAGGCGGTGGTTTGCCTCCTTCCCTGCGTTGAAGCGATGGGGCCAGTAGGCAGCGGAGCCGCTCCGCAGTTTCTTACCGGGGTGGCTCACCCGCACGTGGACGGCAGCTCCAGCACAGCCCTGGTGGGATGAGGCAGCGCCCGAGCTTGCAGAGCAAGAGAACAGGCCTGCTGTTTTCAGAGCAGCAGCGCCGGGATAAGAGGGAGAGAGGAGAGCGGTGAAGCTAGCGCAAGGGATCAAATGCAGTTCCCCGTCCCCCAGAGCAGGGGGAGAGTGTTTAAAGAGAAGCTGTGCACGCAGGTGAGGAGCTGCGCACGTGAGCGTGATCCTGGACGTCCGCGCACCGACTCCTCGCCACGGCCCGGGAGCTGGAAGTGCAGAGCTGCCGTGGCACGTGTCCAACCCCGCAGCCGACCTGCCCTCCTTCTCCCAGCCCCGCTGCAGCCTCTCCGGTGCTTGCGCTCGTGGCTGGAGCAGCAGCCCTGCCCTGCTGCCGGGAGCTGCCGTGGCTGGGAGCGGTGCTCCAGGGACAGCTATTGTGAGCGGGCGGCACCGCCAGCACGCGGGGAAACACGGCCGCGGCAGCAAGCCTGGAGCTGGCCACGACGGGCTGCGGCTGCTTTGGGTGGTGGTCACCCACGGACACGCTGCTCCCGAGGGCAGAGCAGCCGGCAGGGCAGCACGGCTCCCTCCGCCGCCGAGCACCGGGAAGGAGGTGCCGGGTCTGCAGGAAGGGGACAAGAGCAGAAGGAGAAAAGAAATTAAAGCGGGAGGGGAATGGAGAAGGTTAAACAAGGTGCAGGCGATAGTGGACGGCTACAGCAGATGGGGGTAATTGAGGAACTTGAGATACGCGCTCCTGCGCTGGTCGCCGTTCTTGGTCGCTGGCTGGTTTGTCTCTGAAGCCGATCGCAGGGAGAGCAAGTTAAACACAAACCCAAACTCGGCCGCGCTCTAAGGGCAGCGCAGTTTATTGCGAGCTCCGAGCCTTGAGAGGGCATCTCCGTGGATCCTGAAAGCCACCTTTCCATCAGCCCTTCCGTCGTCTCCAGGCCAAGGGCTTCACAAGAGTAACTTTTTGTGTAGGATTTGGATGGCTTGCGTGTACTCCTATGCATAGCAGAAAGGTTTTGTGTTAGAGAAAAAAAAGTCCAGGTTAATTTTTTTAGCAAAATCAGAGTATCACAGTGCAAGGGTGAGGGGGTGTGCACGCAGAGATGCCCGACTTGGGGCAGATTTACGAGCGTGGGTGTAAATTATTGTGCGTAAATGGATGTGGGATGAGGAGTTTTTGACTGGGAACGTTTGCACGTATGTGCTGGGAAATGTGTCTGTGTGTCTGTGTGTACGTGTGTGCGTACATGCGTGTGTAAGCGTGCAAAGAAAGAGCCAGCTACGTCGGGGGGGCTCAGAGGGGCCGTGCAGACATTTCTGTACAGGCTTGTGGGGTTCCCTGTGTTTCGTGGGCAGTGCTTCTGCCAACGCACATCAAGGGCTCTGTCCCCCGCCAGTCTTTTAAAACGGGATGTGGGCTGTTTCTTCCCGGTCATCGCCTGTCCATATTCGTTTAGTTTCCATTTCTCAGTCGTATGGCTCATTACAAGCTTGTCAGGCCCGAGAGAGGTAACGTGTTGTACATCTCTGCCTGGCTGCCTTCCCAGCCAGGCTGCCGTCTCTTCCACCGGCAGCATTTCCCCATCTGAAGTTTGTTCCCCTTCCCCTGCTCCACCCCAGCCCTTCCCCTGCCCGGGGGGAAGATGCGCCTGCGGCAAGACCTGCCTTTCCCAGACCCGCTCCCGGGGTGCCGGAGGCATCTGTGCGGGCCCGGGGCCGCGGTGCCGGAGCCACGCAGGGAAGGCAGCGGGGGGGAGGAGAAGGGAGAGGAGCGGCAGCTTTCCCGGCCGGCGGCGCAGCGTCCCGGAGGGAGCGGGGAGCCAGCGTCTATTTGGACACATCAAGCAAAGCAGCTGTGTTGGGTTCCATATGTCGGGGGTGCCAGGATCCATGACATACGGGCTCATTTAGTATACAATAAGCCCCCCTTCCTCTCGCCCCCACAGTCTGTTTTTCCCCTTCGCTCATCCACCACCTGTCATCTCTCCGGAGAGCCAGGAGAAATGGCTTCCACCTTCTCCCAGAGCCACCCCACCGGCTCCCTCTCCGCTGCCCGGGACCGGGGACCCGGAGCCCCAGCCCAGCCCAGCGGGGACGGTCTGTCCCCTGCTCCGGCTGGGGCCAGCGCCGCAGGGCAGGTAGAGCAGCCGGCCGTGCTCCCTAGCTGCGTCTCTCGTGTCCGCCGGGAGCCGGGCGGTACTGAGAGCCCCTGTGCTTCTGTTTTTCTAGAGCACGCGGAAGGAGTTCGGCTCTGACACCTGACGGCTCCGAAACTGGGTCCTGCCACGGCTGCACGGAAGAGCCCGCGGTCTCTGTGCGCGCGCAGAGGATATTTATTTATTTATTTTATTTATATGCATCCTGCCATCTTTCTTACGTTATTTGTTGTGAAAGCCGTCACCCACCCAACGAGTTCTCCGGGGAAAAGGGAAAATTTTGAAATTCCCTCGCGGAGACTGTGTGTGATGAGGAGGAAGAGGAGGAGAATAACCAGGGGCTTGCTGTGATCCGGAGACCTTCTCTTCAAAGTAGAGCAGTTTTGCTTCGGCGTCGTGCCCAGGTCAGTCTGTCCTCCTGACGTACCACGTCTCCGAAGCATCCGTCTCTCTGTCCACCCCTCTTCTGCAAAGATGATGCTCAATTCGGACCAGACGGAGATCGACCTGCCCCCGACACACTCCGAGTCCGAGTCCGTCTTCAGCGACTGCGGCGGCGGCCGCACGGGCAGCGCGGAGGACGCCGGCGGCGTTGGCTTGTGCGCTCAGTCCCGGATAACCGAGCCGGGCGAGGCCGTGAAGAAAGACCTGCAGCACCTGAGTCGGGAGGAGCGTCGGCGCCGGCGGCGTGCCACGGCCAAATACCGGACAGCCCACGCCACGCGGGAGCGCATCCGCGTCGAAGCCTTCAACATGGCCTTTGCCGAGCTGCGGAAGCTGCTGCCCACCCTGCCGCCGGACAAGAAGCTCTCCAAGATTGAGATCCTCCGCCTGGCCATCTGCTACATCTCCTACCTGAACCACGTGCTGGACGTCTGAGCCGCCCAGCCTGTGTCTGTCTGTCTGTCTGTCTGCCACATCTCCTACCTGAACATGTGCTGGGCATCTGAGCCGAGAGCTCAAGTCCGTCTGTCCATCTATGACCCAAACCACATGTTGGGCATCCAAAATGCTGTGCCTGTGTTCATCTGTCTGTTCAAAAGGACCAAGTCCCCAGCTGTCTGCTCTACCCCCTATCTGAACTATGTTCTGTATTTCCCCACCACCAAGCCCACATCTGTCTGTCTGTCCATCCTGCCTGAGTCAGACTGGATGTTTGGTCCATCAGCCATCTGTCTGTCCTGCTCGATCTGCTGCCTGAAGCCTGTGCTGGCCGTGTATGCTCCCAACTTCTGTCCGTCCTTCTGCTGCGCGTCCCACTGATACTGCCTACGGGATCCCGAGCCCACATCCGTCAGTCTGTCTGCCACGTCCGCTCCCTGACCCCCAGCGGGAGCCGCTGAGCCCAGGTCTGTCTGTGTGGCACCTCTTTTATACGAGCCACAAAAAAATGGACCCGTGAAACACTGCAGCACCAAGCAGCCCTGGGGTCTTGTCCGTCTGTCTGCCTGCACCGTCTGCCCCCAGCCTCCCCACCAGCACGGCCAGTCTGGGCGTTTTGTCTGTTTGCTGCTGCTCTGCCCCTGGCATCGTGCTGGGCACTTAAAGGCCCGCGTCAGGACCGTCCCCTCCGCAGAGGGAGCACAGCCCAGGAGCATCCCTGGGCACAGAGCAGCTCCGCTGTCTTTGCCCTGGCTTTTCACACCCTGAAAGGACGCACGAAGCGGGATGCAGACCTGGCAGGACCTCACCACACTTTCCACGGGCGACAGCGGCAGCTTCCCCTCGAGATGGAGCAGAGAGACGTGCTCGCTCGCTGTGCCGCCCGCAAGGTGCCCGTGCCAGGCTGGAGCAGCACCCGGGGTCTCTCGGAGCCCCTCCGTTGCACATCTGGTCTCCCCGAAGCTCAGCACTCTGCTCCCCAAACCCGTGCATCCCAGGCTTTGCTGCGCAACCCTCCCTTGCACTAGCGCACAACGAGCGTGAAGCCCCCCTGGCCTGGCCCGCTGCGCTGACGGACGCGACCGCCCCGGGCTGCCAGACCTCCCCCTGCAGCACTTCGTCCCTCCCCACTCTTCCTCTGTCTCCCCGTCGGTGCTCCTGGTGAAAAAGGCCCGAGCGGGGTCACAAGCGTGGCACGTGCCCCAGCGTGGGGGGACATCGGTGCTCAGCTCCGCCAGCGCCGCATCCCTCTGTAGCGCAGCTGGTGCTGCTAGGGCAAGTGAATGTTTTGCCTTGGTTTATGGGTGTTCGTTTGTTTTAAGAGTTAATTTTGCACTGGCAGTGGCAAGAGCACAGGCAGAGCCCAGGTCGGGGACCAGGACCGCGCAGAAACGACTGGCTGTGCCTAGAGGCAACGCTCCGGGCTGGGAGCAGAGCCACAGCCTGGCCCGCGGGGAACGGGTTGGGGCTGCTCCTCGTTGAGCCTCGCCGCGAGACAGGCAGTGGTCCGGCCCGCGGGCTGCGGGCTGGGGGAGACGGACTTTGGTGTGCCAGAGGTGAAACGTTCGTGGCGAGAGGGTCAGTGCCATGTCCTGCGAACACCAGCAAACCCCCAGAGGGGGTCCCACCCTCCGCTTTTTGCCCTCCCGAGGTGTTGGCCGCTGCCCGTGCCGGGTGTCCGAGGCACCGCGAGCCCCAGCTGGGCTTCCCGGCACCTCGCGGACCTCCCGGCTCCATCCCACCCCGTCTCTGCCGCCAGCTCCCAGCGACGCCTCGCTCCGTACCTCATTTTCCCCCTCCCCGTTAAAGCAGGGAGAACGATCGCTACCTCTGTCTCGCGAGGACTCGCCAGCGAATGTGGGATCCCCGAGGGCCGGAGCAGCGGATCCCGCAGCCGGCTCCCCCGTCACCGCGCCGCTCCGCGGGGCAGCGGCGGAGCAAAACAGCAGGGCAGCCCACCCTTCCTTCCCCTCCCCAGCCGCGTCTCTGTGCCACAAGGATATTTATTGAATTAATTTATTGATAAATGTTATTATTTATTTGCTGTGTTGTGCACTTTTGGGAAAGGAAAACTAGAAAACAAACAAAAAAAAAACAATGACCACGGCGGAAAACCAACCAACCCACCCCTGTATGCGGTGTGCCCCAGCGTGTGTTTGTCTTGGCTGTTCAGACTGTGCAAGGATTTATTATTTATGAGTTCACAAGGAAGTCGGGGAGGGGGAAATGAATTAAACTGCCAGCAAAAGAGAGATCTTGAACTTGGAGTGCCCAGCTTCCCTTTTTCTTTCTTTTTGTTTTTTTTTTTTTAAATCTTGGTTTTAACCGTCTCTTCTTGGCGCTGTTCGGCGGTGGTGGTAGCAGATTCCCCGCGCCGGAGTCGATGGCTGCGGCCGTGCCTGTGAAAGGAGGCGGTGGGCGGGAGGCCATCGCTCACCGCTCCGGCCCGGGACCAGGACGTGTCCTCTCGGCACTCCAAGAGTCCGACCCGCGCCGGCTGGGCTCGGGCTCGCTCGGAGCCAGGGTGGACGCCGTGTCTTTGGCTTTCCCCGCATCTGCAGACGCCGTTTGAGCCCAGCTTGGGTTTGCTGGGCCAAGCAGCGCCTGAACGGCCCAGTCCCTCTGGTGACAGCAGAGGGACGAGGGCATCTGGTCCAGACATCAGCATCTCCAAACACACCCCATAAACCACCTTCTCTCTCCTGCGTACTCCTGGGAAATCAGCGCAGCCCTGGCTCCAGCGTCACCCATCGCTTGCCCGTGCGCCTCCGCCTAGCAGAGCCCCTGCGGACCCCTCCCCACGCCCCCCAGCCCTCTCCCCTGCCCCGCGAGCCCCGGCGAGCCCCCGGCGCTCTCCCCGCTTCCTCGGCCCACCCCGAGCTGCACGGGGAAGCAAGTTTGCGGCTCATCTCCTTTGTCTGCGCTGATCCCGCGCGTCCCTGGGGGCAGGTTGCAGCTGTTCGCCGACTTGCTCCAAATTTCTTCATATAATCAATTGGCCTCGGCTGCGGCTCGGCTCCGCAGAGATGCGTCAAAGGGGAAATAATAAACATGGGGGAGGGCGCAGGGGAAGGAAGCGGGGAGACTTTGCACCGGGCTGCAGGGGTCATAGCGGCTGGTGGGTCCAGGAGGGGACCTTGGGGGACCTCGGTGCTCCCAGGGCCTCTTTGTGTCCCAGCTCAGGGGTTTCTCCCCCGCGTTCGCCCGTTGGGATGCACCGTGGCCCCGCCGCCTCTATCCAGACCCAGGCACCAGCCTCCACGCGCGGAGGTGCGCGCGGGACGGCCGTCTCCATCCCGCGCCGGCCGCGCGCGCTCTGGGAGGTGGTAATCGGGTTAGGGCAGCGCGAGCTCCACGGCGGCGGCTCCCAAACCTCTGCGGGGCCCGTTGTTCCCGGCTGCCAGCCCCGGCCCTGACATATGGTCCTCATTGTGCCTCGCACAATGGAAACACTTCATGCTAATTTAGATGCTGGTTCTGGCCTTGCTGTCATCTCCAACAGATTGGGTCCCTTGCCTGCTCTTTGTGCTTGCGGGCAGGCAGGGTAACAGGCAGCTCGGCTTCTCCTCTACCTCCCCGAGCGTTTTCCTAGGCACTTCCCAACTCTTTCTCTATTCCCACAGCTATTTCCTTCTGCCTTCTTCCCCATACACATCTCCATCTCTTCCCTGGAGGACGCTGGTCCCGGTGCGGAGGTATGTGCGTGCCCGAGAAATGTTTCACAATGGCTTTTCATTTGAAAAATACCCATGGAAAATAATCCTGAAGGTGCAGATAACCAGACATGCATGAAACCGCTCAGCTGCTTCTGCCTGGCGGCGTTTCTGCGTCCCTGGCCCGGGGACGATGAGGTGGGGATGGCCGCTGGCCCCGTTCCGTATCCCTTCCTCTCCCAAAAAGGAGCAGCCAGGGCAGGACGTGCCGCCCCGCTTCGGGAAGGGTGGAGGCCACCCCCTGTTTCAGCCCGCTGCCCCAGGGCCGGGCTGCCTGCCTGTGCCCTGGTCCCCAGGGATGTCACCGTGGGCAGCAGCTGTGTCCCCAGCCCTCCTGCGCGAGGCGGCAGTGCCATCTGCTGGGTCCCCAAGACGGGGTCCTGCATGCTCACGCCAGACCCCCGTCACCCCCCAGGCTGGGGACCCCCGTCCCTGCCAGCCGGGCCCTGGAGCATCCCTGTCCCCTGCGAAGGGACCCGCCACCAACCCCGCTGCGGCCCCCAGGCAGGGCTGGGACCGGGACCGGTGCAAGGGACGACGGCAAACGGCACCCGTGCGCGCACGTGGGACCTTCCCGAAAGCATCCTCCGTGACCCATGGTTTTCAATGCTCGTTTCGTGCTTGATTTAGAGCACAAGGGTCCCCGAGGCCACGATGCCGATCAGATGGGTGGCTGGGAGAGACAGGCCCTGGCCCAAAAGCTCTGACGGTCTCACTCGATAAAGCGCGTATCTGATCCCTTCCTTCAAGACAGCGAGCAGGAGCTAGGGAGCCATCGGGTGCCTCGCGCCGGTGTGGCAGGTGAAGAGCCCGTCTGGACGGAGACCAGAGGCAGCAGCGTGGCGAGAGCGGGCGCGAGGGCGTGCAGCGCGGGCGGTGTGGGACCCACGTGTCCCCCCAGGCAGGGGCCGCGGTGCGCGGCGCTGGGAGAGGAGGGCCAGCGGGCCGGGGAGGGTCTGGCCAGCGGGCCGAGGAGGGTCTGGCGCGGTGGCCGGCAGCCTGCGGCCCCAGGGCTCGCAGACAGGTCAGGCAAATATCTGTGGGGATGAGTTAGATGGTGCTGATCCTGCCCGGGGCAGGGAGAGGCTAACCACCCCACACGCTGCTTTCTAGGACTCCTAATCTCTGGAGTTATCCACCCGGAGCCTCTGCCCCCATCCCTGTGGAGCGGGAAGCCCGGCCGTGACGCCTTGGGACTGATGGGTGCTGGACCGGTCCGGTTGTTAGTGGGTAGGGTGGTGGGGCAGCTCCGGGCAAGGAGAGGGGTCTGGCGAGGGTGAGGGGGCACGGCTGCCCCCCGCTCCGCTCAGGGAGGCGTGCGAGGACTTTGCAAGGGCCCTGGGCCTTCCCTGCACTGCAGAAGGTCATTTCCAAGACCAAGGCAAGACAGAGCTGGGTCTGGGGACTCCGTCATCCCCAGGAGATGGATGGGAAGCACCCAGCACCCTGTGCACTCCTGATCCCAGGTGCTCCACACGGGCCAGGGCTGGGCGCCTTGCGGAGCCGGGCGCCTCGCAGAGCCGGGCAGGCTCTTCTGTCCCGAGAGCAGGGTGCGGAGGGAGGGGACCGTCCCTGTAAATCACAAGGTGGAACAATGCGGCCCTTCCCAGATGGCAGGGAGGCTCCAGCAACCCCAGCTGGCCAGGAACGAGCTCCAAGGGCCCATTAATCACTCCCGGAGCCGGAGCGAGAGGACAGCCCGGGGCAGCTGGCTGCAGGGGGAAGGGAGAGCAGGGGGGGCCACCCCCGGCAGCGATCCCCAAGCCCTGCTGGGACCCCGACTCAGCCACAGCTCCTGCACCCCCAGGGCTGCTCCAGCGACTCAAGCAGCCCACCCAGCCATGTGAAAAGGGGGGGCACTGACCCCCCAGCTCTGTGCCAGGAGCCGGGGGACCAGCGCAGGCTGGGATCCACCTCCTTCACGTCTCCGCGGCCGGCGCAGGGCGCAGCACCGCAGCTCCTTGCCATTTCGTAGGTGGAGGCAGAGAGGGACCTGGAGCAGCCCCGAGGCGGCTCAAGTTGCCCCGGGGAAGAGGCTGGAGCTGGGCTTGCCCGTGACAACTGCAGCGTGGAGCCCAGCTGAGGCAGGAAAACACGCAGTGGGGTAAGCCACAGCGATGGCTCCTAGATGGGCTCCTCCACGAGAGCCAAGATCCTCGATAAAAAAAAAAAGGAGGGACAAGCTGGCCAGACTCGGGGGTCCCTCCCGCGGTGCCCGGAGCTCCATCCTCCAGCTCACAGCTCTGGCTGCCCTTTCCCTCCCTTCTGCTCTCACTGAGCTCAGCCTGGCCCGTGCATTTCTGGCTGCTGCGGAGGGGGTGCTGCCGGACACCACTTGCCTGGTGCCTCGGCTTAGGGGGCACGCACTGGGGGGGGGGAATGACCCAGAGGGACCCAGAACACAGGGGCTGAGCTGGGCCAGGGCTCAGACAGGGCAGGACCCCTCCCTCCCTCCCTCCAGCCTAGCCTAGCTAGGGATGGGATGGCATGGAATGGGACAGGACAAGCCTAGCCTAGCCTGGCCTGGCCTGGCCTAGGATAGGATGGGATGGGATGGGACAAGCCTAGCCTAGCCTAGCCTGGCCTAGGATAGGACGGGATGGGATGGGACGGGACAGGACAAGCCTAGCCTAGCCTCGCCTGGCCTAGGATAGGATGGGATGGGATGGGACAGGACAAGCCTAGCCTAGCCTGGCCTAGGATAGGATGGGACAGGACAAACCTAGCCTAACCTGGCCTAGGATGGGATGGGATGGGACAAGCCTAGCATGGGATGGAATGGGACAAGTCAAGCCAAGCCAAGCCTAGTCTAGCCTAGCCTAGCCTAGGCTGGAATAAGCCTAACCTGCCCCTGCCCCTGCCCCTGCCCCTGCCCCTGCCCCATCGCCCCCTCCCACCCCTGCCCCTGCCCCTGCCCCTGCCCCTGCCCCTGCCCCTGCCCCTGCCCCTGCCCCTGCCCCATCGCCCCCTCCCACCCCTGCCCCTGCCCCTCCTCCCCATTAAGGGAAAACAAGCCATTTAAATCCAGCCAATGGCGTGCGCCGGCAGGAGAGCGCCGCACGCCATTGGACAGCGCGGGGGGGCGGGCCCGGCCCGTTCCCAGCCTCGCTCATTGATATAAAGCGCCCGGCCCGGCTGTTCCGGGCAGGCGGCGCGCCCCCGCCGCGGGGGGCTCCACGCGTGGGGGGTCCCACGCCTTCCCCCCGTGGAGGGGCTGGCTTTGTGGGGTGCCCCAGGCGTGGGGGGGTCCCACGCCTTCCCCCCGTGGAGGGGCTGTTTTTGTGGGGGGTCCCAGGGCCCTGGAGGGGCGGGGGTGAGGGGGTCCCTCCCTCTGGGGCCCGTGGGGGTACTGAACCCCCCCTCCGTGGGCAGTGGCATCCCTGCTGCGGCGGGGTGCGAGTGGGCCCTGAGAGCGCCGGCTCCTTCCCACGGGCCCCGCTGCTGGGGGGGGAGGGGGGCCGCCCCAAAGCGCTGAGCCCCCCCATGAGGGACCCCGGTGCCTGGGGTGGGGGCTCGCGTGGGGCGCGGCTCCATCCTTCCCGGCCCCCCCGGCTCCCTCTCTGCAAACGGGGGTCCGCAGGCGTGTGCTGAGCTGCTGCCCGGGTCCCTCCTCGCTCGCTGTGGGTCCCCTGTCGCCGGGGCGCTGGGGTGGGGGTCTCCCAGGCGCTCCCACCCAGCGCAGCAGGAGCCTGGCTGGAGCAGGGGGGGGGGCTCCCGTGGACCCGCTCCTGGGCCACGCCGCGACACCTTTCCCACGAGGGCCGTGGGTGGACTCGCCACCCGGCCACACTGGGGACAGAGCCAGACTGGGGCGACGGACCCAGCGTTCACGGGTGGGGGCGCCCAAGGGAGTCGCGTCCTCGCCCCCACCCCGAAACAGCACGGACGGGGGGAGCCGGCGCGGGCCCCGGCCCCCGGTGGGCTGCTCCCCGCGGGGGCGCCTGGCCGCGCTCACGCCCGGGGCCGGAGGGGGACACGGGGGGGCTCTGCCTGACCCCACCGACTGCCGAAGCCGGGGGGGGGGGGGGGGAGACACCAGCGGGGCTTAACCCTGACCCCCACCGCGCCACCCCCCCCAGCAGCAGGGACCCCCGTGCCGCCCCCCCGGCTGCGGGTCGAGGAGCGGGAGGGACCCCCGGTGGGGCGGGACCCCCCGTTCCCCACCTGCGGGAACGGAGGGGGGGGTGAAGGATGCCGGGGTTCCCCCCCCCCCCCCCCCAGCTCCAGACAATGGCCCCGAGCGTGGAACGGAGACAATGGGCGGGCGCGGGGGGAGCGGCCGGGAACAGCGGCGGCGCGGGCGGGAGCGGCCGGGCCGGGCCGGGCGCACGGCGGAGCGGAGCGGCGGGGCGGGGGGGGGGGGGCCGCTCCGCTGGGATTCGGGGTTTCCTCCGCCTCCTCCTCCTCCTCTTCCTCCTCCTCCTCCTCCTCCGCCGCCGCCGCCGCCGCCGCAGCAGCAGCCGCCCCGGGATTTCGGTGCCGGGGAGGGGGGGACGCCCGAGCAGCACAAAGGTGCGGCGGCGATGGTGAGTACGGGGGGAGCGGGGTGCGGGGCCGCCCCGCTGCGGCGCGGGGGGAGCGGGGCCGGGGCCGGGGCCGGGCTCGGCGCCTCCCTGCAGGAAGGGCCTGGGAAGCCGGGGACTTTCCTGGGCCGGCGGCCAGGCGGGGAGCGGCTGCTCGGCGAGCCCCGCTCCCGGGGGGGCCTCGCTGCGTGGCGGGGGGAGGCGCGGGGCTGCCAGGTTTGGGGGGTTCCCCCCCCCCCCGCCCTAGCCCTGAAGCCGGGGCCGGGGTGGGGTGGGGGGTCCCTGGGCGGTGGGTGCTGAGGATGCACCCGGGGAGGGGCCCCGCTCCCAGGGTGCCGCTTGCTCCCTTGTCGCAGGGCTGCGCTGGCCCTGGGAGCCCCCGCGGCGGGCGATGCAGCGGGGCCGGGTCCCCCCGGTCGCATGCAGCCTGGCACCGCTGCCTGTGGCTTTCCCGCTCCGCGGCGGGCATGCTTATACTGGAGTTTACTGGTCAAGCTGCGGTCAGCCAGCCCTTGGCCTCCGAGCCCTTTGTGCCCAGCGTGGGTGCAAGCACAGGGCCTCCTCCCTGCCTGCAACCCCTGCGAGCGATGGAGTGACCGCAGGGGGCGAGGGATGGGGTGTCCACCCCGCTACCTGCCCCGCGCCAGGGCTGGGCGGCTGCTCCGAGGACGGGGACGTGAAAACGGCCGATGCTCCTGCCAGATCAGCCCGACCCGCGAGGCAGGGTCTGCCCGCTGCGCCTGTCCCTGCCGGCACGCTCACCTGCTTCTGGGAGAGACCCGGCCGGATCCTGATCCGGTTTATCTTGGTCCTGTCCTGGCTCAGCGCCCTGAGCCGACAGGGAGTTCCCTCCGCCCTACACCGGGCGCGAGCGCAGCCATCGGCCCTGCTGCTCTGTCTGGGGTGAGAGGCTTTATTTCCTTGGGAGAGGGTGTAGAGGCTGTCCCCCCCCCCCCCAGGCCTTGGTATAATAACCGAGGCGGAGGTTTACAACAAGAAAAAAAAAAAAGAATTAAATATTATCTGCCCGGAGCCTCTGGGGATGGCTGTTGCTTAATCACAGCAATTCGGGATTGTGTTGGGACCGAGCTGGGCTCCGAGGCAGCCTGAGTCAGAGGCGATCTCTGCGCAGCCGGGCTTCTCCTGTGTATTTACGCTGTCTTTGTGCTGGGGGGGAGCTCAGGATGAGACCCGCTGATTTAATTAGCAGACGGCTTCATTGGAGCCGGCGATGGCTCCTCGCCTGGCGGTTGGACCGTGGGGTGGTGGTTTTAGGGCTGCGGGTCGCCGGGTCCCGTGGGCAGCCCCCATCCTGGAGCACGGCCCCGAGGACGGGCACGGGGCGGGGGGCACCAGCTGCCCGTCCCCGTCCTCCCGGGCTCCCTTCGGCCACCGGCATGGTCGAATGTGGTTTCTTCTTTTCATCAGCTTGCAGACAATGGGGCCGGAGGGGGCTGGGGGGAAGGCAGGGAGGCCATCACCCCGGCGTCGGGCAGGGCGGAATCAGCCCCAGCTCTTTGGTTCGAGTTCATTTTAGATTTTGGTTCTGTTTTCTGAGGGCCGGCGCGGCTGGCAGATGCTTTATGGCTTTATTGTCCAGCCAGGATGCTTGGGAGGGGGCCTCGGAGCAAACCACGAGCCTTCGCTGCCCTTCCCTGGCTGCCGCCGTGCGAGTGCCAGCGATGAAGCAGCGAGAGCTCGGACCCGTGGGCATCGTGGCGGCAGGATCAGCTGCCAAAGCCGGACCCCACGCGAGGCATTTTTTCCCTCGTGCCCTCCAAAGGCGTTTACCTCGAGCACCGCGGTCGGTGAATGCGGTCACCTTGCTCCCTGCCTGGACGCAGATGGATCCCGTCTCTACGCTGCTTTTCCAGGCTCCGAGACACCGGTAATGCCGTCTGCCCGCCGCAGCCTGGCAGGATTTAGTAGGGTTAAGGATTAGGCACCCGGAGCCGATGGAGCAGAGCTATCATCGATCTAAAAGCGCAGTCGTCTATGCTGCGGGTGTCCCTTTGGGGTAGGAACGGGCTTTTTGGGGTGTCACTGCAGCGCCTTGGGGATGGAGCTTCCGACGATGCTCTTGGAGAACGCGCTGAAATCACAGCGACGGCCCGAACCGCGAGCGCGGACCCCGGCGCCTCCTCGGCTCGCCCTGTCCGAGCATCCCGCGGCACCGCTTGGATGCTGCTGACCACCGGAGGAGCAGCCTGGGACTCCGGCGTCTGCAACCTCCTGTGCCCCAGGGTGACCATAGGTTTGTCACTTCGTGCCAGCATCCCACCCGCAGGTGCCACCGGTGCGGCCGGAGGGGCGGTGGGAGCCGGAGGGGACGGGGAGATGCGATTTGGGCAGCGAGAGGGAGATCTGGCGGCTGCAGCACCTCGCCGTGGGGCTGGCGATGTGCTGGGCGTCACGGTGCCATCCTGCCTCCGCCTGGACCCGGCACCAGAAACCACGAGGGCGAAGCTGCCGCTCGTCTTCCCGGGGAGCCCCGAGCGCTCTCCGTGAGCTCGGGCCGAGGCGGACGGGGCTGCGAGGATGCGGGGTGCAGGCTGAGCCCCTCTGCCGGGCGCCGAGCCCCAGGAAGGGAGAGACGGAGCAGGTACGCGGCCGGTGGGAGTCTGGGAGCGCAGCTGGTCTGGGATGCAGTTAGGATCCCTTGGTGCCGGCACGTTTTGCAATGCAAATAGCTTTCTCTTTGCATCGAGCCCCGTTCTCATGCAAATCCCTGGGTTTTGTACATTTTTTTTCTCCCTCTGGTTCTAGATCTCGGCGCAGTCATTTTTACCTGCGCGGAGGCAGCTAGTGCATCCCCGCCGCCCGACGCGGCTGCGACCTCCATCGCTCCCGGCCACGCAGCGGGATTGAAAGGCCGGGCTTTGTCCCGTAGTCGCGCAGTGGGACTTCCCCGCCGGAGGAAACTTGGTGGGGACCGAGCGCTGGAGGGACTGGACGTTCCTGTGGATATTGTAACAATCCCGAGTGATCGTAATTAAAGCTGGCAGTTTGGAAGGGATATTAAACCTTCTGCATCCAAGCTGACGCTGAGCAATTTGAGAGCAGAATGAGACCCCATGGGGGAGTTGGATTAAGCCATTCGGGCTTCCCATGGGCCTGTCCCGCGTCCCTCTGAAGCGCCCGGTCGTGCCAACGGACCAAAGAGCTGGAAGTTTGCGGATTCCTCCCAGCGGTGGCATCTCCCGGGGCTGGAGCGGCGGGGGGCCGAGGCGGCCGCTTTCCCAGCGCGGCGCGGGGGGACTCGGCCGTGGAAAGGAGCGGAGCAGCCTCGGGGTTGAGGGACGCGCCGTGAGCTCGCTGTGAAGCCTCAGCTCCGCCAGCCAAGAGGAGGCGCGGGGCTGGATACGGCCCTGGGAGAAGGGAAGGAAAATCGCTGGTGTTTGTGCTTCTGGAGGGGACGTGCAGACAGGGGGAGGGCAGCGCGTTGCCTTGGTGGCCTCTCCCCAGCTCCCCGGTAGATGATGCACGGCCGGTGCTTGGGGCTTGAATAGATCTGCTTCGACCCCCCAGCTCCCCCCTGGGGAGCCCGTCTCCCCCCGATCCCAGCAGGGGCACCCAGGGGGTTTTTCCTAGCCACGCACCCACCTTCTGCTCTTTGCGGGTCACCCATGGGCACCCAGCTCCCGGTGCTGGCAGCCGCCTCCGTCTCCCCAGCGTTTGGTGCGTATGTGAAATAAGGTCATTGCTCCGTCGTCGTCCCCCCCGCAGGGCTCGGGGGGCCGGTGGCCGGCGGGGGAGCGCGGTGGTGGCCGGCCGGGGAAGGTGCCTATTGTGCGGAGGCAGCAAGGCATGCTTGTGTAGCCAAGCGAGCAAATGCACCGGGCGCTCGGCGCGGCAGACCCGTGTGCCGCGGCCGGGAGGTGCCTCCCGTTCCCAGGCCGGTGCCGGAGGCGTGCCGCCAGCATCCCTGCTGTGGGCATCGCTGCTCGGGGGTCCCCGGGCCAACCTCCCCGGTGTCGGCACGGTGAGGGAGGACAGCCCAAAAATGACGGTGTGAGGCAGGGCTGAGACTCGCGTTAGGTTTCCTGCCATAAACAGCCCGTGCGGCTACGGACTCCGGCTTGCGGTGTGCCTCGGTTTCCCCATCTCCGTCATGGGCAGAGCCATGCTTCCAGCCCTCCTGGGCTTACTGGGAGGATAAACAGCGGTGGAGTCATGTGCCAGGAATCCAGGACCCCGGGATCCTCCTGGCCCGCTCTGTGACTCAGTTTCCCAGTCGCCGCGATGCTTGTCGGGTCTAGCAGGAAAACACCTGCCCAGATGTGGCTGATGTTTCCTTCTGCTCCTGCTTGGCCCCGGCGGTGGGAAGCCAGTTATCGCCAACGTGCGAAGGGCTGCGTTCACACCCCTCTCGTAACCACATTAGAGCATCCTGACTTAATGCTGGTATTTGTTTAATTGATCTAGATTTGCAGATGCTGAAAAAAGAGCACCGGTGGCGTAAATCGCCGAGCCCTGGCGTGGGAGCGGGTGGACGCTCGCCGATCCGCTCCAGTGCGAAGGCAGCCGGTTCCGTCCCAACCCTCTTGGCCGGGACAGAAGTCGTTCGGCCACCGATTTCTTCCTCTGCCCCTTGCTCAAAGCGGGTTTTTCTCCAGCAAATGTCGTGCCAGGCTCTCGCGAGGTCTGGGTGCTGAATAAAGCTGGGAGAGAGCCATGCAGCCTGGGTTTGTGCTGCCTGGTCCCAGGGGCACGCCGCCTCGCCGGGGACGGGAGGAGAGGATTTCCCTCTTGGGATTTGCCCTGGAGCTGTTTGAAATAAGAAAGCTTTCTCGTCTAGAAAGGCTTGGATCTATTTTTTTGAGCATTTGAATGCAAAAGAGAGTTCGTGTTTGAGGTTTGCGGACTCAAAGGCAGGAGAGACGGCAGCAGCGGCTTTTCTGACCGCCCCGAAGCCCCAGCCGAGCTCTCTCTGCTTTGAACCCTGTGATGTGCTCCCGCATCATCCCGAGAAGCCATCCAGTCTGGACTTGAAGATGTCAAGAGATGGCAAATCCTCTCCTCCCCTGGGGAGTTTGTTCTGCTGGTTAATCACCTCGCTATTAAAAATGTGAGTTTTCCTCCTCGTTTGCATGCATCTGGCTCTCGCTCCCAGCCCTCGGCGGTTGCTCGGCGTCTCCGCGGGCTCGGGAAGGCGAAGCTGCTTCTCCTGGAGACGAGGCATCCATTTCCAGCCTCTCCACCTGAGCACCTTGTGCTGCCGAACCGGCTTTCCCCACTCTGCCAGGCAAACCATCCAAAAAAAAAAAAAAAATCCCCTTTCTTCCCCACCGGAGTGGCCAAGTTGCTCTGCCGGCACCGGAGCGGCGGCGGGACGAGGGGATGGCTGCTTGATTTACAAATTAACCTTGCAAAACTGCTGGGTTGGGGATTATCCTCCCCGCCAGGCTTTGCTAGGGAGAAAGTTTGGCCGTTTTGGTACGAGCAAGACCAAGGGTCCTCGTCAGCCGGAGCCGAGCCCTGTTCCGGATGCGGAGATCGCCCGTGGCTCATCCGCGGATCGTGCTGGAGCAAACCGTCCCACGCCGCTGCTCTGCCCTGGGAAAGGGCCCCAAAGCCCCTGCCCGTAACCTCTGCCCCGTCGCCAGCTTGTGATTGAAGGGCCGGGCTCGCCGCAGCCCTCTGCAGCCGTTCCCGTGGCTCCTTGCTTGCTCCCCTTGGAAATGCGTGCCGCCTTCTCCCTCTGAACGCCTCGACCTTCGTCTCGCGGATCTGGCTTTGCCTTTGAGAGCGGATGGCTCCGGGGTCCCCACGCCACTGGTGCAGCCGTGGGGACCCCTGACTCGAGGGTGGACTTGAAGTGTGGCTGCTGGCCACGGGATTGTGGTGGCCGAGGAGCGTTAAATCCCCGGGCTGGTGCCTTGAATCGCTGAGATGTGTTGGAAAACCCCGTCTTGATTTCGGCTGATAAATCGGCTTCGCCTCTCCGGGAGTGCCTGGCCCTGGCTGGAGCGGGGAGGCGCGGGAGCGGAGCTTGGGCTGGCTCTGGCCACCGCAGGGAGGGTCGCATCCAGCGGCAGGCGGCCGTGCGGTGCCCGGGTACGGGGCAGGGTGCCGATGCGGCGTGGAGGTGGTGCCGGGGCAGGTTTGGGGCTGTAATGGTGTCTGTGGGGTGTTCAGCCCACCCTTCTTTTCCTCCCCTGCCCATCACTCTTCTCGGCTGCTTGCCAGGGGTCAAGGCCAAGCGAGGAGCTCTCGTGGGGTGGGTGCCCCCACGGGAACCGGGGTGGGTGCCCGGCGGGACAGGGGTTTTGGCTGGCGGTGCCCGGTGTGACGCGCTGCGGCGCTCCCCCAGACACGTGGCTGGGTGGTCCCCGTCCCCGGGGAGGGGATGCCGCGAAGCCTCCCTGTGCGGCAGGGACGCCTGGCTCCTGATTTCCTTCTCTCTTGCCTCCCCCAGCACGACCGCGGACCCCCGGCGCGACCGCCCGTCCCGTGAGCGGCCCCCCATGCGCAGCCCCCCTCCGGTGCCCGCCAGCTGGATGCCGTCCCCGCCGGAGGCTCAGGATGCCCCAAGTGCCTCGGTGACCACCGGGACGGGGGACAGCACCCGCCTGCAGCCGCCTCGCCCTGACCTCCCGCACCGCCCCGCCGGTGAGTCCCCTGCGTCCGTCCCCTCTCCCAGTATCAACCGCCTAATGGTGTTAATGGGCCAGACTGGGGCAAGCCTGTCCTCGGCCCCCTGCGCGGATGGAGGCAGCGGCCGAGGCCCCGGCATTGTTCCCAGCAGAAACCCGATCCCTGCCTGCAGACAAAGCCCAGAAGAGGGGGGCTGGCAGGAGGTTTGGGGGGGGCACAGGGGGGTCCTTTCTCTCCCAGTCCCTTCCCCCATCGCTCGCTGGGGATGCTGGGACGAGCTCCCGGCCCTGTTGCCATCTCCTAGACAACCGGCATGGGGGGGGGGCTTTTGTTTCCATAGTGATAAATGTGTGAGCATCCAGCATCTGGGACAAAAGGACCCCCCCTCTTTTCCCCTCCTCGACCCCATCTCCCCCTCCCCGAGGCCTTGGAAAAGAGGCCAAAAGACATTTGGGTTTTATTTGGTCGAAATGGCATTTCCGTGGTAACCCGGCACGGGTCCACCCCCAAACGCAGCCGGCGCGGCCCCCCCGGCGTGCAGTAAAGGCTGGGAAGGGGGGTTTGGGGCTCTGGGGGATGCCTAATGCCCGCAGCCCCCCAGCACCCTTAGGGTGAGGGCAGGGGGATTTGGCGGGACCCCTCCGACGGGGTCCGGTGTCCCCCGGCATGGGTCAGGCAGCGCGACGGCCCCTCTGCGTCCCCGAGGGTGGCTCCCACCTCTGTCCGGGTCCCCTCCCTGGTGGGATCACGGACCCAGGCAGGCCAGCACCGAACCCGCCTCGGGGCTGTAGGCAGCTTGGGAGTCCCCAAAACCAGCGGGGTGACCGGGGCTGGGACCCCGGGAGACAACCAACGCAGACCCCAGCTCCCGCCCGCATCCCCCGAGCCTTTGCCCAAGGTCAAGGCGCCCTGCGTGGCCCGGCTGGGATCGAAGCAAGGCGTTACCTCCCCAACCCAGCAGAGATCCGGCACCATCGGTAGGCGTAGGTCGGTATCATGTGCGTGTGTGTATATATTTATATACGTCTGTGCCACAAATGGCTGTAATGGGAGTTTGGGGCTGGCTAATAACGACGTGGCAGCCGTGAGTCAGCGCGCGGGGTGATGGTATCTGCTCCGAGCCAGCCTTGAGATGGTGGACCGGTCCCTGGATGCTGCCGGGGTGGCCCGGGCCAGCGGTCCCATCCTCGGAGCCACCGCGGTGGTTCCCGGCAGCCTGGCAGCTCCCCGCTTCCCCCGGTCCCGGCAGCCCCGAGCTCTCCCCGGCTCGGGCTGCGGCTGCGAGGGGAGGTGGAGCCGGCGCGGAGCGATGCTCCTCGGCACAGACCGGGACTCCCGTGCCGATCTCCTGGGTGTGAGATCCCGGCTCCGTGCTGGGAAACATGTCCGGGCAGAGCCCCGCGCTGCGAGATGGGCCTGAAACGTTGCCTGCACCCAATTATTCATTCCTTTTTTTATTTTTTCTTTTGGCCCCCACCCTAGGCACTCTCTTGGCAGTTAAAATAATGATAGTGATATTAATTAAAGTGTAAATCACCCAAAACAGCAGCTAATCATGCAGTATCATTAATAAAGGGGAAGGTGGCCATCCCGGGCCCAGCTTGGGCATGGGATAAAATACAAAATGCCCCAAAGGGACCCAAATTCCCTCTCCCTGCTGAAGTCCCGTCCCCATTTGCCACCGGGGCTGGAGCTGTGGTGGGGCAGGGATGGTGGGCGCGGGGACGCTCACCGGCGGCTGGGACCCCCGGGGGGGTGCCGGGATGCTGCCGCGCTGCCGCTGACCCTTCCCTTCGCCTCTGCAGGCGGGCGAGCTGTTTTCTCCTGAGACGAGCCCAACCAGGTGATCAAAATAGAGTCCCTCAAGGTGACGGTTGACTTCTTGAAGGTGCCCCTGGGCCTGAAGAAGCCCCCTCTGAAGGAGGCCCTGGCCGCCGTCCCGGGGCCGGGGAGACCCAAGTCCCTCGGCGTGGAGCGGCACAAGCCCCGGCGCTCCGACACCATGGACAATGAGTCGCAGTACTCGGGATATTCCTACAAGTCCGGGCATTCCCGCAGCTCCCGCAAGCACAGGTGAGGGGTCAGTGCACGTCCGGGGGGGTCCCTGGCCCCAGTGGGTGCTGCCACCCGGGTGCACCCACCCTGCTCCCCTCTCTTGCCTTCCAGGGACCGGCGGGACCGACATCGCTCGAAAAGCCGGGACGGGAGCCGCGGGGACAAGTCGGTCACCATCCAAGCGCCGGGCGAGCCCTTGTTGGACAACGAGTCGACTCGGGGGGATGAGAGGGTGAGTTGGGCAGGGGGGAGGGATGGGGTCGGCGTCTCTGCCCCGCCGTGGGGATGCTGCCGAGGGTGGGAGCCGCCGGCGGGGCGCGGGGGCTCCCAGCATGCCTGGTGCTCCCCGGCGGAGCAGTCGAGCCGGTTGGGCTGGCCCTGGGCTGGCGGACGGGCTCCTGTGAGCTCTGCGGCGTCGCCGGCAGGGCGGGCGGGCGGGCGAGCGGCGCGGGTGCAAATGAAAGGGGACCGGCTGACGCGGCGCCCCAGGGAAGCAGCCGGGGTGGGCACGGGCTGCCCAGGGTGGAAAACACCCTGGGGATCCAATCCCTAGGGATCCTCTCCCTAGGGATTAGCTCCAGCTCCTCGCTCGGCGCCTGCAGGTGACGCCGGCTCGGCCATGCCAAGGCGTAATAACCCCAGCCCAGCTCCCGGCGCGATCGCCCCGGCGAGCAGAGGTGCAGAGGCTCCCGCGCTGCATCCCTCCGCCGGCTGCCCTCACCCCGCGGTCCCACCGCGGTCCCTCGGTGCGAGCGGCAGCGGGGGCAGCGTTGCCGTGCCCCCCACGCTGGGTGCCAGCACTCCTCCAGCCGCCGCGGAGCCCGATCCCTGGCTTTAATCCTCTCCCAGCCACCTACGCAGGCGGCTCCAGCTCTTTTCATCTTCCCTCATCAAGAAGTCGGCGCCGGCAGAGGCCGGGGTTTGCGGCGGCCGCGCTGCTGGCGGCTGAGCCTGCCTGGTCCAGCCGTGGCCGGAGCGAGCCGATGGCCGCGTGGCTTTGCCGGGGGATGGGCTGGGGTATGGACTGGTCCTCCCGGACCCTTCTGCGCTTCCCATCCCTCCGGAAAGCCCCAGACTGTGCCTTTATTATGCTGTTTGGTATGAAATTGCTGGCTTTCCTGCAGAAATTCAAGGGGGGAGAAAATACAATACGATAAACCCCCAAGTTTCAGTGCTGTAGAACAGAATGTGACAGTCCGAGTGAGAGGACGGACAGATGGACAGATCCATGGCTGTGCCGGGGCGGCGTTTTCAGCGCCTGCGGTGCAACCTCTTCTCGCTCCGCTGAAACCCTGCGTTTTAGCTGGGAAGGAATCAAATGTGAACGGGTCATTTCCACGCCCCTCTGGCTTGAGGAGGGGGTTTTGGGAGGTGGTGGGAGACCTGTCCGGCGCTCCGAGCTGCCGAATCGCCGGCGACTTTGTCCTGCCCGGCGCGGCACTGGAGGAGGCAGCACCCGCCTGCGCGGCGGCGGCGAGGGTGTGTTGGGACGGCAGCCGGGCATGTTCCTTCTGGCCCCGCTAATGAGGGGGTTTGCCTGGAAGGAGGATCCTTCCCACTTCCAAAGCTGCTCTCGCCGGTGCCGGAGAGGTGGAGCGCGGCACGGAGCTGCCGACGGGGGTTTCCTAGAGGTTCCCGGCCAAATCGCTGCGTCCCCCCACCCCGGGCTGAGGTTTCCGCCGTCTAAATGGGGGTGATGGCGCCGGGCAGCGCGCCGGGCTTTGAGGTTTGGCGGATGGGAGGTGCTGGAGTTGGGTTGGGGTGGGGGTCCGGCGCGGCCGGCAGCCCTCTGGGGCGTTGGGGATGGGGGGGACACGGAGCCATCCCCCGCGTAACCCTCCCATCTGCCCTCCCCAGGATGACAACTGGGGCGAGACCACCACGGTGGTGACGGGGACGTCGGAGCACAGCATCTCGCACGATGACATCACCCGCATCACCAAGGACATGGAGGACAGCGCCCACCTGGACTGCTCCCGGCACCTGGGCGTCTCGCTGGCCGGGGCGCTGGCGCTGCTTGCCTTCCTCACCCCCCTCGCCTTCATGCTCCTGCCCCAGCTGCTGTGGCGGGAGGAGCTGGAGCCCTGCGGGACACCCTGCGAGGGGCTCTTCATCTCCGTGGCCTTCAAACTCCTCATCCTCCTGCTGGGCAGCTGGGCTCTCTTCTTCCGTCGCCCCAAAGCCTTCTTCCCTCGCGTCTTCGTCTTCCGAGCGTTGCTCATGGTGCTCGTCTTCCTCCTCGTCGTCTCCTACTGGCTTTTCTACGGCGTGCGGATCCTGGACTCGCGGGACCGCAACTACCAGGGGGTGGTGCAGTACGCCGTCTCGCTGGTGGACGCGCTGCTCTTCGTGCACTACCTGGCCGTGGTGCTGCTGGAGCTGCGCCAGCTCCAGCCCCAGTTCACCCTCAAGGCCGTCCGCTCCGCCGACGGGGCCAGCCGCTTCTACAACGTCGGCCATCTCAGGTATGGGGGTGCCGGGGGGGGTCCTGCATCTGTGTGTGCGCACGAGGCGCGCGTGTGCACGTGCAGGTGTGCACGTACGTATGTGCATGTGCATTGAAACGTGTGCATGTGCAGGTGTGCACGTACATATGTGCACAGGCATTCAGGTGTGTGCACGGGCATTGATGCACGTACATTCATGGAGTCATTTAGGTTGGAAAAGACCTTTAAGATGGTCAAGTCCAACCGTAAAATTCGTGTGTGCGCTCGTACACATGTGCACGTGGCGTGGTGCGTGTGCGTGTACATATGTGCCCGTGCATTCATGTGCGTGCAGGCGCGCGCCTGCGCATGCACACCCATAGTCACGAGTGGCTGCGCCCACGCCGCTGCCCGCCGCGGCATCAGGCGGCCGGAGGAGCCGCGAGCGTGCCCCGCCGCGGGTACAGCCCCGCTGACTCCGCGGGATGAGCCGTCCCCGCGGTGCCACGCGCTGTCCGTCCGTCCCTCCCTCCTCGTCCTGCCCGGCTGTGTGTGCCCCCGGCGCGGTGCTAACCGGCTCTCAGTGCCCGCCGTGCCCGGCTGTGTCTCCCTGCAGCATCCAACGAGCAGCCGTCTGGATCCTGGAGAACTATTACCACGATTTCCCGGTCTACAACCCTGCCCTCCTCAACCTGCCAAAATCCGTCCTGTCCAAGAAAATGTCCGGGTTTAAAGTCTATTCCCTCGGCGAGGGTGAGCTCCCCTTCCCTTGGCTTCTCCTCTTGTTCTCTCTCCTCCTTCCCTTCCCCATCCCTGTGTTTTCCTCTCCGGAGGCTCCTCTCGGCTCTGGAGAGCTCGGAGCAGGATCGCCGCAGCCTGGCCGTGGGGCAGGGGGAGCATTGGGCATCCCGGAGCCCCCCCAACTCCTCTCTGTTTTTTCCTCCAACCCTTTTCCCTGCAGAAAACACAACGAACAACTCCACGGGCCAGTCCCGGGCCGTCATCGCGGCGGCTGCCCGGAGGCGCGACAACAGCCACAACGAGTATTACTACGAGGAGGCAGAGCACGAGCGCAGGGTGCGGAAACGCCGCGCCAGGTACGGGGCTGGCGGCGGGGACCGGGCTCCGTGCGGCAGCGGGTGCCCCGTTGCTGCATCCCCCATGGGGTGCCCGTGCCAGGACCCCCGCGAGGACCTGGGCTGTGCTGGCAGGAGGGAGAGGGGGCTCCCGGGGTCACCTCCAGCCCCCCCAGATGAGGTGTCCCGGCTCCTGGGGAAGCACATCCCAAGCCTGGCTGTTGCGTGGCACAGCCACATCTCCCCCAAAGCTGTTTTGGGGGGGAAGCTGGCTTCCTGCCATCCGTAGGCCGGCAGGCGGCGAGTGGCTGCCCCCAAGCCCCGGGGATCTCCTGCCCGTGGCCAGACTCTGCCCCGCTGCAGCCACGTCCATGCCTCTCCTCCCGGCAGGCTGGTGGTGGCGGTGGAAGAAGCCTTCACCCACATCAAGCGGCTGCAGGAGGAAGACCAGAAGAACCCACGGGAGATCATGGACCCACGGGAGGCGGCTCAGGCCATCTTCGCCTCCATGGCCCGGGCCATGCAGAAGTACCTGCGCACCACCAAGCAGCAGCCCTACCACACCATGGAGAGCATCCTGCAGCACCTCGAGTTCTGCATCACCCACGACATGACGCCCAAGGTGCGCAGGGGGCATGGCGAGGTGGGACGGGTCTCCAGGTTTGCCCGAGGGCTTGGTCCAGAGCGTGAGGGCTTGGGTGGGGGTTTTTTCCCCACCGTGTGAGAGCATCCCCCTGGGAGGAGAAGGGGTTGGGGGATAGAGATGGAAAAGCGGGTGTAACCCCAAGGGAGCAACGCGCCGCGCTGGGAACCAGCCGCGCGGGGATGTTTTTCCTGCAGGACCTGCCGAGCAGCTTGAGGCTGCAAAAAAATACAGGGTGAGCCATAGGAAGGCGACGTTCACGTGTCCTTTCCCTTCTCCAAGGCGTTCCTTGAGCGGTACCTGACGGCCGGGCCCACCATCCAGTACCACAAGGACCGCTGGCTGGCCAAGCAGTGGACGCTGGTCAGCGAGGAGCCGGTGACGAACGGCTTGAAAGATGGGGTGGTCTTCGTGCTGAAGCGCCAGGACTTCAGCCTCGTGGTGAGCACCAAGAAGATCCCTTTCTTCAAGCTCTCGGAGGAGTTCGTGGACCCCAAGTCGCACAAGTTCGTCATGAGGCTGCAGTCGGAGACCTCCGTGTGAGCTGAAGAGGGAGGGAGAAGGGTTGGGGGGAGACCCTCTCCGGACCCCTCCGTCTCGTCCTCCCCGTCTCCGCCGGGGCTCAGGGAGACCACGGCTCGAGGGCAGAACTGCGGCGGGCGCCGGGAAGCAGCACCCATGCCCAGCTCCATCACCTACCTGTGACCACTCGCCCTCCGCCTCGGCTTGGCCCCCGTTGGGGTGGGCTGAGCCCCTTCCTCCTCCTCCTCCTCCTCCTCCTCCTCCCCGAAGCCCAGGTCCGTGTAGCATCCCCCCAGAAGGCGCAGCCGGCGGAGGACAGCGGCACGGCCAGGAAGGAGACGGCGTTTCGGTGCCATAACTCAAGGGCTAACTCTACCTGTTCTTCACCAGCGTCTTCAAGCACCATCGGGTCCCAAGGACCTTCTGCGCTTGCCCGTTTTCTACCTGGCGACTCTCCTGGCTCTGACCTTAAACCACCACCCGCCGTCTGGGGCTGGTTTTTAATCCTAGAGATTTTTTTTCGGGAGTATTTTGCAAACACCTCCGTGATCCGTGGCTGCTATGAAAACCTCCCCTGGCATCCAAGACACCGGAGCGGCGATGCTCCTGCCTGTAGGAACATCCTCCTCTCTGCTGATGGTTTCCGTGCTCAGCTCTTAACAAAAGCAAGCGAAAATCTGGTTTTTAAGAGAAGCAGAAGGGTTTTTTTAGGTGGTTTCCCTGCTCCTGAGGCGACCCATGTCCCTGGTCCCAGCGGCTTCCCTGTGGGGCTTCCCCACGCCGGCTGGAGCTGCAGCCGTGGGTTGCAGGCAGAGCAGATTGAAATGTCTCTTGGGGTCCAATCCTGCACCCAGAGCCAACGGGGTGAACGAAACGAGGGGTTCCTGGCGGGGGTGATGAGGGCTCGTGGCTCAGTGACGTCCTTAATTGATGTCCCATGGTGGCAGGTGGCCCGTGGTGGTCCCGCGGTGGTCCCGCGAGCCGGGGCTGGCTCGCCACCGGGGACGCAAAAGCTTTTGCCTTCCCTTGGTTTTGTTAAGGTCACAAATACCTCATGGATTTATTTTAAATTTTTTTTTTTTTTTTTCCCCCTCTGGATCCCGTTATCCGGCCACGCCGGGCCGGGCCGGGGGCTCGCGGGGTCCGGGGGGTTGTGGCCAGGCAGGGTGGGCTCGGTTTGGTTGTGGGAGCTGCCAGACTTCGTCCCAGGGAGGCGAGCGGTTGGATTCCAGTTGGGGTTATTTTGTCCTAAGCACTAAAGGGGGCAACGTGGCCACTGGGGCCGTGGCACGCTGGCCACGTCTGCCACCCCAGAGGGGCTGGGGGCTTCCCCAGTAAGTACCAGTAGCACCATTAAGATGCTGGAGGGGTCCTGGGGGGTCCGTCCCCATCCGGGCACTGCGCTGCTCAGGGCTGGCTTTCCCAATTTCCAGGAAATCTCCATTTTTCAGGAGTTTCTAACCCCTGCCTGGGCTGCCCTCCTCTTCCAGCCTCCTGAGGCCGAAGGACCCGGGTTTCACCCCCCCAGTCCCCCCCCGCTCCATCGGTGCTGGTGCCACTGGGAGCCCGTTTTGGGGTGTTTTACGGCAAAACCGACGTCAGGGAGCGCGAGCGGGCGGGTCGGCCGGGGCGGGGGGGTCCACTTGGAGTTCAAGAAGAATAAACCCTTTTTCGTTTGTTTTTTGGTTTGGGTTTTGGTTGTTTTGGGTTTTTTTTCCGCAGAGCCGAGACCTTGTGCATGCGTGTAGAAAGTTGTAAAATGTAAAATTGTTTTTTAATATATAAAAAGCTTGTTTTTACAGTTTGCAGTGGATCGAAGCATTACGGCAGTGGTAGGAAGTTCTGTTGGTTGGGTTGGTTTGTTTTTTTTTTTCATAGAGGAACTAAAATTGTACAAATTTTTTTTTTATAAAATAAACCCATTTTGACTTTTTTCTTTTTTTTTCCTTTGTCTTCCTGCACCCGGTGCTTTGGGGCGAGGCTGCCCGTCCCCTGCCCGTCCCCTGCCCGTCCCCTGCCCGTGCCCGGAGCTCAGAGGTGCTGCAGTGGCAGGATGCGGCCTCAAGAGAGCACTCGGAGAGAAACGGGTCCTGTGCTTGGAGGGTGCTGGGTGCAGGGCAGGGGCTTGGGGGTGGTGGGGGCCGTGCATTTAGGGTTTGGGGGGCCAAGGGTTTGGGGGGCCAAGGGTTTGGGGGGTCCAAGGATTTGGGGCTTAGGGGGACAAGGGTTTGGGGCGTGAGGGGCCAAGGGTTTGGGGTTTGGGGGGCCTGGGGTTTGGGGGGCCAAGGGTTTGGGGTTTATAAGGCCAAGGATTTGGGGTTTGGGGGGCCAAGGGTTTGGGGTTTATAAGGCCAAGGATTTGGGGTTTAGGGGTCCAAGGGTTTGGAGTTTATAGGTGCTGAGGATTTGGGGTTTGAGGGTCCAAGGGTTTGGGGTCTATGGAGCCAAGGATTTGGGCTTTATGGAGCCAAGTGTTTGGATCTGTGAGGCCAAGGTTTGGGGGCTCGTGGGGGCCAAGAATTTGGGGTTTATAAGGCCCAGGGTCTGGGGTTTTTGGGCCAAGGATTTGGGGTTTAGGGGTCCAAGGATTTGGGGTTTAGGGGTCCAAGGGTTTGGGGTTTATAGGGGCTGAGGATTTGGGGTTTGAGGGTCCAAGGGTTTGGGGTCTATGGAGCCAAGTGTTTGGATCTGTGAGGCCAAGGTTTGGGGGCTTGTGGGGGCCAAGGATTTGGGGTTTATAAGGCCCAGGATCTGGGGTTTTTGGGCCAAGGATTTGGGGTTTAGGGGTCCAAGGGTTTGGAGTTTATAGAGTCCAAGTATTTGGGGTTTGAGGGTCCAAGGGTTTGGAGTTTATGGAGCCAAGGATTTGGGGTCTATGGAGCCAAGCGTTTGGGATCTGTGAGGCCAAGGTTTGGGGGCTCGTGGGGGCAAGGATTTGGGATTTAGGGGAGAAACAGCTTGGAGTCTAATGGGGCCGAGGGTTTGGGATTTGTGGGGCCAAGGTTTTGGGGTTTATAGGGCCAAGGGCGTGGAGTTTATGGGGGCCAAGGATTTGGGGTCTCTGGGACAAAGGGTTTGGGGGGCCGAGGACTGGGGCTTTACGGAGCCAAGTGTTTTGTGGCTGCGAGGTCAGGGGTTTGGGGGACCAAGGGATGTGGGGTTTATGGGGGTGAAGGGCTTGGGGTTTTACGGGGCTGCTGCTCTGCCCCCTCGGTGCAGACCGGCGAAATGCCCAGACCCCCCCGGGGGGGCGAAGGCCAAGCCCTTTGCTGGGGGGGCCGAGTCCCGGCCGTGCCCAGCTCCCGGGGGGCTGCGGAGCTGCCCCCAGCCCGCGGAGCCGCCGCCTGCCCCGGCCGCTGCCTGCAGTCGTCTCGCAGCCGCCGCCGCGGATGTGCCAGCACCTGCACCCCCCCTGCACCCCCCCGGCCGCCCTGGGCCCCCGCAACCCCGGCTTGGGGGGGCCCCCCTGCAGCAACGGCAGCGCTGATTCACGGGGACCCGGCCTCGGCGTTTCCTTTGGCTTTTGCACCTCTTCTTCCCCCCATCTCAGCCCTGGGCCCCCCCGCGCTCCGTGCACCTCGCAGGAGGGTTGCCGGAGGTGGGGGGAGCAGAGCGAGGGGAAACTGAGGCAGGTCAGGGCCGGGAGCCGGCCGCCTGCGGTGCATGCACGGCGGGAGTCAGGGGGGTCGCTGGGGCTCAGGGCCCCCCCAGGCTCCCCCTTTCCCTGCGGACATTCTCGCTTCTCCCAGGGCACGTCACCCGCGGGGGCAGCGGGGCTCCCGGGGGTGTTTATTTCCAGCCCTCGCCCCCAGCTTTGCCCTGTGATGAGTTCAACAGTCATCTGTAACCGAGCAGCACAAGCTCCTTCCCCGGCCGCCTTGGCGTGGGCTGGTGCCCGCCGCCCCTGCTCTGTTCCAAGAGAGGAGGAAAAAGTGACGGCGGGGCTGGGCAGGGGGTGCCGCCTGCCCCGCCAGAGAAAGTCCAGGGCTTCTGGGGTGAAATCCTGCTTTATTGGCTCGGCCGTGCCCAGCGCAGGCGCCCCGAGCCCCCGTCCTTGCACATGGGGCACAGCACGGCCGCGGGGGTCCCTCTCCCACGCAGCTCCCCGTTCCCACCGGGATTTGGGCTCGAGCATCCATAGAAAGGGGCCAAGGCGACACACAATGCTCGTGGTCCCCGGCTGGGAGCATCGTCCGGCTCGGTCCCCGCGCTGCCCCGCGGGGTGGCCTCGTGCTCCCTGGGGGTGTCTGGAAGCCACTGGGCTCCCCCAGGAGCCCTCAGTCGGCTCCGGGCTCCCCGGAGCAGCGGGGACCACAGGCAGCTGCAGGGGTATCAGGCTGGGGAGAAGCAAAATCAGGTGCTGGGGGGGGCTACGGACCCTCCCCAGGGACCCCCATGGGCTGGAGGGGCCGGGGCCCCGCTGGCAGCCCCCCCACCCCACCCCGGGCACCGGGGCTCGGGGCATCGGGGTGAAATACCTGGGGAGGCGGGGGGTCCGGCTCGCAGAAGCAGGTTTCGGTGTGCTCCAGGGCCGGGGGTTTCTCTGCCCCCTTCCTCTCCTCCTGTACGAACGGCAGCGGCTGCTTGAGGAGCTGCTCTGAGCATCCTCATCACTCGCCTCAGATGGGGAAACTGAGGCACGGCTGGGGTTTGCTCAAAGCCACGCAGGGGCTGAAAAGCAGCTCTCAGCCCTCCCAGCTCACACCTTACCGGGAAGAGGATTCCCATCAGCCGGGCTTACCTGGGAAGCGGGGATTATTGGGGTGGTGTCCTGGATTGGGAGGTGGTCCAGGGCTCCCAAATCTGCAATGCAACGAGCTGGGATGTGAATCACGGCCCTGAGAGCGGCTGAGCGCTGGTGTCACAGGCTCGGGCTGGCCCAGCCTCACCTGAGGAGTCGCTGGCGCAGGCGGCTTGGTCCTGGCTCCCTGCGGGCCAGGCAGATGGGGTTAAAACAGCGGGGCCGAGGGGGCTTTGCAAAAAGAGCCCAGCACAGCCCTCCTGGGAAGGGGGCAGTGGGGGGCTGAGCTGGCCCGCTTTCGGGTTTGCTTTGCAGGAGAAAAAATCCTCAAGCTCGAGGTTTGTGTTAAAGGAAAGGGCAGAGCTGGCACCGAGCGATGCAGAATTGAGGAGAAAAGGGAGTTACGGGTTAAACTTCTGGACTTTTAAAGCCAGAGCTCAGCAAGGGGCAAGCCTCACCGTGGGGCTAAGCCGTGGCCAAAGGGGTTTCTGGGGACAGCCTCTGCCTGGTGCGAGGGCCTGATCCTGCCCCCCCAGCATGAAGCCACACACACCCCCCCATCATCGCGCCGCATGAGAATAACTGACTTTTTGCGGCAGTTTTTGATGTTTTGAGGATGTGGGCTGTGAGATAGTTGACACATTTTCCTGCTAAGCCAGCGCGTGGTTGAGCGAAGGCAGAGCTCTGGGTGCTGCGGTGGGGGAGCTCACCTTCCCCCTTGGTCCGCCGGTAGGTGAAGAAGAGCACGAGCAGAGCCACCACCACAAAAATGACAGGGGACCAGTACCTGACGGGAACAGCCGATGCATTTTCTGTGGGAAGAGAGAGGAGATGTGGGAATGCTGCCCGCAGAGGTGGCTGGGGGGGTCCTGGGGGATGCAGGACCCTCCAAGGATGGTGGCACGTCCCCAAGCCACATCTCTTCCTTTCTCCGTGGGACTCACGGGTTTTGTTCCCCACGGCGCCGGCTTGTGTCGGCACGGGGGTGGTGATGGGGTCCCTGCTCCAAGGAGGGGTTGAGGTGACCATTGGCTGTGTCGTCAGCTTGTCCGCGTCCCCGGTGGTTGTGGTGGGGTCTCCGGTGGGCTGCGGGACATCGTCACGCTGCGTGGTGCTTTCATGCCTGGGCTCCAGGACGCCATCACGCTGCGTGGTGCTTTGATGCCCTGGCTCCTTCTCTTTGAGGACGAGAGCTGGGATCGAGGGTCGTTAATTTGTTTTAATGCCTCCCCAAGCTAGAGGTGCCCCCAAGGATCAGGAACAGAGCTGGGAGCGGCACTGGCCCAACGTTGCCCTGCACCGGGAGCTCAGCCTGCACGGCAGCACCGCGGCTTAGGGAAAGGCAAGGCAGGAGCAAGAAATGGCTGACCCACGTCCCTCCGGCCTCAGGTGGCTTGGGACGGAGGCGGGGGGCCGGGGGCCATCACCTGAGCGGCTGGCGGATGCCAGCGGAGCAGCGGGTGTTGCCGTCCCACATCCTGCCGGGGCGGCGAGCAGCCGGCTTCGCACCGCTCTCCCATGCGGCGCCGCCGAGACAAAGCCCCGCTAACGAAGAAGGTGCTGATGGCGGCAGCGCCACGGTGGATGCCGGGGGCTCGTTGGAAGTCACGCATGGCCACGCGCTGCCGGGCAGCGTCACGCTGACGCTGCCGGAGGTTGGGCAACTGGCAGCGGTGCCTGCGCGGACCAGCGCTCGGCAGTGGCAAAATGGTGTCCCCAAGCAAACCAGCCCACAGCCGCCACGCTCCCGGCTGTGAAAGGGGCCCGGCGGTCAGCGAGCATCCCTGCCGTTTGGCCCACGGAGCTGGGGCTGGAGCAGGGGAGCCCAGGGCTCAGGTTTGCGGCACAGCTCGGTGCTGGGAGAGCCCAGGAACCCCCAAGCCTCCTCCCCACGTGAGCCAGACCTGAGCCAGACCTAAGCCAAGCAATAAAGCAGGTGGCCTGAGCCTTGCCTGCCACAAAACGGCCAGGCAAGCATCCCGCTCTGCCGCAAAGGGTCCCCCCGAGAAAGGCATCATTGTACCTGCTGCCTTCGCATCGCCCCTTCCTCCTCCTCCCTCCAGCCCCGCAGATGGAGGGAGCCCCCGGACCCCACGCCAGCCCCCCAGCCCCACTCACCAGCTCCAGAGCAGAGCACCGCGATGCAGAGCCACCCCGTCCCGACGCCTCTCGGCTCCATCCTCCTCTGCCCCACCGACCCTTCCACCGCCGTTCCCCCTCTTGCAATGTCTTCCTTCCCCTTTCTGCCTGACCAATGGCTTCCTGCGAGCTCAAAGGTGTTGGCACAGAAGTAGGGTGATTAATGGCCAGAAACGGTCCCGACGGTCATTTCTGGGGTAACGGACGGAGCCCCGTCAGCCGTAGGCGTGGGCGAAGGAGGAGGTGATGCCCCAGCACTGCCCAGCTCCCTTCAGGCCAGTCCCTGGTGCCATCAGCCCTGGTTTAAGCCCTGTCCAGGGCACAGACAAATCCTTTCTTTACCCCCATTTACCAGTGGGTAAAATGCATGGCCCACTGAGGTATATATTTTTAATTGATCAGCATGAATTTGAGGAACTCAAAAACAAGCCTGTCACCTACTGTGAAAATGCAGAGAATAAACAAATGACTCCACAGACTCGTCAGTAATGGGCTGTTTTCACCCAAAATAATCTGCAGCCAGAAATTGAGCCCAGATGTGTCTTGCATTTTTATTCCAGTAGCTCCTAGAGGGCTCTCCTGTGCCAGGCACTTCAAAGAAATCTCCGGTTTCATCCCTGAATAATTTACTATCCGCACAGACAAGACAAAGAGCAGGGGGAAGCGGCACGCACGGGAAGAGGCTTCCCAGCGTGGGCAGCGTCTGTCTGTCCGGCGGCACCGGAAAATTAATGCCAGTGTGTGTGTTTTGCTCAGTTTTCAGGCTCTGGGTGGGTTTGGGGAGCAGGGAGGGAGGGGATGTGCCCTGGGCCCTGCTTGCTGGGCACCCAGGTCCACGTAAGTCCCAGCTCGGGGTAAACCCACGCAGACCCTGCTGCAGGCCCTGCATCCCGGCGGGATGCGGCCGCTACCGCGCCGTGCAGTATCCCTGCATCGCTCGGGGCTCGGACAGCCGCTCTCCTCCCTAGAGCTCCGCTGAGAAGCCGCCTAACGCCAGAAACACAGCACTTCGCGTACAAGCATGTAAACCAAAAATAAAACCTCATATACAAGCACATCAAAGGAGTGGAGCAGAGCAGCACCAGCCCCCTTCCTTGTCCTGTTTCCCCCCAAGCCCAGACCACCTCCTGCCCCTGGAGCCCAGCACGGCCCCGCAGCGTCTCCGGGGGCCACAAGCAGCTCGCCGGCGGCATAAAGTGATGCTGAGCATGGTGCCAGGGTGCTGTGAGGTTTGGAAGGCCCCCGGCAGCAGCGAGCACTGGGGAAAGCAGCCGGCACCGAAACTGCAGCAGCCTGGGTGTGTGCACCCGAGCAGAAGTACGCGGCTTTCCTTACCCAGCTTTCTACCACGAAGGGTAACTTTTGCTTTCTCTTGGTTTAGCAACGAAATGAAGCAGCCAAAGTATTCGCCAAGCTTAAAAGAGGTTCCTGAGGAGTGCGTACTGGGGCCAGTACTGATTAATGTCTGCATCAGTGACACAGACGGCGGGATCGAGTGCACCCTCAGCAAGTTTGCAGGTGACACCAAGCTGAGCGGTGGGCTGACCTGCCTGAGGGACGGGGTGGCATCCAGAGGGACCTGGGCAGGCTGGAGAGCTGGGCCTGTGTGAACCCCATGGGGTTCAACAAAGACAAGTGCAGGGTCCTGCACCTGGGTCAGGGCAACCCCCGGTGTCAGCACAGGCTGGGGGATGGAGGGATGGAGAGCAGCCCTGAGGTTTCCCGTCCTCTCGTCCTGAGGCCCCGCACCGTGAGATGCTGCTGGGCGAATCCCAGGAGCATCAGTTCACGTCCTTGCGCCGGGAGGGCTGGGTTTGCAGCCACAGTTTTAGTCCATGTTCCTTGGTCTGGTTAGAGAGGGCAGAAAAAGGAGCCCAAACCCCACGTGGATGCCAAAACACCAGCAGAGCTCCTGTGCCAGACGAGCCTGCACTTACGGGGCGCTTACATCCTCACGTCGATGGCTGGGGACCGCTGACAGCAGGCGCATGGCGGGCAGCAGCGATGAGGAGGGAAGAGGGGATGCTGCAGCCTCACGGGCCGGGGCTGGGCAGAGAGGAACATCGCGCTCAGAGCAGGCTCGTGGGTGCACGGAGCTGTGCCAGGGCCGCGTTGAGGGGTCTGGCTAGCTGACCAACGAGTAGATGGTTTTCTCATCCTGCTCCTGACACCCCAGCGCGCCGTTGCCCATTTTCTCATCATCTGTCTGCAATTGCAAAGGGACAAAAGCTTTGCTTGGGCTCGTGGGAGCCGATCCCTCCATCGGCAAGAAAGAGGGCACTCACGGGCTTGGCTTGAAGCTCTGGACCCCAAGAAAGCCTAGTGAAGCCCTGTCTGTCCATGCCCCCTGCTCCAGGGTTATGCCTCTCACCCTGGGGCCTTGCCCATCTCCTCGCTTGGTGTTGGAGCCCCGCCAGGGGAGGTGGTCACAAGCTCCAACTCACCTGGCCCATAGACTGGATGGTGAAATAGAGAGGTTTGGAGGGGGTCGGTGACCTCTTTGCGTCGTTTTGCTGTGCATTAGAGACGCTCTGCAGGCACAGCTGCGGAAAAGATTTGAAAAACTATTTCCAGGGCTTGGAGCTGGCAAAGGGGTCTCAAAGCCTGGGTGAGCCAAAGAAGCTAAGTTTGGGGGGCGCCGGGGACAGAGGCCCTGGGGATGCAGCGGGAAGTGCAGGCAGGTGGCCGTGCTGGCTGCTCTTGGGCAAGCCCCGGGGCTGGCGTGTCCCCCTTCAACTTCCCGGGAGGATCTAACAGCCAAACCCGGGGCTGTCCAGCTGCCGTCCTTCCTCCCCGTCCCCACCACGTGGCCCCCCGGCCATCCCCGTCCCGTGCAGGGACCCCCCAGACGCACAGCCTGGCCCAGCCACGTACCTGGAGGATGGGGATGAGCCTGCACAAACTCACCTGCTGGGAAGGGCCGACTTGGGCGTACACCGTCGTGTAATCTGGTACGGCCTCTGCAAGGACAAAAAAGCGGAGGGTCAGCGAGGGAGCAGGCTGCCGCAGCCGGGGAGGGGCTGCAGTGGATCCCATTCCCGTGGCACTGCAGGGCATGCAGTGCTCCCTGCCGAGGGAATCCCAGCTTAAGGTGTGCCGGGCTCGGTGAAAGCCCGGCCGTGCAGGAGCTGCAGCACCCAGCAGCCCCTCGGAGCTGCTGGAGGTGTTTGCTGTGGGTCTGGGTCGAGGCGAGCATCGCATCCCACCACCCCTCTTGCCCCGGCCACTGCGGGAGCGGGGTGCTTGCTTCCAGCTCACAGGACAGCAGTCAAAGGGACTTGCTAGCGAAAATTAGCTTTTTTTATTTAAATACAAGATCCCCGCCTGCTTTCGGAGGGTAATATGCACTTGTCTCTCCTTCATATGTTGCCACCGTCGCAGCAAGCGTTAGCATCCGCTCGTTCTTTGGCTCATTGAACACAGAGGGGGAGAGAGGATTTAAATCCTTCATAATCCCATTTTTGGGTCAAAATTTCAGTGCTTCTCCTTTGCTGCCAGTCCCACAGAGGAACAGTCATGCAGGCTTCAGCCTGTGCAGAGAGCAGCTCTTCGGAGAGAGGTTTTGCCCATGGTTCCCAATGGAAGAGCTGGATCCAAGTTCTCGGCCGGGAGGAGCCCGCGGTCCTGGCGCTGGCTGTGCCCCGACATCCCGCTCGGGCACACACAAATGCAAAACACAAGGCAGGAACTCCCCCATTGGCGTCAGCTTTATTTTAGCATATGGCAGCAACACAATACACGTGTAAAAAAAAAAAAAAAAAAAAAAGAGTCAGCAAGATGCCTGCTGCCCAGCTGTGGCAGTGACCGGCACGGCACAGCCCATCAAAAACAGCCCTGAACATCAGGGAGAGGAGATGGTCCAGCGGTCTCGATTCCACCAGGTTTCTCGGCTGGACTTGCAGCCTGAAGCCCTGAGTCTAGCGGAGCTGATCCCAAAACGATGCCAAGGGTGTGCTTCAGTCCCTGCGGCCACTGTTGGGCCGCTCCACCTCCCCCAGGAGCCTCGGATCTCAGCCCGCAAGAGCTGGGGAAAGCAGGCGGCGGCTGCTGCAGGCAGCGGCTGCTCGAGCCGCACGCGGTGCTGCGGGGGGGTGTTTCTGGCGATGGGGCACACAACCCCTCATTGCTTGTCTCTGCCTCCCGCTTGTCTCTTGTCAGCTCTTATTTTTTCCTCAAAATCCCTCTTGCTTTGGTGATCTCATGGTTGTGCTCCCAGCTCCTTCTCGGTGGGCTGGCACGAAGTTTTCCCGGAAGAGACTGGGGGAGAGCACGGCTTCAGCCACCACAGCATCGCCTGGGATCGCCCCCCTTCATCTGCCTCTGTGCGCGCAGGGCAGGGGCGCGGGGAGGCGTCAGGGTCCTGCCAGCTGGGGTGCGGTCCAGGACCAAGTCAAGGCAGTGGATGATTTCCCTCCCCATCTTAATTGCCACCAAGCTATTCCCACCAAGAAAAAGGGTAGAGGGAGGGAAATGCCAAGACCTACCTACGTTCCTGACCTCAGCCGCGGGCAAAGAGAAGATCCTCCAGCCTGGGGGAGAAGCGACACGGAGCTCTCGTCAGCAGCGGCAACCAAAGCAAACCCCACACAGCATCCTCGCTTTTGCAGGGCTCATCTCCTGCTTGCCAGGTCTGCAGGGACAGTTACCCACAGGGGAAGCAGCTCACCTTTGGATTTATAGCAGATCATGAAGATAAGCACTGCTAAAAGCAGTCCGGCTCCAATCAGCGACGTGACCACGATTCCAGCCCACCTGCTGGAGTAGGCGCCTTGAAAGAGAAGAAGATCTGATAACAACATCCCCAAATGTATCTGCCTCTTCCCGGCATCAGAGCGGGAGGAAACGGCCACGTCTCTGCTTCAACACCCCGCTGAGACCCTTATTTCACGGTAACGTGGTCCAACACGGAAAGGAGGCGACACGCTGCACGAGGACAAGTGGCTTTGCAGACAGAGCAGCGGCTGGGAGACTCCTGCCCCAGCCCCAGCGCGGCCGCGGCTGCCCCTGCTGATGTCCCTCTGCGCTCCGGGGACCTCACGGGTGGCTTTTGGTGGGGGGAAAACCCCACATGGGCTGGTGGCAGCCACCTCCAGCCCATCCTTGGCTCTGCCTCCCCGTTGCATAAATTGATTTGATGTTCCCATCCCAAGCTAAGCCTTTTTGGGGGACAAGCTAGAAATACGGACCCACCTCCCCTCCCCAAATTCCCCAGGTGATGAAGACAGCACACGGATGCTAAGAGCGCTGCCCAGAAAGCCTGGATATCCCCCGCGAGCTGTTTTGGGAGGAGATGGACTGCGCTGGCCTCAGGCTCCCCATCTCCCCCTCCTCAGGCGCGGGGGTCTGTGGCGGCCGGACGCTGTTAGCTAGCTTGGGCACACTCAGACATTTAAAAGCGAGGCCAGACACGGACGGGAGGTTCGGCAGCTCACCGGCAGTGGGAAGGTGGGTTGTGTTTTCTGACAGCATGGGCGGCGTGGCAAAGGGAGAGAACAGGGAGAGAGGTAAGTCCCTCTGCCGAGGGTCCGCATTTCTCTCTTTGCACGCCAAGGCACAGCTCGGGGGAAAGCTGGAGCCACTGGGAGAAGGATACGGCCCATCCCCGCCATCCACCCGCGCATCTTTCCATGGCTGTTACCTGCACAGAGGGCAGCGGGCAAGATGAGGCTGGTGTTGCGGCTGCTGACAGGGTTTCGTGCCACGCACGTGAGCAGCGGCGGCGGCTCGCCCGGCGGCGACTCCTCCACCACCACCGTGGGCCCCTCTCTCCACAGCAAGTCCCCCATGCTCCAGCTGTAGGAGACGTCGCCATAGCCGGAGCCCGACACGGCGCAGCGCAGGGTGTAGAGGCAGCCGTCGGCCGAGCAGTTCTGCGTCATACAGGTCACCGTCGGCACCGCCAGCTCCCCTGTGGGAAGTGGGGGGCTGTCAGGAAATCCCCAACCTCCCATTTAGCACAAAGCCTTAAAAAACAAAACAAACAAACAAACACACACCAACGCTAAAAGGCACTTACTGTATACATGTAGGGTGAAGGTGGTTTTTATCCCCGAGGTCTTTGCTGTGTAGGTACCAGCATCATCTGTCGTCAGCTGGGAGATGGTGAGCGCACTGCCGTTCTTGGGGAAGGTCAAGCGTGGCTTGTACTTTTGATCCAAAAAGATGGCTTCAGGAGGATTGCCGAATTTCACGGTCACTATGACATCGTCGTGAAAGCTCCAGGCTGCAGCTTCTCCATCCAGGTTCTTGAGGAAGAAGGTGACAGACCTGCCCGTGGCCCTGGTCACCTCTGCCCTGTCGTTAGTGCATGCTGGAGAGAGAAGCCGAGCTGAAGGCGGCATGCCCAGGGAAAGGATGCACAGCAAGCCCGGAGGCTGGCTGGTGGAGATGGCAGGAGGGCTCGGGGAAAGGTCCTTGGCCAAAAGAAGAGCCTCAGACGAGAAGAGCAGCCTCATCCCACCACGATCGCGCAGTGCGACGCCACGGACAGGCTGATCTACAGGGGCCAGAGCCCCCAGTGCTATCGCACACCGTACAGGTGCGGGTAAAGTCATAGAATCATGGACTGGTTTGGGTGGGAAGGGACCTTTAAAGGCCACCCAGTCCAACCCCCTGCCACGAGCAGGACATCTTCACCCAGATCAGGTTTCTCGGAGCCCCATCCAACCTGACCTTGAACATCTCCAGGGATGGGGCATCCACCACCTCTCTGAGCAGCCTGTGCCAGCGTCTCGCCACCCTCAGCGCAACAAATTTCTTCCTTATATCCAGTCCGAATCTCTCCTCTCTCAGTTTAAAACCATTCCCCCTTGTCCCGTCACTACAGGCCCTGCTAAAAAGTCTGTCCCCATCTTTCTTACAAGTACTGGAAGACTGCAATAAGGTCTCCCCGCAGCCCCCTCCTCTCTAGGCTGAGCACCCCCAGCTCTCAGCCTGTCCCCACAGCAGAGCTGTGCCACCCTCGGACCATTTTGGTGGCCTCCTCTCACCCCATTCCAACAGCTCCATGTCCTTCCCCAGCTGGGGACCCCCGAGCTGGACGCAGGGCTCCGGGGGGGTCTCCCCAGAGCGGAGCAGAGGGGCAGAATCCCCTCCCTCGATTTCTTTATGCAGCCCAGGAGATGACTGGGTTTCTGGGCTCCGAGGGCACATCACCGGCTCACCCAAACCCTCTGGGGCATCCCTGGGGACAAGGACGCCCGGATCACCAACACTGGGTGCAGAGAGCACCGAGGATCCACTCCATCGCAGGTGATTGCAGGAATTAGAGGATTCCTTTTTATTTTAAATAAACGAATTGCCCCTGAGGCTCTTGGCTGAGCCTCAGGAAGACCTGTGGTTTTGCACCCCCCCGGGGCTCGTGAAGCAAGCAGCACCCTGCAGCAATGGGACACCCACGCTGCTTCCCACATGCGAAGGGGGTGCAAGGGACAGAGCCTGGAGGTGTAAAATGAAAGTGCAAGGAGGAGTTTGCAAAGGCTCAGAAAGGTCAGGCAGGTTCCCTTTCATCTCCAGACTGAAAGGCCAAGCTCACCTACACAAGCAGGCAAGAAAATGGGTGCCCTCTTCCCTAAATGTGCAGCTGCTTCTCCCCTCTTCTGAGAAGGAGACAGGCATTTCCCTCTTATTTTGGCTACTTCCTCTTAAAAAAAAGAAAAATCAGTGCTACCCAGTTTGGGCTGGAGGTTTTCTCCCGTTCCCAAAAAAGGAACTGCTCCTGGCTCAGCCGGGCAGCCAGATCCCGAGGCTGTCACCTCACCCCGGGGCTCTGCGTTTCTGGTCACGCCTGCCTGACCCGGCAGGGATGCCTCCGGGACACTGGGAACAGCTCCAACTGCAGGGAAGGAGAAACTGATTGGGAGCATAAACTTGAAGAAGGAAATTCTGCTGAAGTAGCAGAATACTGCAGCGCTCATCCGGCGGTGAAACCTGCCTCCAGGCTGGGGGGGGGCAGAGCCCGCATCTCTGCCCGTTTCCCCTTGCCTGAAAAAAGGCAGAAAGTATCTCCTGTTCCAAAGAGCCCTAAACACCCCACAACGAAGCCACGGGAGCACAGGATAAAACTCAGAGACAACGCACAGGGGCACAGACCCTGAACACAGAGCAGAACGGCAAGCGTGGCAGCCAGTGCACATCTGGCAGCAGTCGGATGGAGACCGAGCCGGAGCTGAGGCTTGATGCGTTCGCTCATTAGCGGAGGGCGACCACACGAGAGCGAGGGGCCAGCACCGGGTAGCTTTCACCCCGCTTTGCCCAACATCACTGGGACAAACTCCATCCCTGCGGAGCCGCGCTCGGCACTGCTGGTCCTGCACACGCCAACCCCATCCCCGCTCTCCCGGGAGTCCCTAAAATCATCCCGAGCCCCCGCGGGCTCCTCCCCTTCCACCACCGAGGGAGAAGGAGCAACTTGCACTTACTTGCTTGGTGGAGGAGGAGAAGGGTGAGCGGCAGGCACCAAAACATGTCCATCGACCCACGGTGCAGAGAGAGGGACTCTCTGCGCCTGGCATCTGCCGCAGCTCGTGGTGGCAAGAGGAAGACGTAAGAACACGTGCATCCACTCAGCTTTCCTCCCACTGGGTGGAGAAAACTGAGTCGTCGCAGGACTAAGTCGCTGCAGTGACATGGGACGTGGTCCCAGAAGGGACACAATAAAGATGAAAATCTCACATGCACAGTCAAAACTCGAGCTGAAAAACTCCGTTTCCAAGCAAAGGTGAGTGTGGCAGCTGGGACAAAGAGCACCATCGTGGCCGTGTATGACAAACGTCCCAGCTCCTCTGTGGGAATCAGTCCTAAGAAAGGGGTATCGTGGAGACCGCCGCGGGTCAGCACCCAGGAGCGCGCTGGTCCCCATGGACCGACGTCACCGGGACATCCTTCATAAGGAATGCCAAGACCCAAACTCTCCCTCCCCCCTAGACGGGACACCTGAACAACAACTGCAAGGAAGCAGCCACTTCCCTAATTCAGATTATTATAGGAAGTGGCATGACACCAGCGTCATACTGAAATTCAGGTGGGGGAAGCGCGCTGGCCTAGCTGGGCACGTCGGGCTCTAAAATAGCCCTGGTTCCTCTACCCCAGCAAGGGAGCGGGGGCTGCTGTTGTCCCTCAGCGCTGCCACGATGCTGGGCTGCGGGAGGCTCAGTGATGGAGTACATTTGCACGGGGACTGGCATCGTTGCTCAATACCAAAGCACTTACATCACCGAAAACATCTCCTCTCTCCCAGCTCCCTGGTAGGGGAGAGGAGAGGCACAGAGAGACACCCTGGGGCATGAGCCACCCCGTAACCCCCTTTGCCTCCTCCAACATCACCTGGGAGCTGGGGGGGGGAGGGCATCTGCAGCGTCGTGGCTCAGTGCTCCTCTGCAATGGCAATATTGGCATTTTTACTTGAATTCTTCCCCGTATCGAGCATCCGATATCCCCTCGCAGCCGTGGGGTGGGCTGCAATGTTTGGGTGCGCATGGGGGTGGCACAGCACAGGGTGCCCCATCCTTCTGCAAGGACCAACACGGGCAGCACCGAGCTCCATCCTGCACCAAGTGCCAGGCACAGAATCTGGGGCCTTTACACCATTTTAGAGGCACAAGGGCAAGCATGACCTTGCCCTTCCCTGGACCTGCCCATGCTCCTGGGGGAAGCGGCTGCTTTGCGGGCAGACTTTTCCAAGGAAGCAGCTCAGATGATTTTCTGTAGCAATGAAATGAGGAAGCTGGGGAGATGCAAAAACACTGATTTCTCTTCCCCCTCAAAACCTGATCCAGCCCCTGACACATTCTTCCAGCAAACCTTCCCAAAAGGCTTTACTAGAAATTTATTTTCCTTTCCCCTAGCAGCGGCACATGAGATCAGACCTACTGTATGAACTGAGGCATGTTGGAATTATAAAATAACTCTGACTGGGGAGGGGGGTGGAACAAGTTTACAGCCCTGGTCCTTCCTCCAGCATCCCCACGCCGGGTATTTCTGCAGCAAAGTTGGGAGCTGCCGCGGGCAGGGAGCGGCCCGGCCACGGGCAGGGGCTGCCTCCCCCTCTCAGCCAGAAATTGAGCTTTCAGTAGTCCACTTGGAAGATCTTCCCCGTTCCCGTAGTCATCAGTGGAAAAGGATGGGGATGGAAGAGTGCAGCGGGCCACGGCTGCGTCCCCCGGCGCGGGCATCGGCTGCCGGTGCCTGCCCCAGGCTGGGGCTGGGCGGACGCCAGGCAGCAGATCGCAAAGCCTTCTTCACTGCTTGGGCCAAACTCCAGGCATTTCGCAACCGGTTGTGGAGCAGAGACAAAAAAAAATAAAAATAGAAAAAAAAAAATCTCTTCCGATGTTTCCCCACTGCCGTTGAATTCGCATCGCTATGTGTCACTGGTGTCGCCGGCTGCCACGAAGCGGGGGCTCCCTCTAGTGAAGCCGGGGCCACAGGATGAGGCCACGGAGTGAAAACCCACAGGGCAGGGATGAAGTTGGGGTGCAAACCCACTCCGGCCACGCTTCCCGGCGCCGCGCCGCCGTGCTGATGGGCTGACCCTTCCCCTCCGAGGCGCCGATTCTTTCTCCTTGCTCATGCCCAGCTGCGGGGTCGTATCCAGAGCCCCTCTACCCTCTCCCGGTGCTTCAGCATCTTGCCGGCCGCCCTTAGCCGCAGCCCAGGGAGATTTCTTGCCTTGCTTCAGCCCTGCTCTTTGCTCCACCGTTCCTCACCTCCACAGCCATCGTTGCAGCCCCAGCTTGGCTGCGGCAGGGGTTGGCGCTTGCCGGAGAGTTTTGCCTCGATTCCCCAGGGGTGAGCGGGGTTTCCTCCGGCCGGGAACATGGACGTTGGTGCCCGGTGAGCAGAGGCAAAGGCTGGGCTGGGCTGGGCTGCTGCCTGGAGAGGCTCAGGCCACGGGCATCGTCACACTGGCGTAAACCGTCATGGGCTCCTTGTCGGGGCTCTGTAGCAAAAAGCAGGGAAGCAAAGGGGTCGGCGAGGTGCCTGAGCTGGGGGGGCCGTGGGTCGCCCCGTGGCAATGCCCAGCCGGGGCAAGGACCGGGGCAGGCAGCCACCCACCCTTACCTGCGAGAGGGGTGGGTGGCCCTGTAGGGCGGGCGCCCGTGTCTGGGGGCTGCGTGGGGTGCACGGGGCTCTGCCGGGGGCCGGGGCCGTGTCTGGGGGCAGGCCGGTGGCTGCAGCGTAGATGGTGGTGCAGGAGGGGTCCTCGGCGGCGGGGGCCACTTTCTGCTTCTGCACGGAGAGCGAAGGATGAGCAGCGGCAGGCAGCTCACCACGGGGACCCTTCCCTCCCTCCACCCTACATGGACCCACCATTGCCTCCCCAGTTTGCGCTGAGCAGGACTCGGGGAGGGGGGAAAAAAAAAAAACCACACAGTCTGTCCCCAAAGCCACCCTGGGATGCTGGGGGCTGGGGAAGCTGCAGCACCCAACCTTATTCCCAGTGATTCCCAAATTAACAGCAGCCAGGCTGACTCCTGGATGGCAGGGATGAGTGACCCCGGGGGAGCCCACGGCCACCCCAGTCCCCCCCAGCCACAATTTCACCCTCTCCCTCCCCAGCCACAGGGCTGTGTTGACACCCAGTGGCCAAAGGCCATCACAGAGGGTGCCACAAACCAGGGAGGAGGCACCCAGCAACGACCCGGGGCTTTGGGTGCTGCTGCCTTTGCTGCTGCCCAAAGCCAGGGTGCCCCCATCCAAGACCCCCACCAAAGAAACCCCGGCAGCGTCGTGCCCGCGCTCCCCGCCGGCTGCAGCGCTCAGGGTCCCGTCGCTAAAGGAGCATTTTTTCAACCCGTGCGCCAAGGGCGGCTGGGGTTGTGTTGGCCGTGACTCACCTCCACCCGCTGCACTTGGGAGTAGATGGTGTGCACCGCGCTGTCCTCGGCGAGCGGCAAGTGCGAGTGCTCCTGGCTGGCTGCAGGGGGGTAAAAACGTCACCAAGCTGTAAGGGCAGCAGGGACCGAGGGGACCCTGGCACCCTGCAGGCTGCTCCGGTGCCCCGAGGCGAGGCAAGGGTGAGCCCGTGCTGGATCCATCCCCGGCACGGTGCCCGCTGGCTGGACCCGGCTGCATCCCTACCGCTGCAGCTGCCCGGCCGTGGTCGGAGGATTTCTGGCCGCCACAGGTCAGCTTTGCAAATTTGTCGCTACACAGGGAGTTGGGGGGGCACAGCCTGGCTGAGGCACTCGGAGAGGTGACGCTCTCTCAAATTTGGGCTGGGATCATTCAGTTCCCCTGGAGACCGTGCGATACGATCTCGGAAGCCCATCATCCGGGTGAAGGGCTAGAGACCACGTGCAGGCACTTTTTTTTTTTTTCCTCCTCTTTTTTGTTTTGTTTTGTTGGTTGTTTTTTTTTTTTTTTTTTAAGCTGGTTTCCTTCCTGCCTTTTACTCTATGCTTCAAGAGAAACACATTTTGCTCCTTCCTAAGGGCCAGGGGACTCCCAAGAGGAGGTGTCCGTGGGGATCAGCCCTTTGGTCCATTCGCTGGCCCCCCCCCCCAAGGCTCACCCCACCCGCGGGCCACCAGCTGCCCCAGCACCCCTCCCTTGCAGCACTCACCCTTGGGCATGGCCAAACGGGCAACGAAGACCACGGCGAACAGTGTGGCAAGGGGCACCAACACCATCAGCACGAGATGCTCCGTCCTCAGCCCGGCACTGCCTGGATGGGGGGCAGAGAGGGGAGGTGGTCAGCCACCGGCCCTGGGGCCCTGCATCACCCAGAGCAGAGCTGAACGGGCTGCTAAAAATCTTTCTTCATCTCATCACCTAATTTTGGGGCTGAAGATCTTGGTAGAACAGGAAACAAGGGGATGAAATGCTTCTCTTGAGCAGAGCTCTCTCTAATTGCCTCCAGACTGCAACAGTCAGCAAAAAAAACCTGCTGATGGCCAGATAAAGCCCTAAAAACTTCTCCGGTGGCTTCACGGAGGGGAGGCAGCCCCTTTGTGCAACGCCCTTGCATCGCAGGCACGCGAGAAGGGGGCCCTGGGACAGAGCTCTGCAGCTCCAGCGGCCAGCCAGGCTCCCACCACGGGGACGCACCTGGGGTGGCCCCGCTCCTGGTGACACCATGCAGGGGTGTCCCACGGTGCAAGGGGTTTTGGGGCAAGGGGGTGTAAAACAAGCCCGAAACCCCCCTGGAGTGTCTCATTTCAGCATCTCCCTTTCCTAAGCAAGAGTCCCAACCGTTTTCCCCACGGGGATATTTTCTCAGCACAGGTCACTGCGAGAGCCCCAGCAGAGGTGTGATTTCGCCTGCGGGTCCCCGGGGAAAGGGCAGCCACTGCGCCGCCCAGCCCTGGCAAAAGTCCCCCACGTCACGAGGGAGTGCTAGAAAATCCCAGTGAGAGAGAGCATGATTTTGCCCCAAGAGCCTCCAAGGGGGAAGTTGTCACTGAGGTTTTTATCCTCCCCAAACCACCCACCGTACGAGTCTCATGCATTTAAAATGAGCCTTGAGCACCGGAGCGCAGCAAGTGGAGTGGCCGGGGAGGCAGCGGGGACCCGCGGCTCCACAGCCGGCGTTTACTGGAAGGACTGGGCAAGCCTGAGCAGGTGACGCAGCAGCCCCTTTTCTTGCAAAAGGCTCCTTTGAGGCTGCCTAAAGCAGCGTGAAAAAGTCCCCTGCGAAGCAAGAGCAGGATTGGGAGACTGGAGCGCGCCAGGCCAGCAAATGGGGGACTTACCCCCTTGCTCATAGCTGCACTCGGAGGAGCTGAAGTTGACAACCCGTCTGCTGACGGGGTTGCTGGCCACGCAGGCGCAGGTGATGCTTGTGTTTTGCAGCGGGTAGGAGAGGTTCAGGAGGCTGCCGTGGTGGGAGCAGAGCCCCGAGGTGCTGCTGTCCCAGCTGCCCCAGCTGTAGGAGATGTTGTCCCCTCGCTCCGCCGTGCAGTTGAGGGTGACGGTGCAGCTGCCGTTGGCCAGCGCCCAGCTGAGGATCTGGATGCTGGGATCGGACACTGGCTCTGGAGAGAGGGAGGGAGGGGGCAAAGGTTTGTGTCCAGGGAAGGATGCAAACGTTGCCTTGGCCCCTGCCTGGGAAATCCTGCTGGCCTCTCCTAAATCCCCAGGAGATGGAGAGGAACCAGTCTGGTCCTGGACCCGCTGCAAACGGCATTAGAGAGGGACATGATCTGTACGCACCCAAAGGCTCCTGGGGGTACCCAGATGGGGCTGCAAGAGGGTCCTGGACTCACTCCTGCTTCTTGACATCAGGGTGGGCATCTCCCACCCTGCCCCGGCCACCGCCCACCTCCCAGACCTGCTCCCAGCACCGCAAGAGGCTGGGAGCATCCAGCACGGTCCTCCCAGAGCAGCGTGTCTCACCATACACCTCCAGCTGGATCTGCCAGACTTTCTCCTCTGGTCCTTTGCTGACGATGTACTCGTAGAGCTGCCCGTCCTGCCGGCTGGTGTTCAGGATCTCCAGGGAGAAGTCCAACTTGTGGAAGCGATTCTGTCCCTGCAGGTAGTTCGTGTAATTGCCGTGGCAGTACTCGAGCAGGATGAGCTTCCTCTGCGGGTCCTCCGTGTCCCGCTTCCACACGGCCTTTCCGAAGTGCAGGGTGAGGTTGCGGAGTTCGGGGGGGATCCGCAGTATCGTCGCCTTCCCCAGGGTGCCCAGCACCGTCTCCCTCGCCCCGCGGCCCATGCCTGGGAGGAGAGCGGAGAGAGGGGCTGAGGCAGGCAGGGAGGCACGGGGGGCTCGGAGCGACCGTCCCCTACCATCCTGGCTCTGCCGGAGGAGGGAGGACGCCTGCGGAGCTGCGGTACCCGGCGGCAGCATTGGACCCACCCTGCTAATCCACAGACTGGGGATGGCTTGGGTTGCGCGAGATTAATCCGTTCAATTTTCGACTGATTTTCTAACCATGTTTTCAAGCTCTGGGTTATCCACCACATCCTGCACCACCGATTGCTGGCGGGTGGGAACACGAGTTGCGCTGTACAGCAGGGCTCACTGTGAGCTCTGCCCCATGCCCACCCCGCAGGACCCTCCCCAGAACCAAAGGAGCGACCCCCAACCCTCAGCCCCACATCCTCAATCCCCGGTTGAGGGCTCAGCTCAGGAGCCAGAGGGGAAGCGTTGCCTTCCTCTGCTCTTCCTCCCCACCCTCGCCTTCGCAGGGTGAGGCAAGAGAGTCTTCATTTGCATCAGCCTCAAGCGTTCTCCCGCATCGGGCACCGCTGTACGTGATGGCCGAATCCAGATTTAAAGCTCTGGGCTTTCTGTTGGCACAAGGACAGCCAGCCAGCACAGAGAAACATCACCCCATGCAGCCGGGCTGCCTTGAGCAGGGGAAGGTGCTTGTGGTCCCAGTCCGGTGGGGATGCTGGTCCTGGGAGAAGGGTGCTGGCAGCGGTGGGACCAGCCTGGAGAAGTCCCGGTGACACCAGGGCAGTCCAGAGGGAAGCGATGCTCGGTGGTTCTTGGCCAAAGCCTGCAGCTGGGTGCACATCGTGACACCCACCTCCCTCGAGCACCTCAGCTCCAGAAACCTTCAGTGGGACTTGTCTTGTAGAAATTGCAGGAAACGCAGCCTCCTGGAGGTGTAAACCCCAGTTGTCTTTCTCCTGGTCGAGGTGGTCCCAGATGTGTTTCTTGGTGGCCACGGAAAAGTGCTCTTAAGAAGAGAGGTCCAAGCATCCCCCACGAGTCCCAAAGCATCTCAACCACCCAGATTTCCTGGAGCACACGTCAGAGGATCTTCTCCCCCAAACCCTTTCTTGTCTTTCACAGCAAGGCAGTGATTCATATTTGCCCCCGCCCCTAGGCAAACAAATTTGTTTTTGTAGGAAACAGCGTGGGGAGAGGTGCCAGCTCACCGCTGCTGCCAGCCCCCGGCAGCGGGAGTGTGGAAGGGACCCCACCGTGTCACCCCCACGTTTCCTACCAACTTCTTTCCATCAGGGCGAGGCTTTGCCCCAGAGGGGAAAAGAGGAGGAGCTACCCCAGAAGAACACATCTGGGGAGGCCCAGATAAGCCCAGTATCTGCCTCTCCCGCAGCACATATGGTTCCAGTAAAAACCACAGAGCAAACGCTCTCCCCGCCGCCATCCCAAGCAAGTGCCATCGCTTATTTTTCCCCCCCCTCCACGGCACAAAACACAGCAGTTTCTGAGCTGTCCCTGTGGGCTGCACTCCCCCAGCATCGAGGCAGCCATGCAGACATGGCCGTCATCCCTCAGAAACCCCGCGGTCCGGATCGCCCCGTGCCTCATACATTTTTTCTTGATGCATTTACTGTAAAGCCCAGCACGCGGGCGGATTGCTGTATTTTCTCAGCAACGTGTATTTTTGACATGCAGCGGTTAAGTTCCTCATTATTTACCAAATGGAAAAGCCCTTTTTACATCATGTTAGAAAAACCCTCTCCTCCATCGAGGAGCATCTCCTTTGCGGGGAAGGCGACTCGGCTGGAGCAAGGCTGCAGGAGGAGGGATGCAAAGAGGTCTGAAACCAGCCGGGCTGAAGATGGAGGGGCTGGAGGAAGGCAAGCGATCCGCACCGGCACAGCGCTAGGTCCGGAGCAGCCCTCACATCAGGTATGGGGCTCGTGGGAATTTTGGTGTGCTGGCTAGGCAGAAAACCCCAGGGGGGATTTTAAAGGCAGGTATTCTAGTAATACTGAGCCAGCAGAGCTGAGGAGAAACCCCAGCTCTGCGAAGGTCCCTGGTTTCCTGGCGGAGCCATTTGTTTTACACCCCGTAGTTACACAGATGCAGTGGCAGCGGGCTCACGGGGCTGCAGGGACACACAGTGTCCCCAGGGAAGGGGAACGGACGTCAGGCTGGCACCAAGAAGAGGGTCAGGATTAGTCACAGCTCCTTTTGCTCTGTTCAGGCGCCCTGACTCACCCAAGCTTTTTTGCTCAGGTTCAGTGCCACCAAAACCGATTTTGCAGCATCCTCCCATAACTGCCGACGGGTTGGGAGGAGAGGAGCCACGAGCCCTGGGGCGTCCGGGCAGTCCTCGCTCCCTGCCCAGCTGGTCTCGGGCAGATTTCAACTCATCCAGGACGCCATCATCCCCAGGACGCCATCCACAGCTGGCCAGGGCTCTCCAGGCACCCAGAAAACAGGCGTTGCCCCGCTGCACGTCCCTTTCCACTCGCCTTATACACATTTTATTACTTGGGTACCATCTCCCAGCCCACCGGCATCTCTTGATCCGAGACACTCAGTATCGCAGAGAGTGAGACAATCTGCCAAGGACCTTCATCTCAAGTACCCCGATTCACGTCTGGTACTAAATTATTTGCTCAGTGCTATTAATACCCCATTAAAACGCACGGTAGAGTGCTTCACTATCGCAGCTACACTTTGTCCATCACCACCGTTGTTCATTCATCATCTTTTATTCTCTCCTCCCTCAGCCTGAGTAGGAGCATATTAGGGATGCACCACGCATCCAGCTTGGAGTTGCGAGCCATTTATCTTCTATATGAATATTTATACTCGATCTGCCTGTTGTAGAAGTCACTTTCTAGCTCAAACGGAATCCAATACATCGCATTAGCAGCAAGGATTGCTAAAGCCTTAGGCCGCAAGAACTTTCACCTGGACACACTGACCATATACTGAACTTTTACTTAGCTACATGAAGGAAGGCCCTGAAACCAGTGCAAACCAGAAAGATAAGGTAGGCACAACCATCAGCAGAAGCTGCATCCATTAAGAAAAGAAAAGTCCTGCCTGGAGACAGAAAGGCTCCAATAAGGACCAAGAAGACCCCAGACCCAAATATTGCTGTTGAACCCAACCGCCGCGTGAGGGGAGGGGAATTTAAGCTGTAAGGGTATAAACGCCCAGGGATTTCCCTGTTCAGGGTCCCTCTCCGGAGGCACCCAGCTCAGACTGTTTTTTCACCACTCTACCGCTCAATAAATTTGTCTAGCGCACATCATGTCGGAGACTCTGCTTCGGGGAAACCTAGGGTCGAGCCTGAGCAGGGAGAAAGCTCCCAAGAGCAAGCGTGTGTGAAAGCAAGGAGTCAAAGAAGGGGCACCCACCACGAAGGGACCCCGGTCCGGGCGGTTAAGGTCTCGGGCGGTGCGTGTGCGGCTCCACAAACGGCGCACAAACACCCGGGCAGCAGCTTCTCCTTTAACGCCGCCTTCCACCCGGCACATAGCTTGCAATTTCTAAAGGTCTTAATATCCGATAAAAACCCCCAAACCGAGTATTTCACAGAGAGGAAAACGTACGTACCCCAAACGCAGCCGAGAGAGATCAGGAGCCAGAGCCACACGCCGCAGCCCATGCCTCGGTTCACGGAGCCTCTGCTGCAGTGGAGCTAGTATCTGCTGCCGGGCTCATTATAAGAACAGGTGTACTCAAGTCAGAGACCTGGGCCATGTGTTTCCTGTTTTTGGCTGATTGACTCTCTTTTTTTTTTTTTTTTTCTTAAGTGGAAAGTATTCAAAGCACTGAGTGGTGCTGCTGAATGCTTCACCGGAGACAGCGCAAGAGAGACCTCCAGAAGAAAGCAGAACATCAATTTATAGTTTGTACGAGAACTGCATCATCCCGCTACGGGTTCTTAACCTGACCCCAGAAGAAGAGGAAACAACAATCAAGAAAATCATTTCACGTACGGTAGCAGCTTCCTGGGGCTGTACAGAGCCTTCGAACCCTGCTGCCGCAGCGGAGGTGGGCAGCTGCTCCTCCCACGTGGCACCACCACGACCGCTACCGCTCGATCCCAGTGCCACGGAACTGGGACCCGGCACAAAGCTCACCCAGAGAGCTGGCGTGCACTGGTGCTCACGGCCACGATGCCCACTGGTGCAGGAAGGCCCCAAATATTCTGGGATTAACCCATAGCCCTGCTTTGGGCTTCATGGGATCTACGGCGAGGAGGAGCATGGGTGGTCTTTAAAAACTCACCGATGAAAAGCCCAATCCTTGTTCTCAGGCTGAGGGCGCAGGGAGGTGATCTGGACTTCAATTTGCTCCCGTTCAATGCCATCCCCACGGCCAGTGCTCGGGGATGGGGATGGTCCCCCCGGGTGGGGATGGAGCGGGGACCGCAGCCTCCCGCGCTCAGCAGAGAGCCGGGGATGGGGAGCGTGGGGAAAACACCGCTCGCTTGTTCCGCTGCTGGAAAGGGGCGGGAAAAGTTTGGGTGTTTTTGTGTTTTTAGTGGAATGAATTATTCACCTCCGTCGGTGTTCGGCCCGTGCGGCTTTACAATGGAAGAAGGGTTTTTTCCTATTGCTTTCTTCAAATTTTTGTTGCTTTTTCTGGTTTTCAGAGGAAAGCAGAGGCGACAGTGTGAAGCAGGAATTCCTCTGCTCTTTTAAACCAAATTTGAGTGCCACAAGGAAATAAAGGGTGAACTTACATCCCACTGCTTTTCAGCAGAGCCAGGCCCCAAGACCTCCATGAGTTTTCTTGCCAATAAATTATTTCTAGTGACAAAAAGCCTAAAACCACACTAAACCACCCCAGCATCCTGCTAAGTTGCTCCTTCCCGCTCGGAAAGCATCTGGCCGAGAAGAAAAAAAAAAAAAAAAAACCCAAGCTATTTCCCAATAATCAGCAGTTCACGGAAGGGAAGAACTCAGCAGAGGCGTTAAAAAGAAAGGCTGAGTAAGAGCAGTACGAAGGGACTTGGGTCCTTTTGTCACCGCACACACGCGAGGAGCTTCGGCTTAGCCGAAACGTAGCGGTGGTTCCTAGCGGAGACAGCCAGCTCCCGGACCGAGCGCTTGGCCACATGACGGAGGGGCAAAAACATTGCCTCGGGGTATTTTGCAGAGCAGCAAGCTGCCCCGGCACAAATCCCACCCGAAGAGCCGGTGGTCAGGAAGGTCTCTGGTGGTCGGGAAGGTCTCCGGTGGATGGGCTCCACCAGCTCGGCCCCCCAGGCAGGGCAGCAGGATGGTCCCCAGCCCTCCCCTCGCCATGGATGGGTGCCCCACGCTTGGGTGCAGGCTGTGCCACCACGGAGAAGGCCATTGACCACGACCTGGTCCAGGAAAGCCATAAAACCCCCGATGTCACCCATGGGGCACTACCACAGCAGCGTGCCCCAGGCTGGGCTGGCACCGGCCAGGAGAAATGGGGAAAAATTATTTAACAAGCAAAACCATCAAGAAAAAAATCCTTCCAGGAAGCATCTGGGGGCACAAAAAACATACAGGCAGTCAGAGAAAAGCCTCCTTTAACCAAAAATAATGATCCTAAATGCCTTTACTTTCCCAGTCAGCTTAGGCTGAAGTCTCCTGGCTGGAAAGATGACTGAGGCACGGCACCGGGCTCCGTATTTATTCGTCGCAGGAGGTTTTATAACGATGCTGGTGCTCAGCGGTCATCCTGGATTTTGTTAGAGGTAGAAGAGTCCCAAACCTCCATATGGGAATGGACCAAGACACAAGCAAATATTTTCAAGGGGGGGATTTCTGCGAAAATATACATTGGTGCTAAAACCATCAGCCACCCAGCAGGAATTACCCCGAGCCGCTCATTAGGCCCGGGGAGCTGGAACGACTCGTGCTCGTTACTGATTTTTCACACGAGCCAGCGCAGTCCCTGTTGACCCTTTGATGAATCTGGCCTTAGGAGTCTTTGCTTAAAGATGGCTCTGGAAAGTGATGCCTCTTGGGTTTTATGGAGGGTAGAGCCCAGTTCTCCCCTTTCTTGGCCTGGTTTGCTGGAGCTGGCAGGAACAGCAGCATCCCAGGGCTGCGGTGGCCCCGAGACATGTCCCCATCCCTCCCTGCAGGCTGAGGGACCTTCTCCATCACTCACAAGACACATCCTCCCACCCCAATGGGCCCATGTTCCACCATCTCCCCATCGGGACAAGCGTGGAAGGGCTCCTGTCCCCAGCAAGGGTGTTGGGGGGGAAAAACACGGCTCCTTCCATCACCTCCCCCATCCCCAAGCACCCGCTGTGGCCGACCCCAGCCCAGAAGAGAATGCAGAAGAGACACCTTAAAATGTGGTGTTTAAAGTTAATTTAATGAATATGCAGGTAATTTTGAAGGCAGAGCCCGTACTCGCCCTGCCGAGCCCCTTGCAGAGACACCCCAAGGTGCTGTTTTAGCTCTGCCCCCTCGAGATGCTCTGGTGCTCCAGACCTGGAGGCTGGGCAGTAGCCAGCTGCACCCGTGCTGGTGTCACTGGTTTCACCATGCACTGTCCTGCACTGCCACCCTGCTCATCGGTCCCGTGAAGGGCATCGCTGACAGCAGGCCATGGCCGAGGACCCCCAAGGTCACGGGGAGCCCTGGGAAAGGCCCAGACTGGTTCTGCCTGCAGATCATCTCAGGGCCAGGGAAGAGGAGGGTTTCCAAGCAGTTAACCATGAATTTAGCAATTTAGATCGCCAGTGTATTCAAAACACCAGTGCAACAGGCTTCATCCCTATTTTGCTGAGATCTGGAGAACATGAACTCTGATTAAAGCAAAGCAGAAAAGGTGAGGAGGGAAACTGAGGCACGAAGCTGAGCTACCCTGAAGGCAGCGGCAGAGCAGCCAGAGCCTCAGCTGGTGGGAAGCAGGCGGCTGTGGATGAGACCGGCTGGGTGCTGGTGGAACAGACACTGGTTGTAATGGTTCCCTTGAGGCACTGCATCTTTCTGCATCCAGCCGGTTTGGGGACCTCATCCAGGCGCTGGTACCACGGTGTGAGGTGGTGAGACGAGGAGAGATGTCAACTGCAGAGCGTCCTTAAGCCAGAGTGAGGAGGAAGAAGAGGAGGAGGAGGTGTCCCAGGGCCACCAACACGCTGGTGGTGGTGCAGGATGCAGCAGCGGAGGACTCACCTGGAGGCAGAGGGAGACCCAGGGCGTTGGGAGGGCTGTGGGCTGGCCAGCCCTGGCAGGGGACCCCCAGACCCCGTCCCCAGGGGGGGGTCCTGCCACCCACCAGCCCACAGCACAGGGGGAAAAGGCACAGACCCATGGGCCACCTCCAGCCTTGCAGGGACCCACTGTCCTCAGGGTCACTGCCGCTGCTCCGGGGACCCTCCAAAGCCAAGGCCACCTTGCAGCCCATCCCACACGAGTTTTGCCATCTCGTGTGTGCATGGCAGGCAGTACCTGTCCAGGAGCAGGGGTGCCTGTAGGTCAGTGTGGCACTGTTGGAGGAAACAGGGTTGCTGACTTTGCAGATGTAGGCTTCTATCGAGGGGTCGAAGGAGACATGCCACTCAGAGGTACCCGGGCCCTGCAGTGGGGGGTTGCTGAGGCGGATCCACTCATAGGTCACCCCTTCAAGCCCCACCGAGCATTCCAGCACGGCATCGCACAAGGGTGAGCCACCCCCGATCACTTTGGCACTCACAGTGGGCTTCGGAACCAGATCTGCAAGAGGCAGCGGGATGTCACAGCCTCCCTGTCCCCCCATGGGGCACGGGCACAACCCTCCCGTCCCCCAACTCACCATACACTGTCAGGAGGATGTTTTCAATGTGCTCCTTGCCCACGTCGTCTTCCAGGTACACCCAGTACGTGTTGCTGTCGCTTTTCTGCAGGGAGCTGATTTTTAGGGTGTTGTTGGGGAGGAGCTCCACGCGTCCCTTGTAGGCGCTGTTGGGGTAGTGAACCTTCCCCTTGCTGTCCCGGCTGGCGATCTTCACCGTGTTGTTGCATCGCCAGTGGATTTGGTGGTAGGACTCTTGCTTTTGCAGGCTGGGACTGAGATACGCCACCCCGTGAACGGTCCCAACCACCGTCGATGATGGGCTTTGTTGTGCCCAGGCTGCCAAGAAAACGGAGACCGGTGCTGCTTGGCCAGCCAGACACAGCCCACCCCTCCCCGGCACCCGGCCCCGCCTGGGGACCTGGGATCCTCCCAGACACATGGAAAATGCAAATAACCCATTTGCTCACTAATTCCTAACGCCTCTGCTCTCTCTCGGCCTCGGAGGACAAGACCTACAGTTTGCGGCAGAATTTCTGCCTCCCCACCCTGAGCACGAGACCGCTCAGATCCTCCAGTGAAGTTCTTTTGCTTTCATTTTTGGGGTCCTCTCCCCACTCCAGGCTCACCCGGAGCAGCCCCTCAGCCCCAGCTTGGCGGTGGCAATGCCAGGGGCTCCCATGGGAAGGGAGCTGGTGGGTTACACCTTGGGCACAACACCGGGATGGGAAAAGCTGGGGAAGAGAGCAGGGACAGGGAGGGTTTACCCGCGGGCACATCCCCAGGGTCCCCCACCGTCCCCAAAGCCATCTCCCCGCCAGCCCAGCACCCTCGCCCCAAGGGAACCCATCGCCGTACCTTGCGTGATGAAGAGGAGGAAGAGCACCATTGTAAGCCCCGCCGCCATCTTGTTTCTGTATCCACACCCAAACCCCGGGGTCAAAATCCCCCCTCGCCAGGCAGCTGCTCACCGAGGACCCCCTCAGTCCCGCAGCCCCCTGCCACCGCCCCTAAACCCGGGGCTGGGGGGGCTCTGCAGGAAAGGTGACGGCGGGGCGGCCGCTTGGTGGGAGGCCACATGAACCCACCACGAAGGTTCCTCTTTCGCTTCCGGGCTCTGGATAGCCCGCCCAGAGTTTACCAAAACACCAACGGTTTGCAAGGGGTTCGCTACGCCATCCCATGGGCGGCTGGCGAGAACACGCAGCAGCGCTCAGCCTCCCTGGGGACACCAGCCCCATGGGCCCCCTGAGCCACAGCGTTCCCATTTCTCTACTTACAAACCCAGGTCTGCGTCCTCGTCGAGGTCTGGCCCCGGGACGCGCCATCGAGCAGCCCCAGCTTGAGCAGGGACCGCTGGCACCGGCATTCGGGGTGTCCCCGTAACCCTGGTTCGCAGGTGAGCGGTGCAGTTGGGGAGGCGACGGGAGGGATGCTAAAGCACGTGCTGCAGCCCCAGCACGCTGGCCTCCAACCAGGGCAGATGCTTAAAACGAAGGATTTTAATTACGGCCTGGATTCCTTCGTGAAAGATGACATTTCAGAGCTTTTGTTCGGCACCGGCCAAGGGATGCGCGGCAGCGAAGCCAGCACAGCCCCCACGTTGGGGGCAAACGGCCACCGGCGTCTTCCCACGCGCCGCCCCGGCCGCGAGCGAGGAGCACGGGGGCCATGAACAAAGGGGGACGGCGGCACCCGCTGAGCCCTGACCCAGTTTAATTCCAGCCCTGAGCGGTCCCCGTCCATCGGGGAGGAGATCCGATGTCAGCGTGGGGAGACGTTAGTATGAGCACGCCAGCAGCCGCGCGATGATGCCATGGCCGGATCGCTGGCACCGCGGTGCCGAGCACCTGTCGGCTTGTCCCCGCGCCCGATTACACCGCGCTGGTAGAAACCGGCAGGGATGGGAAAGCAAACTTCCCTGGCAGGGAGAAAAGTGCTGCCTCAGCGCTCACAGCGAGCGCTGCAAATTATCTCCGATATGCAAAAGCAAATCATTAGCATAAATTACAGTGCTGTGATGGAGCGTGGCTTCTGCAGGAGCCTGACGCGCTGACGGATGCAGCGGCCCCCAGGCTCCGTGCTGTCGCCTTCAGATGTTTCTGCTCATCAGGAGCGCGGGGAGCCGGCGTTTTGGGCTGCAAAGGGCTGAGATGCGGCTCCTGCTTTAGCCCCCGCTCCCAGGCAGCAGCCACAGCCCAGCAAGGACCGCCACCACATCCCCAGCACCCGCACCGAAGGATTTCCATCCCCTCCATCGTGCCTGAACTTTTCCCACCGAATTCAGCCGGCCACAAGCCCCCCCCGCCGCCTCTCCATCAATGCCGACTGCCACGTGCGGAGGGGGATGCTGTTACAGCGCAAGAAGTATTTAACTCACACCTGCGCATCGTGAAAAGGAGAGGATGGGCTTGGGATGGTGTAAATCAACCCGACTCCGGCAGCAGTGCCGGCACGCCGTGCCTGAGCCCCCATCCGCGCCAGCGCGGCCCCCTAAATTCCCTCGTTGTGGCAGCCAGACACCCCCTCCCTCCCTGTGCCAGCCTCCCAGCGCAGCTCCCGGTTAATGATCCCAATTAATGCTCGTTTCACCGGGAGCAGCCACAAAGCTATTTTGATCCGGGGACTCGGGCGGGAGGGGAGCGTTGCGGAGCTGCTGCCGCTCCCCATGCTGCCATCAAAGTGCCACATTTCATTTTAATCCCAAAGAAAAGCCCTTGATCTTGCCTTTGGAAAGATCTTTGAAGCCGGAGGCCCTCTTTCTCCACCTCCTTCTCCCAGGGCCACTTGTGCTGTAGGAGCATGGGATAACTTAGGTGGGAAGGGACGTGACGGCGTCTCCGATCTCGGCTCACCGCGGGGCACCCGGGGCCGTGCCCAGCCCAGCCGGTGCAGGGACTGTCCGAAGCTGATGCCCATGGCCACCGTCTCCCCTACCCGACACACGCGGCTGAAACTTTGCGAAGTGCATCTCCACGTGAGACCCCATTCGCTTCAGAGGTTCCCGAGCCACAAACAAGGCAATTCCCACTCCCTCCCTGTGCCCAAGGTACATTTCAGGCTATAAATAGCCAATGAAGCTAATTAAACAAGCACCACAATTGCCTCATGCAGTTCAGCTTATAATTGCACATAAAAAGAAATTCCTGAGGTGTATTGAACCTGTCGAGACCTAAAAAAACCCACAGGATCACACAATGGCACTAAATACACGTCACACGTATCCTCTTCCCCCATGATCCTGCCTGTCCAGTTTCACATCCATCTCCTCCGAAGACAGGTTTCCATCACCGAGTCTTTCCTCCTTCCCTCACAGGAAAGCCTCCAAGGCACAGCAGGGGTTTGCATCCTCGCAAAAACCCATGTCTGACCATTTCCATCCCGAGCGAGCCCCTGGCTTTGCCAGGCGGGGCCTTGGTGTTTGCTGGAGGTCTTTGGGTGCTCCAGGAGAAGAGGCTCGCAGGGAAGGGAAGGTCTTGCCAAGGCAGCCAGGGCACTAGAAGTGGTCGCCAGCAGGAGCTGGGGGTGAGGTCTGCAACGGGGGGCACCAGGGTCTAGAATCCCCTGTAGCCTGGAAGCAAACAGGTGAGCTTTAGCACACCACAGGCTCAAAAAGCTGATGAGTGTTGGAGATACCCAGGGCTCATCTCCCCACCGGTCCGGTGTTTGTTACCTCTACGTAGGCAGTGGAAACCAAAGCTGGGTCCAGCCTCTTCCTCCTGAGAGAAGGAGACTGTGGAGAAGAGCGAGAACCTGCCCTTAGGCAATGCACGAGCGGGACGGTGAACCCAGCACCCGGCTGACAAACCGAGGGGAGGTGGGTTTCTGTGCCGCTGCAGAGGGGCCGGGGTCACGGCGGGACAACCTCACCTTCCTGGTGGGCTGAATCGTAGAGTAGATGGTGCGGCTTTCAGGTTCCTGAGGGTGGACGGGTCCCTGCTAGGGAAAAACAGTCGAGATGCGCAAAGAAAAACAAATTTTGGGCAAAAGGGGTGGTCTTGGCAGGTGCCATAGATGCATCCAGCCTGGGGGCTGCTCCAGTCACCCCCACCGGCACGGGACTTGACCCTACCTGTGTTTTGTTGCTGATGACAGCGTAGATGGTGTTTCCTTCTATGGTGGCCCCACTGGTCCCATTCTGGGGGAGAAAGGAACCCCAAGTTCGTTAAAGGATGCAAGCCGGGGTGACAGACATTTCCAAACAGAGGTCCCATCCCTCCAGGCAGCGTGGGGAGGGGACGCCCAGGGACACCCCCGGCACTCACGCAGTTTTGGCTGGTTCGGGCTTTGCCCACCTCCTCGTAGACGGTCAGCATCTGCCCGTCGGGTCCTGGGGGAGTTTGAAGGGCCGGTGTAAGGTGGCTGACGTGTTACAGCCCCCAGACTGGGGGGGTTCAGCCCTCAAGCAAAGCAAAGCAGCGGGAGAAAGAGGTCCCTTGGCAACTGGGAGGTTTGAGTTTGTTGGCGCCTGGCAGGGGGTGGGGAGGGATGCCGCAGCTCAGAATAAAATGAATATCCAAACCCAAAGAGTCCTCTAGACCCCATGGGATGAGGCCTCCAGGATCGGGGACCAATGCTTGGGCTGCTGGGATGCTTCATCTAGCTCACCAACCTGGAGCAGCCTGCATCAGCAGGGACGGGCAAAGACTTCGTGCCCTGTGCAGCAGCTGGCAAGGGGGTGACAGTGCCCGGTGGCTTATCCCGCATCAGCCCCAGGAGGAGGGAGAACCCCGGGGCCAGCACAGAGCATGACAGCAGGCAGGAGGAGGGCAGGGGCTGCACAGCCAAAACCCCACGGCTGCCCGTCCCGCACGGACCAACCTTCCGAGACCTTTCTTCGCTTTCTCCGCCAGTAGCGGGTGACAACGATGGCTACAGCGGTGGCCAGTGCCAGCACCAGGGACACGGCCACTGCCCACCATGGAACAATGTTGAAAAACCCTGGGGAGGAAGGAGAGGAGAAGGGGGGACCGTCGATGTAGGACAGAGCCTCGAGCCATTTCTAAACACAGTATCACAGCCTGCAGAGGACGGACCTGGCCAGGAAACCTCAGTCCAGGTTACATCACCCGTGCTCGGCTATCACGAGCGTGTTTCCTTTCCCAGGAGGGGAAGCTAGGCACATCTTGGTGTCAGTGTGACGTCCTCCACAGTTTCACTGGCCCAGGCAGGGAAACGAAGGGCCCCAAGAGAGGACTGGAAGTGGTGCAGCTTCCACACCCCCTAAATCCTGCTTTTACAAAGGTGAGGGCAAATTACCTGAGCGCACAGGGCCGCAGGCTGCCGAAACATGGGTGCTGGCCGTGCTCCAGCTCACCGGGTTGCTCGCGTTGCAGTGGCAGACGGTGGGGTCGCCGTCCCCACGGACCCGCAGGTGCAGCCGGGGCTGGTGCTCCAGGGCTCCCAGGGGATGCCCGGGGCAGGACCAGGTGTAGGAGATGTTGCTGGCGCTGGGCACGGTGCAGACCAGCGAGAGGTTGCACCAGCTCTGCTCCCGGTGCAGGACGTGTGCCTCCAGGCGCGGCTGGTGCACAGGCTCTGCGGGGACAGAGCCGGTGAGAGGGGACGGGGGGGACAGGGGGGACAGGGTGATGGGGACACGGCTACTCACCCCACACCGACACACGGAAGCACAGCTTGGTAACAAGGCCTGATGCGTCCTCAAAATCTGCCGAATAGACCCCGCTGTCTGCCGTGCTAACCGGGTTGATCTGCAGGGACAGGGTGTCCTGCTGGAAAACCACTCTCCCATAAAAATGATTCCCAGACGGTGGGAGGCCAGTGTTATTCTTCTCAGCCGTCAGGATCCGGTGCCAGGATCCTGCATCCAGTCTCACTCTCCATTCGACCTTTGCCCACCACTGCGGGCGTTTCTCTGGCCGCAGCCACAGCGTTCCGTTGGCAGACACGGCTTGCTCCCGGCACGCCAGGGATCCTAAAGCGGAGAGCGGTGAGCGAGGGACTGCGGCCCTGGGAGAGGCTCCATGGCTGGGGAGGGGGCACGGCCACTGGAGCCCCCTCATGCCGCAGACCCACAGCTTCCAGCACGGCCCCCCTGCTCCCCGGGGGCGAGCTCAGCCCGGTTCCCCATCGCCGTCCCCATCCCAGGGGTACCCTTCTCCCCGCACCCTCCCAGGCTGGTTGCATGTCTGTCCGCGCCCACAGCTCTGGCCACACGTTGCAGATGCTCATGCAATATCCTCTGCCCTGCCCAGAGCAGGGATGGTTGCAGGCCCTCCGATCACATTATCTGCTTGCTCATTTGTGCCCCAGCTCCTCCCTTGCCCATCCAGCCTGGGGAACAGCAGGAATTTTGCCCACTGGACCCTTTTTTTTTTTTTTAATTTCTGCGCTTACCTCCCTCTTCTCAGTGCAGCCCCGGATGTTAAGGGCTCTGGCAGAGGCAAGATAAAAAAAGCCCCTAAAATAAACAAAGAGCCACGGCCGCCGGGGCTGAGCGTGCATGCAGCCTCGCCGCTTCCTCACGGCTGCATGTGGTCAGGGCCGCGCCGGGGGCTGCCTCAGCTGTGGGTGGACTTTGCACAGCGAGAGCCCCACACAAACCACCCATCTTGCAGTCCTCAGCAAAGCCTGGTTTGCACAGCCGTCAAGGCAAGCGTCAGCCTCCGGGAGCTTGGCTTAGCTCACCCGTTCCGCAGCCCCCAGCAGGGCTTTGCCTCCGTGCAACCGATCTGAACACCGAGCTGTGCTCGGGGGGCACCTGCGGAGCCACCAGCTTTGCAATCTCCTGGTGTGGTCAGAGCATCTCAAGCAGCTCCAGCTTAAACCTTGTCTTTGCAAGGCTGCAGGCATGAGGATGCCTGCCCTCACCAAACCCTGGGGTGCAGAGGGGACATCCCTATACTCAGCAGATCTAGGAATACGGGAGGCCGGAGCAAGCAAAGGCAGAGGCATCCTCCCCTGGGGAAATGAAGGAGCAAGCTCAGGAGCAGGCACTATTTATCAGCCCTGATGGCTCACACCTGGGACCAGCAGCTCATTACAAAGGGGGCCCTTCCCACCATTCCAGGCACTAAACAACCTGCAAGAAATAGGGATGATTACTTACTACTGTTCTGCAGGTATTTGGTGCTGCAAGAAAGACATGAGGGCACCTTAACACCCTGGCTCCTGGCGCTGCCCCGGAGGGAGGGTGCTGGGGCAGTGGGTGTGCAGAATGGGGGAAGAAACAATGAAAAAAATACACCTTGCAGCCTGGAGGCATGATCATAACCTACTGCCTACACCCAGCGTGGGTGCTGGGGCCAGGCCGGCGCAGCGTGCTGCGGGTTAAACGTGCCAGCACCTGCAGGGAGGTTTTGCAGCTCAGCTGAGCCCATGGTTGCTGCAGGCTCTGTTGCTTCAAGCAAGCAACACCCCATCTTGTGCACCCCGGAGCAGCGAGTGTCCCCCAGCCCTGCACCATCAGGGCGGGCCGTGGGGCTGGGAGATGCCTCTTAGGGTGGCAAGAGAGGGAAGGCGGAGGCGATGCTCGCCTGATCTCCCCAGGAGCAGGGAAGGGTGGCACGATGGGGAGATGTTCCGGCCACCAAGATGGCCTCCAAACCCAGGCATTTCTCCACTCCCCGCACACAGAAATCACGGTTTTTAGGAAGGAGACCCTCAGCTATCACCAGCTCCGCTGAAATCGTGGGAGAAAGGTGCTGCATTTGTTCAGCGGAGAGACCTGGCCTTGAAAAGCTGCGTTTCTGGGTGCAGGAAAGGTCAAGGCCGGCTGCGGGGGCGTGGGCGCCGCTCGGGCAGGGAAGTGACTTCTTTTGGACAAGCCCTGCGTGCTGCGGGTAGGAACGCTGCCCACAAAAGGGAACCGGCACTGCATGAGAGCCATCCCCGCTCTATCTACTCTGGGCAGAAGAAGAAGAAAAGCCAAAAAAAAAAAACCCCACCCAGCCCCGCTCCATCTCCCCAGGCACCCCGAGCCCAGCTCGCTGCCCAGGACCCCACCGCCCTCCCCGGACTGGGTGCCTGTGGATGCCTTCGTGCCAGCGGCACGGCCAGCCTTTCCCCGGCACCCAGCTCCCCAGGCAGGCAGCAGGAACATCTCCCCGTCCGTCCATCCCTCCTGCCCTGCCTGCAACCGCTGCCGGCACCGGTGCAGGCAGCAGGGCTCGCCCGCCGCCAGCCTCCCCTCCGTACCATGAGGCCGAGCGAGCTCCCGGCGAGCCCGGCACCGCGTCCCCTCCTCACCTTGGCCGCTGACCGTGGCCAGCAGCACCAGGCACAGCAGCACCAACCGTGTCGGCGGGCAGCAGGGACCCCCGTGCTGGCGCATCTCCGGACGGCACCCGAATGAGCTCCCTGCAGCCAGAGAGGTGCGAAACTCCTCAGAGCTGGCGAGTGTCCGGCAGCAACTTCCTCTCCCGCCTGCGGTTCCTCGGGTTCCTTCGCACCCTCCGCCTCTGTGTGATCTCCTGCGCGCTGCCGCTCTCACCCCCGCCGTCCCCCCCCCAGCACGGGCCTCCGCCGGGCTGGATGCCGGGGTCCCCGCGGGGCAGAGCGCGGTGGGGAAGGACGCGGTGCCAACTGCCCCGGCAAGCGCAACGGCAGGGCAGGGTGCCTTCAAACCTCAGAGGAAACTAATTTTAATTACTAGGGCGGGAGGGGGGGGGTGTTTTTTGGGGTTTTGCTTTCCCTTTGCAGCTCGCTTCTGGAGGAGAAGTTGCATCGAGTGCTATGTGGCAGCTTTTTGTAACGTGCGGACGTGCCCAGCACCCTGACCGCAGGCCAGAGGTGGCCCCCAGCAGCAGGATTCGGCCCGTCGGGCAGCAGTGCCCAGCCCAAAGAGCCCCGTGCCTTGGGGTCAGGGAGCTGGGGAGCGGCGCAGCCCAGCCGGGGGGCTCCCAGGAGATACGGGGGGCAACGGATGCAGAGCCACGGCTGATCCCTGCCCCGCGCCTGCCCTGATCGCCCACCCCAATTCCCACCTTTCCCTGGGACAGCCATGGAGCATGTCGTCCTCCTCCTCGTCTCCCTCCTCTTCCTCTGCCGAGCCCAAGGTAAGCGCGGGTGGATGGCACCCGGCTCTGCCGCGGGAGCTGCAATGAGTTGCGTCCAGGCTCTGTGCCAGGCATCCACGTCGGGCTGGCAAGTTCCTTGGGAAACTGCTTTTAAAAGCACACCCAGGGTCAGCGCGCGTGTGCTTTTTGGGTTTTTTTTTTTTTATCGTGCTAACGAGCAAGTAAATGGCTTGTCGTGGGACCACAGCAGACTCTCAGGTTCTCAGGTGAGAAAAAAAAAACCCACAAACGAAAGCTGAAAGCAAAAAGCTCATTTTGAGGGTCAGAAACCCTCGGCGCTATGGATATCGCTTAAATCGGGCCATTAAGAAGGAATTATTGTAAAAAATTGTCTTTTTTTTTTTAAGGAAAGGCTGGACATCTAGGAAAAAAATGCTCCGCTTGTGAGGATTTGACTTGCTGTAGGAGGCACAGGGGAGGGCGGTGAGCGAGAGCATCGTCAGAGCTGCCGCTCTCTTTGGAAAATGGGATTCCCTTTATATTAGCCTTAGATAACAAATAGATGTTTGGAGCAAATAACCCCCACGGTGCGTAGTTGGGAGTATCTGGTTCTCAGAAGCCAAAGGAGGTGGAGGACGCAAGAGAAAGAGGAACTGAAAATGGCTTCCCAAACTGCGCTCGGCCTCCCCGGGGGAACCGAGGGACAGCCGAAGGCACACGATGCCGGAGGCTCCGAGCCCCGGATCCCCAGGGGTGGCCAGAGCGCGGCGGTGCCGGCTGTGGGACCCCCCTGTGCCGGCGGTGACCGTGCCCCCTCCCCAGCCACGGAGCCTCTCCCAGGGCCGCAGTCCCTCGCTCACCGCTCTCCGCTTTAGGATCCCTGGCGTGCCGGGAGCAAGCCGTGTCTGCCGACGGAACGCTGTGGCTGCGGCCAGAGAAACCCCTGCAGCGGTGGGCAAGGGTCGAATGGAGAGTGAGCCTGGATGCAGGACCCCACCACCGGATCCTGACGGCTGAGAAGAATAACGCTGTCCTCCCATCGTCTGGGAGTCCTTTTTCTGGGAGAGTGGTTTTCCAGCAGGACACCCTGTCCGTGCGGATCAGCCCGGTTAGCACGGCAGACCGTGGGGTCTATTGGGCAGATTTTGAGGACACATCAGGCCTTGTTACCAAGCTGTGCTTCCGTGTGTCGGTGTGGGGTGAGTAGCCGGGTCCCCATCGCCCCGTCCCCCTGTCCCCCCCGTCCCCTCTCACCGGCTCTGTCCCCGCAGAGCCTGTGCACCAGCCGCGCCTGGAGGCACGCGTCCTGCACCGGGAGCAGAGCTGGTGCAACCTCTCGCTGGTCTGCACCGTGCCCAGCGCCAGCGACATCTCCTACACCTGGTCCTGCCCCGGGCATCCCCTGGGAGCCCTGGAGCACCAGCCCCGGCTGCACCTGCGGGTCCGTGGGGACGGCGACCCCACCGTCTGCCACTGCAACGCGAGCAACCCGGTGAGCTGGAGCATGGCCAGCACCCACGTTTCGGCAGCCTGCGGCCCTGTGCCCCAAGGTTTGTGGGACAAATGTTTTTTGGGGGTGTTTCTACGCCTCCAGCTCCAAAATGAGGATTGGGACTTAAATCCATTTGGGATAAATAAGTGGGAGATGTAGCTGGGGGGCGCATAGCATCATGCAGCCGGCGTGCAAGGTGCTGCGTGGCTGTGAACCGGTGCCAGAGGCGGTGGGGATGTGGCAGGATCAGTCCCACAAGTGCTCTGAGCCTGTGCCGTGGGCACCCTGGCCTCGGTGCCCCCGGGGGGCTGGGGATGTCCCCCCCATCCCCAGCTTCTCTCTCTCTTTGCAGGCATTTCGTGGCCCTACTGCAGAGTGAAGGGGCTGCTCTGCCTGCTGGTGCTGGGCAGCCTGGTCGCAGCCGTGGTCCTCATGCACGTCCTCGTCCGGCGGCGGCGATCCCCTTCCCGCGGCGCTGCCGGCTCTTCGGGCGCTGGGTAGGACCCCCCAAAGGCCCCCTGCTTTGTGCATCACATCGGGCCTCAAAACTCCCCAATTAATGAGCTGCTTTTAACCGCAGAGAGTCGTTAACCCACCTGAGTATGGATTAAAGAAAAATCTACTTTTTTTCCCCCCCAATTTTCTGTATTTCATGTTCTTGAGCAAGTTCTGGGCTGTTCTGTGGAGGGGACAGATCAAAGGGGCTGCAGTGGGTTCCCCCCAAAAGATGACGCTCCCCTCCAACAGCAAAGCTTCTCCCCACCCTAGAAGAGACCCTCGGGCCGGGGTTCTCCCTCAGGTTTTGAGCAAAGAGGGACACGCTCCCCTTGCCCAGCATCCAGCCAGACCCCTCGCTCTGGGATGGAGCCGTCCCGGTGGGATCGGGATGCGGGGACTGAGGAGCATCACCCCAGTCTCGCATTAACTCTCCTCCCCATCCTCTAACGAAGCAGCCCGGCGTGTCGCCCGCTTGTCGCCGGAGGTTTATTCCCTCTCCCAAATATCTTAATGCCAGATCTCCCACATTTAGATAAACTGCAGATGGGGCTCCATGTGGAAGGAGCGTCGTGTTATCTGGGCACAGCAGCAGTTTGTTGGTCCCTTATCTAGCCCCAGCCGACAGATACCACCTCGTTAAATCGCTGGTAGATATTAATGAGCTTGTCCTGAGAGTGGTTTTACTGCGATCCAGCGGCACTCTCGGTTTTTCCTGTGATATCAGGGATGCCCAAGCCCAGCACAGCCCCGCTGTGGCCAGGCATCCCCTGTGCCCACGCCGTCCCCTGCCCGGCAGCATCAGCCGGGGCCGGTGGGTCACAGGCAGCCGCGGTGCCGCTGGAAGAGAGCAAGAGACGCCGGGGCCAGCAGCCCCTAATCCGATCGCCCCGCCGTCTGCTTCTGCCCTCCGATCCGCGCCGCTAATCACCTTATGGTAAGCTCATTGCCTCCGCGGCGGCCCCGAGCCATTCCCCGGCCCCGCTGACAGGTTGGATGCTGGAAAACCATGGCTGGGAACGGGGTGATGCATGGGATGAGTTGGGGACCAGGGGTCCCTGCTGCAAAGCAGCCACCCCAGGCAGGGGCCGTTGGCTGGCTCTGCCAGGGGACTGGGCGAACGGGCGGGAAAGGGGCAGATTCCCAGCAAAAGTCTTGGAAAAAGGCCATGGCACCGGGAGCAGAGGGGGACGGGATCAGCTCAGCCTCTCCAGCAGCCGGAGGGGGTTTCCTGCAAGCCTGAAACCTGCCGGTGTGCCCAGGCGTGCGCACCCAAGGGTGCACGAGCCGGCGGGTCCCTGTTCCATCACCCGGCAGCGACCAGGCTGCAACGGCTTCAACCTCAGCGGAGGGGGAAACTGAGGCACGGCCTGACCCCGCAAGCCTGGACGCAGCCGACCGAAGGGGCTCCGGCGGCTTTCCCTCCCCGCACGGTGCCCCAGCGGTGACGTGGGACACGCCGGCTCCCACGGCCCCTTCCTCCCCCTCGCAGGCAGAGGAGCAAAAAAACTAATTAAGGCTACAAAGGGAAAAGCAGCGTTTTGCAAGGTTGAAAACCTCCGCTCCAGAGCAGGGGCTGAGCCGATTAATTAGAGCTTTTGTCTGCGGCTCTGTTCAACATGTAGGGAACAATTTACATCAAGGGGACCTTCCCTGGGCTGGAGGAGCTTTGCCCAGGGAGCGCGAGAGAGGGGAATAAAAGGGAAGGGAATGAAAGGGAAACGTTTACCACGTTTCACGGACCACGTTGAGGAGGAAGGGAAGATGCTGCATACTTGAAGCACCGCATTGCAGAGGGTGTTTTTATTCAGCGCATCATCCGCGGTTTCTCATTCCCCTTCCAGCTAAATTTGGCCCGTGAGATGCGCAGGCGAGGAGGGCGGCAGAGGGCCGGGGGGGTTTCTGCGCAGGCAGAGCTGCTCGTGCGACGGCTCGGGGATGCATGGCTGCTTCCCTGGCTCCGGCATGCCTCCGGTGTTCGGGAACGTGGCCGGTGCGGCCGAGCCAGCTGCGCGGGGCGCAGGTGATGGCGCAGGATGGGAGCGGGAAGCGGGCGGCCATCCCGCACGAGGCTTTCACACGGATGTCACCATCGGGGTCCCCGTGGGGACCCCCACAGTCCCCCCCCTTTCTCAGACAGGCAGCTTTTTAAATACTTTTCTGTTTTAATGGGCCTGCAGCCCATCCTCGCAGCATCCGACCTGCGCTCCACTTCTAAACCACAGAGGGAGGAAAAGTCATATATATATATATATATATTTTTTTTTTTTTTACCCAAAATGTTCTCTCCCAGGCCGGAGCGCGGCTCTGCCCAAGAGGTGGCAGCATGCGACCGCACTCGGTGGCAGCTGGGCTGGGTTTGTCCCTGGGGTGCAGGCCTGGCCTTGGCTGGGGTCCCTGAATCCCCCCCAGCATCCATCCCACGGGAGCTGAGCCCTGGCTCCGCGCGCTGATCCCAGATCACTCAGGGAAGCGATAACGGGGTGGAAACCTTCGCTTTTGAGCGGGACAGGGATGGAGGACGGGTGGTGCAGGGGTTGCCTCCAGGGGACAGCAGGTTTCCACCGAGAGCATCTCAGCGCCTGAGCCTCCCCCAGCCCCAGCTAAAATTCCCCTGAACTGGTCCCCGTTCTCAGCTGGCTCCGATGGGAAAAGGGCCAGGATGAGCAGGGAAAGGACCCCAGCCCCATCTCTGCCCGTGCCCCCCTGGCCACTCACACCCTGCAAGCAGGATCTTAAACCCCTGCCTCCCCTCTGCCGCCGGTCCCATCGCCTCCGCCGGGTTATTCACCACCCAGACAAGATACCGGTGAAGTGGGAACTGCCCGTCCCGGGGCAGAGTCAGGCCCTGGCACGTCCCGGCAAACACCAGCCGCCACCGCTTCCTCCACGATGCCCGTCCCACCCGCAAAGTCATCGCTTCCCTCACCCCACGAGCACCCGTGTCCTTCCCGGCGGCGGCGAGCCTTGTGCAATCCCTCTCTGACAGCGCCGTTGCCAGCCCCGGGGGTTTTCCTGCCCCTGTGGGGCTCAGCCCCATGGGTTGGGAGCGTAGCATCCGCTCAGCCCCCGCAGCCAGCCCCACGCAAGGAAGGGACATGGTCGGAGCCCGGGCCATGCTTGTCTGCTGTGTGCTGCTAGCGGCAGACGGGGGTAAGGATGCTCCGGGGGCTGGGGCGGGCATTTTGCCGCAGGCAGGGCTGGGATGCCAGGGCCCATGGGCTGGAGCATCCTGGCTGCACCAGCATCCGTCCCTAGGGATGCTTTGGGGTGCTTTTTTTTGGGGTGGGATGGAGACCAGCCTTATAATCGCCACCCCTGTGGTCCTCCCCCCACAACCGCCTCGTGGCACCCGGTGCTTGCAGGTCTGCATCTCTGCTGTGGCTTCAAGCTGCTGAAGGGGGTGAAGGGACAGTCCCTGTCCTTCCCGGCCCTGTACCCCAAAACTGCGGACATTGCGCGGGTCACCTGGAGTCGCCGGGAGACCCACATCGCCGAGGCCAAGCCCAGGGAGAAGATGTTCACCGTCGACTACCTGCCGGAGTTCCAGGGCCGGCTGCTCATCCACCCCACCAACCTGTCACTGGAGATCAGGCCGCTGAAGCTGGAGGACGTGGGGTGGTACAAGGTGGTTGTGGACACCTTGTCTGACCCCACCAACCCAAAGACTGTTACCTACGTATTGGTGGTTTATGGTGAGTCCGAGGATGGAGGGAGGAGCGTCGCGGGGACCAGGCTTGGGTTCGGTCCACCCCGGGCATGTCCCCCCGGGGGTGGGCTGCCACTGCGTGAGCTCCCCAGCCCCAAGCCCCCCCGTCCCACGGCATCCCCTCCTTGATCACGCGGAGGAGCCCAGGATGGGCCATGTGGTCGGTGGAGAAATTCCTCTTCCTCTTTCGGTGCCTGCGCTCACCCGCTGCACCCACTGCACCCGCTGCACCCGCTGCACCCAGCCCCGCTGGCACCCAGACCCCCAAGGCGGGGGCCGGTCCCCCGTCCCCAGCGCAGCCGCTGGCCCCACGGCTCACGCCGTACCCCGTGCCCACAGGTCGCTCACCCGAGGCGGTGACCGGGACCGATGACGCGGGAGGATGGAGCGGGAGCACCGCGGGACCCCAGCGAGCAACCGAGTCCCACGCTGGAGACGCCACGACTCGGGGCGCAGGCGGGGGGCCGGGGGCGTGCGGGGCACAGGACCGCTACTGCGCGGTGAAGGGGTACCTCGTGGCCGCCATCTTCGGGCCACTGCTGATGCTGGTGGCTGCCGTCCACGTTGTGACCAGGGACAAAGCCACCAAGCTGAGACGAGGTCTCAGCAGGGCCGAGAGCGGGGTCTGAGCCCCCCGGCATCGCTGCTCCGCAGGGACCATCCCCATGGCAGCGATGAGCCCGCATTCGGGGCTCCGGGAGTGGTGGCTCCCCTGCCTCAGTTTCCCCAGGTGGGGAAAGCCAAGATTGTTCTAATAAAAGCCCCCAAAGGATGCGAAGTGAAACCCCGTTTCCACATCTGTTGCACAAGCAGCTGCCCCAAAATGTGACAAAGCCTCTTCCTCCCCGAGGCCACCGCAGCCCGCGGGAGGCCCAGCACCCAGCAGGACCGAACCGCATTCCGGCACAGCCCCTGCACCGAGCGTGCCGCGGCGTCAGCTCTTGGCACACCCGATCCAGGGACACCTCCGTTACCGGGACACCATCGGTTTCATATTTACGGCCCCGAATCCGGTGCGAGATAATAATTCAGCGTCTCATAAAACCTTCCATAGTTTATAATAAGTGAATTATTTACTGGTGACCCTGACTAAATGCTGCACGGCATAAATTATTGAGTGGCAGATCTGTCAAAAAGTTCTCATAAATAAGTTATCTGGTGCCGTCTTAATGTTCCCAGTAAATTACTCATTCAATCTCCCGTCTAAACGCTCTCCTGGGGAAATTACTCGCGCCTGCTGATTTATGAATTAGGCCTGGGCAAATAAGGACGATTGGAGGGAGAGCCCTGCCAGGACACCCGAGGGTTTCGCTTCGCCGTGACGTTTCATCCCGAGTGCATCCCTGGTGCTGCCCCGTCCGACAGCCGCTGGGTACCCGGCGGGACGGATCCTGGTCTGCCCTGCGCGCTGGTCCCAGAGGGACTGTCCCCATCCCGGGGTGCTCAGCACCCTCCTTCCAGCCACAGGCACCGGCCAGGCAGCGATCCTGGGGTCCAGCAGGGATCTGGTGGTCAGGCAGGGATCCCAGGGTCTGGCAGCGTCCCGGGGTCCCACAGCGATCCCAGGGTCCCACAGCGATCCTGGGGTCCAGCAGGGATCTGGAGGTCAGGCAGGGATCCCAGGGTCTGGCAGCGGTCCTGGGGTCCCACAGCGATCCTGGGGTTGGGCAGATCCCAGGGTCCCGCAGTGATCCCGGGGTCCTGCACTGGTCCCAGGGTCAGGCAGCGATCCCGAGGTCCCACAGTGACCCTGGGGTTTGGCAGTGATCCTGGGGTTCCACAGTGATCCCAGGGTCCCGCAGCGATCCCAGGGTTGGGCAGTGATCCTGGGGTCCCACAGCGATCCTGGGGTCCTGCATCAGTCTTGGGGTCAGGCAGCGATCCCAGGGTCCCGCAGCGATCCCAGGGTTTAGCAGTGATCCTGGGGTTCCACAGTGATCCCAGGGTCCCGCAGCGATCCCAGGGTTGGGCAGTGATCCTGGGGTCCCACAGCGATCCTGGGGTCCTGCAGCGGTCCTGGGGTCAGGCGGCGATCCTGGGGTCCCACAGCAATCCCAGGGCCAGGCAGTGATCCCGGGGTCCCGCAGCGGTCCTGGGGTCAGGCGGCGATCCTGGGGTCCCACAGCAATCCCAGGGCCAGGCAGTGATCCCGGGGTCCCGCAGCGATCCCGGGGTCCCGCAGCTCCCCACAGCAATGCCTGGGGAAGCAGCATCCTGCTCCGCTCTTCCCCATTGCCGGAGGGAGCCAGAGGGGCTCCCCCAAATCCCCAGCACCCTGGATACCCCAAGCAACCCCGCGGCAGCCCCGGGCTCGTTACCTGTGCTTTATTGCCTGCAGGCTACGGCACGCCGCGCTGCCCGTATGTTTTATTGCCGTTATAATCATCGCCCGGCAAGCACGCGTTTCCATCTCCCCCAACAAGCCTAAATCCTCCCTGCCAGCAGCCTGGGGTTGCTCTCGATGGTTCGAGCGCTCCGAGAACCATATTTCTACCAGGTCCTGGGTGTAATTAAAGTGTCGCCCGAGGAGTGTGATGGCCGCGACCCTGACGAAGAGGCAAAGCGTGAAGTCACGAGCCCCGGGAGGGGACTCCTCCGGTTTAACCATCCCGCTCCCCGCCACTGGCGCGCGGGAATTGCAGCCACTTTCAATGAATCTCTTTGCTCTGCCTCTTATTCCGGGAGCGGCAGCTGATTAAAATAATACGTTAAGCACGGCTCGACCTCGTGGGGTGATGGGATGGAGAAGTGCCTTCCCCGTGAGGAGGCACGGCCTGCGACGGAGGCAGTGAAATCAGTCTTGGAGGATGGTGAATTTTGGGGAGGGGAGGCAGGAGAGAGGAAAATTCATGTGGGAGAGACCGGGATGCTGCACGGTTATCCGTGGTGGGAGGACTGGATTTGCCCCCATGGAGGGGATGGGGATGGGGACGGGGGCGGGGATGGGGACGGGGACGGGGATGGGGACGGGGATGGGGATGGGGACGGGGATGGGATGGGAATGGGATGGGATGGGGATGGGGATGGGGACGGGGACGGGGATGGGGACTGGGATGGGGATGGGGATGGGATGGGATGGGATGGGATGGGATGGGAATGGGGAGGGGATGGGGACGGGGATGGGATGGGGACGGGGATGGTGTTGGGGATGGGGACGGGGATGGGGATGGGATGGGGATGGGGACGAGGTTGGGGACGGGGACGGGGATGGGGACTGGGATGGGGATGGGATGGGGATGGGGACGAGGTTGGGGACGGGGACGGGGATGGGGACTGGGATGGGGATGGGATGGGGATGGGGACGAGGTTGGGGACGGGGACGGGGATGGGGATGGGGAGGGGATGGGGATGGGGACGGGGACGGGGACGGGGATGGGGATGGGGATGGGATGGGGACAGGGACAGGGATGGGGACGGGGAACGGGGATGGGGATGGGGATGGGTCTCCCTGGGGACGCTCCTGCATCCACTTCAGCGCAAAGGCCACCCCGGCCGCTCCGCCGGCTCCCCGTGGGAGCCCCGCTCGCCCGTCACCCGCACGCCAGGCCTGCGCCAGTGTTTGCTTTAATAATTGAATGCCGGTTTGGGGGACAATTATTTATTTAAAGGAAACAGCGTGTTAACAAGAACACGATCTAATCCCTGGTGACAGATGTCTGCTTTATTAGCACCTCTGTCCGAGAGCCGAGCCCGGGAGGCAAACAAACAAACACGACAAATAAAACCCTCGTTAGAAGATGTAAGCACACGCCAGAAATTAGCGTGAGGGGGAAAAAATAAATATTAAAAAGCGGCGGCACCCCTGCGACGGCTGCCGGGTGGGGTGGAGGGAGGCGATGCTCCGAGCTGGGGCTGGACCAGCCCCGGGGTGATGCTGGAGGCGGCGTTTCGGCCAAATCCCCGGCTAGACGGCACCTCGCCGGCCCCGGGGCCCTGCGCCGAGGGGTGCGAGCAGAGCTGCTGGGTGAGGTTGTGTCCCCTTTTCGCCCCGTGACACCCCGATCTGCTCTCCTTGCCCGAGCCTGGCACCAGGGAGCAGCGGGAGCTGGGAGCTGGGGCAACTGAGGCACCGAGGGGCAAAGGGACCGGTCCGCGGCGGCCACGGGAGACGCATCTCAGTGTGGGGGAAACCCTGATCGCGGTGATGGGGACCAGTGGGGAAGGACAGGCAGCGCAGGCAGCGCGGGCAGCAGGTTACAGGGACAGGATTAGTGCCGGCAAAACAGGTTCAGTCCTCGGCCGCCGTCTGGGGCCGGGGGGAAGGAGAGTGGATTTTCCCCCAGCGCAGGATTAGGCCAAGGCGCTGTTGGGGGGAGGCTGGCCGAGTGGTTTGGGGTGCTGGGGACGGGGTCCCGATGGCCAGGACAGGGCTGGGTCACTGTCACCCATGGCTGGATCCAGGGCCCTGCCCCTAAGCTCAGCCGAGAACGGCGGCGATCGAGGCGGTGATGGATGCCGCGGCACGCCAGCCCCGCCGGGGCTCTCCGGCACGTCCCCATCTGTTTGGTGTCCGTTTAGCCAATGCCTCCGTGAGGACCAGCTGCGAGTTGGCACCCAGCACCCGGCTGGCACCCAGCACCCGCTGGCACCCAGCACCCACCCCGAAACCAGCTGGGGAAGCCGGAGCGTCTGGTCCCCGGGGAGCTGCTCCCGGGCTGGAGTCCCACCTCGACCATCTCTCCCTGGAACTCATCCGTGCTCCAAAAACGAAAGGAATTAAAGAAAAACGGCATCAGCGAGTTGCGGAGGGTTTGGCTTCCCACGGCGCCCGGTGGGGGTGCTCCGGTGTCTAATATAGAGCTGAGCCCGCCGAGCGCGGTCCCAACAGCGCCCATCTCCCTTGCTCCCTTCTCACCCCGTCTCCTTTCTCCTTGTGACTTCGACCCGCTTGTGAAATTCGTTTTAAATCAGCCCAGGAGTTGAGGAGTCGTTGGCAGGGGGAAGGAGGCCAGAGAGGCGAGAGACGCTGCCTTGCCTTAGGAAACCAAGGTTCCTGCAGCTTTTTGCAAATCTCCATCCGCCGAGCAGGCGGGAGCCGGGCAAGCGGCGCCCGCCGCGGCCCCTCCTGGACGGCAGTTAATTACCGCGGAATAGAGGTCACGCCGGCAGGAGGGCACGAACGCAAGCGAAGAGGCTTCCTCGTAATTGCTTTCTTAAAAAAAATAATAATAATAATAATAAAGAGACCTAACGCGGGTCTGAAGGGCTGGGGTAGAGACTTCTCCGGCCTGGCTGCTTATTTAAGCAGGGAATTCACCTGCCTTTCCCCGCCAAGGTGCTTATCATAAGCCAAAAAATATCTCAAATTATTTTTCTGCTCCCCATCGTTGCGCCCCGGCGAGCGGGAAGCGAAATCCCTTCCCTCGCCTCGTCCGCAGCGGGCATTGCGATTCCCCGGGGACCCCCGGTCCTGACCCGGCGCGGACCGGGGCCGGCTAACGAGCGGCTTCGTTAGCCATTCCGCTCCAGCGCGTCGCTCGTAATGAGGAAAGGCGAGCGGTTGCCTCCAAATGGGTTCTGGAAGCTGCTCGGAGCCATTAGGCTCTGTATAAATATCATTATGATTGTTATTATTATTGGCGCAGATGGGCTTTCACGGCCCGCCGCGCTCCACGGGGGATCCTGTTCCGCCTCCGGCGCTCGGCGAGTGGGAGAAAACAAATTGCCGCTGCCGGTCCCGGCTCCGCGCGGTGCTGGGGGTGCCGTGTACCCCACCCCGGTCCGGCTGCCCCCCCTCCCGGCCCGGGTGCCGCGAAGGATGTCCCCAGGGCCGCGATGGCTGGCGTTCGCCGCAAGGCTTGCTCAACCCGCCCCGACGCCGGGGTTGATGGGCCTAAGGCCAAGCTGGCCGGGCCGTGCTGCCCCATGGGGGCTTTGCCGAAGTTTTGGGGGTCTGGGGGTCCCACGCTGCCTCTGCTGCTCCCCGTCACCCCCAGCCCGCCCCGCTCCCGGGGGAGCGCCGGCCCCGGCCCCGGCCGCCCCCGCTCCCGAGCAGCGAACGCGGCAGCTTTCTCCTCTCCTCCCGTCACCGTCAGCAAATTCCCGGCCGCCGCCGCTCCTCCCTGACCTCTCTCCCCTTCCTCCGTGCTCCACCAACTCCTTCAGATTTCTCTCCCTCCGCAGCCATCTCCTCTCCTACTCAAATTCCTCCGGGTGGCGGGGGGGGGTTGGCAGCTCCACGGGGCCCCTCGAGCCCCAGGAGACCCCCCAGCACCCAGGGAAGAGTTTGGCCAGATTTGGGATAAGAGGAGCCCACGGGCACGGCGATGCCCAGGGACGGCACGGCCACGCTCCCCCCCACCGACACCTCCCGTGCCCCCCGTGCCGATCCGGACACAACCTGCATCGCCCGCAAGCCGCCTTCCCGAGGACAGCCGCCGTTATTGCTTTTAATAAAACATCCTTTATTTTCATCTATTTTATTGCAATCATCCATCTCGCTGGCTTCGGAGCCCGGCGCGGCCGCCACGAAGGCTCCCGGTGCGCCCAAGGGCTGTGCCGGGAGGGGCTCGGGGGTCCCCGGCTCCGTCTGGGGGGGCCCTGGGTGTCGCTGGGTGAAAGCGCCCGGGAGCAGCGGGGTCCTGGAGAAAAGCTGCAGCTGAAGGGCGGCCCCGAGGAAGAGGAGGGAGCCGAGGGGGAGCCCGCTGCCCCGCGCCCACCGAGAGCCACCTCCTGCGTCGCGCAAGGGACGCCGGGGACGCGCCGACCCACGGCCACCGGGACGGGGTGCGGGACCCCAGCCTGGCCGGGGGGGAAACCCAAAAATCCCTGCTAGAAATCCCCGCCGGAGCCAAAAACTTGGCCTTTCCGCTCCGGCGTGGGGCGGTTCGGCGGCCTTAGCCCCTGGCCCAGTCACCGGGGCCGGCCAGCGCCGCTCTCCCACCCCTTTGGCAAAGCCGAAGCGCGGGAGATGCCTGCTGACTCAGGCAGGCAGCGCGGCGCTGGTTCCCATTTGCGATGTTTTCTCTAAAACCCTCAGGGCTCGAAATTCTATTTAAGAAAAAAAAAGGAAAAAAAAGAAAAAAGAAACCCAACAACAACAACCAAAACCAATAAAATAAAATAAAACCACCCCACGCCATGAAAGCTGAAGCTTCTGGCCCCCCAAGGGCCTGGAAAGCTCCGCGCGAGCGGGGTTCGGCGGCGCCGGCAGCCAGGGCCCGCAGCGGGGCCGAGAGCGGCCATGGGCCAGCGCGGGAGCGGCCGGGGGCGCGGGGGGCGCGGGAGGGGGCTGCGGCGGCCGGGGAGAGGCCAGGGGCTCGGCGGCGGCCCCCCGGGGCTCTGCCCTGGGTGGGTGCTGCGGGGTCCTGGGCGGGCGTTGCGGGGTCCTGGGTGGGCGCTGAGGGGTCCTTACTGGGCGCTGTGGGGTCCTGGGTGGGTGCTGCGGGGTCCTGGGTGGGCGCTGAGGGGTCCTGGGTGGGTGCTGTGGGGTCCTGGGTGGGCGCTGAGGGGTCCTTACTGGGCACTGAGGGGTCCTTACTGCGCGCTGTGGGGTCCTCGGTGGGTGCTGCGGGGACCTGGGTGGGTGCTACAGGGTCCTTGGTGGGCGCTGTGGGGTCCTCAGTGGGTGCTGCGGGGTCCTGGTGGGTGCTGTGGGGTCCTCAGTGGGTGCTGAGGGGTCCTGGGTGGGCGCTGAGGGGTCCTTACTGGGCGCTGTGGGGTCCACGGTGGGTGCTGCGGGGACCTGGTGGGTGCTACAGGGTCCTTGGTGGGCGCTGTGGGGTCCTCAGTGGGTGCTGCGGGGTCCTGGTGGGCGCTGTGGGGTCCTCAGTGGGTGCTGCGGGGTCCTGGTGGGTGCTGAGGGGTCCTGGGTGGGCGCTGAGGGGTCCTTACTGGGCGCTGTGCGGTCCTCGGTGGGTGCTGCGGGGACCTGGGTGGGTGCTACAGGGTCCTTGGTGGGCGCTGTGGGGTCCTCAGTGGGTGCTGTGGGGTCCTGGGTGGGTGCTGCGGGGTCCTTACTGGGTGCTACGGGGTCCTTACTGGGTGCTACGGGGTCCTGGGTGGGCGTTGCGGGGTCCTGGGTGGGCGCTGTGGGGTCCTTACTGGGTGCTATGGGGTCCTTGGTGGGTGCTGTGGGGTCCTCGGTGGGCGCTGTGGGGTCCTGAGTGGGTGCCCAGCGTGCAAAGCAGCGTGGATACACACCCCCAACAGGCGGGTACGCACCCAACGCACACACACGCAAGCAGGCACCCCAACACACGTGTACGCACCCCAACACACGTGTGCACCCCAACCCGCATGTGTGCACCCCAACATGCACGTACGCACCCCAACACACGTGTACGCACCCCAACATGCACATACATGCCCCCCCACACAAATGCACACCCCAACACGCATGTATGCACCCCAACACGCATGCATGCACCCCAACACACATACCGAAGCAAACACACCCCCCACATCCATGTACACATGCCAGCATGCATGTACACACCCCAACACGCTTGCCCACACCCCAACACGCATGTACGCACCCCGACACACATGTACGCACCCCGACACACATGTGCGCACCCCCACATGCATGTATACAGCGCAACACTCATGTACGCACCCCAACACGCATGTACGCACCCCAAAACACATCTGTGCGCACCCCAACACACATCTGTGCACACCCCAACACACATGTATGCACCCCAACACACATGTACGCACCCCGACACGCTTGCACACACCCCAACACACATGTACGCACCCCAAAACACATCTGTGCACACCCCAACGCACATGTACACACCCCAACATGCTTGCACACACCCCAACACACATGTACGCACCCCCACATGCATGTACACACCCCAAGACACATCTATGCACCCCAACACACACGTACGCACCCCAACACACATGTACACACCCCAACACACATGTGCGCACCCCCACATGCATGTACACACCCCAACACACATGTGTGCACCCCAACACACATGTGCGCACCCCACCACGCGCACGCACGCACAAACCCCCCCGTGACGCGCCCCCCCCCCCGCCCGCTCGCACCCCCCCCGGAGCCCCCCCCGCACCCCCCAGCCCCTCCCGACCCCCACCCCCGCCCCGCCCCGCCGGCCCCGCCCCGCCCCGCCCCGCCCCGCCCCGCCCCGCCCCGCCGGCCCCGCCCCGCCCCGCCCCGCCCCGCCGGCCCCGCCCCGCCCCGCCGGCCCCGCCCCGCCCCGCCCCGCCCCGCCCCGCCCCGCCCCGCCGGCCCCGCCCCGCCCCGCCCCGCCCCGCCGGCCCCGCCCCGCCCCGCCCCGCCGGCCCCGCCCCGCCCCGCCCCGCCCCGCCCCGCCGGCCGCGCACTCCGGGGCTGGGCGCGATCGGGCGCGGAGCGGAGGCAGCGGCGGCGGCGGCGGCCCCTTCCCGGCCCTGCCCGGCCGGGCCATGCTCTGACGGGGCCGGCGGCGGGGCCGAGCGGGGCGGCGGAGCGGGGCAGCGGCCACCCCCCGCGCCCCTTGCCCGGAGCGCGGCCGGGACGGGAGCATGCGGATCCTCGTCCTCTGCCTTCTGACTCTCGCCGATACCCACGGGCAAGGTGGGTACCGGGCACCGGGGATCGGTCGGGGGCCGGGCGGCGGCAGCGGCCGGAGTGCGCGTCCCAACTCGGCGGGCAGCGCTCCAGCCCCGGCGCGGTTCGGGCAGCGGCTGCGGTGGCGGGCGGTGCTGCCCCGTCCCGCTGGGATCCCATCCCCGCGGCTTCACCCCCGGGAACCGGCGGCTCGGGGTCCCGGCTCCCCCCCCCCCCCCCCCCCCCCTCCCCGTCCCCGCTGCCGCTCGGTGCTGCCGCCCGGGTACCGGTGCCCCGGCTCCCGGTGGACCCCCCGCTTTTTGGGGGGGTCCTGATGGAGCCGGGTCCGGTTCTCCCCACCCTGGGGTTGCGTCTGTCCCCCCGCTTCTGGGCCTGTTGCCCCGGTCTGGGGGCAAGGTCTTGTGTGTCCCCCCCGGTCTGGGGGCTGGTCCCCCCCATCCCGGTCCCGCGGGGCTCCCGGGGAGGTCGCGGCGAGGCCGGGGGGGTCGGGGTGCGGGTGGGCAGCGGTGGTTGGACGGGGGAAGTTGTGGGGGGCGGGAGGGGGGGACCCCCGGGTCATGAGGGTGCCCCAGCAGTGGGGACCCGGCCGTGGGCACCCCAGCTGCTGCAGGGGACCCGGGCCTGAGGGCGACGGGGGGACCCGGCCCGACGATGCTGGCGGGGAGCCGAGTGGGGGCTGCCGTCCGTCCGTCTGTCCGTCCATCCGTGGGGAGCGGAGGGGGGATCTCTGGGGGGCGGCCAGGACCCCCGGCTCCTGACCCGGGCAGCCCTTGGGAGAGGGGCCGGGGGCAGCGTGGGGCTCCCCCTTGCCCCCCGCTTGCTTTCCAGGGCTTGCTGCAAGCCGGGGGCAGCCCCGGCCCCATCCGACCCCCAGGAGGCTGCGCGGTGCCCTCTCGGGGAAACTGAGGCACGGGGGTCGCTGAGCCAAGGTCACGCAGAGCAAGAGGAGCGGGGGGGGGGCAGCCCCGCCGCCCCCCAGGGCCTCCCCGAAGCTCGGCCTCCCGGCCCCGCCGTGCGAGGGGAGCGGGGAAGCGCGCCACGCGTGCAGCGAGCTCGCGAGGTCTCAGCCGGCTCATCCCTCCGCAGGGCTGGAGCCGGGCATTGCCCCGCGCCGAGGCAGCCCCTGCGCGGCCGCCGGCTCCTTCCCTGCTGCAAAATCCAATCTAATTTTTAATTAAGGGGGCGGCGTTGCTGAGATGCCAGGAGGAGGGGGGGGGGGGGGGGGGGAAATTGAGTCGACCCGGGGTTTAAAAGGAGCGTGCAAAGCTTCTTAGGGGGCCGGGGGGGCAGATCCCAGGCTCCCCCGCGCAGGGCTGGGGAAGCGCTGCGGGGCTCCGCTGCCCTCCCAGGAACAAAAGCGCCCGCTCTCCCGCCCGGTGCCATGTGGATGTCGTCGGCGAGAGGGGCCCAGCTCCGGCATCGCCGCTTTGGCGGAGGGAAGAAGCGGGTGGCTGGGCCCGGGGCTCCGGCGTGGCGGGGCTGGGGGGGTCACATCCCTGGGCGAGGGCCGCGGTGACCCCCCGGTCCCTCCCGAGCAGCCCCGTCCCATCGCAGTCCCCGCCGTCAAAGTTTTGCTCTCGCCTCGGAGAAGATCCTTGCTCTAAACTGGGGCGCTGGGGGCGGGGGGGTCGCGCTGCTGTTGGGGGGCAAAATTTGGGGTTCCGGGGCCGTGCCGTTTGGCGCGTGCACGCGCGTGGGGGGGGCCGGTGCCATTCATGTCGTTGCACACAAAGATGTTGAATGGGTTTCATCACTCTTCATTTCTCACTAAATAATTTTCTGTATCTTATCTAAATGAAACCCATTATTCTTCCCCCCGTTTCAATCACTCGCCGTGATTGCGCCTCAAATTGAAATATTTATTCATTTTCTGGGCGATTCTTCTTCTCTTTCTCTCTGTGGTTTTTTTTTTTTATCCCCCCCCTCCCCTCTTCCCTCTCAAAAGCAGCAAAATTGAAACGGCGGAGAGCTGGGAGCTGACGGAGGGGCGGCAGCAGGGGCTCGTCCCGGGGGGCTCGTGCCAGCCCGCTGCGGCTCGTGGGCCGCCCCGGTGTGTGGCTCTGAGGCCTGGCACACTCGCTGCATGCCCCCGCTGAGCCCCGCTCCCTGGGGAGGTGGCAGCGGTGAAGGAGCAGGGGTGGCACCGGGTGGTTTGAGGTCAGGCTGGTCCCTTTGCTGGTGACTTTTCCAGGCGAGCGTGGATGGAAGGATTTGGCCCCGGATTTCCAGGGCGGGAGGGACGGTGCCGGGGCACGGGGCCGCCCTGGCTGGCCCCGATCCGGGGTGTCAGTGCCCGCGGTGGCTCCCCGAGGGGGAAGGAGCCGAAGGCAGGTCCTGGCAGAGCCAGGGAGATGATGGGGACGCTGGCGGGCACCTGCCCGTCCTCCCTCCGGCGGAGCGGCGGCGGCTCGGCTCCCCGCGCGCCGCCGGAGCCGCGGTGGCGTGATGTGGTTTGTAAGATGACCGTCGTCTACTGCAGGGTAATAAAAGCCCCCGGGAGACGCTCCGGGGCTGAGCCGTGGCGGTGGGGGAGGACGGTGGCCCTCACCAGCCCCCTCCCCGGGGCTGGGGGCTGCGCCGGAGCCGGTGGCGTTCGGCATCGCGGCCTGACCGATGGTGATGCTGGTGGCCCCTGGGTTCTGCCCGACCCTGGGGGTCCACGGGCTCCCTTGGGCGCTTGCCTGGGGTGACCCCGTCGTCCGCGCAGGCACGCGGTGCCCTCGGCCCGGAGCTGCTCTCCCGGAGGGGCTGATCCGTCTCTGGCTCCAGTTTGGCTTCACCGTGGCCGGCAGCGTGGCGGTGGCCGGCCTCCGCCTTGCAGCCTGCCCCCTTACGCCTCGATGCCACGCAGACCCGTGCCAGCCGTCCCCCGCGTCCCCTCCGGGCAGGAGCCCGGGTCACCGTGATCGTACCCGACACCCCTCCGCACCCCCGTCCCCAAAACCCCTCGGTGGAGGGGACGGTGCCGCGGCGGGTCACCGCAGGCTCCCCGCAGCAGGATGACACCCCCCCAGCCCCGCAGCCGCCCTTCGGGAAACCATTTTGGCAACTGGGATCGGGGCTCGCAGGCGCCGGTGGGGTTTTGCCGATGCTTTTCCCTTCTCCGGGGCGGGCGCGGGAAGGGGACGAAGCCCCTTTCCCAGCCTGGGGATGCCTCCATCTTTCCGCAGGGGAGCAGAGCGAGCGAGGGAGGCGTCGCAGCCCCACGGGAGGGGTCTGGATCCGGCCCCGGGCTCTGCCCCGCTGCGGGGCCAAGGCCAAGGCAGCCTTTGGGGCCGGCGGGATGGGCCCTGCCGCAGCAGCCACCGCCCCGTGCCGGGACTTGCCGGGGCAGCCCGTGCCAGGGCTGAATCACCCGCTGCCGCGCTGGGGCCCGGTTCGCCGGTGGGGAGGCAGCCCAACCGCGGAGCCCCCCGGCAGCCTCCGCCGCCTGTTTTCTGTGGAACCCGGTGCTGTCCGTCTGTCCGTCCGCGGTGACCTCTGGCAACCCAACCGTCCGGTGAAAGCCGAGTCGCTGGGCACCTCTCTCCCGCCGACCAGAGCTGAGCGGCATTAATTACATTCCCATCCCTTAATTCGGGATGGGTTTAATCCCGAGCCAGCTTTGCTCCTGGCCTAGATCCTACCTGGGATCCTGCCGCCCGGCTCGCCGGGATGCGCGCCCGTCCCGCTGAGCCCATCCCCGGGGATGCCGGAGCCAGCTCCGGTCGCGGGACCGTGGCATGCAGTGGCTGTTCGGCCTCGCTGCTCCTCTGCCGCCGTCTGTGAGTCCGTCCGTCCGTCCATCCGACACGCAGCCCCCCGCCACGCGGGCAACGCGGGGATTATAGCTAACTCTCCATAAAGATTCCCCTAATTGCTTGCCTTACCTCAGGTTTTATCATCAAAGCATCCGTTATTCCCTCTCTAGCCTCCTTTTCTTTTTATTATCTCTTAATTAATCACTCCAGCTTTCACACTTAGCAGATAATTACAGTCTCCTGGGCACACAGCTCATTTTCATAACCTCCTGCTCCCAGCCAGGAGCGGGCACGGCGCGGGAGGGAGGCGGCGAGCGGGGAAGACGGAGGGGCCGGAGGGGCCATCCCACGCCGGCGGCGCGACCCACGCCTCGCTTCTCTCGGTGGCGGCGTGGCCACCGCATCCCCCTCCGGTGGGCAAGCGGGCAGCGCCAGGTACTAGCCCTGAGGGGAGGATGCTCGGGCGAGGAGCCCCCCGGCTACCAGCCCGCAGGGGAGGATGCTCGGCGAGGAGCGCGGCCGGGCGATGGGGCAGAGTTAAGGATATCTGGGAAAGGGATGGAGCTCTGGTCCAGGATCCAGCCTGGACTTTGCTGGGACGCATCCATCGGGGCCGGAAAGCGAGAGCTCCTTTCCACCCACCCACCGCAAAAGTCCCGTCGGCGTGGCATCAGACGTGGCACAGCCGGTGACGCCAGGCCCTGGTGCCGGGCTGGATCCCGGCGATGCCGCGGTCGTTGCCGCGAGGGGATGGCGGGAAGGAGGGATTTAAAGAGCAAAGCTACTTGGGGAAGGAGCCGGGAAGGGAAAAAGGGGGAGAGAGGCCTTTTCTGCAAGGGCTGGGACATAAAGGGCTGCCAGCGCTGCCATGGCAACGGGCGGATTATGATCCAAATGGAAATCAAAATAAGGGGGGGGGGAAGCGAAAGAGTGGAGTAAAGGAGGAGGGGAGGAAAAACAACTTTTATTTCCAATCGGAGAGCGGTTGTGCGCCTTGGAGGGGTTGCCATAGGAACGGCGAAGAAAAGGAGCCGGGGAAAGCGTGCGCGCGGGCGTGCGAGGGAGCGCGTGGGCGTGCGAGGGAGCGCGCGTGCGCGGGGGAGCGCGTGGGCGCACGTGGGCGTGCGAGGGGGTGCGGGCGTGCGCCCCGCTGCGCCCGCCGGAGCGTCGCCGGCGTGGGGGGGAGCGGGCAGAGCGAGGCAGAGGAGGGGGCCGAAGGCTGCAGCCCCCTCGCTGGGGTCTCCCCGGGCGAAGGCGGCGCCCGTGGCCTCTGACATCGGGGACGCCCAGTGAGCCCCAGCCCGTGGGAGCTGCGGGAATGGGGGGCACCCAGGCTGCCCCCTCCCCAGGGTGCCTCCGAGCATCCTTGTGGGTGCTGACTCCCCGCCGGGCACGGAGATGGGAATATCCCGGTGCCGCTGCCGGGCTCGGAGGGTGCTGAGGACGAAGCGGGGCTGCTCTGGGTGCCCGGGGCTGCTCTGGGTGCCCGGTTCCCATCGCTCCCCCCGCCAGAGCAGGACCCTCTTGCAGGGGGAGCGGGGGGCTCCAGCCGCCTCCTCTCTTCCTTCCACCCTTCCCTTTTTGGTTTTTTATTTTAAAAAAAACGACCTTTCAAGTGGATTTGATTTAAAATAATAGGTTTAAACATTCGAGAGGGGATTTCCCATCCTGCGCCGCTGGCTGCCGTGGTTCGGGGCGTGCAGGGCTCCAGCGTGTGGCCCCGGGGAGGGCTGGGGTGCTGAGCCCCCCTGGCCGGGCCGGCGGCGGCCGGAGGCGTCTCAGGGGCTCGTGATGGGATGGGGGACGCGGGGCGATGGGCTGGGTGCTGCGGGGTGGTGGGTTTGGGTCGGGGCTGGAGCAGGGTCCCCGGGGCCAAGGAGGAGGCGGGAGAGCGGCAGTGGGGAAACTGAGGCACAAAGCGCTTTGCTTTCCCCGTCGAACGTGCACAACCCCGCTGCGGGGCCCCGGCTCTCCGGCCGGCTCTGCGCGCCGCAGCGTTGGCCACAAAAGCTGGGGAGCAGCGAGAAGCAACCCCCAAAGTTAAATGTTCCCCCCCCAAATGCCCCCCAGCCCCGCCAGCCCCTTCCCCGGGCTCTCGGCCCCCTGCCCGGCGCGGGGAGCTGAGGGTTAAGCTCTGGATTTTCTTTCTCTCCCTCGTCTTCCAGAGAGCCTTGGCAGGAAATTCCTCAAATTCCAGGCTTGTGGGATCATTGCTGGGCTCTGACCGCAGGAGCGGGAGCGGGAGCCAGGGCTGCTCCCTCCAGCTCCAGCCTCTCCTGCTGCAGGATCTGCAGAGCCCCAGAGGGGAGGGAGGGCTGCGGCCCCCCAAATCCAGGGTCACCCCAGTGCGATGGGTCCCCCCGCGGTGGGAGACGCGATGCTTGTCACCCCACTGAGCGGTGGGGACCCCAGTGCCCAGCTTGGGGTGACCGAGCTGCTCTGGGGACCGCTGGGCCGTGGGACCCCCCCAAACGTCCCCAGTGGGGCGGTGGGAGCCGAGAGCCCCACGTCCTTACGGACTGGGAAACGTGGCCGGTTTGGGGTGGGACGCGGCAGCTGGGGCTCCCCAGCCCAGGGAGGCGTGGGGAGCCCGGCGGGTTGGGTGGGCAGCTCTCGGGGGGCTCCCCCCCCGCCGCGTCCCCCCCGCTGCCGCCGGGCCGGGGCGATGCCTCCGCAGCCAGGCACGGCTGGGGAGGAAGGAGCCGAAATTCCTGCCCTTATTTTTCCCTCGGGAAGGGAGCAGCCAGGCCAGGGGGCCAACGTGGGGTCCCCACCGCGTTCGGGGTCCAGCCGGAGGGGGATCGCCGACCCGCGCCCCATCCCCATCCATTTTTTCCCTTCCCTTCAAACCCAGTTCCTCCCGGCTCAGGTTTTTTATTAAACCCCCTTCGCCGGGGATCGAAACGAGCTGCTGCCAGCTCCGTCGGAGACGTGGAATTTAACCTCATCTCCTTACCCGTGCTCGCGGCGGCGCCTTTAGCGCTCGGGACTCGAGCCGCCCGGGGGGAAACTGAGGCACGGCGCGGGACGCGTGCGCCCCGGTCCCCGTCCCTCGTTTGAGCTCCCGGGGCGGCCGAGGAGGCCGGGGCTCGGCCCCTGGCTCATCCCTATCCATCCGTCGGGACGCGGAGGCCCGTATCGGAGCCTCGCGCGCTCACAGCTGCTCGTCCCGATTCAATGTGAATGGTAATCCCATTATTAAGAGATGTCTCATTAAGACATCTGTAACGAGAGCGCTTACCAGCAGCTCGGTGGAAGGATGCCAGCGCTGTTTAAATATGTTTTTTTTTTCCCCTTCATTAATGATTAGGGATTTTTATTCCCCCCCGCTCCCCTTTTCCCAAAGAAGAGCTCCCCTCCCCCTCCACACACACACACAAACAAAAGTCTTAATTAGACATTGTTCCTAACAGGGATATTACACAAATTAATTAAACTCAAGCCAATAAACAGCACTGCTCTATAATTCTGACAGCCCCAGAAATGAAGAGGAAATAATAAGGGGAGAGGCTCCGCCAGCTCCTTCTGTCTGCGCGGGGGGTGCCCGGACGCCTGCGTCCCCCCGGGGCTCGGGGGGCTCGGGCCGGGGTCCGCGCCGTCGCCGGGGGCTCGGGGCCCCGCGGGGGGATGCTGGGTGGCACGGGGGACGTGGCACGGGGTGGGATGCTCGGGGTGCAGGAGCGCTGCGGGGGGGGGGGCTGACCCCGGGAAACCCGGGTGGGAGCAACATCTGTAGCGTCCCGCACATCTGCAGCCCAGGCCTTTGTTTGGCAGCGGTGCAAAGGGCAGCGCCGGGAGGAGGAGGAGGAGGAGGAGGAAGGCTGGGGTGCGAAGGCAGCTCCGATCTGCGCCCTCACCCCGGCTCCGAGCCGGGAGCCTGCAGAGGCCCCCGGGACCCGGCAGGGACCCCCCACCCAGGGGTGCCGCGGGGCCGACGGGGCTCGTTTTGGGGTGGCGCGGGGGCGTCCGTCCTCGCCCGGGGCGTGCGCACGGCTGCACACGCGGGCACACACGTGTGCACACGCATGGCCTGCGCTCACGCTCCCAGCCCTTACAGACACAGATATTCCCGTGCAAGCACACGGCGGGTGCGTCAACGCACACACACCCGTGCAAGCACACAGCTGGCGTGCACGCACACGCACCCCTGCAAGCACACAGCTGGTGTGCACACATGCACACGCACCCATGCAAGCACACAGCTGGTGTGCACGCACACGCACCCGTGCAAGCACACGGCGGGTGCGTCCACGCACACGCACCCATGCAAGCACACGGCTGGCGTGCACACACACGTGCACACGTACACCATTGCAAGGACACAGCTGGTGCACACACACACTCCCGTGCAAGCATGCAGCTGATGCATGCTCACACACTGACACATTCCCGTGCGAGCACGCAGCTGGTGCATGCACACACATGCACACGCACGCTTCCCGTGCAAGCCCCCGGCCCCCCGTGCCCCCCGCATCGCCCCACTCTGGCCCCTTGCAACCCTTGCCCGCTGCCCCCGGCCCCCCGTGCCCCCCGCATCGCCCCACTCCGGCCCCTTGCAACCCTTGCCTGCTGCCCCCGGCCCCCCGTGCCCCCCGCATCGCCCCTCTCTGGCCCCTTGCAACCCTTGCCTGCTGCCCCCGGCCCCCCGTGCCCCCCGCATCGCCCCACTCCGGCCCCTTGCAACCCTTGCCCGCTGCCCCCGGCCCCCCGTGCCCCCCGCATCGCCCCGCTGGGGCCGGCCGAGCGCTTTTGTCTTTCTGCCTGGCTGCCCCCTTTCACCGGGATTAACGGCAGGAGAAAGGGGCCGAGTTTTTCCACCAACTTGGGGCGGCCGAGGGGTCCCTCCCCAGCGCGGGGCAGGTGGGTGCGAGACAAAGACCCCCCGGTGCCCCCCAACCCCTGCCTGCACTGGGGGGACAGGAGCTGCAGGCAGGAGCTGCGGGCAGGAGCTGCGGGCAGGAGCGGGATTTGGGGGTGCAGGGATTCCTGCCGGGACCCCCAAACCAGGGTCAGCCTCGGGGCAGGGGGGGGCTGGACCCCACCCAGGACCCCTGCGTGTGGCCTTGGGGCCGTGCCCCGAGCCCCGGGGGGTCCCCGGGGGCAGCATTGGGGGTCCGGGCCCCCGCCGTCCCCCCCAGCCCGGCTCGTTTGCCATACCGCGCTAAAGCAATTCATTTATTTTCATCTCTATTTTCTCTCTCTGCCCGGCGCTGGTTTATATTTTATTGGCATCTTTGCAGCGCTGAAAGTAATGTAATTACGAGGGGAATTTATATGTTGTTTCGTAAGTCGGGAGTTCATTTTTTTTTATATTATTATTATTAGGTGGGGAATATTTAAGGCTCCTCAGGAAGGAAAAATAGAACCCAATTCCACCACGTCATCTCCCCCGGTATTTATGCCTCTTCCCAACGAGATTTTAATTGAAAATTGTTTCGCATGGTCCCCGCGTTGCGTATTTTTACCCTGCCTCTAATGACGACGTGGGGCCTCGGCCCATCTCCCCCTGCCGTCTGCCCCGGCGGGCTGCGAAAGGCAGGAGATTTGGGTGGAAAATTTGGGAATGGGTCGGGAGCGTGGGGTCACGCCGGCGGCGGAGGGGACGGGGTTATCGCTGCGCTGATGGGCCCCCACCTCCCTCCGGGCTCTCCCTTCCCCGTGCCTCAGTTTCCCCGCCAGAACGGGCAGCATCTCCTGGGGGCCATGGCAACCTGAGGATGCTGCCCCGGGAGCGGTACCCGGGCTACCAGGGCCTCTCCCCGCCGCCACGGGCATCTTCCCGCCGGGCTCTTGATGGGGTCCGACACGGAGGTGCTGGCGCGGCACGGCAGCGCCCGTCTCCCTGCCCAGGGAATAATCGAGGTGGAATATTTCATCGGTCGGGAAATGAGCTGCTAAATTTGTTGTGAGATTGGTGTCACCAGCGATGGCGGCCGGGCCGGGAAATGAGAAATCGGGAGGTTACGGGAGAAGCCGGTGCCGCGGCGGGGGGATGCGGCACGTTGGTTTGCTGGGGACGTGGGGGGACGGCAGGGCCGGGGTCACCACGGGGCCTTCGGTGCCACGGAGGGGATGGGGAGCCCCGGTCCCAGTGGGATCCCAGGGGATGCTGTGCCGGGGTGGCACGGTCAAGGTGACCCCGGCCGGGGCGCAGGGAGGCGGTGGGGACCCGGCGCTGCCGAAAGCGGGCAGGGAAGAGAGGCGGCGGGGCCGGGGGAGGGGAACCAATCTCCTCCTCATTTGTTTTTATAATTTTGCCTTTTAAAAAATGAAAATAACTGGAGCATCCTTTCCCCGGAGAGCTTCGCTACCACCGGCTTCGGGAGCGGGGAGCGGAGGGGGAGGCAGGGAGCGGCCCCCGCCAGCACCCTGCCAGCCTGCCGGGGACGCCGGGGACGCCCGAGTGTCCCCAGCCATGGGAAGGGACACACAGCCCCGGGGGAAACTGAGGCACGGCACAGCCATGGCGGGGTCTGTGGGCGGTTTGCGGGGGCTCCCGTGCCCCCCATGCCTGCTTTCCCGCCTCGGGGGGAGTTTTGGGTTAAAACAGCCCCGGTTCCGCCACCACCATCGTCCGTGCAGAAGTAACGGCGTCACACACAGCGGCGGCTGGGCGAAGCGATGTCCCCCGAGATGGCAGCAGGGGGGACCAGGCTGGATGCGGCCCCGTCCCGGTGCCTCCCAAGCCCGGGCGCTGGGCACTCGCCAACGATGCGCTGGCGTCATATGATGGTGTTGAAATACTTTCCGTTCCTGCCGGGATGGGGAGGACCCGCCAGCACCGGGAGCGGAGCCAGGGCACAGGGTCCGGAGGCAGCGGGGATGGAGACAGGGATGGGGACAAGCGGCTGCCGAGGATGCTGGCACGGCAGGGATGGGGACAGGGACAGGGACAAGGGCCGCCGAGGATGCTGGCACGGCAGGGATGGGGACAGGGACAGGGACAAGGGCCGCCGAGGATGCTGGCACGGCAGGGATGGGGACAGGGACGGGGACAAGGGCCGCCAAGGATGCTGGCACGGCAGGGATGGGGACAGGGACGGGGACAAGGGCCGCCGAGGATGCTGGCACGGCAGGGATGGGGACAGGGACAGGGACGGGGACAAGGGCCGCCGAGGATGCTGGCACGGCAGGGATGGGGACAGGGATGGGGACAAGGGCCGCCGAGGATGCTGGTACGGCAGGGATGGGGACAGGGACGGGGACAAGGGCCGCCGAGGATGCTGGCACGGCAGGGATGGGGACAGGGACGGGGACAAGGGCCGCCGAGGATGCTGGCACGGCAGGGATGGGGACAGGGACGGGGACAAGGGCCGCCGAGGATGCTGGCACGGCAGGGATGGGGACAGGGACGGGGACAAGGGCCGCCGAGGATGCTGGCACGGCAGGGATGGGGACGGGGACGGGACAAGGGCCGCCGAGGATGCTGGCACGGCAGGGATGGGGACGGGGACGGGGACAAGGGCTGCCGAGGATGCTGGCACGGCAGGGATGGGGACAGGGACGGGGACAAGGGCCGCCGAGGATGCTGGCACGGCAGGGATGGGGACAGGGACGGGGACAAGGGCCGCCGAGGATGCTGGCACGGCAGGGATGGGGACAGGGATGGGGACAAGGGCCGCCGAGGATGCTGGTACGGCAGGGATGGGGACAGGGACGGGGACAAGGGCCGCCGAGGATGCTGGCACGGCAGGGATGGGGACGGGGACGGGGACAAGGGCCGCCGAGGATGCTGGCACGGCAGGGATGGGGACAGGGATGGGGACAAGGGCCGCCGAGGATGCTGGCACGGCAGGGATGGGGACAGGGATGGGGACAAGGGCCGCCGAGGATGCTGGCACGGCAGGGATGGGGACAGGGACGGGGACAAGGGCCGCCGAGGATGCTGGCACGGCAGGGATGGGGACAGGGACGGGGACAAGGGCCGCCGAGGATGCTGGCACGGCAGGGATGGGGACAGGGACGGGGACAAGGGCCGCCGAGGATGCTGGCACGGCAGGGATGGGGACAGGGACGGGACAAGGGCCGCCGAGGATGCTGGCACGGCAGGGATGGGGACGGGGACGGGGACAAGGGCCGCCGAGGATGCTGGCACGGCAGGGATGGGGACAGGGATGGGGACAAGGGCCGCCGAGGATGCTGGCACGGCAGGGATGGGGACAGGGACGGGGACAAGCAGCCGCCGAGGATGCTGGCACGGCAGGGATGGGGACAGGGACGGGGACAAGGGCCGCCGAGGATGCTGGCACGGCAGGGATGGGGACGGGGACGGGGACAAGGGCCGCCGAGGATGCTGGCACGGCAGGGATGGGGACGGGGACGGGGACAAGGGCCGCCGAGGATGCTGGCACGGCAGGGATGGGGACAGGGACGGGGACAAGGGCTGCCGAGGATGCTGGCACGGCAGGGATGGGGACGGGGACGGGGACAAGCAGCCGCCGAGGATGCTGGCACGGCAGGGATGGGGACGGGGACGGGGACAAGCAGCCGCCGAGGATGCTGGCACGGCAGGGATGGGGACAGGGACGGGGACAAGGGCCGCCGAGGATGCTGGTACGGCAGGGATGGGGACAGGGACGGGGACAAGGGCCGCCGAGGATGCTGGCACGGCAGGGATGGGGACAGGGACGGGGACAAGGGCCGCCGAGGATGCTGGCACGGCAGGGATGCTGCCAGCTCCCCGCACATCACGGAGCAGCGGCTGCAGGATTCAATTAATGAGGAATTAAAGGATAGTAATATTCAATTAATGTCAATCGGAGCGGGATTATAGGAGAGAGATTTTGGTCAAATGGGGTCGATGCCTTTTTGACGAGGATGCGCCGGGGGCTGATAACGAAGCCGGGGCAGGGGACAGAGCTTTGACCCCCAGATGGTGCGGCCGGCACCGGGATGGATCCCCGGCTGCCGGTCCCCCCAGCATCACCGCGCCGGTCCCCCCGGCGTCACCATCCCAGGGTCCCCCCCGGAGCTGCTCCGGCTTTGCCACCCGCCGTCCAGCCACGTTAGCGTTAAAAAGCCGAGAGGAAAAAGAAGAAAATAGAAGAGGGCATTGAGTGACTTCGAACAAGGAGCGGAAGCGGCTTCTCCTGCCAAGCTGCTTTCAGAGCGCGCGGCTCGGCCTGTTCCCGGCCAGCGCTGTCGTGCCGGGGTAATCGCGGCGAAGGAGGCTCATAAATTGTTGATGGCAACAGGGACCCTCTCTAGCAAACATCAATTTGCTGGCTGGGAGCTGCGGGCGAGCGCGCTGGTGGGTCGGGCGGCCGCCGGTGGGGTCCCCGTCCTGCCGGGGCCAGCGGTGACCTGGGGGTGCTGCAGGAGATGGTGGGGGGCATCGCCGAAGCCAGGACCCCCCTGTCCTCCCCGGGAAACCTCGCCGGAGCCTTGTCCCAGCCCCGCTCCCCGTCCCTGGGGTCAGGATGGGGCCCCGCTGCCACCCCGGGCCCCCCAGGGGCACGCAGGGTGGGGGGTCGCTGGCCCTGCGGCCGCCCGCGTCAGCCCACCCGTGTCCCTGTCCCGAGACGTGGCCGGCTTTAGCTGCAGGACCCAAACTGCCGGAGCCTAAAATAGCCCCCGACGCCGGGCGGAGCGGGGGGAGCGCGGAGATGTGCCAGGGCCGATCACGTCTCGGTGCCGGCACGTCCCCGCGGCGAGGCACGGCACCGCCGTGCCAGCGCCCGGCAGGATGGGTCCCCAGGGGGGCCGCGTCCCCGGTGGGATGCGTCAGCAGGCCGCGGCGCTGGGGCTGAGCTCAGCCCCCTTCCGTGCCTCAGTTTCCCCACGCAGGCGGTCGCAGGCGAGGGGTCCGCGGGGTCCCCTCAGCGCCAGCTCCCGCCGCGGTATTTCAGGGCCGGCTGCGACGCTTGCGCTTCTTTTTCCGTCCCATTGCCTGGTGCCGGGTGCCGAGTGGCTCGGGGCGCCGGGGCCGTGACAGCGCGGGGACAGCGGCGGGGGGACAGCGATGGGGACGGGGGCGATGCCCCAGCCGCAGCATCCAGCCGCGGCCTCCTCCTGCCCTCCGCTCCCATCTCTCCCTTTCCGCTCGGCCGGGCAGGGCCACAAGGAAGCCAAATCCTCTTTTCTCTCCCGCAGAATGAAACCAGTGGAGGGTTTTTTTTTCCCCTCCCTGTCTATTTTTTTTTTCAATATAAATAGAAGCGAACAACTTGGGAAGAGGAAGGGGGAAAGGCTTAAATTTAAAAGCAGCGAGAGGAGGAAGGGGAGGAGGGAGAGAGATAAAATAATAATAAAAAAAAAAAACCTCTAGCACGGAGAGATTTAGCTCCATCTGAAAGCTGTCAGCGCGAATAAAAAGCTTTTCTTTGAACCCTGAGTTTAATAGCGAGAGGAGAGAGAGGGAGATTGGAGCACCAGCCCCAGGGCTTAATCAGCCCTTCATTTGATAAATAGAGGGAGACAGGGCCGGGAGCGGGGCTCCCCGGCCCCCGCCGCCGCCCCGGGCCGCGCCCGAGCCACGCGGGGGCACGGCAGAGCCCCCCGGGACCCCCGCGCCCGCCTCTGCCCCCGTGCACACGGACGCGTTCCCGTGCACACACGCATGTTCCCAACGCACATGCGTGTCTTCCCGTGCGCACGGGCACGTTCCCATGCACACGGGCACATGCCCCCATGCACACATGCGTGTTCCCATGCACGCGTGCACAATCCATGCGCATAGGCATGTGTTCCCATGCACACAGGCACAATCCATGCACACACGTGTATTCCCATGCACACATGCACATGCTCCTATGCACACATGCGTGTTCCCATGCACCCGTGCACAATCCATGCACCCATGCGTGTTCCCATGCACACGTGCACAATCCATGCACCCATGCATGTGTTCCCATGCACACATGCACATGCTCCTATGCACACATGCGTGTTCCCATGCACACGTGCACAATCCATGCACATACGCATGTGTTCCCATGCACACAGGCACAATCCATGCACACATGTCTTCCCATGCACACATGCACATGCTCCTATGCACACATGCGTGTTCCCATGCACCCGTGCACAATCCATGCACATAGGCATGTGTTCCCATGCACACGTGCACAATCCATGCACGCATGTATTCCCATGCACACATGCACATGCTCCTATGCGCACGTGCGTATTCCCATGCACACGTGCACAATCCATGCGCATACGCATGTGTTCCCATGCACACATGCACGTGCTCCTATGCACACATGCGTGTTCCCATGCACCCGTGCACAATCCATGCACATAGGCATGTGTTCCCATGCACACGTGCACAATCCATGCACGCATGTATTCCCATGCACACATGCACAATCCATGCACATACGCATGTGTTCCCATGCACACGTGCACAATCCATGCACGCATGTCTTCCCATGCACACATGCACATGCTCATATGCACACGTGCGTATTCCCATGCAGACGTGCACAATCCATGCACCCATGCATGTGTTCCCATGCACACAGGCACGTGCTCCTATGCACACGTGTGTGTTCCCATGCACACAGGCACAATCCATGCACACGTGTATTCCCATGCACACATGCACATGCTCCTATGCGCACGTGCGTATTCCCATGCACCCGTGCACAATCCATGCACCCATGCATGTGTTCCCATGCACACAGGCACAATCCATGCACACACGTGTATTCCCATGCACACATGCATGTGTTCCCATGCACACAGGCACATTCCCATGCACACGTGCACAATCCATGCACACATGTGTATTCCCATGCACACATGCGCAGTCCATGCACACATGCATGTGTTCCCATGCACACATGCACAATCCATGCACACGTGCACACGTTCCCATGCACGCATGCGTGTTGTTATGCACACAGGTGTGTTCCCATGCAGACATGCACATTCCCATGCACACATGCATGTGTTTTCATGCACACGGGCTCATTCCCATGCACACGTGCATATTCCCATGCACACATGCATGCTCTCATGCACACAGGTATGTTCCCATGCACATGTGCACCTGCTCCCATGCAGACCTGCACATTCCCATGCACGCATGCGTATTCCCATGCACACGAACGCGTTCCTATGTGCACATGCCCGTGTTCCCATGCACACACGTGTGCAGGCACGCCCAGAGGCCAGGGCCACCGTGCCACGGTCCCCGCCGTGCCCGCCGCAGGGTGAGGAGCGGGTGGGATCGGCTGTGCCGAGGCGCCAACGCGGCACGGGGGGGCGAGGCGAGGGGGGCGCGGTGGCGAGGCAGGCACCCCTTGCTTTTTAAACCTCCAGCCTTCGGGAAGCCGCCCGTCTCCTCGGCATCATGTCAAGGCCCCGTGACATGGAAAGACTTTCAGCGCTCGCTGTGCTGTGGCAATCGCTCGGCGCGCGGCCTCCCCCGCGTCCGCCGGCCCGGTATCGCCCTCCGCCAGACTAAACAGCCCTTTGCTGGGCAAGACGGGCAGCGCAGGGGTGGGGGAGACGTTCGAGCCCCCCCGCCTCGGTTCCTTGGGGCACCCAGCAAAGCCACGTCGAGGGAGGGAGGGAAAGGGAAGGAGGCAGCCGGCGCGCATCGCGTGCTGATGGCTCCCGCGCTCTGACAACCGCCGCCAGCACCCGCTGGCGCCCTGCCACCTCGGCTGGCACGGGGGGGTGGCACTGCCACCCGCCAGTCCCCGCCCCGGGGAACCGCTGCGTCGGGCGCTGGGGTGCAGGAGGGTCCCGTCGATGGGGGTTTCGGTGCCTGGGGACAAGCGCGTGGTGATGGGCACGGGGGGCCGGTGGCGGTCGCATCCCCCTCCACACCGGTGGGTACCACGGGGCGTCGGCGCTGCGGCGGTGCCCTCGTCCTGCCGGGAAGAGGGAGCTGCTGCCTGGGGAGCTCGCAGCCTAAATACCCGCGGCGGCCGATTATCCGCTGCCGGGATTAGCAGCCGAGTTGGAGTTTGCCGGAGCCGGGGCTGGGCAGGGGCAGCATCCCCTGCACCAGGGGTGCTGGCATGGCTGGAGGAGGGCAACGCATCCAGAGCGGCCAGCGCCTCGCTGCCTGCCCTTGTCACCTTTAGCCGCCGAAAACATCAGCCATGCTGTGCCAGCCCAGCCCCGTGCCATGCCAGCCCTGTGCCATCCCAGCCCTGTGCCATGCCAGCCCCATGCCATCCCAGCCCCGTGCCATCCCAGCCCTGTGCCATGCCAGCCCCGTGCCATCCCAGCCCTGTGCCAGCCCTGTGCCATGCCAGCCCCGTGCCATGCCAGCCCTGTGCCATCCCAGCCCCGTGCCATGCCAGCCCCGTGCCATCCCAGCCCTGTGCCATCCCAGCCCTGTGCCAGCCCAGCCCTGTGCCATGCCAGCCCCGTGCCATCCCAGCCCCGTGCCATCCCAGCCCTGTGCCATCCCAGCCCCGTGCCATGCCAGCCCCGTGCCATCCCAGCCCCGTGCCATGCCAGCCCCACACCCTGCCAGCCCCTTGCCAGCCCCGCGCCACGCCAGCCCCGCGCCAGCCCCACGCCCTGCCAGCCCCACGCCAGCCCCACGCCAGCCCCACGCCACGCCAGCCCCTTGCCAGCCCCACGCCCTGCCAGCCCCTTGCCAGCCCCACGCCCTGCCAGCCCCACGCCAGCCCCACGCCATGCCAGCCCCTTGCCAGCCCCACGCCCTGCCAGCCCCACGCCAGCCCCACGCCAGCCCCGCGCCACGCCAGCCCCTTGCCAGCCCCACGCCCTGCCAGCCCCTTGCCAGCCCCGCGCCACGCCAGCCCCTTGCCAGCCCCACGCCACGCCAGCCCCTTGCCAGCCCCACGCCCTGCCAGCCCCACGCCAGCCCCACGCCCTGCCAGCCCCTTGCCAGCCCCGCGCCACGCCAGCCCCTTGCCAGCCCCACGCCATGCCAGCCCCGCGCCACGCCAGCCCCGCGCCACGCCAGCCCGCTGCCCGCCGGGCCCGTCGGGCGGGCAGAGGGCTGCGGGTCCCCCCCGCGCTGGCTGGCAGGCGGCCGCCGCTGCCTGCGCCTCCTCCCACCCGTCTCGCTCCCCCTTCCCCGGCTCTGATCTTCCCTCACACCCACCTCTCTCCAGGCACCTTCCTCTTTGATCTCCGCTCTGCTTTTTATTTCCCCCTCCCCTCGGCCCCCCCATTCCTGCTCCATCCCTCCCCTCCTTCCCCTGCCTCTCCCGCTCTCTCCTTCCCTTTATCTCTCCCTCCCTGCCCGCATCCCTGCTCTGTCTCCCCTCTCTGGGGGCCACGGGGCGTGGGCTGGGGCTGGGGGGGCCGGGGCACGGCGCGGGGTCACCCCAGGGTGGCCGGAGGCAGTGACGGTCCCCAAATCACCGCTGCGGGCTGCAGGTCCTGGGGTACGCGGCCAGCGGTGCTGTGGGGCCTGTTTGCTGCACCCTGTTGTGCTGGGGTGCCCCGTCGCAGGGATCCTGGGGTGCCTGATCCGGGGTGTCCTAGCACAGGGATCCCTGGGTACCCCATCCCAGGGATCCTGGGGTACCCCCTCCTGGAATGCCATGTCCCAGGGATCCGGGGGTGCCTGATCCAGGGGTACCCCATCCCAAGGATCCCTGGGTGCCCCATGCCAGGGATCCTGGGGTGCCTGATCCGGGGTGTCCTAGCACAGGGATCCCTGGGTACCCCATCCCGGGGATCCTGGGGTACCCCCTCCTGGAATGCCATGTCCCAGGGATCCGGGGGTGCCTGATCCAGGGGTACCCCATCCCAAGGATCCCTGGGTACCCCATCCCGGGGATCCTGGGTGCCATGTCCCAGCAATCCCAGGGGAGCAGGTCCCTGGGATCCTGGGGTGCCCCATCCTGGGGTTTTGGGGATGCCTGGCGCTGACTCGTCCGGCGTACCTGTCGGCACAGCCTGGCACCCGGGGGTGCCGCACGTGGGCCGTGGGGTCCCTCCAGCTCATTGCCGTACCCCGCCCCATGCCAGCACCCGCGGGCAGGCGCCGGGGCGGTGGTGGGGGACCTTGGGCCAGGAGGGTGCCAAGCGCCAGCGCGTCCCGGCCCCCTTGGCGGGGACAGGGACAGGCAGCCCGGCTGCGCCTCGGCACCGCGGCGTCCTCAGGGCCGGCGGGAAAGCGGGGGCTGCCGGGAAGGGAGGCGGCAGCAGCCTGGGCCGCGGCGCGGGGATTTCGGGAGCTGTCGGGGGCTTTGTTTGCAGGATCAAAGGCAGGAGGGAGCCCGGAGCCCCCGGCTCTCTGGGGGCACAGCACAAGCTGGGGACAAAGCCAAGCGGGTTGGGGTGCCCGAGCTGTGGCTGTGCCCGGCACGGCCGTGGCAAGGCCATGGGGCACCCCGGCGAGCGGCACAGCCGTGCCGTGCTGTGCCGTGCCCAGCCGGGCCACGCAGGCGGAGGCCATGCTGGGGACTTAGCGGCTTCGTTATCTGCAGCTCGCTCATCCTCAGAAGGGATTTCTGCCTTCCCCTCTCCCGCGCCATGGCGGAAATAATTTGAATATTTTAGAAAAATGGCTTTTAAGGGAGGAAACCGCCGGGGATAGGCGGCTCCTCCGCCGAGATGCCCCTCTCCCCGCTGCCCTCCCGGGGTCCTGGTCCCCATCCCCTGCCCGGGGCCGGCAGCACACGCGTGTGTCAGGCACGCCCCACGCGTTCCCCCCGCCGCGTCCTGGTCGATACCCGCTGGCCGCGTGACCAGTGCCGTGACGGGACACCGAGATCAATCCCGGCTGCTGCGCGGGGCGGGGGCTCGGCAGAGCCCAGCTTGGGGGGTCCCACACCCCCGGCAGCCCCTCCGAAACCTCCGGGGACCGCGGGCGGCTCTGGGGGGGCCCCGGCGGGGCCGTGCTGGAGGCGGCTCCACGATGCTGGAGCCACCGGCATGACGGAGCACCGGGTGCTGCCGGCACAGCCACCGGCGTGCGGGGCACCCCGGGCCCTGGCCGATCCCCCTCCTCTCTCCCCAGTGGCACAGACGCGGTTCGTGGAGGAGCCGGAGGACCAGACGGTGGTGGCCGGCCAGAGGATCGTCCTCTCCTGCGTGGTGCTCAATTACTCCGGGATCGTGCAATGGACCAAAGACGGCCTCGCCCTGGGCATGGGGCAGGGGCTCAAAGGTACCCGCGGGGCGGCGGGCAGCTCCGGGGACGTCACCGTGCGGGGAAGGGGCTGTCACCGTGCGGGTGCTACATCTCCTGCGGTGCTGCTTCCCCCCGGCCCGTGTCCCAGCTCTGTGCAGCGTCCCCGGCTGCTGCGGGGCCAGTGCCATGTGCCCCGGCAGCAAAGCACCGGCTGGGGCCCGGTGCTGGCGCTCTGCTCCCTCCTGCGTGCACCGGGGGCCCGGCGCGCACCGAGCATCCCACGGGCACCAGGGATCCCACATGTGCCGGGGATCCCACGTGCGCCAGGGATCCCGCATGTGCCAGGGATCCCACGTGCACCAGGGATCCCGCATGTCCCAGGGATCCCATGTGCATGAGGGATCCCGCATGTCCCAGGGATCCCCCATGTCCCAGGGATCCCATGTGCGCCAGGGATCCCACGTGTGCCAGGTCCCGGCTGGCTGCCTGTGTCCCCACTGGGGCCGGCACAGGGTGCACGCTGGCAGCCCCGCGGGTCTGCCCAGGCCGTACCCAAACGGGCAGGAGCTGCTTCTCCATGACCGGGGGTTCCCTTCCGCACCAGCCTCTCCTCCCTAAAAAAGGGGCCCTGGAGAACTGGGGTGAACCCCGTCCCCTCTGCGCTGACCCCCCTCTGCTCTCCCCGCAGCCTGGCCACGCTACCGCATCGTGGGCACGGCCGATTCGGGCCAGTACAACCTAGAGATCACCGACGCCGAGCTCTCCGATGACGCTGTGTACGAGTGCCAGGCCACCGAGGCCGCGCTGCGATCCCGCCGGGCCAAGCTCACCGTGCTGAGTAAGGAGCCAGCCCCGCACCGTACCCCGCGGCCCCCACCGCGGCCCCCACCGCGGCCCCCACCGCGGCCCCCACCGCGGCCCCCGAGCCATCGCAGGCGGCGCGGCTGCTCGCAGGCGCGGGAAAGGCTGTGGCTGCCTGCGCTGCCGCCCTCCCCCTTCCCTCCCGGCAGCCTGGATGTGCCATTATCTTTAATGCCTTAATCTATATTCACGCCGTGGCTGAGTTACGGGACCTACGAGTGCAGTAACTTTGATTTCCCCGACTTTTGTGTCTTGTAAAAAAAAAAAAAAAAGCAAAGAAGATGCCGGAGCCGCAGCAGAAATGTTGCATGAATGGGGTTTCGGGGCGGATTTCTTGCTTTTCTTAATTTTTTTTTTTCCCCCTCTTTCTCGTTCTTCCCCTGGCATTGAAATTCCCATTAGAAAGACGAGAGATAAAAGGCGCGCGCAGGAGATGTGGCTGGGGTACTGAGCAGCGCGGCTCTCCCCGCGCCGCAGCCGCTGGAGCGTCTCCCCGCGCCCCCGGGCAGGGACGGTCCCCGGGGACCCCCCAGCCCGAAGGGGGGCTGTGAGCCGGTGGGAACAGCCCCGTCCCAGCGTCTTTGGGGTGGCACTGCCAAGGCTGGGGGGTACCCGGGGTCTCCTCCATCCCCTGCCGAGCTCAGCGGGGTCCCCCTGCACCCCCTGCCTGGGGCAGGGCAGGGGGTCCCCGGGCAGGGGGGTCCCCGGGCAGAGGAGGCTCCTGTGGGTATTGGGGTCCCCAGAGAGGGGAGACCTTCTCTCCCTCTGCCCATCCTACAACCGCCTCTGCCTGTCCTACAGCCGCACTCCTCCGCCAAACACCCAGTCCCCGTTTCCATCATTGCCGCCAGCTCCCCGGGGCGGCTCGCAAACAGCCGGGGCCGTTCCAGCGCATCCATCTCCGCACGCGCGGCACGAATACCCCCCCCCCAAGCCCCCTCTCCAGGCCCCTGCCTCGGGGACACCCCAGCCCAGCCTCCAGCCCCGGCTTCTGCCAGCACGGGGTTTCCTTCCCAACGCCAAACGTTTTACCTCTCTCCGAGAACCGAGCCCTAATAAATCAGTAACGGGGCTTTAGCTCCTGCTCAAAAAGGGGATTAATACCCAGGCGGTGGCGGCCCGGTTGACGCTCCGCTGTCAAATGCTGCCTGCAGTTGCAGGCAGCGGGGAGGAGGCCTGCCTCCGCTGCCCTTAATCGCCCTCCCTTTATCAGAGCAGCATCAATTTTTCAGCATCCCGTGGCCTGGAGCGGGGTCTGCCTGCGCCCAGGGCTGCGGGCAGGCGCCCCGTCCCCCCGCAGCCGGCACCCACCCAGTGTCCCCTCTCCCCTCTGCAGTCCCCCCCGAGGACCCCACCATCGACGGAGCCCCCGAGATCCTGCTGCGCGCGGGGACGCCGTACAACCTGACCTGCCGGGCACGCAGCGCCAAGCCGGCGGCCACCATCGTCTGGTACCGGGATGGGCTCCAGCAGGACGGAGCCATCACCAGCACGGTACGGGGACACACCGGGACCCCCGCGTCCATCCCCTCCGCCCCACGCCGTGCCTCGGTGTCCCCAGCGCGGTGCTGGGAGCCAACGGTGACCGTCCCCTCTCCCCGGCAGGAGGTGTTGGCCGACGGCAAGCGGGAGACAACCACCAGCCAGCTCGCCATCAACCCAAGCGACCTCGACATCGGGCGGGTGTTCTCCTGCCGCAGCACCAACGATGCCATCCCGGCGGGCAAGGAGACCTCCGTCAAGCTCAACGTTCACCGTGAGTCGGTGCCGGGGGCGGAGGGGACGATCCCTGCGTGTCGGTGGCACAGGGGGGGAGCTGGGGCAGGGAACTGGAGATGAGTTCTCGGGGTGCCTGGGCATCGTGGGGTGCCCGGGGGACCCCAGCCCCGTGCTTGGAGCCGGGTCCCTGCAGAGGGGCTGTGCCCAGGGCGGGGATTCGCCCAGTGCCACCCGGCCGGTGCCAGGCTGGAGGTGGGAGGCCAGGCTGGGACTTCGTGGTGAACACCGACCTCCAGTGGCTGCTGAGGGAAGGCTCGGCACCCACCGCCGGCACCCACGCCGGGCGGAGGCGCTGGGTGCCCAAGGCAAGCACCCACACTGGGCGGGGATACTGGGCGCCCACACTGGGAAGGGATGCTGGGTGCTCATAGTGAGCACCCGCACCGAGAAGGGATGCTGGGTGCCCCACAAGCACCCACACTGAGAAGGGATGCTGGGTGCTCATAGTGAGCACCCACAGTGAGCACCCACGCCAGGCAGGGATGTGGGGCACCCAGAGCGAGCACCCACACCGAGAAGGGATGCTGGGTGCCCACGGTGAGCACCCACGCCAGGCAGGGATGTGGGGCACCCAAAGCGAGCACCCACACCAGGCAGGGATGCTGGGTGCCCACAGCAAGCACCCACACCAAGAAGGGATGCTGGGCACCCACGGTGAACACCCACCCCAGGCAGGGATGTGGGGCACCCAAAGCGAGCACCCACACCAGGCAGGGATGCTGGGTGCCCACAGCAAGCACCCACACCAAGAAGGGATGCTGGGTGCCCACAGCAAGCACCCATGATGGGCAGGGATGCTGGGTGCCCACACTGGGAAGAGATGCAGGGCACCCAGAGCGAGCACCCACGCCAGGCAGGGATGCTGGGTGCCCACACCGAGCATCAGAGCTTTTGGGATCTCCCGCGCCGCCGGCCGTGCCCTGGGTGGCAGCGTGGGGAGGGGGCGGCGCAGGCAGCCCGGGCAGCGCCGGGCAGGGGGCTTCTCCCTTTGTCCCCTCTCCCTTTGTCACGCTGTCCCTGTGCCAGCGCCCGTGACGGCTCCGTCCGCCCTCCCGCAGATCCCCCGACCGTCACCCTGTCCATCCAGCCCCAGACGGTGCAGGAGGGCGAGAGGGTCGTGTTCACCTGCATGGCGACCGCCAACCCCGAGATCAAAGGCTACAGGTGAGGGTCCCGCGGGACCCCAGGAGGTCCCTCCCCAACCTCCTGGCTTGGCTTCGGCATCATACGGGGACGGGGTGGGGGACAAAGGGACCATGGGGGTCCCGTGCACCCCCTGAACGCGCCCACCTTGGGTGTCTGCCCCCCTGCAGGTGGGCCAAGGGGGGGGTGATCATCGAGGACGCCAAGGAGAACAAGTACGACACGCAGGTGGATTACACCTTCTTCACGGAGCCCGTCTCCTGCGAGGTGCACAACGACATCGGCAGCACCAACGTCAGCACGCTGGTGGACGTGCACTGTGAGTGGGGCAGCCCCCGGCCCCGGCCCCCCCGGGCTCCCCGGCTCTGCTCCTCACCCTCTGCCCCCCCTCTCCAGTTGCCCCTCGGATCGTGGTGGACCCCAAACCCACCATCACGGACATCGGCTCCGACGTGACGCTGACGTGTGTGTGGTCCGGCAACCCACCGCTGACCCTCACCTGGACCAAAAAGGAGTCCAACATGGTAGGGTCCGGCGGCCGCGCTGCAGGGGGGTGGGCCGGGGGTGTCCTGCCCCCGCCCTGATGCCCCCATGGCGCTTGCACCCAGGTCCTGAGCAACAGCAACCAGCTGTACCTGAAGTCCGTCACGCAAGCCGACGCGGGGCAGTACGTCTGCAAAGCCATCGTCCCCCGCATCGGCGTGGGCGAGCGCGAGGTCACCCTCTTCGTCAACGGTGAGTGCCCCCGCCCCGTGCCAGGCCCCCATCCAGGACACGGAGGGGTCGATGCGGTTGCGATGCCCGTGACGAGCGGTGCCTGCGGCGCGGCGCGGCCCCCCGCCAAACCTGGGGTTTCGGTCGAGCCCCCCCCGCCTTTGCCTCCCACAGGACCCCCCATCATCTCGAGCGAGGCCGTGCAGTACGCGGTGCGCGGGGACCGCGGCAAGGTGGAGTGTTTCATCGGCAGCACGCCGCCCCCGGACCGCATCGTGAGTGCCGCGGCGGGGGGCCGGGGGGTGCTGGGGACCACGCTGAGCTGCGGGTGCTGACGCAGCCCCCTCTCCCCTACCCCGGCGGGGCCAGGCGTGGGCCTGGAAGGAGAACATTTTGGAGGCAGGGACGCTGGAGCGGTACACGGTGGAGCGGACAAACACGGGCAGCGGGGTCCTCTCCACCCTCACCATCAACAACGTCATGGATGCCGACTTCCAGACCCGCTACAACTGCACGGCCTGGAACAGCTTCGGGCCGGGAACCGCCATCATCCAGCTGGAGGAGAAAGGTAGCGCCGGCACGGCACCGCGGCCGCCTGGCACGCCGGGGAGCCCGGCTACGTCTCGGGTCTTGCAGGCGACGGGGCTTCGGCCCTCCTGCCGCGGCCGCCTCCTGGCAGTGCCCCTGTCCCCTGTCCCCAGCTAACGTCTCCCCGTCTCCTGTAGAGGTCTTGCCCGTGGGCATCATCGCCGGTGCCACCATCGGGGCCAGCATCCTCGTCATCAGCTTCCTCGTCGCGCTCGCCTGCTTCCTCTACCGGCGCCGGAAAGGAAGTGAGTGGGGGGCACGGGGGGTCTGCAGCCACGGCAGAGGGGACCATGGGTGCTACCCGCGGCAGGGATGCCACCCACGGGGCGGGAGTGGGAGGATGCTGCCGGCGGCCGCCTCCAGCCCCGGTCCCGCGTGTCCCCAGGCCGCAAGGACGTCACCCTGCGCAAGCTGGACATCAAGGTGGAAACGGTGAACAGGGAGCCCCTGACGCTGCACGCGGACCGCGAGGAGGACACGGCCAGCGTCTCCACGGCCACCCGCGTCATGAAGGCCATCTACTCGGTAAGGGACACCCCACGCCGGGGGGCCACCCCGCAGCATCCCGCCCCGCGCCGGGATGGATGGGACCAGGGAGGAACGAGCCCCTCTCTCCCCCCTTCTGCAGTCGTTCAAGGACGACGTGGACTTGAAGCAGGACCTTCGCTGTGACACCATCGACACCCGCGAGGAGTACGAGCTCAAGGTCCGGTGACGGTGCCGGGGCGCGTGGGGGGCGTAAAAGAGGGGCAGGTCCTGGTTTTGTCCCAGGTTTTGGCTGCGGGACGCTCGGTGGAGGGGAAAGGGCTGGGACTCGTGGGTCATCTCCCCACGGAGCCCCGCCAGGCTCAGCGCATCCCCCCGCTCTCCTCGCAGGACCCCACCAACGGCTACTACAACGTCCGCGCCCACGAGGACCGCCCGTCCTCCCGCACCGTCCTCTACGCCGACTACCGCAACCCCGGCCCGGCGCGTTACGATACCCGCCCGCCCTCCCGCCTCTCCCACTCCAGCGGCTACGCTCAGCTCAACACCTACAGCCGCGGTCCGGCCTCCGACTACAACGCCGAGGCGGCGCCGGGACCCGGACCCCCTCCCGGCACGGCGGGCGGCGAGACGGCAAGCCAGCTCTCCTACGAGAACTACGGGAGTCACGCCGCTTTCCCGGCCGGCGCCGGTTATGCCACCTATCGCCTGGGGTACGGTCAGCCCCCCAGCCTGGACCGGGCACCCTACGACGCCTACGACCCCATGGGCAAGTACGCCAGCGCCACCCGCTTCTCCTACACCTCCCAGCACTCGGACTATGGGCAGCGCTTCCAGCAGCGGATGCAGACGCACGTTTAGGGCGGGCAGGGGCTGGCAGGCAGCGCCGAGGCGGAGGGTGCAGGCAGCGGGGGTCCGCAGGTACCTCACGACTGTCCCCTGATATTCAGGGGCTCATCCCGACCCTCCTGCCCCGCTTCTCCTCCGGCGGCTGGACTCCACGCGCCGTGCCGCCCCTCCGCGGGGTCTGCTGCCGGCGGGGACGTGCCCCCGAGTCTCTTCGAGCTTCCACTCATTCAGTTCTTTCTTTTCGGTACCTTCCCGGAGGAGGGAGAGGGTTGGGGGGCATCGTTCCCCCCCCCGCCGTGCCCACCCCATCCCCCAAATCCCACCCAGCCCCAGCGGGTGCGTGCGGGTCCGTGCGGCTGGCGGGGCCGGCTCTGCAGCCTCCGCTCTCCCGCCGCCCCCGATCCCCCCCTCTCCGAGCTCCGCGGGGCCGGATCCTGCCCCGATGGGTCCCCAGCGCCCCCGAGCCAGCACCCCAGGAGCGAGGGGTGCGCAGGAGCTGCCCCCAGGCCCCCCCATCCCCTCCAGACCCCTGTGCGAGGGAGCAGGGAGGTGCTGTATGTCTGTATATACGTGTCCGTACGTACATACACATATGCAATGCCCGGTTTCTGCCCCAAAAAAGCCCCGTCCCAACCCGTTCCCATTCCCTGTGCCTTGATTTCGGGGACAGCCCCGGCTCCCCCCTTCGCCATCCGTCCCCCCCGCCGACAGCCCCCGTGCCCACCCTCGGAGCCGGGGGTGCCCTGGGGGTCCCGGAGGATGGGGACCTACGGGACAGGCAGCGGTGGGTTTCCGTCCCGCTGTTGTCAGCCTGACCCCCGCGCAACACCCCGAGCAACACCCCGTCGGACCGGCCGGCTCCGTCCCACCGCCACTGCCGGCGTGGGGGGGTCCCTCTTATGAATGTATATAAAGATGTCGATAAGGGGGATAAGCACCCTCCCAGCCACCAGCAAGCGTTACCGCTCCGCAGCCCCACCCCGCCACGCTCCCGCTCCGGCCCCGAGGGTTTGGCGAATGTTTTGAGCCGTGAAAAACCAAACCAGCGGGGAGCGGGAGCTCGGCCGGTCCCCCAGCTCCAGGGACTGGGAGGCACTGGGCGGCCGGGGGTCCCGATTTCGCTGCCTGCAGCGACAGGGACCCCGATTTCGCTGCCTGCAGCGATGACGCTCGCCCAGACGCCGGCCCAGGAGCTGGGGGCCGGGGGGGGTCTTGCCGGGGTGCGATGAGTTTTGGAGGCGCAGGGTGGGTTTTGGCTGGGGAGCCCTTCCCGGTGCCGTCGCTGCCGGAAGGCGTCCCTGCGCTCCCCCGGGATTAGGTAGGGAATACCGCCCCGCGGGGGTCTGCCCCAGGGAAGGGGGACACGCTTTGGGGTCCCCGTCCCGCCGAGCGACAGAGCCGGCCCCGGCGCCTGCAGGTACGAATTCCCGGGGCTGCCGGGAGGGTTTGGGAAGGGGCTGGCAGAGCCTTGCTGCCGACGCAGCCCCAGCGGCACGGCCGGGGGGGTCCCCGTCCCCCTCCTTTCCCCCTCAACCCCCCCCCAAAGGTACTGTCAGGACGGGCCAAACCCTGGAAGGTGCTGAGCCCGCGCCCAGCCTGAGCCTCCGACTGCAGGACTGCGTGCCATTTCTTGCAATGGTGCCTGATTTAACCCCCCCCCGCACCATCCTCCTCCTCGCCCCGCGTCCCCCCCGCTGGGGACAGCCCCGTTTTGGGGGGGGGTCTCCCACCCCAGGTGCTGCACCCCCACACCGATAGCAATAGCCCCGGCGGCAGCGCGGGACGGGCGGCCCGCCCCAGCCACCCCCGGGTGCCGGGAATCGAAGCCGAAGCTTTAAATTAAAAATTTCCCCCCCCCCCCCGTCCCGGGGTGGGAAGGGGCCCCCCGAGGGCACGGCCGAGCCCCCCGGCAGCGGGCGAGCGGCTCCCTCCCTTAGCGCAGGCTGGTTTAGACCCCTAGAGACACGTATCTGTGACCCCCGCCCCGCCCCACCTCCCATTTTTTATGTTTCATTTTCCTTTTTTTTTTTTTTTTTAAATATTATGTACTATATTTTTAGTCTTAAACACGATATATTATATATATTTAATTTTTTTATATATATATATAAATATAAATGTTAAAAAAGGGGCTGCGGGTCGTCTTTGTTCCGCGGGGAGCATCGCGGGCGCGAGTGAACCCCCCACGGGGGACCCGGCGGTGGCACGGCCAGCGGGGTTGGGGACACGGCTGCCACCGCCACCCCGGGGGGGGGGACAAACCCCGCGCCCCAGCGCCCAACGCTTCAGCCGCGGGTGAGCTCCGCGCCGGCTCCCGACCCCAGCGGGGCCACGGGGGCTCCACCGGCCCCGCGGACCCCAACCACGCCGCCGAGGGGGCGGCGGGACGCGCGCCGGGCCCCCATTTCACCAAGGCTTTTAGCCAGAGCCGCTGCCGGGAGGAGCAGGGGAGGTTTGCCAGCCCCTCCGCACCCAGCCTGGCTTTATTTTTAACATATATATATATATATTTTATTTTTTTTTCCCCAGAAAACCCTGCAAACAGGCTCGCTTAACGATTTTGTTTCCCTACCAATGCAGCCTCTTACTCGGTGCGTTTCCACGCCTGGTTTATTATGCATGAACCAAGCGATTTGCCTACCGCTGCCGGGGACCCATCTTTAAAACAAAAAAGGTGCTTTGTCATTCCTAATGGCTTTTGCTGGAGCGGGCGGATGGAAGCAGGGACAGACGGCTGGATGGACACGGAGGAAGGCAGAGACATTAAGTTTCTTCTCCGTCCGTAACCCCTCTAACTCGAACGGCGCCGTGCGAACGAACCAAGCCCGGCGGCTTCAAAGAGCTCCGAAATCCAAGCCCCGGAGGTGTCTCCACCTCGCCGAAGAGGCGGCCTCCTTTCCCCGGGAAACACATCTCCCCTCCTCGCCATCCGGCTAATTTATTCCCGAGATGTATTCTAATTTATTCCCCAGGACGGCGGGAGGCTCACCGCCTCCTCGCAGCAGCACAGAAATCTCTTCCAACCCACCCTCAGGTCCCAGGATTTTCTCCCAAATCCACCGGGCGGGCAGAGAAACGCGGCCCCGCAGCCCGGGGCTCGTTCGCCTGGGGTAGGGACAGCCGCCATTTCACCCCAGTCACCCCGATGGCTGCGGCAGGTTAAAAAAAAAATAAATTAAAGAAAGATTCCCTCAAGAAAACCGTGATTTGTCTCCCGGAGCCCAGCGCCCGATAGTAACGCGCTGTAACCAAACAGAGATATGATTCCCGTCCCTTCCCTCACCGCCGGCTGTCGTGCTGGAATTTAATCTTTCAGCCCTCTGTTACCCAGGCTGGTGATAAAACATAATTTGATTTCGTTCCTAATAAATCACGAGCTCTTGGAGAGAAAAAAAAAAGACGGCGGGAGGGCCGATGTTCCCTGAATTTGTCTGCGCGGAAGGATGGAAAAGCGGGAGCGAACGCCAGCACCCCAGCTCAGCGCTTGGCACCAGCAGATGGAGGAAGGAGCGAAGCAAAGGAGAGGGGACAGGCAGGGGACAGGCAGGGGACAGGCAGGGGCTGCCCGCAGTTGCCCCACCTGCCCGGGGCTCTCGCGGGGCCAGGTCCGCCCTGCTCAGCACCGGGAGCTAAACCACAAGGGAAGCGACGGCGGGACAGCGGCTGCCACTCCGGCCCTGCAGGGCCTGTCCTGGGGAACGAGGGGGCGAGACCCCCCTCAACACCAGGCCCCGGCCCTCACAGGCCGCAGGAGCAGGCCTCGGCCCTCACAGGCTTCGGCCCTCACAGGCCGCGGCCCTGCCCCTTCAGGACAACCGCCCTGGCTCGCCCGGGCTGCCCCGGGACCTTTAGCCCCGGGACCTTCAGCCCCGGGACCTTTAGCCCCGGGCCCGGCCGCGCCCCCTCCGCCCCGTCCCCCGGCCCGGGCGGGCACTGAGGGCCACGCCCCGCAGCGGGGCTATTTATAGCCCGGGAAATCCCGCGAGACTTGGGTGCCGCCGCCGCCAGGTGAGAACGAGGCGGGGGGCGGGGTTTGCCTGCCGCTGCCTGCGTCATCACTCGGCGCCCGGCGGCGGCGGTGGTCGGGGCCTGGAAGCGGCGGCGGCGGGGGGTCCCGGGGGTCTGGGGCCGGGGCCGGGGCCGGGGCCGGGGGTGGAGGGGACCTTGGTGGGGCCTGAAGGCAGCGGGCGGTGGGGGCCTGAGGGGGGCCCGGGGCTGGGGGCCTCTGGGAGGCTGTGGGGCCCGGGCCTTGGTGCTCTGGGGGGCCCAGCCAGGGCTGGGGGCGCTGGAGCCCGGGCCCTGGGGCTCTGGGGGGCCCAGGCAGGGCCCAAGCAGGGCTGGGGAGCTCTGGGCCCAGAGCTGGAGGGCTCTGGGAGACTCTGAGGTCCGCGCCCCGGGGCTCTGGGGGGCCCAGGCAGGGCTGGGGGGCTCTGGGCCCGGGGCTCTGGGGGGCCCAGGCAGGGCTGAGGGGCTCTGGGCCCGGGGCTCTGGGGGGCCCAGGCAGGGCTGAGGGGCTCTGGGCGCAGGCCCCGCGACTCTGGGGGGCCCAGGCAGGGCTGAGGGGCTCTGGGCGCAGGCCTCGGGGCTCTGGGGGGACCCAGGCAGGGCTGGGGGGCTCTGGGCGCAGGCCCCGCGACTCTAGGGGGCCCAGGCAGGGCTGGGGGGGGCTCTGGGAGGGCCCAGGCAGGGCTGGGGGGTCCAGGTAGGGCTGGGGGCGCTGGGACCCGGGCCTCGGGGCTCTGGGGGGGCCCAGGTAGGGCGGGGGGGCTCTGGGAAGGCCCAGGCAGGGCTGGGGGGCAATAGGGCCTGGGCTCTGGGGGGCCCAGGTAGGGCTGGGGGCGCTGGGACCCGGGCCTCGGGGCGCTGGGGCTGGGGCTGGGGCCTGAGCCTCAGGGCCATGGGAGGACCCAAGGCTGGGGGGCACTGGGGACTTTGGGGGGTCTGCTACCCCCATAGCCCTGTTCTGCTCCCTGGCTGGGGGGGCAGCAGCCAGAGCTGGCTGAGGTGGGCAGGGTCCCCCCTCCATCTGCACCCCTGCAGGCCTCTGGCCCCGGCTGAACCCCGACACCCCGGTCCCCGAGCAGCGCGGGGTCCCCTCCCAGAGCGGTGCCGCTCAGCCCTGCCGAGAGCAGCCCGGAGGGCACGGCCAAGCCCGAGAGCCGCCCGCAGCAGCCAGGCCCGTGCCCGAGAGCGATGGGAGCAGAGGCAGGAAGGGACGGGGTGGGGTTTGACGCGTGCTTGGGGCTTTCCTGGGGAAGGAGCTACACGTAAAGTGCTAAATAGTGTTACTGCTGGCCCGGTCCCGGGAGGGAGCGCTCCGTAAGAGTGCAGCTCTCTCCCTAACCGTCGGTGATAAATAATAAAACACTGCATTTCTCTTCTCCCTGCGTTCTCAGCCTCCTCCGGCAGCCGTTTCTGGAGCAGTGGCCTATTTCACAACAGGCGCTTTCGCAGCGGGGACACTTGCTGCGTGCGGGAGTTACTCACAGCAGCCCTTGCTGCTTTACCGTGTCGCTGCTCTTTTTTCTGAGGAGGAAAAGGGTCTTCGCTATCGTGACTTTGGCTGCCTCTGCGCCTCGTGGAGGGTCAAAATCGGGACCCAGCCCCGACGCTGGCGGGTTGAGCCCTGGCCGTGGCTGCGGGGGGCACGGGCACCCCCGGTTTGTGCTACCTGCTGAGCCCCTCCTGCTTTGAAACGGTTGGGTTGTGGTCAGTGGAGGGGGAGGGGAGCTGGCATCGGCTTGCCGGGGGCTCGGTGCCCCCCAGCGCCGTGCTGGCCCTGGGTTCCTCCTCCTCGTGCTTCGGGGCGCGAGGTGGCAGCGAGTCCTGGGCGTGCGGGGTGAGATCCCGGCCCCGCGCTGGGGCAGGGGGGTAACGGGGCGGCTGCGGCGGGGGCACCCCACAGAACGGGGGCTGAAGGCCAGGCCCCGGGCTGGTGCGGCCCCACGGGACCTGCAGGGTCCCTACAAAATAACGTTTTGGGGTGACAAGTGGCTGTGACTGTCACCGGGTCCTTTCCTGAGGCCACACTTCCCTCTGCTGGAAGGCCACACGGGCGCATCCTTCTCCATCCAGGAGATCTCATTTACTGGGAGCAGTGGGGAAACCCCCGAACCCCTCCGTCCTCGGGTTGTCCCCTGCAGGGAGGGAAACAGCCGTGCGCCGGGTGAGGAAAAGGTGCGGCGCTGCCTCGGCCGCGACGCTTTCGCACCCGTTTTGGGAGCCGACGGGAGAGGCGCAGCCTGGCCCCTGCCAGCTGAGCCTGGGGCGCGGGGAGTCTGGCAGCTGCCGGCACCGCTGCCCGGGGGCCAGCGTCTGCGAGATGATGGCGAGCGGCCTGAAAGTGGCTTGAAAGACGGGAGAGGCTGGGGGACGGTGGGCAAGGAGGGCTGGATCCGTCCCTGAGGCGTCCCCGCAGGAGACGATGCCGCTCACGGGGCTGAGCCGAGCCCGCGCTCCGAGCAGACTTTGTCACCGCCGCTGTGACAGCGATGGGGACAAAGAGAAGTGGGTTCTGACACCCAGGACCCCCCTCGCTCACCCCGAGGCCTGGCTGAGGGGGGGTGATGCCGGCCGGCACCCCCAGAGCCACGGGGGTCCCCCGGTTCTGCTGCAGGGCCGTCGCTTCTCAGCCCAAATCGCCGCTCCCTCCTTCCCCGTCTGGCAGGGGCCGTGCCTGGGGGGCACGGCGGCGGCGAGGGGGGCACGGCGGGTGACAACGCAGCGTCCCCTCCTTGTCGCTGACCCTGCTAACGCGGGGACGGCAGCGCAGGTCGCGAGGCAGGAGGTGAAGGCCGGGCTCGCCGAGCTGCGGGCTGGCGGAGATGGGCAAGGTGTGAAATCTTGGCGGCGGCGCTGTCTGTAGAGGCCGGGGTGTGAATGCGGAACCGCCCGGCTTTGCACTTTCATTTGCCGCTGTGCGAGAAGGCAGCGAGGGTCGAGGATGGGCGGGCGCCGCGTCTGCCTTTTCGGGGTCGCCTCGCTGGCTGCGGCCGTCAGCTTTGCAGGTGGGTGAAGGGCGAGAGCGCAGGGGGCTGCGAGGTGGCCGGGGACAGGGGGCTGGGGTCAGCTGCAGCGTCCCACCGCCTGCCAGCCTGCAGCCTGCTCCTCCCGCCCCAGCAGCCAGGACCCCACTGCGGGTGCTTTCGGGGTCCCCCATCGCCCTGTGCCTGCAGCCCTGGGGGTGAGGGACGGGGCAACGGGCTCCTGGGACCAACCTTAACTTCTCTTCTGCACCCTGTTTTTCTGATGCTCGATTACCCCAAGCCTGGGCGCAGCCCCTGCAGGTGAACGGCGTCCTCGGGGGGTCCGTGCTGCTCTCCCCGGCTCTGCCCCCCAACAGGATGGTGATGGAGATTGAGTGGAGCTTTTCAGCCAGCGCTGGCACCGCGATTCGACTGGCAGAGTTCAGCCGCGGTGGCTTCGAGCGCCCAGACCCCGAGGACCGGTTCAAGGACCGGCTGGAGATGTTCAACGAGACGGCGCTGAAGATCAGGGCCCTGGAGCGGGGCGACAGCGGGGTCTACGGGGCTCGGATTAAGCTGCAGCCGGCGCTGGTGGAGGATCAGTCCTTCAGCCTCTCCGTCTCCGGTGGGTTGCAAAGCGGGGATGGAGGTTACAGAAATTCTTTTGTTTCGGCACAAAACGCCAGCACGCGCGGCCCCTCTGCTAGTGCAGTTGGGATGTTTCCAGCCCTGGGAACGGAGTCACCCCCGTGGCCCCCTCCGTCCGTGGGTGCAAAGTGCCGATTTATGGTCACGTTGAGCTGAGCTCTCAGCAAATGATGTGGTTTTCCTGGCTGCGAAAAAGCGCGGTCCCTGCCCCCCCGCCCGCCCGGGGCTCGGCGCCGCCCGGCATTGGCCGCACACCGGGGTGCTGGCTGCACGCCGGGGCCCCGCTCTCCCCCCACGCGGCATGCAGGCGCTGGCTGCTCCTCGCCCACCAAACGGCAGCTGCCGAGCCGAGGCCGGTGAGCACGTAGGCAGCTCCGGCTCAGACTTCCCCACGCTGTTTCCCAGCCTCCTGGCTCCGGCACGCTGTGGCCGTGCAGAGCTTGAGCTAATCGGCTCTGGCAGCCGGCTGCGGCACGGGGCGTGCGGCTGGTCCCCGCGGCCATGGTGCTTACTGGGCCACATCCTGGCTGCTCCCAACCTTTCGGTCGCCCGCCAGCCCCCCAAGACGGGAGGGCAGCGGGAGGATGCGGTTTTGCCGGTGTGTGTAATCTCCTCCCGTTGCAGAGCCGCTGCCGGACCCCGAAATCCAGAGCTGGCTGCTTTCGAAGCGCCCCGCGTGGTGCCACCTCATGCTGCAGTGCCATTTACCCAACGGGACCGGAGGCGCCGTCGCCTGGATGAAGACCTGGGGGGAACCAGAGGGTGTCAGGGTGCATCCCCTCTGCAGCGGGGTGCTCCGCGTTGGGGTGCAGCCCGGCTCGCCCAACAGCACCCTCACCTGCAGGGCCTGGCGTGCCCTGGAGGAGAGGAGCCGGTCCGTAGACCTGGCCAGCGTGTGCTGGAGCGGAGGTGAGGGCGGCATGGAGGGATCAGAGGGGAGGGGAAGGGTCTCGGGGGGGGGGGGTCCCCTGGTATCTCCAGCTCCCTCCTGCCCCGCAAAGGGCTGTGCTGGCAGCTGGGCATCCCCTCACTGCGGTGCTTTCCCCACGGCAGGGGATGGCGTCAGGCCCGGCTGCTGGTCCGCAGTGGCTGCAGCGGTGCTCCTGGCAGCCTACGCCACCGCGCTGGTGTTTCCCAAAGTCCTTCCGCGGCACCGTCCCTGATGGAGGGGGACGCGGTGACGGCTCAGACCTCCGTGCCCGCCTTCGCCGACGGTCCCTGCTTCGCATTGGCGCTGCCTGGCTGCCCCTTTGGGCCGGCTCCCCGTGCCGCGGGGACGTCCATCCCTTGCTGCCATGTGCCAAGAACCGCAGCCCGTTCCCACGGCCGTTCCCAGCTGCCGGGAGCGGCTCTGGCAGCAGCATGTGCCAGCGGGAATGACGACCTTGGGACTGATCCTGTGTCCTTCTCCTGGGTCCCACGGACGCCCCGACATCCCCACAGAGGACCGAGCCGGCAGCATTTCCCGGTGCAATGGTGGGGGAGTGACGGACCCAGCGGCTCCGCTTGGAGTTTCCTAAGGTCCTGAGCCAGCGCCCGACGGCCAGACGAGCCCTGGCAAGATGCTGCCCGTCTCCCCATCACACAGGGACCGTGGGGGATGTCCAGCACAGCGATGCTTCACCTCGCCGGGGACGTCCCAGCCTGCGAAACCCCTCGGCGCCGGCTCGCAGGCAGGAGGATTTGGCAGGAGGAAGCCCTGGCCTTGCAGAAGAGCCGGCGGCGTCCCCGGCGAGCGCCCACCATGGAGCCCCATCTCCAGAGGGATGGCCTTCGTGCTATCCAGCCGCGTTGTTCTCCTTTTCCTCGGCTCTCGGAGGGCCAGCCGGTTTTCCCCATTAGCTGGAAATTTCAACTCAGCGACTTTCATTTCCCCTCTGCCCTCGAGAGATGCGGGAGGAACCGGCAGCGTGGGCAGCGTGTCCAGGCCCCGCTCGGCTGCCTGCTTCCCTCGGGGGGACCCCGACGGGCAGTTTTGGGGCATTCACTGGCCGCAAACAGCCCGTGCGCCTCCCCGCGCCGGCCTTGCTTTCCCCGGCGCTTTGAGGATCCCCATTTGAAGGTGCCCCAGGAGAAGGGCTGGAGTTGAGAGTCCCCTGGGTGCAGGGTACTGATTCCGCTCGTAGGCGGGGAGCGAACGCCGTCCCCGCCGCTCTGTCCTGCTGCAGGGAGAGCAGCCCTGCTGCGGAGGCTGCTTCCCCCTCCCTGTTTTCCACTTCGAGTTGCTGGAGGTTTTAAATAAAAAATAAGCTTTCTGTGCCGCTCAGGGAAAGCGCTTCCTTCCAGCCACAGCCCCCGCAGCAACTCCCAGCTTGTAACTGGTGGCTGGGAGGGCTCGGGGGGGCTTCTCTGCAGACCCCAAAGTGGGGAGAGGTGCGTGAGGGACCAGGAGAGCCCATGGCGGGGGTTGGCAGGTCCACGGCTGCCCCGGCATCACCGCCGGACCCTGCCAGGGCATCTGTTCCCCAGGTGCATCTCCTGTGAGTCAGCCAAGAGCTCGCATCCCTTGGGGCCGTCCCCTCCCGGGCTGTTTTCTGCACCCAAGGGTGCTCAGGCACCCCTGTACCCCCCCGGGAGCGGAGCTGGGGGTGCTCCCACCACCCAGCTCCAGGATGCTCCCGCTGCCTCTTAATATTGAGAAGCCCAATTTCAACGAGCCCTGGGTCATTCCCAGGGGCCAGCGGGAGCCCTGGCAGGGCTGTGCCGGGCATCGCCGGCGTTAATCCGGGCACTGAAGCGGGCTGACGAGCGATGCCGCAGGGTCGGGGGTCACCGGCAGCCCCCGCCATCCTCGCTTCCCATCCTCAGCGACGCGGGTCCTGCCTGCTTCCCCCAGCCACCTAATCATTTCTGGCGAGCTAATTAATAAGCTGGCTGTGCCCTGCGATGCACGGCTTCCTACGGGTTGCAGCGAGAGGCGGCTTTGCTCCTCCCCGTCTCTCCTGCCGCTGACTCTGCCCACTGAGCCGCACGAAGAGCCGAGGAGGAGAAATGGAGGGGGAATTGGCCAGGAGCAAAGCCTGGCTGCCCTCGCTGCTCCTGGCGTTGCTCGGCCTCGGGCCAGGTGAGTGCGCGGGCGGCCGCCACCGAGCCCTCGTCCGGCGGGGACCTCGTGGCAGGGGGCTGGCGGCGGGGTGGGCGGTGGGCAGGGATGCTGACCCCATCCTGCCTTCTCCCTGCCTGCTGATTGCAACCCACCCCGACGCTTCCCCTCCGTCCCTCCGCGCTCCCGGCCGGGCGCGAGAGAGTTTCTGGAACGCCGGCTCAGCGGTCCAGCCTTAACGTGAGGTTTCGTAACGAGGTGGCGGCCGAGCGGCCACGGACCCCCCGGCTCCATCCCCCCACGGGGGTCCCCTCGCCCCTAACGTGGCTTCTGCCGGGCGCCGCTGTCGCCCCACGGAGCCCTTTAACCCCCCGGGGCTGTGCCAGATCCGGCTGCGAAGCGGCTCCTTACGTAAAGCAGGAGCAAGGAATCCCCTTAATTCCCAGCGTGCTAATCCACACATTTAATAATTCCCATAAAACCTCCAATTCCTACAGAAAGCATCTAATAGTACGGGCAGATTAGCGGGGAGGGGGTTTATCTTCCTAACGGTTAATTGGCTTCACGGGCAGGACAGGCTGTCGCCCGCCATCGGGCAGGAGAGCTGGGGCACAGGCTGCCAGCCCTGCCACGCTGATGACAAATATCTGACCCAGCTAGACGGAAAATAAGCTGTTAACGATGCTTTGGAGTTTTCCACCTGCTTTCTTTGATCAGAATTATTTGATATCAGAGTGGGGGGGGGCGGTGATGAGAAAGAGCAAAACCTGGGCTCGTGGCGGCTGAAGTCAGCCCTGTAGCTCTGGTTTTTTAGGCTCTGATTGAGACCGGAGTTGGACTCAGCCGGGTGCCGAATGCATCGCGATGCATCGAGCACCAACCTGTTTATCCCCCTCCTTCGCCCGCCGGATCCTGCCACGGGCTCAGGGCTGCGGAGCCTCGGTTTCCCCAAATCCCGGGGTAAACAGGATGAGCCGGGAGGATGCCGGGGAGGCGAGGCGGCGGCTGTGCTTGCCGGAGGCCTGGCACCGGCCGGCTTTTCCCAGCCGTCATTTCCTCCAGCCGCTCGTACAATAGCGCGGGGGCGGCCGGTGGGGACCCCCCCGGAGAGCCGGGGCCAGCGGATGTGCTGCAGGAAGGTGCCCGTGTCGCTGCCCCTGCTGCTGCCTGCACCGCTGCCTGCACCGCTGCCTCTTCTGCTGCCTGCGCGGCGCCCTGGGTGAGCAGCCCCTGGTTTAACCGCGGCGAGCAGCGCCGCTGGGGAGGCACGGCCGACAGACAGCCGGACAGATGGACAGGGGCACACGTGCACCTGCAACCTTCGCGGGGCTGCGGCGAGGGCTGGGAGCAGAGCATCTGCCCGAGCTCCCCTGCGGGGCCCCCCCAGCTCCTTCCTGCCGCTCGGGGTGGTGGCTGTCCCCTCCTGTCCCCCCCCGGACCCCAAACCCGGCTCCTCGGGACCCCCAGCTTCCCCCTCGCCGCCCCACCGATCTCCCCACGTCCCCGCGCTCCCGTGCAGGGGCTCAGCATCCTCCCTCCGGCCTCGGCAAGAGCCACGCGGCGACGGTGCCCACGGCCGGGGCAGCTTCACGGGGCCCCGAAAACTTCGCGGTCACTCGGGAAAGCGTCAGAAATTCGGTCGAGTTTGAGATTCGGCTGGAAGAAAAGGAATCAAGCTTGGGATAAGCAGGATCAGAGCAACAAAAGCTCCAGCGAGGCGGAGCACTTCTTCTAAAGCAAAGCAAAGAGGCGGCTTGTAATTTGGGGCTGCTGGAGGGTTTTATACAAAGTAAACACTCGGATGTCTGTTTAATCTGCTTTTATATACAGGCGCATCTGCTGGCGGGGGGGAGAGGAGGGGAGGCGGCGGGGGGTGCACCGAGGCGATGCAGGACCCGTCACCCCGGCCACGGCGGGGTCCCAGCCCAGCCGGGATGGGGGCAAAGCCGCTGGCCCCCACCTCGCCGTCCCAAGGGCCGGGCATCCCGGTCCCCGGCTGGGCCAAGGCCGGGGAGAAGGGGAGGCTGTTATCCCACCGGCAGCGGGGCGTGGGGGGCCGCGGGGGCCGGGGCCGGCAGAGGAGACAGCTTGGAGGTAGGCGGGAGCTGCCAGGAGCGAGGGAGGTGGTGCTGAGCAGCTCCTGGCGTGATTTTGCAGAGAGCTGTCGATGCTGCCAACAAAAAAAAAAAAAAAAAAAAAAAACTCCATGGTGGAGGCTCGGATGGAGGGGCTGAAACCTGCCCCTGGGGCTGGGGGAGCAAACTCCATCCCTGCGGGAATCGCCCTGCGGCGCGGGCTCCATCCCTCCTGGTCCAGCATCCCCACGGCGCAGGGACCCCCGCAGCCGTCCCCGCTCTCCCCCGGCGCCTTAACCCTTGTCGATCTTTCGTAGGCATCTTGGCCGAGGCGCGTTTTAAGGCGGACAATGAGGTTTTGCAGATGCTGGCTGGGAACTCCTCCCAGGCTCTGTTGGAGCGTTGTTCTGGTGAGAGCCCGGCCGCAGCCCCGGGGCCGGCAGCGTTCAGATGGGGCACCCGCATCTGAACCAGTAGATGCTTTATTCTTTTTGGCAACCAGTCTCCCAGCCCGGCATCCTTCCCTCCCTGCCGGAGCAGGAGATGGCTCCGTCGGGATACGGGGTCTTTTTGGGGGGGACATCCCCGTCCCCAGCCTGGAGAGGGACCGGCCGGCAGAGAGAAGACCAGGCGGCTGCGTCAGGGCAGGGAGATGATGCTGCTCCCCCCCGAAAAGGGGCCCATCCCCAAGGGTCCTTCTGTCCCCGTCTTGTCCCCGCTGTCCCCGTCTTGTCCCCGCACGCCCGGTGACTTTCTGCCTTGTCCGCAGAGCTCCTCTTCGGCCAAGCCCGGGCGCAGCCCCGGCAGGTGAACGGCGTCCTGGGGGGGTCCGTGCTGCTCTCCCCGGCTCTGCCCCCCAACAAGACGGTGAAGGAGATAGAATGGAGCTTTTCAGCCGGCGCCGGTGCCACCATTCAAGTGGCAGAGTTCAGCCGCGGTGGCTTCGAGCGCCCAGACCCCAAGGACCGGTTCAAGGACCGGCTGGAGATGTTCAACGAGACGGCGCTGAAGATCAGGGCCCTGGAGCGGGGCGACAGCGGGGTCTACGGGGCTCGGATTAAGCTGCAGCCGGCGCTGGTGGAGGATCAGTCCTTCAGCCTCTCCGTCTACGGTGAGCGGCTGCACGCTGGGGTTTGGCAGAGGCGCTGGGAGCAAAAACAGAAAGCCCTGAGTGCGAGCGCTAACCCTGTTACAGGTGGGGAAACTGAGGCACGGAGCAATGATGGGGTTTACCAGGGTCAGGTTAGACCCCAGCCTTTGCAGCCCAGTGCTTGCAGCCCCTCAATCTCTGCAAAAGGCCAAATCCTGTCGCCCCAGGGGTCCCCGAGGTGGCCCCGTGCCCCGCTGGGGACAAGCGTGAGGGTGGGGATGAGCAGGGTGGAGAAATCCCTGCCGTCCCGCGCTGATCCGTCCCCCCCATGGGATGCAGAGTCGGTGCCGAGCCCCCGGACCCGCAGCCAGCTCCTGGCCAGCACCGTGGAGTGGTGCAACCTGACGCTGCAGTGCCAGGGTGCCGGCAAAGGCGCCGTCAACGTCACCTGGAAGAAGGACAACGTCATCCGGGACCTGACCTCCGACCGTCACCAGCTCTCCCCGGACGGGACCACCCTACGGCTGGCCCTGCCACCCACCGCCGCCAACGTCACCTACGCCTGCACCGTCAGCAACCCCGCCGACCAGAAAGTCGTCCTCTTCGACCTGCAAGCCATCTGCCAAAGCGGAGGTGGGACCCCTCGCCCCGAGGACGCTCGGGGGTCCGACACGGGGTGGGCTCAGCCCTTGGTGGGGGGGTTGGCACCGCTCAGTCCCCCTCTCTGCCCTCCCAGGGGGACAGACGTCCTTCTCGAAGTCGGGGTACATCGTCCTGACCCTCATCCTGCTGGTGGTGAGCTTGGGGGGAGTCTTCTGGTGCTGGCGGATGAATAGCGAGAAGGCGGCAGACCCAGGCAAGCGAAGCCCCCCCAAGAGCCGGCACGGTTTTGGGGGGGCTCAGGGAGTTGGGGGGTGTTTCCCGGCCCCCCCTGATTTCCCGCTCTCCTGCAGCTGCCACCCCCACAGTGCCCACCGAGGAGAGCCCCTCCGACCCCCAGTACGCCGAGATCGTGCGCCGGAGCCCCCCGGAAGGTAATGACCAGGTGAGGCCCCCGGGGGGGCTGGGGGCTGCCGCCCGGGGCGGGCTGTGCCGGGGGTCCCAGCCACACTGGGGGTCCTCAGCCATACCAGGGGTCCCGGCCACACTGGGGGTGACCCCAGCCGTGTCAGGGGCCTGGACACACAGGGGTCCCGGCCACAGCAAGGTCATGGCCACACCGGGGTCCTGGCCATGCCGGAGTCCCAACAGCGCCGGGAGCCTCAGCCGTGCCGGGGGTCCCGGCAGCACTGGGGGTCCCAGCCACATTGGGGATCCTGGCCAAACTGGGAGTCCTGGCCATGTCAGGGTCACAGCCACACTGGGGGTCCTGGCCACGCCAGGGGGTCCTGGCCAAACTGGGGGTCCCAGCCCCACCAGGGTCATGACAACACTGGGGGTCCCAGCCACGCTGGGGTCCCAGGCACACTGGGGGTCCCAGCCAAACCAGGGGTCCTGGCCACACCAGGGGTCCCAGCCACACTGAAGTCACAGCAACCCTGGGCGTCCTGGTCACGCTGGGGGTCATGGCCACGCCGCGGGTCCCAGCCACACCGGGGGTCCCAGGAACCCCAGGGGTCCCAGCCACACTGGGGTCCTGGCCACATGAGGGTCCCGGCCACAGCAGGGTCCCAGCCCCACAGGACACCCATGGGCGCAGGCTGGGCTCCGTGCCGGGGCAGAGCATCCCGCAGGGGCTCCCCGGGGCTGGGGAGGGGAGCGGGGCCAGTGGGTCCCTCACCGGTCCCCCAATTTCTGCTGCAGGGCCTCGGTCACCCCGAAAATAACCAGGAGCAGAGCCAGAGCCCGCCGCAGAAAGCACCGGTCACCACCATCTATGAGCAGATCCACCGGGTGCCAGAGGACACGGCCGAGGAGGTGACATAGGTCCTCAGGTGCGGGGGGGCTGCCCCCAAAAGGGGACCAGTGCCGGCGGGGTCCCTATGGGCCCCCCCAGCCTCCACCGCCGCACGCGGCGGAGGCTGAAGGGCTCCTCTCTCCCGCAGGCACCCGCAGAGCCGGAGCATCGGGATTTCCCGGAAGGGCTGTAAAGTGCGTTTTGTGCCAAATCCGAACCCTCCAGCCCCCGTTTCGGCTCCGGGGATGGGAGGCACCATCTCGGGGCGATAGCCGGACGGACGCTTTCCCCCTCAACCTCCAGTTTCTCTCCAAGCTCCTTGTCTGACGCCCTCCGAGACTGTTTGGGGAGCGGGATCCCGGACCGAGGCAGAGACAAGCGGCGGCGGCGGCAAAGTTGGGGAACCCTCCGCGGTCCCCAGATGCCCCGGGATGCTCCGGGATGCTCCGGGATGGGGGGGACCCCAGGGTTCACATCCCACGTGCCGCCGCTGCTGGGTTTGGCTGGGGCTGGGTGCATTAGGGAGGGCAGCGGCACATCCCGATGCCGGCTGGGCCATGCCGCTTCGGCACGGCACCGCGGGTCCAGGATGAGACCCCCGGGGCAGATTGACCCCCGCCAGCCCCCCCCAGGCCTCCCCAGCCCCCAGCTTCCCCCAGGGCCTTGCAGGGACCCTCCGTGGGGAGATGCCCACGCGGGGCGGACCTGCCCACCCGCTTCGCTGCTGCCACAGAGGCACGGAGCGGGGGGACACCGGGGCGTCCCCCCAGCCCCGTCCCATGCGGCTCCACCGGAGCGGACCCAGGTGGCATCTCCGGGGCCACGGAGGGATGCAGAAGGGACCGTCGCCTGTGCAGATCCACCGCGAAGCACCCCGCTTCCCCCCCCCGCCATAGCTGTTGCCCGTGTAGCCCGTGCACCGTCGCGACGGAGGGGGTGTCTCACTGCCTGTGTGTCCAGCACCTACTGCCACGGGGCCCCTCGCTCAGCCGGACCTCCCGCCGTTGTAAAAACAGCAAATAAATGTTGGTGAGATCACAGGGGAGAGCTGGCAGCGGAGTGGGCATGCGTGGGCACGCACGTGCACGCATGTGCACGCATGTATGTGCACACATGCACGCCTGTTTCTCTCCGTGCATCCCCAGGCGGAGCCGTTGCCGTAAAAGCATCCCGGGGCCGTGCAAACCGCTCCGGTTCGGGGCTGCACCCCGAGAAACCCCAGCTCGGTGCACGGGGCGAGGACGCAGCCGCCTCTCGCTTCCCTTTTCAGAAAGGCGGCAGCGGCGGCGGCGTGGCCTCTGCTTGTGGTCCCTGTGCTGCCTGGGGCCGCCCCGGCCCCCCACATCCCCCCGAAACCCGGGGGGCTCTCGCAGGCGGACTCTCCATCGCAGCCAGGACACGGTGGGAGCCCCGAGGGGTGACAACCGCCGTGGGGACAGGGCTGGGCCGTCCCCAGAGCCCCGCTTCTCTTTTACATGTCTCCTGCTGCTGCTGTGGGCGTTCTGGTTCAACGAAAGCTTCTCAAGCAAAGACTTTGCCGCTCATGGGGAGAAACCGGCCGAGTCCCCAGCGGGAAACGCAGCCTCGGGGCAGGGCACGGGACATCCCCGGGGCAGGGGACAGGAGCATCCCTGGCGCTGGGAGCCCAACCAGGACATTTCCAAGCCAACAAGGACCTTCTCTGCTTGGTTTAAAGCCAGGCAAGCCCTCCTTGGGAGGAGCGGCCAGCCCAGCTTGGCTCTGCAGTGGGGACCAAGGGCTCCTCCTTGTCCTGGGTGTGCTGGGCTCCATGCAGGCAGCCAGTCCAGCTGGTATTATTTACCCAACAGCAGGCAGCAGCAGGCAGCATCCAGCTCCTTCCTTTATTTATTGCACCTGGTTCCCAGGGGGAAAACAAGGGCTGGGCGACGGGGACGACCTTGGCGGCTGGCACCAAACCCTTGGTGCGGCAGGAGGGCGAGATCCCACCGACGGCGACCCATGGCTGGGCCGCACCGGCTGGGGCTCGGCGAGGTCCCTGCGGTGTCCCCATGATGTCCTTGCGTCGCCACTCCCCTGGGAAGGTGCGTTGCAGTGTGTGGGTAGATTTGCATGTTCACTCCCTCCAAGCCGGTACACAGAACTGAGATCAAGGCTTTGAGACGCAGCGTTGAAGCGATGGGGATGTCACCCAGCCGCCCACGTCCCCGCGTCCCCTGGCTGCTGGTCCCGCTTCTCATGGTGGCAGGTAGGCAGGAGGGGAGGGCAGCCGCCGTGCTGGAAGGGGACCGTGGCTGTTCCAACGCTTGTGATCCCCATTTATTAGCCACCCCTATTTATTAGCCACCCCCATTTATTAGCGACCCCGTTTATTAGCAACTGGGTGGCACTGGGAGAGAGCTGGGGAGCACGGCTTTGGGTCCCAGTTGCAAAATGAACGCTCGCCCTGGGGGTTTAGAAAATACGTGAAATATTAGGGGTGAGAACAGGATTTCCCTGTGCCAAGCAGCCGGGGACGATGCACCGGGGCACCGGCGGTTCCCGGGGGGGTGAGCCGGGGCGAGCCGGGGCCGCTTGCTTGCAGCCGATGGGGGAAACGATGCGGGGCATTGCTCGGCCTCCCCTCCTCGCTTTATTGCCGGCATAAATCAACTCCCAAGAGGTTTACGGTCCCCGATGGGGCTGGGACCCCGGGGCCAGCGCCTGGGGCTGTTTGCCCCTTCTTCTGCTCGGTGGCTGCTGCTGGCCGCGCTCGGCTGGGCCAGCCGGCGATAGGAAAAGGGAAAATTAATTTTGGCGAGTTACGGAGGAAGGCGAGGAGGGGCCATCTCCCCTCGTTCTTTGCCTGCGTGTTTCCGTGAGGAGGAAGAGGGAGGCCGAAGGGAGGCTTGGTCCCAGGCTGCTCCGGCTGTGCCACAGCATCACCGCCATGGACTGGTTTCCTTGGGGCGGGGGGAGTTTTGCATCCTGCAGGTGCCGGGAGCACCTGGAAAACGCTCGATGGGTGCAATGAGTGGGGAGGGGCTGGGTGCTGCCCGGCTGGGTGCCGGGGGACGGCTGGGAGGTGGCGGTGCCGCAGTCTCGCTCCCCGTTCTGCTCGCCTCGCCTTCCTCTTTGCAAACCAAAGCGGCTGCAGAGAGCGGTGGGGAGAGGTTGGAGCCAGCCCCGAAGCACGCAGGAAGCGAGCAGCCTGCGAGCCGGGGCGCAGGATGGGCCCTGCGGTCTGGGGATGTGGCCACCTGTCCGCCCGTCCGTCCGTCCATCCCCCACCTGGGGGAGGCTGCGTCCACTTCTTGCAGCATTCGGCATCTCGAAGCCACGTCCTGTGGCGTGGGCAGCTCCGCTGCTGGCAGCATCTCGCTCTCACCGCAGGCATAAGGGGGCTGCACCCCAAAAGCTCAGCGCTGAGCTGCCCCACAGCCCCGGATGGAGGGACCCTGTCCCCACCGGGACCTGGGGGACGTTTCCCAAAGGTTTAACCTCAAATCTACCCCGGTTTGAGCCCCACTCGGGTGCAGGCGGGGTGGGGAGAGCATCCCCATCCCCTCCGTGAAGCCCTGGCTGGTCCCTGTCATGGGGATGGCCCGTCCGCAGTGTGGGGTGACACGGGGTGACACTGGGACAACACGGGACGATGCTGGGAAGGCACCGCGAGCGCCCAGCGTCCCCCCGGCCCCGGGGGATGCCCAGCCCCACGCATGGTACCCAGGGGTGCTGGCAGGGGAGGTGATGGCTGTGGGATTAAATGAATCATCTCAGGCGGGTGCCGCGCTCCCGTGACTAAGGCACGGGCGGGCAGATGCCCCCGGGTACCCCGGGTGGGGGCTGTGGGCAGGAACGGGGGGCTCTGCTGGGGGTCTCCATCCTCCAGACTGTCCCTGTCCCGGCCAGGCGCTGCGGTCACCCAGCCCCTGCAGGTGAACGGCGTCCTGGGGGGGTCCGTGCTGCTCTCCCCGGCTCTGCCCCCCAACAAGACGGTGACGGAGATCGAGTGGAGCTTTTCAGCCGGCGCCGGCACCGCGATTCGAGTGGCAGAGTTCACCCCCAACGGCTTCGAGCGCCCAGACCCCGAGGACCGGTTCAAGGACCGGCTGGAGATCTTCAACGAGACGGCGCTGAAGATCAGGGCCCTGGAGCGGGGCGACAGCGGGGTCTACGGGGCTCGGATTAAGCTGGAGCCGGCGCTGGTGGAGGATCAGTCCTTCAGCCTCTCCGTCTATGGTGAGCGGCTCCAAAATGGCAGGTGGTGGAGACGGGTTTACAGCCCTGGCAGGATCAGTCCACGGGAGAGGCAATAAAACCCGCCTGTATCCGGAGTTGTTAGCACTCGGGAAAGGGGAAGAGAAATTGCTCTTGCCGCTGAGCATCTGCCACGGGGATTTTCCTGGATTTATAACTAACCACGATCCACCCCCACCTGCGCTTCCCCTTCCCACACCCTCTCGCTGCCCCTCCAGCACCGCTTTGCCCTCTCTGGGTGACCCAGGGTGTCCCCGGGGTGTCCCAGGGGTGTCCTCGGGGTGTCCCTGGGGCAGGCTGGCTCCTGTGACAGCATCTGTTTGCATCTTAAACAGGGCCGGTGCCAGCACCGGAGATCGAGCCCCAGTTGCTCTCCCTCACCGCCCAAGGGTGCAACGTCACCCTGCGGTGCTGGGTGCTGGCCAGCAACAACGCTGTGGCCGCCTGGCAGCTCGGCAGCTCCCTTGGGACGCCGTGCGGACACCTCAGCGAGGACAACCAGACGCTGCACTTGGCCGTGCCCGCCAGCGCCTTCAACTCCAGCTACACCTGCGTGGCCCGAAATCCCATCCAGGAGCGGAACGTCTCCATCCACCTGGACACCCTGTGCCGGCGGCAGGGTAAAAAACCGCCCCGGGCTCCCGGTCCCCCCTGCCCGGGGGGGTCCTGGCACCCACCACGGCTTGCTCCCGCAGAGACGCATCACTGGGGGAGGTGGCTTTTGTGCCCGGTGCTGCTGGCCGTCTGCACGGTAGCCCTGCTCGGCATTGTCTGGCTGCAGAGGAAGACGAGGAGGAAGAAAGAAGCTGAGGGAGGTGGGCGCTGCCAGGTCAAGGCTGCGTCCCCGCAGCTGGGATCGCTGGGCAGACAGAGCTGGAAAAGAGGGAACTGGCTCTTTCCTTCGCCATGGCTCTGCCTGCCCGCCCCTGCCTGCCCTGCCTGGACCAGGGCGGCTGCATCCCCCCCTTCCCCGCATCCCGGCACCCCTCGGCTCACCCCCGCCTGCTCCTCTCTCCGTAGCCGCCCTCGCCTCCCCCTCCAGCGAGGATGCTCCGCTGGAGCCGCCGTACGCCATGATCGAGAGATTCCCCCCGGCGGCGGATGAGCGGGTGAGGCTGGGGGGCCGGGGCCAAATTCGGCTCCTGGCTCATTGCACGGCGATGCCGGGGCCGAATTCAGCTGATGCCGGGGCCGGGCTCTGGCTTCCAGCCCTTGTCTCCAGGCGCTGTGGCTGAGGGTCCCTCCATGTCCCCAAAGTCCCCTGAGCCGGGGGACACAGCCCCCTTCCTCAGCCCCGTCGCCCTGGAAGCGGCTCCCGCTCCGAAGCTCCTCGTGCTTCACCGGGGGGTGGCTGGGAAGGTGCCACGAGGGGACACCGAAGGGCACTTCCCAGGGCCACCATGTCCCCGGGGGCTGGTCCCGGCTGGGGAGCGGCCGTGACCGTCCCCCTGCCGAAGTGCCGGCGGCTCAGGGGGGGTTCGCCCCTGTTTTCTGGCCCCCAGCAGCAAGACCACCCCGCCACCATCTACAGCCAGGTGCAGGCAGGAGCGGGCAGCAGGGCCGAGACGCTCGCCTGACCCGCCACAGCCGGTGAGTACCGCCGGCGCCTCATCTGTGCCGGCACCGGGAGGGCTCCGTCCTCGTCCCACCGCCCCCGGCGGGGCCCAGCTCTGTCCCCGCACTGACTGTCCCCAATTTGTCCCCAAGCAGAACAGCCGGAGCAGGACGGAGCAGCAGGACACGGATGGCCGAGCCCCCATGACGCCGGGCGGGAATGGCCGCCACACGGCACCGTGGACTGACAGACACGCGTGTGTCCCCGGTGATGTCCCCTCCTGTCCCCTCCTGGCTCCGTGTCCCCCCACCTCTGCTGTGGCAGTCCCTGGGGGCTGCCACATCCCCTTCCCCCACCCCAAGAGCAGCCTGGCGGGGATGGGGGTGCAGGATGGGCTGGGGGGGACCCAAACCCCCCCCCGGCTCATGGGTGACTCCAATAAAGATGGGTGACGGCGAGGTGTGGGTGGATTTATGGGGGGCAGAGCCCCCCCGGGGCACCCAGGGCTCTGCGGCGGGGTGGGGGGCTGGGGGGGGACACGTGTGTGGGTGCCCAAGCGGGGGGGACATGGGGTGACACGGGGGCTGGCACCGGGATCGGGCCCCCCCACCCCCCCCCGGGCTGGGCGTGCCCCAGGGCCGGATCCTGCGCGGCTGGATCCCCGCACAGCTGGATCCCTGCACAGCTGGATCCCCGCACAGCTGGATCCTCATCCAGCCGCACCCCTGCACAGCTGGATCCCGGTAAGTAGGATCCCTGCACAGCTGGATCCCTGCACAGCTGGATCCTCATCCAGCCGCACCCCTGCACAGCTGGATCCCGGTAAGTAGGATCCCTGCACAGCTGGATCCCCATGCAGCAGGATCGCCGCACAGATGCATCCCCATGAAGTGGGACCCTTGCACAACTGGATCCCTGCACATCTGGATCCCTGCACAGCTGGACCCCCACATAATAGGATCCCTACACAGCTGGATCCCCATAGTCACACCCCTGCACAGCTGGATCCTTGCACAGCTGGACCCCCATATACCAGGTTCCCTGCGCAGTTGGACCCCCACATCACAGGATCGCCGCACAGCTGGATCCTGGCACAGCTGGATCCCCCTACAGTCACACCCCTGCCCAGCTGGACCCCCAGACACCAGGACACTTGCACAGCTGGATCCCGGTAAAGTGGGATCCTTGCACAGCTGGATCCCTAGATACCAGGTTCCCCACATAGCAGGATCCCTGCACAGCTGGATCCCCGTACAGCTGGACACCCAGATACCGGGATCCTCGCACAGCTGGATCCCCTTCAGTCGCACCCCTGTACAGCTGGATCCTGGCACAGCTGGATCCCCCTACAGTCACACCCTTGCACAGCTGGATCCTGGCACAGCTGGATCCCCCTACAGTCACACCCTTGCACAGCTGGATCCCTGCACAGCTGGATCCCCACCATAGCAGGATCCCTGCAGAGCCAGACCCCCAGATACCGGGATCCCTGCACAGCTGGATCCCAGCACAGCTGGACCCCAAGATACTGGGATCCCTACACAGCTGGATCCCCCTACAGTCATCCTCCTGCACAGCTGGATCCTAGCAGAGCTGGATCCCCCTCCAGTTGCCCCCCCTGCACAGCTGGATCCCTGCACAGCTGGATCTCCCCACAGCTGGACCCCTAGACACCGGGATCCCCACACAGCTGGATCCCCTACAGTCACCCCCCGGCACAGCTGGATCCCCCCACAGCTGGACCCCCAGACACCGGGATCCCCGCACAGCTGGATCCCCCTCCAGTCGCCCCCGGCACAGCTGGATCCCCATACAGTTGCACCCCCACACAGCTGGATCCCCACACAGCTGGATCCCCCCCATAGCAGGATCCCTGCAGAGCCAGACCCCCAGATACCGGGATCCCTGCACAGCTGGATCCCTGCACAGCTGGACCCCAAGATACTGGGATCCCCACACAGCTGGATCCCCCTACAGTCGTCCTCCTGCACAGCTGGATCCCGGCACAGCTGGATCCCCCTGCAGTCACACCCCTGCACAGCTGGAACCCCAGATATCACGATCCCCGTACCGTCATACACCTGCACAGCTGGATCACCCCCACAGCTGGATCCCCCTACAGCCGCCCCCCGGCACAGCTGGATCCCCCTACAGCTGGACCCCCAGACACCGGGATCCCCGCACAGCTGGATCCCCTACAGCCGCCCCCCGGCACAGCTGGATCCCCCGGCACAGCTGGATCCCCCCCACAGCTGGATCCCCCTACAGCCGCCCCCCTGCACAGCTGGATCCCCCCACAGCTGGACCCCCAGACACCGGGATCCCCGCACAGCTGGATCCCCTACAGCCGCCCCCGGCACAGCTGGATCCCCCGGCACAGCTGGATCCCCCTACAGCTGGACCCCCAGACACCGGGATCCCCGCACAGCTGGATCCCCGCACAGCTGGATCCCCTACAGCCGCCCCCCGGCACAGCTGGATCCCCGCACAGCTGGATCCCCGCACAGCTGGACCCCCAGACACCGGGATCCCCGCACAGCTGAATCCCCTACAGCCGCCCCCCGGCACAGCTGGATCCCCCGGCACAGCTGGATCCCCTCCAGTCGCCCCCGGCACAGCTGGATCCCCCGGCACAGCTGGATCCCGGCCCCGCGCCCCCCCCCTTCGCTTTCCGCCCTCCTTTGTCCCCCGCCGCCTCCCGTCGCGGCGCCGGGGCGGGGCGGGGCGTGGAGGCGTGGCCGTGCGTGCGCGCGCCCGGCCGGCCCGCCCGAGCCGGAAGCGGAAGCGCGTGGGAGCGTGCCCGGAAGTGTGTGGGCGGTGGCGGCGGTTCCGGTTCCGGCGGCCGTGCGGGGGAGGCAGCGGCGGCGGCGGCGGCAGCAGCGAGGCGAGCGGCGCGTACCCCGCATCGGCACCGCGGCCCGGGCGCGCTCCGCCGCCCCACCGCACTCGCTTCACCCGCCGGACCCGGCCCGGCCCCCGCCGCCCCCGCAGGTGGGTCCCGGTGTCGGGCGCGGCCGAACCGCCGCCACCGCCGTCTCACGGCCGGGCCGCCCCGTACGCGCAGGCTCGGTCGCGCTGGTGCCCGGGGAACCGGCTGCCGGCGAGACCGTGGCGAGGAGGGGGCCGGTTACCGGGGGCGGCGGGGGGGGGGGGGGGGGCGGTAACCGGGAGGCCCCCGGTGAGGCGCAGGCCTTTGGCGGCGGAGCTGGGGATGGCGGGGGCGGCGCCTGTTGGAGGCCCTGGGGCGGTAAACGGGGAGCAATCGGTTACTGGGGGTCGCTGGCCGGGAGGGGCTGCGGGAACGGCGCACGGAGAGCCGCGGCGGGGAAACCCTCCCGGTAACCGGACGCCTCGGCCCGTCGGAGGGCGGTGGGGGCGGCGCGGATCGCGATGGCCGTGGGGAGGGCGGGCGCCGGTAACCGGGCGGGGGAACGGGGGGGGGCACAGGCGGCTCGGCCCCGGAGCGAGGGGGGGGTAACGGCGGCGGGGAGGCTGCTCCCGGGCCGGTCCCGGGGGGGCGGAGGGCGGCGGGGGGGCCGGCGGGGCCGTCGCTGCCCCGCCCGGGGCAGGGGAGGGAGCGGCGCGGCGGGCGGGCAGGCTGGGGCAGGCCGGCGGCAGGGAGCGGCGGCGGGGCCTGTAACGGGAGCCCGGCAGCCCGGACCCGGCCGCCGCCGCGGCGCCTCCTCCCTCCCCTCCCCTCCCGGCAGCCATTTACATACTTTGAACATTTCAAAGCTTGGAAAAGCCCGGCGGGAACGGAACGGGGTCGGTTCTCCCCCCGGGGGCCACCGGGCCTGGGCGGGGGGGGGGGCTGCCCCGGAGCCGGCGGCCGTGGCTGCGGTCGCTCCCTGGAGCCGGTTTCACCTCGGCGGGGGGGGGACAGCGCTTGATTTCCGAGGCGCTGGCAGGTAGCGCTGCCAGCAGAGCCCACCTAAAGCGATTGGAATCAGATGTGCGTCTCCAAGCGGGACCAGGAGCCGGGATTTTATTCCCCCGCCCTCCTCTTCCCTCCCTGGTACATCTGGGCGAGCTCAGCAGCTTGTGTATTTTGGCAGCGGAGCCCGTCTAGTAACAGAAGACAAACTGTGTTTGGCTTGTTTTGTCTGTCTGACGGCCCCGCCGTGCCGCCGCGTTTCGATCGCCGGCTTTAACGGCAGGGCAGGAGGGAGGCCGGGATTAAACGCCGGCTTTTTGCAGCGGGGCGGAAAGACGGATGGGGCTGATTATGGTGAGGGAGACCCCGGGCAGAGTCTCTGGGGACGGGCAGGGTTACGGCTGGAGGTGGCCTCTCCGGAGAAATTCCGAGTGCCGCCCGCCGATAACGGCGTGTCGATGTCGCTGATGCCGATTTCCTTCTGTTTCGCAGTCAGCAGGAGGGAGAAAATGAAAGCAGGCTGCAGCATTGTGGATAAGCCAGAAGGAGGAGGAGGTAAGGAAGTCTAAAGGCTGAGTTGTTCAGCTGTTACGAATTCTTTTCCCAGGATAAAGGAGCTCAGGCGGGATTAATTCCACCTCTCCTAAAAGCTCTCGTACGTGGGCAAAAGCCGTGTGCGAGCGAGGATCGATCAGACGTCTGCTCCATGGGCTGTCGGCGAGTTTTTAAGAGCGCCGGGCTTAATATGCAAATAAATCTTCCCGGGGATGTTTTATTTGTAAGGATTTGGGATCTCAAAGGTGGATTCCCTCCGGTTTGGTACAGCTCATGCCTGGTTTTGTCTCTGTCGCAGCCTGCGATAACGGTGTGGGTGGCGTTGGAGCGTGATGTGACTTCTTCCACGCTGCCGGAGCCTGAAATTGTGGCCACGATGATTTGGAGGAGGGGAAAGAAAAAAAAAAAAACCAACCAAAAAAAAACAAACCTCGCGTTAGTAGTTGTGCTGGGAAACTATTCTGAGAAAGCCGAACTTGGCAGTCGCTCAGAAACATCTGCCGACGCAGTTGAAGCTGGAGCGGGCTGCCGTGCTCTGAAATCGGGGGGAGCCGGAGTCGCTGGGAGCTGTCCGCCCTCACCCCCCCCAACATCACCCCACCAAATGCTCAAATCTGCGTTATTTGCCTTATTGCAGCCACCTGGAGCCCAAATCGTCGCGATGTCTAAAGCTTTGGGACTCCTTTCCGCTGCCGCTCGCTCCTGTCCCTTTCAATTTTACCTTTTTTTGGTGGTGGTTGGGGATTCTCCAAGGAGAGGGGGCTGAAATGAGTAAGAAAATGAGCCGTGGAGAGGAGAGCCGGGTTTCTCTGCTTCCACGTTGGATGTTTAATAGAATTACAGCCCCCAGCGATGCTCTGCGGTCTCGCTCTGGAGAAAACACGATAAATATGCAGCAGAGCTTGGCAGTTGTGAGCTCCTGTCGCTGAGTGACTTTTTCTTTTCTTTTTTTTTTTGTTTTTTTGGCCCTTCCCAAGGTTATCATTTCCCAGAGTGGGCTTACAAGACCGAGTCCAGCCCCGGCTCCCGACAGATCCAGTTATGGCATTTCATCCTGGAGCTGCTGCAGAAGGAGGAGTTCCGCCATGTCATCGCCTGGCAGCAGGGCGAGTACGGGGAGTTTGTCATCAAGGACCCTGACGAAGTGGCTCGGCTGTGGGGACGGAGGAAATGCAAACCCCAAATGAACTACGACAAACTCAGCCGGGCGCTCAGGTGAGCAGAAGCTTCCGTGGAGGCGAGGGGCTGGTAACGAGCCCTCCTTCCATCCCTCCCTGCCTCGTTTGGGTAACTGATTGTCGATATTTGGTCCCTGGTTCGGTGGCACCTGCGTTTCTGGGAGGTTTGTATCCAATTTTGGGTTCTGGGCCGCCAGATCTGGCTGACTGCACTTGGGCGTGATTAGAGAGACAGGGGAGGGAGTCCCTGGTTCACCGTGCCGTGTTCTGCGTCACGGTGGAAATTTGCACCTCTAGTTCAGGTTGTTATTATATATATTGTTATTATCAGGATGGCTTCCTTCGGGGGAGCTTTTCTGTCTCTTTTCTCAGCTTCCATTGCCGGTGCTGGCTTGAGCAATGAAGGTGTGGGAGGAAACCAGAGGTGTTACTCTATTATCGCGCCATCAAGGGTGCCGTTTCAGAGAAAGCAACTCCCCTGTCTAACGTAATTTGTACTTGCCTCTCTCCTGCTAAATCCGTGCGAGGCAGAGGTTCGGTGCCAGTCCCACGGCGACGGCCTGGACTGGGTGTTTCCCGAGCCCGGATGACACGAATTTGGGTGTCCTTAAGGACACCCTCTGGCCACCAGTGTCCCCTTGTGTGCGACAGGGGCCGAGTGTTCCTCGCTTTGCGCTTCACAGCTCCAAAGCCTCCGGTACAGCTTCACCCTCTTTTATTTAGTCCGTAGTTTTTTCTTTTTTCAGTTATCGCTCTGTATTTTGAAGTCAGACAGTGGAAAACTAGCATGACCCTCTGCGGTGTTTCAGCATTTCAAGGCTGTCACCTGCAGGAGTGGCCGCGTTCCTGACAGGTTCTGGCTTTATCAGTCTGTAACGTGGACTTCGCTGCCTTATGCCCTCTGATACCTCCTGGGTGGAGCTGACAAAGACAAATAAGGCAGCAAACACAAGAGTCTCATACTGGAACAGGAAGGAAACTATAAATTGAGTGGCACAGAGGCTGTAATTGGTGCATGGGAGTGGAAAACAGCCTCCACCTGCCAACGCTGATCGTGTCTTGGCATCTTGATGCCGAGTGGGACAGCGGCGGGGCGAGAGCACTGCGGGTATCAGCAGCCGCTTCCGCTGGGGACCTGCGGCTCCTTCCCGGCTCCGAGCTGGCCCTGCTTTGTTAGGTGCACGCTGCGGCAACAGGCACCGTGTGTTCATCTGCCTCCTAAGCACGGAGAGCGGCGGCGATAATCCGCGTGTAACACCTTTGTTTGTACACCGGTATTAGGAGGCTGAGGACAAACGGTGGTGGTGTAAGCAGGGAGGAGGCTGCGGTGGGGATTACACCCGCTCTCCCTCTGGCTGAGTTCTGCCTTTGTTCGGTGCCGTGAAGGCGAGGAGGGGAGGCTGGCCGGCGATCGGGGCCGGCTGCGAGCGCCTGCCCTCCGCAGCCCTGATCCACGCCGCCTGCGAAGGCGAGGGAGTGGTTTTGATCCGAAGGTGCGAATGGGTGAGCAGAAGGGAAGCAACTTGCTGACGGGCACGAGAGCAGCAGCAACCAGCTCTCCCGATTTCCAGCCTGCTGCCCTGTACGCTGTTACAATACCCTGAGCCTTGAAGATTGCAGAAATAACAAACAAATCTGAGGCTAGCTGGGTAATTTGGTCCCTTTTGCTCAGCTCCGTCGTTGCGCTGAGTTTTCTTCTGCCCCAGCCCAGGTACGGGTTCCCCTCTTTCAGGTTCTGTGTCTTAGCACAGGTTCACCTGAATTTTCCCCTCCTGTAACGTTCCCCTGGCAGTCACGGCCCACGTGGAGCGACCGTGCCTGTTTCGCTGGCCGCGGGGCGCTTGCACGGGTGGGAATAGGGAGGCAGTGCCGGCGCCGTGCGGGACGCTTGTACGAGACCCCCCCCCAGCCCGTGGCACTGGTCCCAGTTTGGACAGGGGTGAGAACAGCATGTACAGGCTCAGCGTGTTGTTCGGCTTTCGCTTCCCTTCAGGATCTTACCTTTTCCCACATGTTCTAAGGAACATAATGACCTGTAAAATGGTTTGAAACCTACCGCTAAAGAATGCGTTGTAGAAGGAGTGGGTGTTGTTTGGAAACTTCCCGATCGACGACTGTTTTCTTGTACTCATAACGTAAATTCTCTGGGCAGCTTCATTTTTGTAGCTACGTCAGAGGTGGATGTTGATGGCGCTAAAAGAAACGAGACCTTTAAACAGATCACCACGTGCTTTGATCGATCCCTTTAACTTCCCTTAACAGATACTATTACAACAAGAGGATTCTCCACAAGACAAAAGGCAAAAGGTTTACCTACAAGTTCAACTTCAACAAGCTGGTGATGCCCAACTACCCGTTCATTAACATTCGGCCTAACGGTGAGTGCGGGCTCGGGGCTGCTGCTTTGAACCATCCCCGCTCCTGGCGTGTGGAAGGGGGCCGGGACCGACCCCGCAGCCTCTGCAGATCCCTTCTCGGTCATCGACGCTTGCAAGACTGCCGGGGCAATCAGCGCTGCTGTGGAGGGAATGTCTGGACCTTGATAAAGCCTTATCTGGAGCGCTCTTTCCCTCGGGTTTGTCGCAGACGCATCTGTGGTTGCCTTCAGGGGAGACCGGAGGCGTTTTGGTTTCCTATTTGAGCTGGCTTGTTGGACTGTCTGTATGGGTGCCGCGGGTTTGCTTTGCTTTGCCGTCGGGGGGGCGGGTGTCCTTGGGATAAGAGGGTTTTAGTTCTGTTGCAGGGACCTTGCCTCACTCACATGCTCGTCACGTCAGTTTATGGTGCCATAGAAATGCGAGCCTTCTTGACAAGGAGCTTAGAGGTGCATGGCGAGGCATGCGTGTGAGCGCTATCAGAGAGCTCGCAGCTTAACAGCAGTTTGCTCTCCTCCCTGCTTCTGCAAAGGCCCCTTGTTTGCTTCAGTTCTGCTCCTCTTCTGTCAAAAGGAACTTTTCCTAACCAACTTCTGCCTCGAGTTCAGCGGAACGTAATAGCCAGCGCAGAGCAGTTTCCAGAGAAGAGTAGTAACTCGTCTGAGTTTGACTAAAATCACAGGTATTTCTCGATTCTCCCTGGGGCAGAACGGCGCGCTGACGTTCAGGATAACGAAAAAGAGTTTGGGAATGGAGCGTAATTGTTCCCTTCTCGTCCTAAAACGCCTTTGAGTCTCTTGCCCGGAGCAGTAGCCTGAGTTCACGCCGGGTTTGTCCCAGAGTCAGCAGTACTGCTGTGGTTTCTCTGGAAGAGGGTCCTTTGTTCGCATGATCCTTTTTGGTGGAGTTAAGTCCCCCCGTAGCTAGATTTCTACAGCTGGGGTGATTGCCTGCATAACTGCACAGCCACCACGCGAGCAGGGAAATTAGTGGCCATCGAGTCCCTCAAAAAAAAAAAAAAAAAAAAAAGAAAAAGAAAAACCCTTCTGGAAGTCATTACAGCGAGGCCCGAGACTGCAAAAGTCTCCGCAGCAAAGAGAGCGCGAAGGCAGAGGCGCCTGAACCAGCCTTTCTCACAGCGCCGGGCGCTCAGTTCTCACCTCGCGGAGAGTGCCCCAGGGGAAGCCTTGAAGATTCGTCTAGCAGGGAGAGAGCAGGGGAAAGTGGGGATTGAATGTTGACTCTGAAACCCCGGCGGCTGAGAAAAACAGGTTACATGTGGGCAAGAGCGTTTCTCATCGGCGCTCGCGTAGCCTGTGCCTACGTACGGCGCTGCCTGCTCGTTGCTCTTGGCAGTTGAAGCGACCTGCATCCCTCCCCGCCCCCGGGGAGCCCCAGCCGGGCGCAAACGTGATCTCGAGGCATTGTCTCCTAAGCAAACGGTAACCCCAAAACGGGGCTGGGAGAACAGAAATATTCATAAAGGCGTTCTGCTTCACCTGTGTGGGACACGCTGCCTTTATGGCAGCGCGGAGAAGGAAACGTAGTCTCCAGGAGTCCTTAGCCGAAGCACGGGGGTGTAAGATGTAGTACGAAGCTGCACTGCAAATCTGTAATTACTTGCAGCAACAAGTCTGGGCAGTTCCAGCTCAATATTGCTCACTGCTGTTCCTTTTCCCTGTTTGCAGCCACTCCCTCCTATCTCTGGGGCATGCATTTAAAAAAAGAAGTTTGGAGAACTGGAATGCACTTGTCTAATTACAACCTGTTTTCTTTCCTTCTGGCTGGGATGGGGGTTGGGATATCAAACCTGTTTGGGGCACTGGAATCGGGTTTCTGCTCTCGGCTCTCCCTCGCGCAGTTTTGAAGGGAAGGGAGAATGAGCGGGCGCGTTGTGGAGGTGAGAAAGCGGGTGGCAGAATTTGCCTCAATATGGCTCGTTATGGCACGAGTGAGTCGTAGACAGGCGGCTCCGTAGGCATGGCGCTGGAAGAGGAGCCAGCGAGAGCTGGCAGCGTTACTGGCAGAAACGTTGGAGAGAAGACGTCTTCCCAGAAAAGCACAAATCAGTGACTTTCAGTCAGCCCCGAGAGCTTGAGGTTTACCAGCAGCGCTTCTGCCGGTGGCGTTCGAGCACGATTGCTTAACCGAGCTCCTAACGCACCGTCGTCGAGACGTTTTCTGGTTAAACCAGAGCGAGGAGGTCAGGGGAGGGCATCCGAAAGTGGAAGTTGTTTCGGTGGCACTGGAGGTTCACAAAACCTCAGGCGGGGCGGAGAGAGGAGATTCATCCCCAGCAGCGGCGAGGGTTTGAGGTGGGCAGACTGGAGCTATGCAGGGGAAGGGAGCAGATGGGAAAGGCACCTCCTGTCTCATCGTCTACCGCCTTGTTGATAGCGCACGGTATTTTTGTGTTGCTCTTCCAAACGCCTGCGGGCGCAGCCCGAAGAGCAGCTCTTTACCTGTGATTTAACTCCCTCAGCAACCGCGCTCTTAACCCTCTCCCGTACTCTTTCTCTTTTCCCCTCCTGTCCCAGGTGTCGTGCCGCAGAGCGCTCCTCCTGTCCCCACGGCTTCGTCCCGCTTCCATTTCCCACCGCTGGACAGCCACTCTCCCACCGAAGATGCCCAGCCCAGTCGGTTCTCCGGCGGGTCCCTGGTCCCATCCAACCCAGAAGCGTTGGGTGACGGCGGCGAGAGGAAGCCAGACATGCCGGAGCTGGAGGACGGCTCCTCAGATTGGCGCCGCGGCGTGGATCTCATGGCCTCGCGCAACACCGTGGGCGCTGGTAGCGTCAACCACCAGAAGCGCAAGCCCGATATCATGCTCCCTCTCTTCACCAGGCCCGGGATCTACCCGGATCCTCACAGCCCCTTTGCCGTGTCCCCTCTGCCGGGGCGCGGCGGGGTCCTGAACGTCCCGATCTCTCCTGCGTTGTCCCTGACTCCCACCCTTTTCTCCTACAGCCCCTCGCCGGGCCTCAGCCCCTTCACAGGTAGCAGCTGCTTCTCTTTTAACCCCGAGGAAATGAAACACTACCTGCACTCGCAAGCCTGCTCCGTCTTCAACTACCACCTGAGTCCGCGGACTTTCCCCCGCTATCCGCTCATGGTGCCACCACTACAGTGCCAAATGCCCCTCGAGGAGCAGCCCCAGTTCCCCATCAAGCTACAGCCTCCACCCGTGGGGCGCAAAAACAGAGAGAGACTGGAAAGCGCTGAGGAGCCGGCGGCCCCCCAGCTGGCTACTCCTCCTCCCAGGGTCAAGGTCGAGCCCACGATGGACAAAGAGGCAGAGTCCGAAGAGCCGCCGGCGAAAGGCAAAGACAAAAGCGAGAGAGAGGAAGGCTCCGGCGCGGCTGCCAGCCTGGAAGAGGAGAAAGGGCCCGTGTTTGCCAGACCAGCTGCCCCGTCGTGGCACCCAGCCCCACCGGCACCCGCCCAGGCCGGCTTCTCGGCTGAAGAATCCCAGGAGCAAGGGGAGAGCAGCGGGGAGAAGTCATCCCGAGAGGCTGCCGGAGAATCGGGGGCGCAGGAGAAGAGAGAAGATGCCCTGATGCCTCCGAAGCTGCGTCTCAAGCGCCGCTGGAACGGTGACCGGCAGGCGGACGTCCCCGAGGAGCGCCAGAACGGCCGAGTCCACTGGAACGGGGCGCTGGGCAGCCCGCACCTCGCGGCGGGTCCCAAGGCCGTGACGGCCACGGCCGCCTCCGACACCTAAGCCCGGGGGAGCCTCGCAGTCCGTCTGTGCTGAAAACATCTGTGTATTTATGTAGCAAGGATGCAGAGCGTGGGGGGCGGGCGGGGGGCTGGGGCTAGCCTGGTTTGGTAATTCTAGAAACTAGGGGTTTTGTGTTCTTTGTTTTCGTTGTTGAATTGCAGGTGAGACGCGGTTGTCTTGCTCCGATTAGGAGAGGCGAGGGAAGCCGGCCGCTCTTGTGCGCGAGCTTCAGGCCTTGCACGAACTCCAGCGGGGTTGAGGCCTCCACCGGGACGGAGGAACTCCAGACACGGTCTATTTTATATATGCTCTAGTATTTATAGAAGCAGGAATCTCCAAGTTCATCTAGTTCCCCCCCTTTTTTTTTTTTTTATATGTATGGAGCCTGGTGCGATGGCGGGAGAGGATTTCCTGCCCGTTCGAGAGGTGCCGTGCGTCAGCCTCGGAAGCCGGCTGTATTTCGGGGAGGGGCTGGGGGACGGGGCGAGGGAATATTGCACTGTCGGCGGAGCGGGGAAGGTTTGCAGAAAGACCCAACTGGGCAAGGCGCCGGCGAGGTGGGACGCTGCGGGAGAGGGAGCCGCGGTCCCGGCGAGCGGATCTCGGTAGCGCTTCAGGATACGTTAGTCGTCCTTTTCGCCTTTCTGAAATACTGCAGAAGCCATGAGCAAAATATTCAAGTCTTTCAGGGAAGGGAGTGGGGTGGGAAAAAAAAATAACCTAATGCCTTTAATATACGCATTAAAATGTACCCTAGGTTTTTTTTTTTTCCTAATTGTATGGGTGGAGTTGGGAGTGATTGGAAGATTAACGCTGAAACGATTGTGGTGAGTTCATAGAGAAGGAATGACAGGAGCTTTGTTAAATCTTATTTCCTTTGTTTGGTTCCCCTATCACTTTGACTCATGCCTTAACTACGTGTACACTTTATGCGAGCAGGGGCTGTTGAGAGGAGCAGCCTGGGCCCGGCCGCGCTCGGCCGAGGTTGGCTTTTGCGGCGGTTTTGGCTTTTGCCCGGTGACGGAGAAGCGACGGTGGTCGCGGGAGCAGAGGGGCGGCCGTGCCCGCCGGGCTCCGTCTCCGCAGGCTGGGTCGAGGCGGGGTTCGCGGTGTAAATCTTGCTGTATTTTTTGCTATAAATCCGCTATTTCCCTACGCGGCTGCGTTTCTCGTTAGGCTGATGAACTTAGGCTCCGGATTACACCGAGGAACGCGCTCGTCTCCCGCTGCGTCGGGACGAATCCCTAACGATTCCTTGAAAGGAGCTTGGAAACAACCGATCTCCGGGGGGAGAGAGCCGTATCCAGAGAGCGGCTGATTATTCACGCGGTCGTAGGCGAGAGGCGTGCGCGGGCAGATTTCTCCAGTCGAGGACTCCGTAACTGGTGGAGGAGGGAGCGTGTGTGAGCACAAGATTATTTGCAAACGCTATTAGGCAGGTAGACGGGGCTGGTCGGGCCCTGCCAAAACGAGATGCCGTGCGTGGTACCCGAGCGGTCCCGGGGGACGCGGGGGCCGTGATCCGCTTACCTGGGCGAGCTCGGCTCCGCGGCGGGGCTCCGGACCCCCCCGGATTTACCTCCACGGCCGGCGCGGAGGAAAAAAAAGGGGGGGGAAGGAACCCCTCGATCCGGACCCCCCGGCCCTGGAGAGGGGGTCAGCGAGTGAACTCAGGAATTAGAAACACGAGGCCTTTCCCATCAGTAATGCATATCGTCACCCCCCCTCGCGCCCAAGTGCCGGAGCCGTTTGGGGAGGGGGCCGGGGGGGGGGGAGCCGCCCTTCTCGCCCTTCATTTAAGGCAAAAAAATGGAAAAAAAAAAAAAAAAAAAGTTGAACTGTTGTTTGGCTTTAAAAGTTTGTAATCGTTTTTTTGGGGGGCTGGGGAGGGGAGGGGGTGTTGTCTTCATAGCCATTGCACTGCAAACCGGGAGCTCCGCGTTCAGGGATAAAGGACTCAGGTTCTCAGGACAACGGACCAGTGACCGGCTGCGGGTGATGGGCTCCGTTTCGGCGGGGGGGGGGACACACACACACAGCCCCCCCCGTCCCCGCCGTCCCCGCCGGCAGCGTCGCCCGCGTCCCCGCCGGCGCAGGGGGTCCCCTCGGCGCGAGGCGGGGGCTCCTCCCGACCAGACTTCACTTTGCCTAGCAGCAGCCTCGGAGGAGGGCGCTTATAAATACATTTTAAATAACGAAAGAAGAAAAAAGAAAAAAAAAAAAAATTATATATATTCCGATGTGCCAAAATATTTAAACTTGTAAAGTTTAAATGGTTGAAATCTCAACGTCCACCTGTATTAATTAATCAAGAGCATGTTAATGTTTAAACCATTTTTGCTTTGTTTAGTCATAGAGAATCGGTAGGAAAGAGACTTTAACCGGACAACCAGCAGAAAGCCGAGATCGGGGGGCAGAATAACGATCGGGGCGGGGAGGCCCGAGCCCCGCGTCTCCCCGCGGCGGCGGAGCCGAAAGGAGCCAGCGCGCCCGTCCCGGGGAGGAGGAGGAGGAGGAGGAGGAAGAGCCCCTCTGCAGAAGCATTAACGCGGCGGCCGTCGCCTCGCCCTCGCGGGAGCTCCCGCCCGTCGCTCGGTTGTCCCTTCTTTTTATTTATTCCATAATTACGTTGTTTTTAAAGTAACTTGGGGTTTGTTGTTTTTTTTTTTTTTTTTTTCTTTTTGTCTTACGGATCCTGGTGGGGTTTTAAAAAAAAAAAAAAAAATGAATTCTTTTGGTTTGAAATAATCGTAATCAGATTGTTTAAAAAAAAAACTTTGATTTTTAGAGTGCTTTTAAGGAGAAAGTATTTACCGGTAGAACGTTGTTTGTTGTTTTTGTTTTTTTTTAACAAAACAAATCACTTTTCCTGAGGCATGTTCTTCGACTTTACTAGAATTGATTCAGCAGGGATTAGCGTGGATGCATACACGTACGGCGGGGACGCGGTTAGCTCCAGCTGTCTGTCCGCGGAGAGCGGGATCGAACGTGTGCGGATATGTACATAACAATGTAAAGTAGTCTTTAAATACTCCATTGTGCAGTGCCTTTAGACGTTCCACTTTCTATAAAGTCTTCAACAAAAAAAAGTTTGCATATATATATTATATATATATGATGTAATGTTATAGAAATATATGTATAATATACATATTTTTTCCAGGGGTATCTGATAGCTCTGTATTTTGTTATGGAAGTTGAAAGAAAAAAAAAAAAAAGTATTTTACCTCAAATTAAAAAGTTAAATAAACCTTTTAAATAAGCATTTCTGCTGGCAGCTCGCTTCTTGGCGGGTTTCGCTCGGGGCCGGGGCGGTGCCGCTTGACCAGCGTCTCCCAGTCTTTCCTAGAGCCGAGGCCGCCTCCGGAGCTGCTGCGCGTCGCCGCGTTCCTGGCGGGATTTTCGGAGAGGAGCAGCGTCGCCGCCGTCCCCACTCCCGTCGCAGCGTCCCAAACCCCCGCCGAGCTTTTCCCGAGGTAATCGCGGCCCCGTCGGCGGGGAATCGCAGCCGGCGAAGGCTCCGGCGATCCCGGTTCCCGTGTCCCCGTCCCCCGGGGGCGGCTCGGCGAGGGGACCCTGCGCCCCGACGGGGACGGACGGACGGACAGACGGAGCTGCGGGTTTGGGAAGAGCTGAAGTGTCACCGAGCGGGACGGGGGGGACGCAGGGCTGCGACAGCCCCAGCCGCGCTCTTTAAACTCGGGTTTAAACTGAATTCAACTAAAACTGGCTTAAATCCCCGCTCCGGGACCGGATCCCTCGGCCGGGCCGGCTGCCAGCGGCGCCGTTTGTGCAGGCTTTCCCCAGTGGAAAGGGGCCGGGGCCGTGCTGGCGTGGGGGACCCCGCTCCGGCTGGCCAGGCGGCTCGGGCCTTCTATTTTTTTGTATTATTATTATTATTATTATTTCCTTTTTATTTTATTTCTGAGCACAGAAAGGGATCTGTGTCAGGAGAGGATTAGGGGAAGGAGCTCCTGGCTCTCAGCCCTGGGCTTACACCGCAGGGCTCTGCTCTGCGGCCCTCCCCTTTCCAGGCCTTTCTTATTACTATATTATTATTAATTATTATTATTTTTCTCTTGCAAATGGCGGCGGGACAGCCCCCAGCACCCTCCTGTTCGTGCCACGCTGGTGGAGGGCCAGAGCTGCCCGGCGAGAGCTTTCCGCTCCCTTCCCCGGTCACACAATTAATCTAATAAGAAGTATATTTAATTAAACACCCATTAATTCCAAGGACACAGGCGCTGGGGTCCTGACAGCCGGCTAATCCTCATGGTGGATATTTTTTTTTTGATTTATCAATCAGTACTTTGCAATTAGGTGTGAATTCCAGACCCTGGTTTTGCTGTTGCCGGCGGCTGTGCCGAGCGCGGCGGCTTTGGCGCTCCCAGGCCAATCTCGGGGGGGGGGAATTCGAGACGTTTTGGGGAAAAACAGGTTGGAAGTTTGCAAAATGGTGATTGCAAAAAAACCAAAAAATCCCGTTGCCCAAGGAGGCACGGAGCGCGGGAGCCGGAGGCGGCGTCCCCGTCCCGGGGGTGCTGCAGGATCGGGCCCCTCCTGGGAGAGAGCAGCCAGGAAAATGAGGGAAGAAACCGCACTTTTGCAGATGCTTTTCCAGCTTCTTGATTAAAAGGGAAAACTGCAAATGCTCTTTCGTGATGAAAATAAGCCCCCTTCCAGCCCCGCGGAGGATCGCTCTGGAGCGGAACGCCCTCCGCTTCGCAGGGAAAAATAGGGGAGATCTGAGCCCAAACTGGAAAACCAAAGCTTAATCTTCAGAAATTTCCAGCACCATCCAAGCGGGAATTTTCCGCCGCGGCCCCAGCAGCTCGTGCCGGCAGCCGATGGCAGAGCCGACGCCGAGCCTGCCGGCGCTGCGGAGCCCGGGCTGCGCTCCCAGCCGGCTGCTCCCCCCCTTCCCAACCACCGGCACGGCCGAGGGCCAAGTTCAAAGCCTGGCGCTGGGGGAGCGACGCGGGGGCCGGGAAAGCCCCCCCGGTGCCGCTCCTCCTTCCATCGCGCGCTTTTCCCACCCTGAGCCGGAGCTGGGGGAGGATTTGGGGGGGCAGCCTGCGGTTCGGGACCCCCCGTCCTCATCCCGGCCCCAGGAGCGAGCCCTCGGCGGGGGCGAAGCAGGACACGGGCTGCATCTCCCTCTGTGCCTCCTCTCCTCTCCTTCATCCCCCTTTTTCCCTCCTCCTCCTCGCCCACCGGGGCGGGGGGGCTGCTGGTATTGATCTGTGCCGTTCCTCCATTTCCCCCGCATTGATCAGGTAATTGCTTTCTCTCTTATTTGGCCACCGCCTCATCTGCTCTTGCACCAGCTCCCAGCCGGCACGAAAAACCCCGGGGCCTGAAAAACCCCGCCGGGGGTCTTGCGCCTTCATCTGGTCCCTCCCGGCACCGGGCCTTGCGTCCCCGAAGCGAAGCCCCCCGTGGTTACGCCGATGGCACCCTGCCCCTCCGTCCGTGCCCGCGCCCGCGTTTCGCCGGCTCCGTCCTGAGCCAGGCGTGGGGCGAGGCGATCCCTGCCTCGCGGGGCTGGGTCCCTGGTCCCCGCCTCGCTTCGTGCCGCCCCGGGACCACCGTCGGCCCCATGTTTTCGCTTGCAGGCAGTGAAGATGAAATGGGAACGGGGGGACGAGGCTCTGGATGCTCTGACAGCCCCGGAGCTGCTCCCCGTCCGAGCGCCGCAGCATCGCGCCACGGCCAAGCGTCTCCCCGACGCCGGAGCATCGTGCTACCGGGGTCACGGTAAGCTGGGGAACGCGGCACGGGGCGGCGGGGGGAAATCTCTCCGGGACTTTCCAAAGCCTTTTTGGGGAGGGATGCCGGGCTCGGGGGGCGGGGGGGTGCTCGCGTGCAGCTGGGCGCGTGGGAGGTCCCCCCGAGGGCAGCGAGCCCGCAGACCCACGGGGGATTTCCCCACGCCCTCTCCACCCCATGCTCGCAGGTCCGACCCCCCCCAAGTCTCTTCTTGGCATCACCCCCAAATTTATCCCGGGGGTCTCTGCTCCCCGCGGGGATCTGGCCGGGAGCACCCCCCGGCTCGGCGGGAGCCTGCTGCTGTCGGAACCGCCCGAATTCACAGGTGCAATAAAACCCCAAAGCTCTTTCATCCAGTCCCAGCCTCCTCTTCACGGCAATTAAAACCACCTCCAGCCCCATTCCTGCCCGGGGTGCTGTTAATCCTCCCTTGGCACCCGAAAGGCAGAGAGCTGCTCCCGCCCGGCCGGGCGGAGGGATGAGCCGCGCTGTCCCGGCTCCGCGAAGCCCCGGGGCCCGATCCTGCCCGGCACGTGGGCTCCGCACGACGTCGGCCGCAGCCAAAAAGGGGCCTGGAGGCAGCCGTGGGCTGGGGGGGGGCCGTGGGCTGGGGGGGGTGGGTGATGGCGGGGGCCGGAGCACGCGAAAACGTGAGCGAAATGGGTTTATTACCGGGAGTCTGTCGGCGCGATTGCTATCGATCGGCAGCCGTCACCTTCCATCCCCGCTAATGGGACCTGAAGGGGCTGCGGGAGCCGGAGCGGGGCGTGCGCCCGCACGCCGGCCTCATCCTGCTCCCGGCGCGGTCCCCCGGCACCCCTCCCCCTGGCTCCTGCCTCCTTTCTCTCTTTTCCTTTCCTCCATTGGCTCTTTTATCGTTTTCTGCCAATTCTGCCTTCCCTCCTCGCTCCCCGTCCCCGGTTCACCACGTCCTCTCGCTTTTCATCTCCCCCTCTCGCCCCGTCCCTCATCCTCACCCCAGCTGAGCATCCCCCGTCCTCGGATGAGCCCCCGCCGCCTGTCCCTTCCCTCCTTCCCCTTCCATCCTGCTTCTCCCTTTTATTTCCCCCTTCGCTCCCCAGGTTCGGCCGCTCCCCTCCACCCCGACCCCTCGGCTCGGCCGCCGCCGGCTGTGCCCGTCCCTCGGCTCCCCGCTCCCAGCCCACCTCTTGCTTTTCCCCCCTTCCCTTTTTATTATTATTTTAATTTGCGAGGTCTCCCGCCGAGGAGGAGGGGATTAACCCATGAGAAATGACTTATTGATCCCGGCTCGCGCTTCGCGGCTCCATCCCGGGGGAGACGGGGGCGTCTCGGTGGGCTGCCGGCGGTTGGGTTATCCGCAACGCGATGCCGGGGCTGGACCGGGAGCAACGGGCAGGGGGAAAGCGGGCAGAGGGTGCCCTGGGTGCTGGGACACGGTGGGTCGGGGGTCCGACACCGCTGCCTCCCCGTCCTGCTCGCTCCCGGCGCGCTCTAGAAGTTCAAGTCTGGACAGATAGCGAGCGGCCGGGCCCTTCCTCCCAGTTACCAGGAGGGAAAGCAAAGGAGCGGGAACTCGCCCGGCGCTTTGGTAGGCAAAGCGCTTGGCGCCCGGGGTCCTGGCACCGCGCCGCCATGGCTGACGGTGTCGCAATGGGTGGGCAGCCGCAAGCCGGCTACGCCCTGCGGGATTCGCAGCGAGCTCCTGGATCGGCAAGAAACGTTCACCGGCTCCACCCGGCCTCCGCGCTGCCAGGGCGCGTCTGGCTGGCTCCGGCTGGGCTCGGGCCGCGGGCAGGAGCGCTGCCGGCGGAGCTGTGCCGGCTGGGAGCGGGCAAAGCCCAGCCCCAGCGCCGGGGAGGTGCCGTGGGCACGGTGCTGCTGCATCCCGGTGAGCGTGGCCGTGCAGGGGGTCATGCTTCCCGCCGCGGCGTGCCGCGGGCTGGCATCCCAGTGGGAGCCGGCCGGGGAGATGGGTGCCTGGCTGGGATGGGGGGTCTCGGCACCGGCCAAGCTGCGCGGCGGTTGGGAGATGGATGCGGCACGGAGAGCCGGGAGATTTTCACTCCAGCCCTGGTGTCCTGGGCGCTGTGGTCCCGGATAACTCAAATTTACAGCATCCCCGTGACTCCCAAAGGGACGAGCACCCACACGGGACCCCCGCAGCCGTCCCCCAGGCTCATCTCGCCCACCCCTTCCCCGCGGCCGAGTCCTTCCCGGCTCGGATGTGATCCTGCGCCGCTGGAGGAGAGGAGGGTCCCGTCACCTTTCCGGCTGCCCGGCATCACCCGCTCCTCCCGGATCACGGGCATGAGCAGGGCCGGGGCCTCCGGCCCTTTTGGTGCCCCTGGGCTTCGTGCGTGGCTCTGGGAGGGTTTTCCAGCGGCCTCCGGGGCTGGCGAGATCCCATCCTGGCCGAAACATCCCGGCCGAAACATCCCGGCCGGATCCCCGCTTCTCCGGTGGGACCCCGGTGGCACTGCCGGCCACGGCGCTCGGTGCCCTCCCCGGCTGTCCCCATCGGGGACCGGTCCCCGGGGAGCTGCCTCCCCATCGCTCGCAGGGGCTGGGTGTGAGGAGGAGGAGGATGGCGATGGCCGCGGTCGGCAGCCCGCGGCCGGTGAAGGGTTAACGCAATCGTCTGTGCAGCCACGGCCGCCCTCCCGGGAGCCAGCGTAGCAGGACTGGGTTTTCATTTTAAGTGCCCCTAACGCGGTGAAATGCAGCGGGCCGGGTGCGCCAGAGGCGGGGAGCGCGCGGGCGAGACGGACGCCGGGCGCCGGCGGGAGGTAGGAGACCCCCGAGCGAGCCGGCGCGGCCGCTTTGGGAGAGGCACCGCGAGCCCTTCCCTCGCAGCGACCCGGGGGTCCCAGCACCCCTCGGAGCCCCTCTCGCTCCCGGCGCAGGTTGGGCGCTCGCCGCGATGGCGCCGGATCGGGCACGGGGCACAGCCGGTGCCCCCGACGCCCCGCTTCCCCGCCCCGGCTCCCACCCTTTGCGGATGCTCGGGGTCACCGCGCCGGCCTCGTGCTCCCGAGGCTGCTCGGCGCCTCCACCTCTGCCTGCAGGCAGGGTTTGGTGCAGGCAGGGTTTGGCGCAGGCAGGGAACGGGTCTCGTTCTCAATTTCACCAATTTCACCAACTCAAGGGCAGGGTTTCACCCTGTTTGCTCCGATCGGTGCCCCTGCGCCGGCCCCGCCTTGCTGCCGGCTCCGAAGAGGATTTAGGCAGCGAGGGAAAACCCCAAAGAGCTTCGAGGATTAGGGCCGGGCTTGGGGGACGGAGCCGGCGATAGCCCAGCCCAAATCCCGGCCCCGCTCCTCGCGGTGGCCATAAGAGCTCCACGGTCAGGAGCCAGATCCAGTGCCCCACTCTGCCCCAGCGCCCAGTATGGCCATATCCAGCCCCAGTATGGCCGTATCCAGCCCCGGGATGAAGGTACCAAGCCCTGGGATGGGCTGTATCCAGCCCCGGGATCAATATGGAGCCCTGGGATGGCCGTATCCAGCCCCGGGATGGATATCGAGCCCTGGGATGGCCGTATCCAGCCGCGGGATCAATATCAAGCCCTGGGATGGGCTGTATCCAGCCCCGGGATGGATATGGAGCCCTGGGATGGGCTGTATCCAGCCCTGGGATGGATATGGAGCCCTGGGATGGGCTGTATCCAGCCCCGGGATGGATATGGAGCCCTGGGATGGGCTGTATCCAGCCCTGGGATGGCCGTATCCAGCCGCGGGATCGATATCAAGCCCTGGGATGGGCTGTATCCAGCCCCGGGATGGATATGGAGCCCTGGGGTGGGCTGTATCCAGCCCTGGGGTAGAGGAGGGGACCGAGCGGGGACAGGGGATGGCACCGTCCCAGGATGTGGCGTGCCCGGGGACCAGCCCGGCCCCCCTCAGCCCCTCGCCTCGATCTTTCCAGGGCTGTGACTTTCCGATGTGACCTTCATCCCCTTGTCATCCTCCCCCCCGACCCGGTTAGGGTTTCTGTCTGAAACCTTTTAAATCCCACGGTCCCAGGAGACCGAGAGGATGGGAATGAGCGGGGCCGGGGAGGGAAGGGGGAAGCTGCCGTGAGCATGGGAGGACGCTCCGAGCTGGGGATGGGGCTCCCCACCGGGGCGGGGGTCGGACCCTGCGGCACGGGGGGGCTCCCGGCCCCGGGAAATGAGGGGGTGACGTGCCACCGAGGGTGATGCTCCGTCCCCATCCCTCTCCCCTGCCCCATACCTGGGATGAGCCCCAGGATCTGTCCCCCCCGGTCCCGTTGGGGTCCCCCCCGGCTGCTGGCTGTTCCGATGCTCCCTAATCCGCTTGTTTTAATAGCATTAAATGCTTTTAAACAAACAGGCCCTTCACCTCTGCCTGCCCGGGGGGCGATGCCCCCCCGGGATTCAGGGGAGCTGGCTAAGGAGATTGGAGCGGGATTTGGGAGAGATAAAGGGGCAGGAACCCGGCCAAATCCCAGCCCTGACAGCCAGCCCTGCGGGATCGGTCCCCAACTCTCCCCTGTACCCCCCCGGGGTCCCCGTCCCCCATCCTGGGGGGACCCAGGCATCCTGGCCCCCTGCCCACCCCCCGGCAGGGCCATGGGGACCCCCTGCCCCGATTCGGAGCCCCCCCTCCGTGTCCGTGGTCACCACTCGGCTCCTGTCCCCCTGATCCAGGGGGACCCCAGGAAAACACCCCCGGGGTCCAAGCAGCTCCCGCAGGGCTCCCGGGGACCCCGGGGCCCCACCAGGGACTTGCAAGAGGCATCGAGGCCCTCGCTGATGAGAGATGGAGAACAAACGAGGAGAGGAAAGCAAATTAGGAGAGGAAAAAAACGGGCACGAAGCCTTTCCGTCGCTGGCCGAGCCCTCGGGGGGGGGTCGCAGCCTCCTGCCCTTTGGATCCGCTGCTCTCGGGGCCCTGTTTGCCTTCCCGCTCCAATCCAAATATCCCAAATTGCCCCATTGGCATTTACCCGGCTGCGACACGGGGCCGGGGATGCGCCGCGGCCGCTCGGGCGAGGGAGAGGAGGGAGCGGGGGGGACGAAGCCACCGCCACCCTGTCCCATCGCTCCCATCTCTTTTTTTTCCTGGTTTTTTGGCTGAATCCGGGATCACGCTCAGATCAAATGGGGGGGCACGGGGGGCACCCACCTCCAGGCACCTGCGGCCGAAGGGTCAGGGTTTTCGGCAGCGGTTCCTTCGCCGCCGCTGGGCAGGGACCCCCAAACCTCCCCCCTGCACCCCAACCCTCCGCTCCCCCCTCTCCTTCCCAGCCATTTCTCGCCCCTGCCGGGGTGTAAGCAGATTTACGCTTAACCCATCCCCTCCCTTTATATACCCAGGTGATGCTCCCTGAAAGCCTCAGAGGGCTTCTCCTGCCCAGCAGCTCCCGCCGGGAAGACCCTCCCAGGTGAGTGGGGTGGGGGCCGGGGTCCCCCCCCGGGACCCCACGGGAAGCAGTTGGGGACGGCGACTTTTGGGTTTTTTGGCACTGCCGAACCCCCTGCAAGTGAGAACACGTCCGTCCCCATGAGTTGCAGCGGCGTGGCCTGTCCTGGCCACGTCGGGGAGGTCACGTAGCACCGCAGCATCATCCCCGCGGTGCTGGGTGCATCCCCCCGGTGCTGGGTGCATCCCCCCCCGGCGCTGGGTGCATCCCCCCGGCACTGGGTGCATCCCCCCCCCGGTGCTGGGTGCATCCCCCCCTGGTGCTGGGTGCATCCCCCCGGCGCTGGGTGCATCCCCCTGGTGCTGGGTGCATCCCCCGCCAGTGCTGGGTGCATCCCCCCCCGGTGCTGGGTGCATCCCCCGCCAGTGCTGGGTGCATCCCCCCCCGGTGCTGGGTGCATCCCCCGCCAGTGCCGGGTGCATCCCCCCCTGGTGCTGGGTGCATCCCCCCGGCGCTGGGTGCATCCCCCTGGTGCTGGGTGCATCCCCCCCCCGGTGCTGGGTGCATCCCCCCGGCACTGGGTGCATCCCCCCCCCGGTGCTGGGTGCATCCCCCCCTGGTGCTGGGTGCATCCCCCCGGCGCTGGGTGCATCCCCCTGGTGCTGGGTGCATCCCCCCCCGGCGCTGGGTGCATCCCCCCGGCGCTGGGTGCATCCCCCCGGCGCTGGGTGCCCACCGCCGGGCTCCTCTGCTTTCTGCTGGCAGGCCGGAGGATGCAGTGTGGCTGTCTGTCCCGGGGGCTGCCCGTCCTGCCCGGCTCTTACTGGGCACCAGGTGAGCGCCCAGCGAGCGGGGCGAGGCCTTGGGGAGGGCAGGGGCGAGGGGGCACCCTCAGCCCCCCGCTTGCCTCCCTGCCTGCACCCCGGGCGGGTCCCTCTCTGCAGACCCCCAGCCGCTCCGGGATGGGGCACGGATCCCGCCACCGTCCTCCCCGGAGCTAAAAAGCAGCGGGGAGCGGTGACTTTGGGGTGACGTCCCCCGGTCCCCGGGGAGCCCTAAGCGTGCCCCGCTCGCTCCGCAGGGCTGGCCTTCCCCGACTGGGCGTACAAAGCTGAGTCCAGCCCCGGCTCCCGGCAGATCCAGTTATGGCATTTCATCCTGGAGCTGCTGCAGAAGGAGGAGTTCCGCCATGTCATCGCCTGGCAGCAGGGCGAGTACGGGGAGTTTGTCATCAAGGACCCCGAGGAGGTGGCCCGCCTGTGGGGACGGAGGAAGGGCAAACCCCAGATGAACTACGACAAACTCAGCCGGGCGCTCAGGTGCCGCAGGGGATGGGGGGCACGGGGGGACAGAGCCCTCGCCGTCCCCAGGGACCCCGCGGAGAGGCATCCGCCACCCCGGGGGGACCCCTCGGCTCGCCCGCTCCCAGCCCTCGGTGGGGGTGTCCGTCCGTCCGTCCGTCCACCCGTTAACGCCCCCGCTTTCCCCCCAGGTACTACTACAACAAGCGCATCCTGCACAAGACCAAGGGCAAACGCTTCACCTACAAGTTCAACTTCAGCAAACTCATCTTCCTCAGCTGCCCGCCGTGGGAGGCCCGCTGCCCGTCCTCGCTGCCGGCCGCCGGCAGCCTGTGCCGCCCCGCCGGCGTGCCAAGCCAGGTAGGGGAGCCGGGGGACCCAGCCTGGCCGGGGACACCCCTGGGGACATGCTGCCCTTCGCCGGCGCTGCCACGTCCCCTTTCGTCCCCCCAGTTGGTGCCGAGCGCGCTGCTGAGCCGGCGGGTGCTGGCGGAGCCGCTGGCCTGGCTCCGGTGTCCCCGGCACCCCGACATGCTGGAGAAGAGGGCAGCCGCCACCGGGACCAGTAAGTGTGGGGCCAGCGGGGCTGTGGCGTGGCAAGCGCCGGCACCCAGCACGCCGCTGCCTGCACAGGCAGGGGATGCATCGGGGACAGGCAGGGCTCGCTGCCTGCAGGCAGGGCAGGGGGCTGCAGGGCGGTGGAGAGCAGCGGGTGCCGGGGCTTTTGTGGGTGCAGGGGCACGGCGGGGCTCCGGGCCCTTGGTGCCGGCAGGAGGGCCCTTGGTGCAGGCAGCAGGGCCCTGCCTGCAGCCCCGGCGCAGGCAGGGACGCCGTTGCCGGTCCCACAGCAGCACCCAGTGGCTGTGGCCGGGAGAGAGGACGGGGGCACCCACCCGGAGGGTGCTGAGGCCAAGGGAGAAGGGACCGGCCGGAGCACCCCGGGGTGCTGCCCGTCACCCCGGCTCGGCCGTGCCGTACGGTGCCGCCGCCGGCCACGCTCACGGCGCTTCCCATCTCTTGCTGCCCGCAGGCCTCGGCTCCGCGTCCCCGCCATGCCTGGGGGGCTCCTGCTGCCGTCTGGGGGTCCCGGAGGAGCTTCCCGGCCTGGCTACCTTCCCCCCGCCGCTGCCAGCCCTGGGCCACCCAGCACCCATCTGGGCCACCTTCCCCAGCCACCTCCTGGCCGCCCCCAGCCGCCCCCCGCCGCTGCTGGCCCCCCAGCCGGGGGTCCCTGCCCACGCGGGGCCCCCCACATCGCTGCTCCTGCACCCCGGCTTCGCGCCCCGAGCCTTCCCCGGGCTCCCGCTCGTGGCCAGGGGGCCGGTGCCCGAGCCCCCTGCATCCCGGCCAGGGGAGGAAGGCGAGGAGGAGGAAGGCCGGCGTGGTGCCAGCGCTGCACAGAGCTGCCCTGGGGTGAAGCTGGAGTTCAAGGACAAAAGTGGGGTGCTCCCGGCCAGTGGCTTGGCACCCCCCCGGCCCCCCGGCTGGTCCCTCCAGCCACCCTAGGGTGGGCTGCGCGTTGGGGGGGCAGCCATGACACCCCCTCGTCCCCCCCATCCCAACCCCGCAGCACCCCGGGAGGTGGCCGACATCCCCAGTGCCGCCCCCGGGGTCCGGCTGAGCCCCCCGCGGGGTTTGGGGTGCCCCTGCGGACCCCCCCTGGCCATCAGGTCCCTGCCTGCAGGCAGCTGCCTGTACAAAGGGCAGGAACCAGTCCCCCCCCAATAAACCAGTTTGCAGAGAGGGGTCTGGCTGTTCTCACCCCGGGTGGCACCCCAAATCTGGTGGCACCCCGAAGCCTCCATCGCGGTGTTCACAACCTCAAGCCCTCCCCAAGGGGTGGCAGACGGGATTTCGGGGGACGGCGGCGCGGGGGGATGCAGGCAGGACAGGGTGGCCCCCCAAAAAGCCGATCTGGCCCCGGGGGGCAGTGGGAGGCTGGGAGCCGGTTCGGGATTTGGGGGGGATGAGCCAGGCGGCCTCCGCTCAATCCCAGGGATTTCCGGAAAACGGCTCATTTTCATTTTCGCTTTTCCATGGTTTTCTGCCTTGGGAAGTCTGCAGGGGCAGGGGCAGGGGAAAGCACCTCGCTCGCCTTTTTGGGGACCCCCTCTGTCCTCCCCTCGTGGCACAGGGCACCCGTGGGGGGGCTCCAGGGGAGGTGAGGGTTTGGGGGGCTCCCCGTGGGGCACCCCTCAGTGGGGTGTCGGCGGGTGAGCCCCCACGTCCCCTCCGAAGCCTTGTGCCCCCCAAATCCCGGCTATGGCTAAGGGCTCCCCCATACCTGGGGTACAGGTGGGACCCCTGTACCGGGGCTGTATCTGTGGGTCCCTCCACCCCTGGGTGTCCCCATGGGTCCCCCACATCCACGCCGTCCCCATGGGTCCCCACGCACCCAGGTGTCCTTGTGGGTCCCCCCACATCCATGCTGTCCTCATGGTCCCCCACGCCCAGGTCTCCCCGTGGGTCCCCCCACATCCACGCTGTCCCCATGGGTCCCCGCACACCTGAATCTCCCCGTGGGTCCCCCCTTCCCATCCACGCTGTCCCTGTGGGTCCCCCCACATCTCTGCTGTCCCTGTGGGTCCCCCTCATCCATGCTGTCCCTATAGGTCCCCCACACCTGAATGTCCCCGTGGGTCCCCCCATCCACGCCGTCCTGGGGTCCCCCACGCCCGGGGTCTCCCCGCGGGTCCCCCCCATCCACGCCGTCCCTGTGGCCCCCCACGCCCGGGGTCTCCCCGTGGGTCCCCCCCATCCACGCCGTCCCCCACGCCCGGGGTCTCCCCGTGGGTCCCCCTCATCCACGCCGTCCCCGGGGTCCCCCACGCCCCGGTCTCCCCATGGGTCCCCCTCATCCACGCCGTCCCCGGGGTCCCCCACGCCCGGGGTCTCCCCGTGGGTCCCCCCATCCACGCCGTCCTGGGGTCCCCCACGCCCGCGGTCTCCCCGTGGGTCCCCCCATCCACGCCGTCCCCCACGCCCGGGGTCTCCCCGTGGGTCCCCCCCATCCACGCCGTCCCCGGGGTCCCCCACGCCCCGGTCTCCCCATGGGTCCCCCTCATCCACGCCGTCCCCGGGGTCCCCCACGCCCGGGGTCTCCCCGTGGGTCCCCCCCATCCACGCCGTCCCCGGGGTCCCCCACGCCCCGGTCTCCCCGTGGGTCCCCCCCATCCACGCCGTCCCCGGGGTCCCCCACGCCCCGGTCTCCCCGTGGGTCCCCCTCATCCACGCCGTCCCCGTGGGTGCCCCCCCGCCCCGCCGGGTGTCCCCGCGGGTCGTGTGTCCCCCCCCCCCCCCGCCTCCACCGCCCTCCTCCCCCGCCGGCGCTGCCCCCTCGGCGGCGGCGGGGGCCGGGCGAGCCCGGGGATTGGGAGCGGGCGTAGGCCTCTCCCTCGGCCCGGCCCCCAGCGCCGCCGGGCGGGTCGGGGGGGGGGGGGGCCGCGCCGCCGCCGCCGCGCCGAGCCGGAGCCGGAGCCGGGCCGGGATCGCCACCGGAGCCGAGGGCGGGTCGGGCCCCGCCGCCGCCGCCGAGGCCGCCGAGGCCGCCGCCGGGCTCCCGGGGATGGTGGCGGCCGGAGCGGGGCGGCGGCTCCCCGCGCCCTGACCGCCGAGGGGCCGCGGACGAGGCACCATGAGCGTGCGGCCTCCGCAGGCCCTCGACAGGTAGGGTGCGGGGCCGGGAGGGCCGGGGGCCGCCGCTCACCGCCGCCTCTGGGCGGCTGTCAGCCGGGGGAGCGGGGCCCGGGGCGGCGGGGAGACCCCCCTCCCCCTCCATCCCCGGCAGCCATAGGGTAAAAGCAGCGTTTTGGGGTGAAACTCTGTGTTTTGGGGAGGGCAGGCTGTGGCCTCTCCGGCTGCAGGGGCGGGGGTGTCTCAGCCCTCCCCGACCCCCCCATCCCGTCCCTCCGTCCCGTCCCGCCGCGATGCTCGGACCAGGCTTATGGTGTCCCCCCCAAAAACCCACCCCAGACCCACCCCGCGTCCCACCGGTGGGAAGATGCGGCCGAAATTAGAAAATGGGGGAAACACCCAGGTTCACCGTTAAATATCTTCTCCCCGGGTGCAGCGTTTTGCCCCAAATAGCCTCAGTTTTAACGTTAATTTCTTCAGCTGGGTTTTTGGGGTGGACGGGGCGTCTTCTCCTCGCCAGGGCTCAGTTCCTGGCAGGTAATTAAGCTAATTAAACCCCAGCGGGATGCGTTCGTCTTCTGCCCCGGGAACGGGGAGCAAGCGACGGGTGAGGGTCCCGCGTGTCCCCCCGCCGTCTCCGGACATCGCGGTCCCAGGTCGGCATCGCTGCCGGCATCTTCCCCGCTCCGTGCACGGGAAGATGGAGGTCCGTGCACGTTTGGGAGCTGGAAACGGGCACCTCGCTCCTCGGCGGCCGGCTTGGCATCCGCGCCCTGGGATCCAAGCAAATCGGCATGGCAGAGGGATGCGAGCTGGGGGAATCAGCCCCAGAAAAGCCTCGTTTACTTTTGGGGTGACTCGAGGGATGGAGGCGGATGGCGACTGCCCTGTCTCGGGGCGAGGAGCTTCCCCATGTCCCTGGCACAGTCGGGCTCGTGGGCCAGGACCCCCGGTCCAGCCGCAGGGATGCGACAGCATCTATTCCACGCAGATCTCGCCCGTTTGTGCCGCCGGCGGGGCTTTCTGCTGAAAACAAGGTTTTCTTTTCGCTCCCCGTGCCCCAGAAGAAGCCGATTCAGGGCGTTGGGGGCGGCTGCGATGCTGCGTCCGCTGGAGGCATCCCTGGCCGACGGCGTTGAAGATGCTCAACGTGGGCTTCGGGCGCATCGGCACATGCTGCTGTGCCGAAAGGTGGTTTGGCGCGTTCGTTGGCAGGACGGGCGGCGGATTTCCACCTCCTTCGTCAACCAGCCCTCTCCCAGTTTAGGGGAAAGAGCGCGCGTGCGAGGCAGGGGCTGGGGCGGAGCACAAAAGCCCCCCGCCACGCTTTCCCTCTCCGTCACTCTTAATTAGCCAGAGAACCCGGCCTCGAGGCCAGCGAGGAGGCTCTGCCTGTTCGCAGCCAGCCCCTCCGCAGCAGAAATTAAGGAGCTGTTGAATTTCGCTCCCATCCCGGGCGGGGAAGCGGCAGGATCAGGTCCCGGCGGCGTGTCGGAGCGGGGCCGTGCCGCGTGAGCCTCGCTGCCCAACTTCCCCGCCTCGGGGAGCTGTGGGGCGTCATTACCGGGCTTAAGACTTCTCTGCTCTTTAAATAGCCGCGGTCTCCTCCGCTCTTTAAGGTCAGGCGCCTGGAGTGCCCCGGCTGAGCCGGGAGTCACTCGTTGCTGGGTGGCACGGCTCTTCGGCAGCAAAAATTACTTGAAAATGGGTCAATGTGAGGACTTTTTCCCCCAAAACACCCCAGCAGCCCCTGCCCAAGCTTTGGGGTGGGCCTAGGGCTTCTGCCCGCTGCTCTCCGCAGCCCATCGATGTCCAGGCAGCCCCCGCGGCAAGTAGGCAGGCTCCCAGGAGAGGCAGACCAGTGCAAACCAGTATAGATCTTCCTCCCCCAGTAGCAGGAGATGCAGAAGGAGCTGTGCGTCACCAGCGAGCGCCGTCCGGCTGCGGGGACGTGACTTGTCCGTGGGTTCAGTCGCCGCTCTCTAACCTCTTGTATTGCCACGGTTTTAATCGTAGAAGGAGCCCGCGGGGAGGCTGGAGGAAAGCGTTTCGAGAGCGGCCGCTCCCGAGCTGCACTGGCGGAAAGAGGCGCGATCTTCCCCGCTGCGGGGTGCGCGGCTTTTAGTTAGGAGGAAGGTTGGGGAGAAAACGTCCCTTCGGGGCAGGTTATTCCATTTCTCGCTCGCTGCTACAGATCTCGCACCCCAAAAGCGCCGTCAGCGCCGGACAAACCAGATCTGCCAGTCTGTGCTTTCCAGGAGATGAGTGGCACCGTTAATGATTACACTGCCCGGCACAAGGAGAGCTTGGGAGCGATTTGGAGCTGCTCACGGTCCTTGCCCGTCTTGCTGCGCGCTCCGGCGGCATTCCCGGAAAAGCTGGGCCTTGCGCCGCGTGTGATCCGCGTCTTCCGTGGTGGGGAATTCGGATCCGGGCTCCGCTCTCCCCGTCGGACTCCCTCCGCGCTCCCATGCTGTGGTTTTCTGGCAGGTGGGGAGGGAGAGGATGGCAAACGCTTTTTAAAACACAGTTTTGCGGGAGGAAAGGGCTTTCGGTGTGCGGGATTGCGGCTGATCTGGCCTAACTTTGCTGGTAGCGGTCGTGATACTTAACATTTATGTAGCAGAGTGCGTGCGCAAAGTGCTTTGCAAACATTATCTAATTAAGATGTAAATACTCGCTCACCCCTTCCTCGCCTCCCGCCTTGGCTCCCGCAGCCCCTCCGTGCTCTTCCCCGGCTCTTGATGGGCTCTGCCAGGCAGAGTGCTCCAATCTCCATCCCTTTTTGGGTCTAATCCTGCTCGGGAGCTCCCACGGCCGCCTCCGGGAGCGGAGCCGGGGTTGTTGAGGGTCTCCCTTCCCCAGCTGCCGGCGCCGTTTTGGGAGAGAGCGGCACGGGAGGACCCCGGCCCAGCGAGCCGGGCAGGCATCGCGGCTGCGAAACCCAACGGATTTTGCGTAACCGACTGGCTGCCCGAAATCACAGCTGTCCCCGCGCTCAGCCTCCGTTCCTCCCCGTGGGGAATAGGCATTGCAAAAATTTGCAGCACACAGACAATTAGAAATGTGGGGAATGGAGTCTGCTGCGCCATTAAACAACCAGGGCCGCTGCGCTCGTCGTGTTAATTTTTTTTTTTTCCCCCATTTAATTAAAAGTCTTAATTTAAACAAAGCTTTTGCAGAATCCCCTGTCTGCTGCAACAAAGTTGCTGGAGGAACCCAGGGATTTAAATTCAGTTTGCTGTGGCGTGGACGCGGGACTTTGCATCTGATTTGCAAAACGAAATTTGCTACCAGCCGCCTCCTGAGGGCTGAGGCTTTGCTTTTCTCCCTTGGAAAAAAAGAAAATAAGCAGAGAGAGAGAGAGAGAGAAGGAAAAAGCTTTGCTGCATAAACCCCAGATGGATCCGGGATGACTCCAGCCTCGTGGATTTGCGGGCGGACGGGCAGCAGCTGCAGGGTGGCTTGGCAGTCGCACATAGCCTGCGTGCCACGGGGACGCGCCGGATCTCGGCCGGCCACCGCGGTGCCGGCGACGCTGCCCCGGCCCTGCCGAACCCCTGGGGTTGGCAGGGCGCTGGCGTTCCCGGCTCTGCTGCCGGGAAGAAAAAGCTGGGTCGCAGCCTGCAAACGCGCCGGGGTCGGCACGGCGGGGATGGAGGCACCGGGCTCTGGATTCGACACCGGCCAGAAGTCCCCGGAGGGCTGCTCTCGTCCCGCTCGTCAGGCGGGCTCTGACGTGCTTTGCCGGCTGGGAGTCGGAAACCTGTTGTGCGCTCTCGTGTGGGAAAAGATGAGAAGCAAACCAGATCTCCTCGGGGACGGGGGGTGTCAGCGCAAGCTGCGTCTGCAGGCGGCCAAAAATGTCGAGAAATGACTTTTTCCCCCCCCCCCTCTCTTTCATTTGCTAGCAACACCCTAGCAAGGTTTAAATCTGCCTCGCCGTGCAAACTTAGAGGCAGACGCATAATTACAAGCTTCCCCGATGCGTCATCGTGCAGCAGTCGACGGGTCGGCCGCCGAGCAGGAGCAGCGGGCAGCTTTGCACCTCAACCCCTCCGTCCCCTGCAGCCGGCCCCGGCGAGAAGCAGGCAGCGTTCCCAGGGGACACGCAGCCCGCTCCCGGAGGGAATGCGGACACGCAGCCCGCTCCCGGAGGGATGCGGAGGGACGTCCCCGGGAGATGCGCATCCTCGGCACGCATCCTCGGCACGGCCGGCTTTCCGCTGCGAGGCTGGAGCCGCTCCAGCGAGAGGAGCGTCGGGGCTGGACGCAGCCAGGCCAACGCGTTTTCCCTCTGCCGTGCCGTGGGGAGGGGGAAGGGGAGGAAGCTGAATCTTTTTTTTTTTTTTTAGCTGAAATTCCTTCCTTCCTGTCCCCAGAATACCAGTATGTGAAACCGTCTGCGGGGCTGTGGCCCGGGAGAGCGGCCAGCGGCAGGGTTTGGCACGGGAGATGTCGGGTAATCCTGGTGCTACCAGCAGTGCAGACCGTATCGTCAGGCTGCGGTGGAAGCAATGACTCAATTGCAAGAGGCATCCCACCAAGACACTGATTTCCCTTTTCAAGTTGTTTTTCTGTTGGTTTTTTTTTTTTCTTTTTCTTTTTTTTCCATATATATTTCTGGTTTTTTGCAACTTCTGCTGCTGCCGGGCCAGCGCTGGCACCACCTGCCTCCCCGCTCACCTCAAAAGGCAGCGGCTTTGCCGGCGCGGGCTCCGGCTGTTGGCAAAACGTTTTCTCTTCCCCGGAGCTGGGATCGCAGGGAGCGGCCGTTTGGAGACCTGGGAGGGAAAAAAATTAAAGCTCCCAGTCTCGGCGAGAGCATTTTGCAAAGCTGGAGGCTGACCCGCTTTGAGGATTTGATCCTGTTCCTCTCTTAATCTTTTAATTGTGGCGTTTGCTCTGCATGGGCTCCCGAGGTGGCAGCGCCTGTGCTGTGCTTTGCTCTTCAGCGTGCGGGATGATTTTATTTTCCTCTTTGGTCGTCTTTTTTTTTTTTTCCCCTTGGCCGTGCCCAGCTCCGCCTGGCTGGGTGCCTCTCGCCGGGGTGCGCGGCGTGCCCTGCCCTCGCTCCCCGCCGTGCTGCCCGCTTCCATCCTGCCTCCATTACAGGCAGCCCGGGCAGAGCATCTTCCTCCCGTCGTGTGTTCGTGACAAGCAAATAGCCGTCATTTAACTGAAAGTAGCCAAAATCGGGGAAAATAACCTCAGAGCAGAAACCTCTGAGGGCAGCGCATAGGATGGGGCTGCAGGTGCCGGTTTGGAGACTGGCACCAGCGCTGGGACTGGGAGAGTCAAGGGCGGTTGCAGGATTCGGGCATCGCGCACGGGCTCTGGAGTTACAGTTTTTTGGAAAACCGGAGGCCTGGTCTTTCAGGGCAGCGAAAGGAGCTTCCCTGGCTGGAAACAGGCGCCGGGGTCAGGCCTCCGTCGAGCTGGCAGCGTTTGGTTTAAAATGGCATGTTTTGGCTCTCTGTAAGTCAATTAGGAAGGAGCTTATGCAAAGCCGAATTAAACTACTCTCTTAGACGGCAATAAGCCAGCGCTGGCCCAGCTCCTTTGAGCAGGATGGAAACGGGCTCCTGCCACGGGCGCGGGGTTGGCATCTCCCTGTGTGTGACTGGTGTCCGACCGGTGGCTCCTGGCCAGGCTGGGGGCTCAACAACGCGTGGTCCTGGCACCGTCGGGCACCGGGCAGCTTCGCCTAACGAAGAGGCTTAACGACTGCCCCGCTGTGCAGCAGCGCCTTAAGTCCTGGCATCCGGGGCGATGCGGAAAGAGGAGCCGATCCTTCCTTGGCCTGGATAAGCAGCGGGTCTGACCTGCCCCAGCGCCCTCCGCCTGGCTGCCGCGTAATCCCGCGGGGTTAATCCTGCACCTTCGACCGACAACGGTGCCGGTCCCCATCCTGGATTGCCTCTGAAATGGAGGGGACCGGTCCCATTCCTGCCCCCAGCTCCTGGGGAAGCTGGTGGGGATGCTTCGGCCGTGTTCCCCCTTCCGCAGTCCCCATCCCAGGCTGCAGCCACGCCCGGGCTCCTTCGTGCCGAAATCCTGGTTTATCCCCAACTTCAGCAAGCGAGGGTTGTAATCGAGTAAATTAGAGGCTGTGGCATAACGGTTGTGCAGGTCGGGTCTCGATTAAGATTGTGCAGGCAACCTTAAATGAGGCGTTTCCTAATATTCATCTCCTGGAGCGGGGAAGGAGCCGGGGAGCTGTTGTGCCTCGGGAACTGGCTATGGCGGCGGGGCCGTTGGGTTTACGCCGCTGCGGGCTCCGACTTTGCCTCCCTGTGGGGTGGTTTTGGGGGGAGACCCTCCTGCTCAGCCCTGCCACGAAGGGCTGAGAGTCTCGCCCGGCTTCGTGGTCCTGCAGTGAAACCGGGCTGGGTTCGCTGCGGACGTTATTTTAGGCAGGTGGGGGCTTGCCAGGGGGGATGCTGGCCCAGGAGACACCCCCGTGCTTCCCCCCGCCTGCCTCCAGGCAGCCCCCCTGCCCGAGGGACGATGCCGGGGGCGAGGCCTCCCCCTCCCCATCAGCCAGAGGAAGGCGCGAAACCTTCGCAGGATTTGCAGCGGCGAAGGCGAATCCCGCCCCGAGCCTGGCGAGCGCTGCGACGCCGTGCCGGGCGCAGGGAGGTGTTTCTGGGTCCCGCCACCCTTCCCGAGGGGTGTAAGTGCGCTGTCGCTCTGCCGTGCGTCACACCTCTGCCTCTTGATTTGTTTGTCTCCTCTTTCCCCCCCTCCCCGCACCGGCTGTCCTCCGGGTGTCCCTTGTGCCACCTCTCACCGCCACCACCCCTGTCTCTGTCCCCGGCAGCCGACCGGGCAGCAAGAGCCAGCCCCACCTGCCCAGGTAAGCGGGGTCAGGGACGGGGCTGCTTGTGCTCTCATCCTGCACCCTCGCTTCATCGCAGCCTTCGGGGTGTAAGGCAGAGACCGGCTGCTCTTCCCGCCGGGAGCACCTTCCTTTTCCCGCTCTTCCCATTGCTTTCCGACCCCTCCGGCCCTGCCCTGACGGGGGAGAGCTGTGGCTGGTTTGGTTGGGAGGAGGAGAGACAGGACAGCGGAGCCGGGCTTTCCTCCCTGGGATGGCGTGGGATCATGGAGGGGCACAGGGAAAGGGAGGCAGCGCTCCAGGGCCCTCGTTTTGTGGATGGAGCTGGATTTGGAGGCAGAGTCAGGCCCCCGAGGAGGGGTAAAGGCTGGGGGCTGGCACGTTCTTCCCTCTGGCCGCAGCTCATGGGTCTCCTGCCCACACACCAAGCCGGCTGGCACCATCTTGTTCAAGCAGTGTTTGCAGGGATGGCTGCCCAGCCTTGACTTCTGCAGACCCCCGTTAGCTGGAGAATAAACTCCGGGGCTGAAAAGGGCCGTGCAGACGAGCCCCCCCTTCCTATCGCGGTCCTTCCAGCACGGCAGCGAGGGGACGTGCTCTGCCCCTTGGGTGCACAGAAAGCCCCAGCCCACGCGCCCGTCCAGCGTCCAAAGCCTTGCTGCAGGACTCGCGAGGCTCAGCGAGAAGGCAGGACTGTAAAGTACCTGTCCGTTGTCTGTCTGTCTTTCTCTCACCCATCCTTCGCTGCTTCACGTCTCTCCTTCCATCAGCCCCATCGCAGCCTGGTAGAGACCTGCCACTGAGCTCCGTCCTGTCTGCGCTGCATGACGCTTCTCTCCCCTCGCCTGCCGCCTTCGCTGCTCTCCCCGAGCCCCGCTCACCCCGGGCAGCCCCCGCCGCTCCTCCCTGCCGGCGAACGCGAGATCTTGGGGTCCTGACCCCAAGCGGGGCCTCTTCTGGGGCTCCCCCCGGAGCCCTGTGGTGGTGAAGGGAGAGGAGCCTTTCCCAAGCTGGTTTGGGGACGGGCAACTGGAGGGACCGGCAGCACTCACCTGTGCTGGCTGCCGTTGCCTTCCAGCTCCGTGCATTTGTTTTTCCGGAGCCCAAGAAGGAGCCGTGGCTGGAGGATGGCTCTGTCCAGCCGTCCCTGGTGCCAGCCGTGGCCGGAGGATGGCTCTGTCCAGCCGTCCCTGGTGCCAGCCGTGGCCGGAGGATGGCTCCGTCCAGCCGTCCCCTTCCCTGACCTCCTCCTCCTCCGCAGGTTAAGCAGCCTGTCTTCCCTGGGTGATTCATCTTCAGAGCGGAGGTCTCCCGGGCACCGCCGCCAGCCCTCCGACTCCTCCGAAACCACAGGTAGGTTTTCCTTCCCCTTCCTCTGCTTCTCTTGCGCTTGAGGACTGCACTTAGTGCCCTGTCCTTGCAGTGCCCTTGGGGACAGGGCTCCTGTGCCCCTTCGCAGCACCCAAAGTCACCCGGCCGAGGCTGCACGTGCCTGGGGAGAGCAGGACCCTTCCTCGGCTGCCGGCGAAGCAGCCCAGCGGGGCCAGGGATGATGCTCCAGCTGCCCACAGCCGGGAGCTCTTCCCACCCTGCCCGTGCCCCCCGGGGCACCCTGTTTTCAGGAGAAGGGGTCCAAGCAGGGACATCGCGCCAGGGGTTCGTAGGGTGAGGAGGAATCAGCTGTGCCCTTGGGGTCTGGCAGCAGGGACCGGGAGAGCCGACAGGAGCCGCAGACCCTGAAACCGAGAGCGGCGGGGGGTCCCCACAAGCCAACCTCGTGCCCCAGGTTTGGAGTCTCACTGGTTGTCCCTCCTCTCCCTCCCCAGGTCTGGTCCAGCGCTGCGTCGTCATCCAGAAGGACCAGCATGGCTTCGGCTTCACCGTCAGCGGGGACCGCGTCGTCCTGGTGCAGTCGGTGCGGCCAGGTGAGAGGGGCCGGCGCTGGCAGCAGGCAGGGCGAGGGCAGGGCGGGCAGGCGATGCCTTGGGGCTCCCCTCACCCCCTCAAAGCCACATCCCTTGGGAGAAAACATGGGAGAAAGGGGTTTTCCTTCCTAAGCGTTGCCGGCTTGGGGTCTCGCTACGGCATCAGCCAGGATGGGCAGGACACGATTGCTGGGGGGGGAAGGAAGGCAGTTTTGGGGGGAGCGTTTTGGGGAAGCTCCCCAAACCCACCGTGCTCTCCCCGCTCCTCGTACAACCCGGGGAGCTGCCGACGGCGGGTGGGTGGGGAATTCCCTTTTGTAGCCCTGGGTAAACACAGCTTCAGCAGCTCGCTGCTCTTGGCGCTGTGCTGCAGGAGACGCTGCCGGTTTTGCTGTATAATGACTTTGCGGGGTGGCAGGGCTTGGAGCAGCAATTTAAATAGACAATGAGCTGCTTATTTTACAGCGGATGTTCCCACCTCCTCCCCCTTCCCCCCCTCTAGCCCGAAAGCCAGGAAAAATGAGAATATAGGAAAGGGAAAACGCTGCGAGTTTCAAGGGCAGGTTAGCGCCGGAGTGCCTCTCTCCTGCAACTGGAGCCATGTGGGGAGCCCCCGCATCGGCCCCCTCACCCCGGGGCTGCCTGGGGGGACGGGGATGAGGTCCTCAGGTGCAGGACAGCCCGGAGTCCCGTCCCCCCTCTCCCCACTCACTTCATTTGCCAATAACGAGACCGTTAAAGCCCAAAGAATCCGAACAATCCGACGTACTTTCCACTCTCGGAGCTCGCTGCCGTGTCTCAGGCCCTTGGCTTGGAGTTGAACCTAATGGAAACATTTTCCTCTTGGTTTTGGCTTTAAGAAAAGTGAATTTTTCATGTATTCCAACCTCGGCAGCTTTGTTAAAGAGCAGGCAGGGGGAGAGGAGGCAGAGCAGCGCTGTTCTTCCTGGGCCCCGCTCCTGCCTTTGGATCCAGGCACGTGGTGGCTCTCTAGATGTGTCGGAGCCAACCTGGATGGTGGGAAACAGGTTGGGGCCCCCTCTTCCATCCCGAGACGGATGGAAAAGGCTGGGGTCTGGCTGGGTGAGCAGAGGAGGGCTTGTCAGGATGAGCTGTGAGCTGAATGCCTGCTGGGTGTTGTGCGTAAAGCACCCAAGGCTTGGTCACCAGCCTTGTCCCGTGGGGAATACGTGCCTGGTGGTCCCCGTGTCCCGCCCCGGCAGGACGATAGCTGCACAGACTGTGCCAGGACGAGCTGGGACCGGCGGGAGGGGAGCCCCTGGCTCCATCTGCGGCCCCTCCGGCCCTCCTGACGCCTGTCTCTCCTCCCTGTGTCGCAGGAGGGGCAGCCATGAGAGCTGGGGTGCAGGAGGGGGACCGGATCGTCAAGGTGAGCATCCCCGGCCGTTGTCCCCGCCGCTTCTCCGCGCAGGGCCGCGCGCCCCGCTCCCCCCCGCCAGCCTGTCTGACCCCCTCTCTCCTCTCCCAGGTGAACGGCACGATGGTGACCAACAGCTCTCACCTCGAAGTGGTGAAGTTAATCAAGTGTGAGTATGGCAGCGGCTCCTTCTCACCCCGGGGGACCCGCGGTCCCGGTCCCCGCCGGCTGGCTGCTCTGCACGGCCACCTCGCTCCATCGTGCCCGGGCTGCTGGGGATGCAACGGGAGGAGGCAGCGCGGGTGCGCAGGAGCGCGGGCGTGCAGGAGCACGTTGCCATTGGGCTATTAGGGAGATGGGTGGCAGCCAGCCCCTACCTCTTGCACCCCCAGGGTGACGGTTTGCCCTGTAGCAGGGTCTGAAAAAGACAAATCGGTGTTTATAACCTCAGTCACGAGCCTTGCAACATGGAGAGGGGCGCCTCATTCCTCCCCAGCCTGGGAGGCCACAGGATCCCACCCAAGGGCAGGTCTTGATTCTTGGGAAAAGATGGGAAAACCTGTCTCGGTGCTTCCAGTGCGTGTTTGCAGGGCAGGCCAGGGTAGCTCCTGCCACGGCAGAGGTGGCCTCGCTGCTTACAGGGACAGGGCCGTGCCCACCCCGGTGCCGTGGGGCCCATCGGATCTTTTAGGTTGAGAGAGTGAATAATGGAAGTCTTTCTCACCCTCCCTTTCCCACTCCCAATTTTTTCCAGCCGGTGCCTACGTCGCTCTGACCCTCCTGGGCTCTCCCCCTCCTTCGGTGGGGCTCTCCAGTTCTCAGCAAGACGTGAGCGCGGCGGGGGCTCCCCGCATCACCCTCGCCTGTCCCCCACCGCCTCCTCCACCGCCGCTCCCTCCGCCGCAGCGCATCACCGACCCCAAGCCCCTGCAGGTAGCAAACCGCGCGGCTTTCCCACCCAGCCGTCCACGCTGCCGCGCTGCTCTGTCCCCCCACCGCCCGGCACGGCGGGCGGGAGGAAGGCAAAGCTCAGCCCTCTTTGCATCCATCCGAAATTGCAGGACCCTGAAGTCCAGAAGCACGCGACGCAGATTCTCCGGAACATGCTGCGGCAGGAGGAGGCAGAGTTGCAGGTACGCCGGTGGCGCGGCTCTTTTCTTCTGTGGAGCCGCGGCAGAGCAGCCCTCGGTGCTGCCCCGGTGCTGCCCCGGCTTCCCGGCCCTTGCAACACCCAGTGACCTGCGCACGCTTCAGCCCATCGTCCCACCGACCTGCTCAGCCCCGATTCCTCGGGGCCGGTGGGATGGGGCTTATGGGGTCGGGGCCGGTGTGAGCGTCCCTCTCATCTCTCCGCTCAGCGCTTCTACGAGGCATACAGCCGAAACCCTGCCACCGCGGTGGAGGAGCAGATCGAGGGAGCGCGCCGGCGGGTCAGCCAGCTGCAGCTCAAAATCCTCCAGGAGACTGGTGGCTCCATGGTACGTGAAATTAGTGGGGTTACCCCTGGTTCAGGGGTCCTGCCATCCTCCCGGCTCCCTCCGAGCCTGGCTGGAGCCTGGGGAGACCCTCCCGAGGCAGCGGGCACAGCGGTGGAGGCATCCCTGGTTTCCAAAACCTGCTGCAGTGGGAGCTGCTGCAGCTGGCCGGTCCCTGGCCCCGCGTCCCGGTGTCCCCACGTACCGGGGAACATCCCACCGGTCCAACACAGCTCCTCGTGTTGCAGGATTCGGGGCGGCTGTGCGGCGACACCGGCTCGGGCGGTTTCAGAGTGACGGAAGGTGAGTTGTGCTGGCGGCTTGGACCGTCCCCACGTCCCCATCTCCTGACCACAGGGGTCAGATTCTCTCCTCTGCTCCCAGGACGCCTCTCCCTGGACTCGCAGGATGGCGACAGCGGGTTGGAGTCCGGGACGGAGCGGTTCCCCTCCGTCAGCGAGGTGAGAGCCGGGTCACTGCGGCCGTGGGGAGCCCACCCCAACTTCTCCTGGGCCCTGGGAGCGGGGAGGAAAGCCCAGGTGGATGAGTCTGTGCCTCCTTAGGAGTCGAGGACCGGCCGTTGCAATCGCAATTATTTGTTTGCCATCTGAAGAAGCCGAATTTCTTGTAATGTGGTCTTGACTCTGAATTTCTTGGGCTTGTAATGCTTAGCCTGGCATGACTGCCCCAAAATGAAGGGTACCCCCAGGTTTCTGGCTTGTGGTCCTAATTTTAAAGTTTTTCTCTTGGCCCTGGAGGGGTTTTGTGGTTTCCAAGTTCCCTGGGCCCGTCTCCCTTATGGTCTCTGACCTGGAAACTGCTGTCGAGATGGCCCTGAGTGCCTCTGCCGGCTGGGGGAGCGGCGGCGGCAGCCCCCGGCGTGGAGCCTGCCCGTCCCCGTGCCCCGCGTCCCCTGACGCCTGCGCTGCCGTCCCGAGCAGATCTCCCTGAACCGCAACTCCGTCCTCTCCGACCACGGCCTGGACAGCCCGCGAACGTCCCCGATCATCACCGCCCGCCTCTTCCAGCACCACCGCCGGCAGGGCTCCGACACCCCCTTCGCCCCCTCTGCCGAGCAGGTGGGCTGGGGCCGGGTGGGGGGTCCCGCTGCACGGCCAGGGCGGCGGATGGGTGCTCGACCCCATCAGACGTGGTCCAGGCCTCCCTCGGGAGCTGGCGGGGTGGGTGCTGCAGGGAGGGCGAAGGTGTCACCCCAAAGCCGGGTGCCTGGCTCCTAACTCTGTCCCCTCTCCCTGGCAGGGCTTGGACCGGACAGGACAACACCTCATCATCGGGCCGGAGGAGGATTACGACCCAGGATATTTCAATAACGAGGTAACGGTGTCCAAAGGGTTCTTGGCTTTTGTCCCGTCTCCTTAGGGGACAGGGCTGTCCCCCTCCCACGCGGGTCCCTTTGCGGGCCCCCGTGCCCTGGTGGCATTTAGAAATCCTCCCAGGGGACACCCAGGGACGGGCTGGTCCGGGGGAGGCGAGTGCCCGGCTGGGGCGAGGAAAGGGGTGTGGGAGCTGGGGATTTACCCCGGTGCTGAGCTGTGGGACGGGCCCGAACCGGAGGAGTGAATTCCTTTCCTTCCTAACTGGCTCTTTCTCCTGTGGTCCCTTCTCTGCGCAGTGCGACTCCCTCTTCCAGGACCTGGGCAAGCTGAAATCCCGGCCGGCGCATCTGGGGGTCTTCTTGCGTTACATCTTCTCCCAGGCAGATCCCAGCCCCCTGGTAAGGGACCCGCCGGCGTCACCGGCGCAGGCACCAAGCGGGGCCGGGGTGGGATGCAGACAGGGCGGCCTCTTTGGCACCGTCCCCTCCTCCGGGCGAGCGCAGGGTGCTGCTGGTTTGCTGAGCCCATCCGCAAAGCTCTGTGCTGTCCTTCTGCCAGAGGCGAAGGCGGCTGCCTGAGGCGAAGGCAGCTGCCTGCACCCGCCTGGTCTCCGGCTGCCTGCTGCAGGCAGCTGCCAGCCAGGGGTTCCCAGAGCTGCCTGTGCACATGAGAGGGAAACACAGGGTAGGGTTACACTTCCTCCCCTTCCTCCAGGCGTGGCACGGTGGGGTGCTGCCCTCCCCAGACCCCAGCGATCGTTTCCTGTTTCATGGCCGTACGGGCGCCGCTTTACCGACTCCTTTCACCTCCCTGCTTCTAAACCTTCCTCCTCCTTCACCGCCCACCTCCGCTCTCCCCTCCTTGCAGCTCTTCTACTTATGCACGGACGTTTGCCAGCAGACGCCCGCCAAGGATTCCCGGGTCTTGGGGAAGGACATCTGGAACATCTTCTTGGACAGGAACGCGGTAAGGGCAGGACTCGGCCGTGAGCCTGCAGAGGAGTCCTTGTCCCTGCAGGGGATCAGCTGGAAAGCCAGCGTTGGGTGTCGCATCCCTTGCGGGGGGATGGTTTTTTAATGGTGTTTTTGCCACTGACATTGCTTTGTTGCTGCTGGTTCCTCTTCATCGGTACAAGCAGTTGCATAAGGCGTGTACCCACCCGTTGCACAACTGCAGCTTCCCCGGTGCCTGAAAGCTCAGCGCAGGCGGGAGAGCAGGGTCCTGGCAGCGAGGACGGGGCTCCAGGCGCTCCCGTTCGTGCTGCTGGGGCCCAGTGCCCGCTCGGAGGGAGCGGGGTCCCACTGTGCTGCTCCGGAGGGGGCTGGGTGTCGGGGGCTGGGATGAGGGCTGGGCGCTTGGTGTGCGAGATCCCCAGCTCTCGCTTCTCCGGCTGCAGAAGCTGCCACGGGGCGATGGCGCGGGAGCACAGGGCACCCTCTTTGCGCTGGCTTGAGCGTGGCTCTGGCGTCTGCGCCGCATCCCCAGCTCCTTCCAGCCCTGCATGGGGAAAATGAACTGGTGCTGAGCCGTTCTTCTGTTCTGCCTTCCCTCCCCAGCCTCTGCGAGTGAAGGTGTCTGAGCAGCTCCTGGTTGAGATCGGTGAGTGCGGGGCTCCCGGGTTGTGTGCCGCGGCCCAGGGCCTGCCGCAGCACCCGCAGTCGGCACGGCCGGCGTCACCAGCGCCTTCGCCCTGAATAAGGGCTGTTATTAGGATGCCAAATCAGGATCCCAAAGGATTTCTGCAGGGCCTGTTGCCCTCTTAGAGAGGATGTGCTGCGGTTTGGGACTGGGGCTCCTCAGCTCTTCCCCAGCTCCGTCCTGGTGGTCCCAGGGGTCTTGTTATGGGCAAGTGTCTCAGCCTGGGTGTGCAAAATGGGAGACAGGTTGTCCCAGCCTGGAAACCACCTAGCAAGGGGGCTGCGCTCTGGCAGGGGGAGGCCAGCAGAGAGGCTCTGAGGATGCCAGAAGATCCCTTTGGCCCTTCCCTGCGTGCTGAGCGTGGTTGGTGACACTGACTCTCCTCTCCCGTCCCCAGAGACTCGCTTGCGGAATGGGGACGATGTTCGAGCCGCCCTCTTTGAAGCTCAGGAGATGGTGATGCCCGAGATACAGGAGCAGATCCAGGACTACAGGTAACGTAGAGCCCGCAGAGCTCGATGGGCTCCTGCCCGTGCGGGTGACCGGGCTCCTGGCCCTGACCCTTGTCCTCCGCAGAACAAAGCGCACCATGGGCCTGGGGAGTCTGTACGGGGAGAACGACCTCCTGGACCTGGACGGGGATCCCCAGAAGGAGCGGCAAGTGGCCGAGAAGCAGCTGGCCCAGTTGGGCGACATACTGTGAGTGCCGGGCTGCCACGGAGGCTCCCTGCCCTGCATGTGGGGGAGCGCCTCTCTGCCTGGATTCGGGGCGAGGACGTGGGGAAGGGGATCGGACACAGGCTTAGCTCTGCTCCTTGATCCTGCTTGAGCCACACGTTTGCCGTTGGAGGTGGGAAGGAGAGTTTGGAGCAGGCGGTGGGTGCGGTGAGGGGCAGGGGGCACGGCGGGATGGGGGGCTCGGTGCTGCGAGCGCCCTGCTTGCAGGGGGCTGAGTAGAGGAGCCTGTTCCAAACAAGTTCTTTTATCCCTCCCTGTCTCTTTCTCCAGGTCAAAATATGAAGAGGACAGGAGGTGAGTGGCCCTGGGGCACAGGGGAAGCGCGTCCAGGTGCGACTGCCTTACAGTTGTTAGCTGAGGAGGCAAAAGGAGAGGAGTCGCAGGAGCGTCCCCTTCCCGTGCTGGCCTCTGGCACCCTCTCCCCGTGCCAGCCGTGTCCCCGTGGGCTCTCAGGCCGGCCCTGGGGAAGGGTGAACACTTACCTCGGGGTCCTGGTGCGCTGGGTGCGGCCCGCTGCCAGCCCCTGCCGCCCCAGCTCGCCCTCCTGAACTACTTCTTGCCTTTCCTCACTTCTACCTTGCCTGCGTCCCCGCCTGGGCATCCTCTCCTGCCTGGGAAGGGACGGACCCTCTCCCCCCAGAGCCCCACGGGTGTCCCGGCCTCCCCCGTCGTCTCCCCTTGCCTGCGGTGCCCTGTCCTGGTGTCGGATCTCCAGCCTCACGCTCTCCTCTCTTCCAGCTCCCCCATGGCCTTTGCCCTCAGCACGTATATGAACCACACAGGCATCCGCAGCCGGGAGCCCCGGGTGGCCGGCACCAGCGAGAAGGCCCAGTCCCTCCCGGACAGGGACAAGTGGCTGCCCTTCTTCCCCAAGACCAAGAAGGTGGGTGGCTTGCTGGCAGCCGCTCCTCTGCCTCGGGGCCAGGCTCTTGCTGCTGGATCTTTCGAGGCAACGCAGGGAGGGCTTCTCCAGAGATCCCCATCTCTCCCCGTGCCTTGGAGAGCCACTTAGCGTCGGGATCCTGGCGCCATCCCTTCCCCGACGGCTCGTGCCGCAGCATTCAGCCGGCGCGGTGAAGGTTGGGGTCCGCGCGGCGACGTGTGTTTTTATCAGCGCTCCTCTCGGGTGTCCCAACAGAGCAGCAGCACGAAGAAGGACAAGGATGCCATGGAAGACAAGAAGCGCAACCCCATCCTCAAATACATTGGGAAGCCCAAAATCTCCTCCCAGAGCAGTGAGTATCGGGACCTTCTGGGGTGCTGTACCCACCAGCCTCCCTGCTGCCTGGAGGAGATCCACAGCCGTCTGCGTGCCCGGGGCCGTTGGGTGGCTTTGGCACCCGTGGGACTGCCGTTCACCCGGTAGCAGGCACTTCGCATCCGCCACCCTCCGCTCTCCTCCGGCCGCTCGTTGGAAACCTCCTGTCTCAACCATCCGTGCTCCCGCGTGGCGTTGAGGGGAGAGGGAAGGGAGCAGAGCCGAGCTCTCCCCGCAGATTTATCTTGCGTATCCCGTCCTGCAGGCTTGCAGGCTGCCCGCTGTGTCGTAAAAGTGCTACAGCTCCTGGCAGGGCTGAGGTGGTGGAGAGCAAGTGTGTACGTGTGCGTGTGTGTGCACACGTGTGTGCACACGTGCGTGTGCCCGTGTTCCTCTTCCTCCCCTTCTGCTTTCAGTTCTCATGCCGTTAGCTCACGCATTCCCTCTTTGCCTCCTTCGTTGCTGAAATGCAGGATTGATTTGACATCTCATTTTTGTTTTTCCTTTCAGCATTTCATGTCCCTTTGTCCCCCGTTGAAGGTAAAAGGCCTCTCTTTCTGTTTGCCATTCACTTCATGCGCTTAGTTTTATTTTGTCCCCCCGAGGTACCCCAGCGTTGTTGCACCGGGTGTCGGGGTGGGCTCGGATGGGTGCCGTGGGGGCCGGGAGGAGGGCTGCCCGTGGCAGCCGGCTGTTCCCATCCCGCGCTCGGGCATCCCGGGTGCCCACTCGGCACATCTCCCCGAGGAGGCTGGCAGCCGGCCTCGGGGAAGCCCCTCGGGTGAGCGGTCATGGTGCGGCCTTCGCCTCCGCAGCCCGAGCTTCGCCGGGCAGACGGCCGAGGCCGCGGTGCCACGGGGTGGGCAGCAGCACCAGCATCTCCCGCCTGGCCGCGCACAGCCCGCTCTCACCGGGGTTGCTTCCTTGCTTTCGCCTCCGCAGCCCGAGCTTCGCCGGGCAGACGGCCGAGGCCGCGGTGCCGCGGGGTGGGCAGCGGCACCAGCATCTCCCGCCCGGCCACGCACAGCCCGCTCTCACCGGGGTTGCTTCCTTGCTTTCGCCCCAGCAGTCAAACCCGGCAATGTGAGGAACATCATCCAGCACTTTGAGAACAACCAGCATTACGAGAGCCAGGAGCCCGGCACCCAGCGTCTCTCCACCGGCAGCTTCCCCGAGGACCTGCTGGAGTCGGACGGGTAGGGCAGGGGGACGCGTGGGGGGCAGCCCCTGCTCTCGGGGGTCCCACGGCCGTTTTTGGTGGGTTTGCCTGCGCAGGGACGTCCCTGCCTGTCCCACCAGGCTCAGCTTGTTCTCGGCTTTGTCTCCCTGCTCCAGTTCCCGTGCCGAGGTCAAGCTGGGCCGCTCGGAAAGCTTGAAAGGCCGGGAGGAGATGAAGAAATCCCGGAAAGCGGAAAACGTGCCTCGGTCCCGTAGCGATGTGGACATGGATGCCGCAGCCGAGGCCACAAGGCTTCACCAGTCGGCATCGTCTTCCGCTTCCAGCCTGTCCACAAGGTGGGAGACGCCGTCCCAGCCCCGGCAGGGAGGACCTGGGTTCCCCTGGGCTTGTTTGGCTTCAGAGGGGAGCTGGGACGGCCGGGGGTCTGAAAGCTGAACCCCTTGGGCTGAGACGCTGCCTCTTGGGAAAGCTTTTGCCTGTGGGTGAAGGCCAAGCAGCAGCCGCACAGCGCAGGGTGGTCCCAGCCCCGCTGCCTGCAGAGCCTCCTGGCCGACATTTGCCGGGGAAAAAACCGAGAGAATTGGGCTTTAATTCCCATTTGTGCCCCAAAGCCCTCTCGCAGCCGGTAGCCCCGGACCCACGTCCGGAGGGGCTTATGGAAACACTGCTGGGTGCTGTCCCACGGGGTGCAGCGATGGGAGGAGAGGGGCCAGGATGTCAGGACATGAGGGTGACTCTCCCATTCCTCCCCAGGTCGCTGGAAAATCCCACCCCCCCGTACACGCCGAAGATGGGACGCAGGTGAGTGGCCCAGCCTCGGTCTCTGCCATCTCTACCGCACCGCCTCGAGCCGGCCGGGGTCCCTGGGGCCAGTCTTCCTTCAGAGCAGGACGGTCACTGTAGGGGTGTGCCGGGGCTGTGCCCCCGTTTTGGGGGTAGAGGGGCTCCATCTCTGCCTTCCTAGCTTTTCCCTCCCCGTAAGCAAGCCATGACAGAGCACAAGGGAGGTGATGCCCAGCGCTGCCCCGGGAGGGAGTCCCCCGTTAGTTCTCCATCCTCCTGGGGCGAGGGGGCACCTCTGTTCCCTTGTGTCTCACGCAGGAGCTTAAAGGACCTATATAGATGTCTGCTGGGGGACCTAGTCTTTTAGCTCAAGAGTCAGAGGCTTGTACTTCTTGTGCTGAAGGCCCCGGGTTCAAGCCGAAATAGGGCCCAGGTAGATATTGGCTGTACTGGGAGCTCTGCGGGGTGGGCTGGCTGGATGCGGGTGGCTGCAGAGTACTCCCACCGCCGCCTTTCACCCTCCCAGGAGCATCGAGTCGCCCAGCCTGGGTTTCGGCGTGGACTCCTTCCTGCCTCATCTGCTGGAGGACGAGCAGGGCCAGCTCTCCGACCTGGAGCCCGAGCTGGACTCCCAGAACTGGCAGCACACGGTCAGCCGGGAGCTGGTGGCCAACCTGCCGCAGAAGGAGATCGACCGGCAAGAGGTGATCAACGGTAAGGAGCACGGGGCATCCCAGGGACGCGAGGGACCCCCCCGGCAGCGCGCCCCAGCACCGCAGGGCTTCCCTGGGCGCTTCTCCACCCCCGTGCCTTTCGCACAGAGCTCTTTGCCACCGAAGGGTCTCACCTCCGCATCCTCCGAGTCCTCGACCTCCTCTTCTACCAGCGGATGAAGAAGGAGAGCCTGCTGTCCCGGGAAGAGCTGGCGCTCCTCTTCCCCAACCTCCCTGACCTGATAGAAATCCACAGTAAGCCTCTTCACGCTCGGATCCTGCCCTCCCCTGGAAATACCCCCCTGCAGTGGGAGCAGAGGGTGGCCCACGTGGCCCGCGCCTGCCCGGTGCTCCTGCGTGCTCACCCACCATTCAGACCAGCCCTGCTGGTGGCATCGTACCGTCTTGTTGCTCCGTCCTTTCCTTTCCCTCTCCTGGGAGCGATCCAGAGCCTGTTTTTTCTGGGCTCTGCCAATGCCCGTGTCTGGGACGCCTGGTCTGTACCCAGCCCTTGGCGTAGCACGGTTTCAGGACACGCTTTCGGTGCCACGCTCGACACGCTGCGTCCGTGATGGCAGCAATCGAAGCCCGGTCGGCTCTCAGCCCCTCCTGCCTGCACCCGTGCCGGAGAGCCGGCAGGGACCCTCCGGGGCAGGCAGCTCAGCGGGTGCGGGCAGGGACGAGCGGTGGGTGGCCCCGGCGCCCCGTTCACGTGAGTCCTGTCTGTCTCTCGCATCCTCGTTTAGATTCTCTCTCCGAATCCATGAAGAAGCTCCGGGAAGAAGGACCAATCATCAAAGAAATTGGGGATCTCATGCTGTCTCGGGTAAGGGGTGGTGGGGACATCTTCTTGTCCTCCAGCGTGGAGGGGCTGACGTCTCTAAGGGGAGGTGGAGGTGACCCCGCTGTCCTCTGGCCGTGGCTGCGCTCGGAGCGGACGAGCTCGGGGAGACGCAGGGCTCAGGGCCGAGGCTGGGGGGTGCCTGAGCCCAGTTCTCCCCTGCACCCCCCCAGTTCGACGGCCTGGCCAAAGAGGAAATCCAGCAGGTCGCTGCTGACTTCTGCTCTTACCAATCCATCGCCCTAGAGCTGATCAAAACCAAGCAGCGCAAGGAGACCCGTTTCCAGATCTTCATGCAGGTTTGTCCCTCTCCGGGGCCGTTCCTCGCCCTGGTCCTCCCCTGGCTTCCCCTGATCCCACCTCGGGGCTTTCATCCTCTTCCCTCTGCCCTAGGAAGCAGAAAGCAATCCGCAGTGCCGGCGCCTGCAGCTCAAGGACTTGATCATCTCCGAAATGCAGCGCCTGACCAAGTACCCGCTGCTGCTGGAGAACATCATCAAGCACACCGAGGGTAGGGGCTGGGGGGGCAGCGGGGGCTCGTCCCCAGCCTCGCTCGGCTGCGTGCTCCCGTCTCCAGCACGTCCTTCGGCTGGCAGGAGGCGATCGCTTTCTGCCGTAGGGCTCCTGCCGCTCTGTTGCCATCCAGAGCAAAATCCCAGGGCGGTGGGGAGGACGTGCTGCCTTTCCCGCAGAAAGAGCCGGGCCAGGAGGGTCCTGGGGGTGGGAAAATCTCCCTCGTGTCAGCAGGGAGCTCTGGGCCACGGCGTTTCGTGCCCAGGATGCGGCCGGGAGCCTGTCCGAGCGGGACAGGGACAGCCCCGTCTCCCCTGGGTGCTGCTGACCCGCTCTCACCTCTCTGCCATCCCAGCGGGCACCTCGGAGCACGACAAGCTGTGCCGAGCCCGGGACCAGTGCCGGGACATCCTCAAGTACGTGAACGAGGCAGTGAAGCGAGCGGAGAACCGGCACCGGCTGGAGGGCTACCAGAAACGGCTGGATGCCACCTCGCTGGAGAGGACCAGCAACCCGCTGGCTGCCGAGTTCAAGGTAGCTGCAGCTCCTGGGGGGCTGGCGGGGGGCTGCCTGGCCCCAGCCCACGCTCACCCACCGCCCTCGCCTTCCCGCAGAGCCTGGACCTCACCTCCCGGCGCATGATCCACGAAGGGCCACTCACCTGGCGCATCAGCAAGGACAAGACTGTGGGTACGGGACTGGGAGCGCTGGGAGGCCCCCCCCTGCATCCCCAGCATCCCCCAGGATGGGGGCGTTTTACCTCCAGCCCCAGCAGCGTTACAGGGACCCCCTTAGCCCCCGCTTTGCCGCATCTGCCGGGCCATCGTCCCTCCTGGCTGCAAGGAGGGAGCTTCCACCTGGCTTGTGAGCGCATCCCTGGCTGAGCCTCCGCTCTCTGGCTCTTCTCCCCCCCCAGACCTGCATGTGCTGCTCCTCGAGGACCTCTTGGTGCTGCTGCAGAAGCAGGACGAGAAACTGGTGCTTAAGTGCCACAGCAAGACGGCGCTGGGCTCTTCGGACAACAAGCAGACCTTCAGCCCCGTCCTCAAGCTCAACTCGGTGCTTATCCGCTCCGTGGCCACAGGTAGGGAGAAAGGCTGGCAGCGAGGACGGCCCGTCCTCGGCCACGTCCCACTGCAGTGACAGCCGTGCCAGTGGGTTGGGTTAAAGCCCTCGCCGTGCTCTGACCTTCCTCGTCGCTCTTGGTCACCCCCCTGCAGATAAACGAGCCCTCTTCATCATCTGCACGTCGGAGTTGGGACCCCAGATCTATGAGCTGGTGGCGTTGACCTCCTCCGAGAAGAACACGTAAGGCTCGGCGGGACGGGTCCCGGCTGCGCCGGGCAGCGCCTGCCCGGGGCGGGGGCTTCTCTGGGGGGCAGCAGCCCCCCCAGGAGCTGACGAGGGGCTCTGGGCCGGGCAGGTGGATGGAGCTGCTGGAGGAGGCGGTGCAGAGTGCCACGAGGAACGCCACCTTCCCCCCCAAGCGCCGGACGCCGGAGCCCAGCCGCGCAGCACCCTCCGGGTGAGCAGCCCGGCCCTGGCTGGGAGCCAGGGCCTTAGCCCAGTCCCGTGCTGGTGGGCGCTGGGGGCTGAGGCCAGCAGGCTGCTGGGTCTCTCCGGAGGGTGGTTGGGATGGGGACAGGGGTCCTCCCTGGTCGCTGGGGACCTGGGGGTGGCTGCCAGGGCTCCTGGCAGCTTGGGTGGGGGCTTCGGCAGCGTCTGCCCCGGGGTCGGTGCTGCCCCCGAGCCCCTGGCTCTTGCCTAACGCCCCTTCTCCGTCCTCGCAGCCTGGCGTTACAGGACCCCGACGTCTCCCCCATCCTCTCCCGAGGCGCCAGCTCCGGGGCAGAGGCAGAGGATTGCTCCTCGGGTGAGCTCCCCCAGCCCTGCCTGCTGCTCGCTGCCTGCACCCTGCCCGTCTTCGAGGCACGGGCCGTGGGTCTGAGCTCTCCCCTTCTCCCCGCAGCGGACGACAATCCCACCGTGCTCCTGGGCAGGGAGCAACCCCCGGCGCTGCTGGAGGAGCCGGTGAGCAGCGAGGTGGAGGAAGGGGAGGAAGAGCTGCCCGTAGCCCCCCTGCCCACGGGGGCTGGCGTGGAGGCGGCTGCCACCCTCCCGGCCGAGCGGCCGGGGCCCCCCACGCGTCTGCCGCTGCCGGGGCCCGTCGGCGCGGAGGGGCTGGCCGAGGCGGCGCTGGAGGATGGTGAGTGGCGCGGGGGGCTCCGGCGGGGAGGCCCCCCCAGGGTGCCAGCCTCTCCCTGAGGGAGCCAAAGCCCAAAACCGCCTCTTCCCCCCCCTCCCCACGCTCCATCCCAGTGGAGAACCTACGGCTCCTGATCCTACGGAGGCTCCTGCCCTGCCGGGATGCGGAGCCCGAGGACGACCTGACGCCCACGCCGTCGGTCATCGGGGGAGCCGGCCAGGCCTGGGACTCGGTGCTCTCCAGCCAGGATTCGGCCTCCCAGGAGGTGCTGGCAGAGCCCCCGAGCGCCGCCGGGGACACGAAGCTTCGCTCGGGCCGGGAGGAGACAGACGAGCCGGGTCCGGCTGCCGAGGAGCCGAGCGGCTACAAAGTCGTCCGAAAAGGTAGAGGGGCGGCAGCGAGGGTCCTCGGCCGGGCAGGGTGGGGGGCAGGTGCTGGGGACCCCCCCCTCCTCTTTCTGACCGGCCCTACGCTGGGATTTGGGGTCTCCCTCCCCGCTTGCCTGCCTGAGCTTGGCTGGATCAGAGCTGGGGGCTTGCACAGAGGGGCGAGGGGTGCTGGTGGTGGGTGCTAATGGGTGCCGGTATTGGGGTGCTGGTGATGGGTGCTGGTGGATGCCGGTATTGAGGTGCTGGTGGTGGGTGCCAATGGGTGCCGGTATTGGGGTGCTGGTGATGGGTGCTGGTGGATGCCGGTATTGAGGTGCTGGTGGTGGGTGCTGGTGGATGCTGGTATTGGGGTGCTGGTGGCGGGATGCTGTTGGGTGCTGATTTTGGGGTGCTGGTGGTGGGTGCTGGTGGATGCTGGTATTGGGGTGCTGGTGGCGGGATGCTGGCAGGTGCCGGTGATGGGTGCTGGTGATGCGGTGCCGGTGGCGGGTCCTGCTCACCCCTTCCCTCCCCCCCCCTCTCTTTTTGGGGTGCACAGCCCAGGCGGAGGGTGCTAAGGAGGCCACGCCCTCGCCAGGCAGCAGCCAATCAGAAACTGAGGTGCAGGAAGGAGGCGGAGCTAATGTAGATGGTAAAGAGACCCCCCCATCCCCTCCCCAGAGCTGGCAGAGTGCCCCCGTGTCCCCACGTCCCCAGGAGGGCCACGTTCCCGGTTCCCCACGACGGGGAGGCCCTGGTCTCCCTGGAGGGGAGCCGTGTCCTCTGAGGGGACGCGTGTCGCTGGCCGGGGGGGGGACAGCATCACTTGGGAGGACATATCCCTGGCGGGGGGGACGCCGTGTCCCTGAGGACTGTCCCCATGGCCGAGGACACCCAGTGCCACTGACGCCATGACCCAGAGCGAGCTGGAAACGGGTCTGTGGCCGGATCCTGCCACGAAGGGGCACAACCCGCAGGACCTCGGGCACCAAAACCCCCCCGGGGGGCCACCATCACCCACCCGAGCAGGTCCCTGCCACGCTAACGCCGCTCATCCCTTCTTAAGGCAACTACTTCTACGTCAGCATGCCCACGGGACACCCCCAGCCCGCGGCCCCGGACCCCGCGCCGCCCCCCAGCCCCCCGCGGGGCTCCCCGCAGGAGGCACCCACCCGTCCCAGCCCCGCCGAGGGCTCCCCGGACCCCCCAGCTCCCCTCCGCGACGTCGACCTCATCTTTCGCACCATCGAGCAGCTGACGCTGAAGCTCAACAGGCTGAAAGTGAGCCCCCCAAACTGGGGAAAGCTGGGGGGGCTTGGAGGGGCGGGGGGCACATCGGTCTCGACCCCAAACCCGCGCCCACCCCTCTGACCGGGCACCCTTTCTCCCCGGCACCCTCCAGGCTGTCGAAACAGCCCACCGGGAGCTGCTGCGGTCCCTGGGGCGCAGCTCCTCGACCGACGCCACCCCCCTGGGGGACTCGGCCCCGGAGATGGACGGGTGGTCCCGACAGCGGCCCCCCAGCCCCGACGGTGACAGCCCCCTGTCCCGCGCCCTCCGGAGCCTGCAGGGCCCTGCCGCCAACGCCCCGGGTAAGACCCTCCGCCGCGCGGTGCTCGCTCACCCCTCACCCCCCCCGTCCCCCTCACCGTCTCCCCGTCTCTTCCAGGCTCCAGAGCCCCCCTGGCCGAGGACCCCGCTGGCGACCCCGGCCTTTAGCCGCAGTGGGGAGGGGGGGGTCTCCCCCCAGGAGTCGCTCAAAGCCGGGGCGCTGCCCGCCAGCCCCCTGTGCCCCCCACCCCGTGCCGGCAGCCGTGGGAGCCTCCCCCAGCCCCCAGGCTGCCGGGGGCTTCGGCTGGAAGGAGGGAGCGCGATCCGGCGGGGCCGGCAGCCGGGCCCCCCCTCACCCCCTCGCATGGCAGCCCCGGCTCGGCCCCCCCGCGTCCCCCCGGCCGTGAGAGCTGGATCTAGTCTGTATAAATGCACTTTGTTCTGTTCCTCTCCGTGCTGCGGCCCCCTCCCCGCTCCCCGCTGCCTATAAATATGTACGTACGTGCACCCCCTCCTGTAAATAACCACCGCCGGCCCCCCCCAGCCTGCCCGGCCCGCGGCCGGGGGACAGCGGGGACGCCCCGAGCACCGGGCTCTCCTCCCCGGCTACCGCCGGTGACAATCGGTGACCCGAGGGGACGGCCGGGGAGCCGGGGCGACGGCCGGGGCGCACCTCCGCTCCCCCCCATCCCTTCTCCCCCTCCCAGGTGTCGCGGCGAGGCCAGCGCTGGGGTGTCTGATATATATATTATATATAATAGAGCCAAGACTGACCAGTTGCTGTTCGACGCTGTATAATGTGGTTTATTTTCTTCCTTTCCACGGTAAAAGTTTTGATTTCTTTTTTGTTCTCCTCCGGGTGCGTGTGCGGCTCCCGGGGGGCCGGCTAGGCGCCCGACTCCTGCTCCTCCTCCTGGCCCTGGGCTTTGGGGAGGGGGTCCTGCGGCGGCAGCAGCTCCTGGAGCCGTGCGAAGGCCGGGCTGGTGGGAGGGATGCGGTTCTTCTGCGGAGACACGGGGCGTCAGGCCCATGGCGACGCCGGCCCCACGGCAGTGCCAGCCCCACGGTGTGCCTGGTGGCCACGCCGGCCCCACGGTGACGCCAGACCCACAGCGTGCATGGTGGCCATGCCAGCCCCGCGGCGACGCCAGCCCCACGGTGTGCCCGGTGGCCACGCCGGCCCCACGGCAATACCAGCCCCACGGTGTGCCTGGTGGCTACGCCGGCCCTGCGGCAATGCCAGCCCCACAGTGTGCCCGGTGGCCGTGCTGGCCCCGCGGTGATGCCAGCCCCACGGTGTGCCCAGTGGCCATGCCAGCCCCATGGTGTGCACGGTGGCCATGCCAGCCCTGTGGCGATGCCAGCCCCACGGCGTGCCCGGTGGCCACGCCGGCCCCATGGCAATACCAGCCCCACGGCGTGCCCGGTGGCCATGCCGGCCCCACGGCCCACCCAGCTCACCTCCAGGGAGAGGCACAGCAGCCCCTGCTGCCCCGGCACCTTTGGCTTCTTCTCCCGCCGCTGCCCCTCCAGCGCCGCCAGGAAGGCGCCGAGGCCCCGCTCGGTGACGTGGTTGTCTGCGGAGGGAGAGGGGTGTTGGGGACAAGCGGCGGGGGGCCGGTGGGGCCGAGCCACCCGCCCACCCTCACTCACGGCTCAGGTTGAGGTTGAGGAGCGCCCGGTTTCCCGGCAGGATGACACTGCCATCGTGCTCCCTGGCCTCCTCCAGCAGCAGGTTCGGCGGCTCGGCCGGATCCAGCGCCTGGACACAGGGGTCCCCAGAGGGAGCGTGGGGACCCCAGCGTCGGGCACCCCCTCCCCACCCCATCCCCAGTGTCCCCCACCTCCGGGCTGGGTTTCTCCTGGCCGCTCAGTTTCGCATCTCTGCCACGGGCGGCTCTCGGCTCCGGCGCTGCCGGGAGGGGAGAGCAGGGAGGGGGCTGAGCCGGGCACGGCCCCCCCGTGCCCCCCGAGCCCCTCGGACCCTCACTCACGCTTCTTGGGCTGCCTGGCCTCCTTCTGCAGCGGCTCCTGCAACGGATGGGGCAGCGGGCAGCGGCTTGCAGCCCCCCTGCTTCCCCCCGTGCCGTGCACCGCAAAGCCGGAAGGGTGGGGAAACTGAGGCACGCCTGCCCCCACAGCCTGGCAGCTGCCCGCACCACCCACCCGCCGCCTCACCTTCTTCTTGGCCGGGGTTTTGCCAAGCTTGGCCGGGGGCAGCTTGTCGGGGGCCGTGCTGCCGCGCAGGTTGGAGGGACGCTCGCTGTGGCCCTCGCTTTCTTTTGGGGTCTGGGGGAGACGGGCGCGGATGGTGCCGGCAGCCCCCCGGGAGCCGCCGGCCTCTCCCGGAGGTGAGGAGGGAACGTGACCCCCGCAAAACGGGGAAGGGGGGTTCTCACCAGCACCTCCGCCAAGAGCAGCCGCCTGCGCTCCACCACCTCGGCGTCCGTCAGGGCGAACGGCCCCAGGACCTGGCAGGCAGCGGGGCTGGGGTCAGAGCAGGATCCGGCCCGAGCCGCACACCCCCGCTCCCCAGGAGGCGGGGGGCACCCACCTCGGCGAGCCTGGTGGCCCCCGCGTCGCCGATGTCGTTGTTCGCCAGGGAGAGGGAGAGCAGGGAGCGGTTCAGGCGCAAACCCTGGGGGGCCAAGGGATGGGATGGGTGCTGGGGAGCGGGGTGCTGGGCACCCAGCCGAGCCCCACGCCCTCCCGCTGCCCACCGTGGCGATGTAGCCGGCTCCCAGGTCCGAGATGCGGTTGAAGCTGAGGACGAGGGAGACCAGGCTGCGGTTGGAGGAGCTCAGGGTGGAAAGGCTCTGCCCGATGAGCCGGGCGGCCGCGTCCCCGATGCCGTTGTTGCGCAGCGAGAGGTGGGCCAGCCTGCGGGACGGGCAGCGGAGGCCTGGGCTTCGCTGCCTGCGCCTGGGGGGCTTCGCGGCAGGCAGGGGATGCGCCGGGGGTCCCGGCCGAGCGGGGCAGGGGGACGAGCGGGGCTCGATCCGGCTCCGACTCACGTGCTGTCGCTCCCCATCAGCGTGTGGAAGGCGGGCTCGGGCAAGGGGTTCCCCTCCAGGCTGAGCGTCCTGCGGAGGAAAACCCCCCGGCCGGCGTTAACGATCCGCCCCGGCACCCCCGTTCCTCAATCAGCGAGACCGAGGGAGCACCCCGCGTACCGGAGGCCGGGGCAGTGCGCCAGCAGCGCCGCCAGCGCCGGGAGCAGCCGCTCCGTCAGCCCGACCTTCCAGAGGCTGCGGGAGGACAAAGCGGCATCGGGACCCGCTGCCGGAGAGGGGACACGGCGGCATTTCGGGGGGCTGCCCGCGCCCCCCTCCCTGCCCGCACTCACTGCACTGCCTGCAGGCCGGCCAGGGCGGGCAGGCACTGGCTCAGGACCCCCAGCATCTCCTCCTCGATCTTCCAGCCTGCCGGAGACGGGGAGATCAAGGCCGCACGATGGGATAGGGGGGGAGAGCCCCCAAATGTGGCCGTTCCCCTCCCGAGAGTGCCCGGAAGGCGCCGGGGGGGATCCCACAGGCTGATTTCCAGGGGCTCCTCGCCCCTGGGTGCCGGGGGGACCCTGGGGCTCCCCAGGACCCACCTCGCAGGAAGACGGCGCGGACGCTGCGGGGCTCCTCCTGCTCCCTCTCCACCTGGATGCAGGGCTGGAAGCGGCTGTACTTGCGCTCGATGCGGGCGAGGACCTCCGTCAGCGTCGGCTCGGCCGGCTCCTCTGCGGGCCAGGGACGAGGGTGGGGCGGGGGGTGCTGCCAGCAGCCCCCCCTGCACCCCGATGTCCCCCGGCCCCGCTCACCATCCGCGGGGAAGCTGGCAGCCGGCCGGAGGGTGACTTTGGGGACGCCGGTGATGCCAGCCCGGGCGCAGAGCTCGGGAAAGTCCTGCTCCAGGAGGCCGGTGCACTGGTACTCCTCTGCGGGCAGGGCAGGCAGGAGCGGGGGGACATAAGGGGGACCCCCACAGCCCCCCAACCCCTGCCAGGGCCGGGGGCTCACCTGCGCCCTGCTCAGCCTTCCTCCCCGCGCTCTTCATCTCCTCCTCCGCAGCCGCCGCCGCCGCTGCCTTCTCCTTGGGCGCCCGCTCCCCCCGGCGCCTCATGGCCCACAGCTGGGGGGGCACCGGGGGGGGCTCAGCACCCCCCAGCACCCACCGGCCCCAGGGCTGGCCCTGCCCAGCACCCAGACCCCCTGCATCCCTGGGCCAGGGGGTCCCCGGGGGGTCCCTGTGCAGGTGAGAGGGGATCCCAGGGCTCTGGGGGGGGTCCCAGGGCCCTCTGGGGGTCCCTATGTGGGTGAGGGGGGGGTCCCAGGGCCCTGTGGGGGTCCTTATGTGGGTGAGGGGGGGGGTCCCAGGGCTGGGGGCCCTATGGGGGTCTCCATGGAGGTCTTTGTAGGGGGTGAGGGGAGACCCAGGGTCGGGTGGGTCCCTTGGGGGTCCCCATGGGGGTCTCTGGGGGGGGGTCCCAGGCCTGGTGGCTCTGTGGGGGTGCAGGGGGATCCCAGGGCCCTATGGGGTGTCCCTGTGTGGGTGAGGGGGGGTCCCAGGGCCCCATGGGGGTCCGTGTGCAGGTGAGGGGGGGTCCCAGGGCCCTATGGGGGTCCCTGTGTGGGTGAGGGGGGGTCCCAGGGCCCCATGGGGGTCCGTGTGCAGGTGAGGGGGGGTCCCAGGGCCCTATGGGGGTCCCTATGTGGGTGAGGGGGGGTCCCAGGGCCCTATGGGAGTCCCTGTGCAGGTGAGGGGGGGGGGTCCCAGGGCCTTATGGGGGTCCCTAGGGAGGTGAGGGGGGGGGTCCCAGTGCTGAGCAGGTCCTATGGGGGTCCCTATGGGGGTGAGGGGGCTCCCAGGGCTGGGGGGGGCCCTATAGGGGTCCCTATGGGGGTGAGGGGGCTCCCAGGGCTGGGGGGGGGCCCTATGGGGGTCCCTATGGGGGTGAGGGGGCTCCCAGGACTGGGGGGGGCCCTATGGGGGTCCCTATAGAGGTCTCCCTGGGGGGTGCCAGGCCTGAGGGGGTCCCTAGGGAGGTGAGGGGGCTCCCCGGGCTGGGGGGGGCCTATGGGGGGCCCTATAGGGGTCTCCCGGGGTCCCAGGGCCGGAGGGGGCCCATGGGGTCCCTGCGGGGTCCCCCGGAGTCCCCGGGCCGCCGTAACCTCGCTCCTGGCGACGGGCAGGGCCTGGGGCGCTGCGGCGCCTGCGCGGGGCGGGGCCGGCGGGTGGGGCGGGGTCTGCGTGGAAAGGGGCGGGGCCGGCAAGGGGGGCGGGGTCTGCGTGGAAAGGGGCGGGGCGGGCGGGCAGGGGCGGGGTCTTCGCGGAAGGGGGCGGGGTCTTCGCGGAAGGGGGCGTGGCCGGCAGCACGGCCACCCGCGGCTGGGGAGGCCGGGCACTGGGCAGCGGCACTGGGAGCACTGGGCTGTAACTGAGCCCTTACTGGGACCAGCGCTGGGCCTTCACTGGGCCCTTACTGGGGCCATCACTGAGCCTTTACTGGGCCCTTACTGGGGCCATCATTAGACCATTACTGGATCTTTATTGGGTTTGTCACTGGGCCCTTACTGGGCTGTTACTGGGCCCATCACTGAGCCTTTGCTGGGGCCATCACTGGACCATTACTGGGGCCATCACTGGACCATTACTGGGCCGTTACTGGGCCGTTACTGGGCCCATTACTGCGCCTTCACTGGGGCCATCATTGGACTGTTACTGGGCTGTTACTGGGGCCATCACTGGGCCCTTACTGGTCCATTTCTTGTCCCATTACCAGGCCTTTATTGGGACCACCACTGGCCCCATCACTGGGTCGTAACTGAGCCCATTACTGGGCTCTTACTGGGGCCATCATGGGACTGTTACCGGGCTGTTACTGGGCCCATCGCTGAGTCTTTACTGGTCCATTTCTTCTCCCATTACTGGGCCTTTATTGGGACCATCACAGGGTCACAACTGAGCCCATTACTGGGCCCCCCCGACCCCATCCCCGGTCCCCCCCACGCCGCGCCCCCTCCCTCCCACCGGTGCCCCCGGTGCCCGTCCCCGCTCCCCGCCGCCACCGCCGCTGCTCCCGCCGCTGCCGCCGCCGCCGCCGCCGCCCCGTTGCTCCCGGGGGTCCCTCGCCGCGGCCCCCCGGCCCTCAGCGGTCCTTCCTGCGCAGCGGCGGCGAGGGCGGGTAGTGGCGGGCGGGGGGGACGTCGTAGTGGCTGGGGATGTGGCTGTTCTTGGGGGAGTCGTAATGGCTGGGGGGGGGCCCCGGGGTGACGCCGTCGGCCCCGCCGGCGCAGCTCTCTGCGGGGACGAGAGGAGGCTGCAAGGGGCCGGGTCCCCCCGGGGCCACGCAGCCCCCGTCACCGGGGCCATGTCCCCCCCAGGGCCATCACCGGGGCCGTGTCCCCCCCCAGGGCCATCACCATGGCCGTGTCCCCCCCCCAGGGCCATGCAGCCCCCGTCACTGGGGCCATGTCCCCCATAGGGCCATCACCGGGGCTGTGTCCTCCCTGGGCCATCACTGGGGCTGTGTCCCCACCAGGGCCATCACTGGGACTGTGTCCTCCCCGGGGCCATCACTGGGGCCATGTGTCCCCCCCAGGGCCATCACCGGGGCTGTGTCCTCCCCGGAGCCATCACTGGGGCTGTGTCCCCACCAGGGCCATCACTGGGACTGTGTCCTCCCCGGGGCCATCACTGGGGCCATGTGTCCCCCCCAGGGCCATCACCGGGGCTGTGTCCCCCCTCCCAGGGCCATGCAGAGCCTGTCACCAGGGCTGTGTCCCCCAACAGGGGCCACCACTGGGGCCATGTGTCCCCCCCACGGCCATCACTGGGGCCGTGTCCCCCCCAGGGCCATGCAGCCCCGTCACCGGGGCCATGTCGTCCCCCCAGGGCCGTCGCCGGGGCCGTGTCCCCCCCAGCCAGGCTCACCAGGGCCAGGGGACCCCCCAGCCGTACCCTCCTGGGACGGCTCCTCCAGGAGCCCGATCTCGGCGTAGGACATCTCCCGCCGGACGGGGGATTTCATCTCCATGTAGCTGCCCTCGGGGGGCTTGGCGGCGGCGGGGGGCAGCTCCTTGATGGTGGCGTAGGGGTTCTCGCTGGCCAGGGAGCTGGCGCTGGCCCCCAGCCGCGGCGGGGGGTGCTCTGGGGGGGCAGGAGTTGGGGGCTCCCCGCGGCGGGGAGCGCAGGGGAGGGGGGCAGCTGCGGCCAGCTGTGGCCCGGGCCAGTCCGAGCTCCATCCGCGCCCTGTCCCAGCCCTGTCCCTTCCCCACCCCATCCCATCCCATCCCCGTCATATCCCTGTCTCTTCCCCATCCCATCACAGTCCCATCCCCATCCCTTCCCCATCCCCATTCCTGTCTCTTCCCATCCTCACCCCTTTCCAGCCCTGTCCCATCCCCATCCCATCCCTGTCTCTTCCCAATCCCATCCCCATCCCTTCCCCACCCCATCCCCATCCTTTTCCCATCCCCATCCCAGCCCTGTCCCATCCCAATCCCATCCCATCCCATGCCATCCCATCCCCATCCCATCCCATCCCCATCCCTTCCCCATCCCATCCCCACCCCATTCCATCCCTTCCCCACCCCATCCCCATCCTTTTCGCATCCCCATCCCAGCCCTGTCCCATCCCCATCCCATCCCATCCCCATCCCATCCCCATCCTAGCCCTGTCCCATCCCCATCCCATCCCATCCCATCCCATCCCATCCCATCCCATCCCATCCCATCCCCATCCCATCCCCACCCCATTCCATCCCTGTCCCTGTCCCCATCCCTTCCCCACCCCATCCCGGTCCCTTCCCCACCCCATCCCGTACCTTTCCGGCTGTACGTCCCCGGGCTGTAGCTGTAGCTGTAGCTCCGGTCCAGCTGCCCCCCTGGAAGGGAGCAGATTTGGGGCCCCCCCGCGCCACCCCGCCCACCCCAGCACCCTCCCGGTGGATCCTGAGCTGGGAGGGGGCCCCGGTGTCCGCCCCGCTCCGGCCAAGGTCCGCGCTGGCTCCCCGGGCGCTGCCCCCGCGTCCCCCCTTACCCCTGGGGCCCGGGGCCCCGAGGTGCTTCCAGTCGGGCGGCAGCGTGGCGTTGCCTTCGGCGCCGTAGGGTCTCTCCACGCCGGGGAAGAGCTGGGTGCCGGGCACCTGGAGCCCAAACGGGATGGGCTGGCCACGAGGCTCCCGGCAGCAGCGCCGTGCCGCGCCGCACTGCGCAACACCGCGCTGCGCCGTGGTACGGCACGCAATACCGCGGTGCGCTGCGCAACACCGCGCTGCGCCGTGGTACGGCATGCAATACCGCGGTGCGCTGTGCAACACCGCGGTGCACCCTGCAACACCACGGTATACCAAGCAACACCACAGTGCACTGTGCAGCACCGTGCAGCACCACGGTGCACCATGCAACGCTGTGCCGCGCCGTGCAACACCACGGTGTACCAAGCAACATCACAGGGCACCGTGCAGCACCACAGTGCACCATGCAATGCTGTGCTGCACCGTGCAACACCACGGTGCACCATGCAACACCGTGCTGCACCGTGCAACAGCACAGTGCACCACGGTGCATTATACAACACCACGCCGTGCTGCACTGTGCAACAAGGTGCTGCACCGTGGTACACCATGCAACACCACGGTGTGCTACGCGACACCATGGTGCACCGCACAACACCACACTGCACCGCGCAACACCACGCCGCACCACGCAACGCCACAGTGCACCACGCAACACCCTGGTGCACCGTGCATTACGCCACGCCATGCCACGCTGCATCGTGCTGCACCGTGCCACGCTGCACCGCACCGCGCCGTGCCGTGCTGTGCCGTACCTTGAGGGAGCTGGCTCTGTCCTGGGGGCCGGGGGCCGGCAGCGTGCACTGGGACAGCGTGTGGTAGCTGGGGTTGGAGTAGTAGTGCGCGTGGTGGCTCGGTGGCACATCTGGGGGACAGGCGTCAGCCCGGCGCAGCGGGGCCACCGGGGCTGCGGCCGCGTCCCCGCCGCCGTGCTCACCTGGCACCACGTAGTCGGAGGTGTCCGTCTGTCCCGCCGTGTAGGCCACGGCCAGGTGCCGGCTCTCCTTTTCCTTCTGCCGGTGCCGGTAGCACAGGGCCACGGCCACCACGGCCACCAGCAGCACCACCAGGGCCACCAGGCTGAGCACCACCCCCAGGGAGCTGTAGGCTGCCGGGGGCGCCGGCACGATGGTGTAGGGCTGCTCGGGGGTCCCTATGGGGGGGACAGTCCTTAGGGTGGGGCAGGGACCCCGGCGGGACCCCCCACCCCGCGCCGCGCCCACTCACCGGCCTCGCAGTGGGGCCCGATCCTGCCCGGGGCGCAGGGGCACGTCCCGCTGGCGGGGTGGCAGCTGGCGTTGTGGGCGCAGCGGCAGAGCTGCTCGCACCGGAGCCCGAAGGTGCCGGGGGGGCAGGCTGGGGGGGCAGAGCCACGCTGCCGCGACCGCGGGGCTCCGTACGGGCACAATACGGCCCCATACTGCCCGCGACCGCGGGGCTCCGTACGGGCACAATACGGCCCCATACTGCCCGCGACCGCGGGGCTCCGTACGGGCACAATACGGCCCCATACTGCCCGCGACCGCGGGGCTCCGTACGGGCACAATACGGCTCCATACTGCCCGCGACCGCGGGGCTCCGTACGGGCACAATACGGCCCCATACTGCCCGCGACCGCGGGGCTCCGTACGGGCACAATACGGCCCCATACTGCCCGCGACCGCAGGGCTCCGTACGGGCACAATACGGCTCCATACTGCCCGCGACCGCGGGGCTCCGTACGGGCACAATACGGCTCCATACTGCCCGCGACCGCGGGGCTCCGTACGGGCACAATACGGCTCCATACTGCCCGCGACCGCGGGGCTCCGTACGGGCACAATACGGCTCCATACTGCCCGCGACCGCGGGGCTCCGTACGGGCACAATACGGCTCCATACTGCCCGCGACCGCGGGGCTCCGTACGGGCACAATACGGCTCCATACTGCCCGCGACCGCGGGGCTCCGTACGGGCACAATACGGCTCCATACTGCCCGTGACCGCGGGGCTCCGTACGGGCACAATACGGCTCCATACTGCCCGCGACCGCGGGGCTCCGTACGGGCACAATACGGCTCCATACTGCCCGCGACCGCGGGGCTCCGTACGGGCACAATACGGCTCCATACTGCCCGCGACCGCGGGGCTCCGTACGGGCACAATACGGCTCCATACTGCCCGCGACCGCGGGGCTCCGTACAGGCACAATACGGCTCCATACTGCCCGCGACCATATAGCTCCATGCTGGCACACTACAGCTCTATACTGCCCAGGACCGTATAGCTCCATACTGGGACCATATAGCCCCATACTGGGACCATATAGCCCCATAGTGCCTGGGACCATATAGCTCCATACTGGGACCATAGACCTCCATACTGGGACCAATAGAGCTCCATATTGGGACCATAGAGCTCCATACTGGGACCATAGACCTCCATACTGGGAACCATAGAGCTCCATACTGGGCCCATAGAGCTCCATACTGGGACCCATACCATACTGGGCCCATAGGGCTCCATACTGGGCCCATAGAGCTCCATACTGCCCAGGGTGGGGCGGGGTGGGGTGGCCCCTATGGCCCCGGGCAGTTCTCTCTCTTGCCCCCCCGGAGCCCCAGGCTGGAGCCGGGGGGTGCAGCCCCGCGGGGGTCCCCGTGCCGGGCCCTACCTTCTCCGCAGAGCGTCCCCGTCCAGCCGGCGGGGCAGCGGCACGTCCCCTCGGCGGGGTGGCACGTCCCCCCGTGGTGGCACCGGCAGGGCTCCGCGCAGGCGTCCCCCCAGGAGCCGGGGGCGCAGGCTGGAAGGGGAGGGGGCAAGAGATGGGGTCACCCCCGCTCCCCACTCCCCCCTCCCCAGTCCCCCCAGTCCCCCACTCACGCTGGGAGCAGCGGGGACCCTGCCAGCCCGCGGCGCAGAGGCAGGAGCCGTTGACGGGGTGGCAGGAGGAGCCGTTGGCGCAGGAGCAGCTCAGGGCGCAGCGCTTGCCGTAGCGGCCGGCTGGGCAGGCTGGGGTGAGATGAATGCGCCCGGTCTCAGCACGGGGGTCTGGGGCAGGGCGGGTGGGTTGCTCCCAACCCACAATTTTTTTTGGGGGGGGGCCACTCACGGCGCTGGCAGGTGGGGCCGCGGTAGCCCGGGGCGCAGGTGCAGGATCCGTCCCGGGGCGAGCAGGCGGCCCCGTTGCGGCAGGAGCAGGGCGTGCGGCAGCCTCGGCCCCAGAAGCCGTCGGGGCAGCCCTGCTTGCACTGCGGCCCTGCGAGGAGGATGAGGGATGAAGGCCAAGGGCAGCGGGGTCCCTCCCCTGCCTGGGCCCCCCCTTACCTGTCCAGCCGGGCAGGCAGCAGCACTCTCCCGTCACCGGATCGCAGCCGTCGGCGTGGGCGCAGTTGCACCGCTGCCCGCAGCCCGCCCCGAATGTCCCGTTCTGGGGTACGGGGACAGGTCGGGGGGTTCAGCGCCGGGGACGGTGGCACCGAACCCCGGTGCAGGCAGCACCGGCGCAGCCGGCAGGACTCACCGGGCAGGGCTGCAGGCAGCGGGGGCCCTGCCAGCCCGGCGGGCAGCTGCAGGTCCCGATTTGGGGATCGCAGGCAGCTCCGTGGGCACAATCACAGCTCCGGTTGCAGCCGGGACCCCAAGTGCCGGCGGGACACGGCGTCGAGCAGTCGGGTCCGTGCCAGCCTGCGGGACGAGGGGACGGCGGGGTGGGCACGGGGACGGGGACGGGGACCCCCCGGCCCGCCCTGGTGTTCACCCACCTTCCTTGCAGAGGCAGGAGCCGTCGAGCGGGGAGCAGGCGAGGGCGTGCTGGCAGGAGCAGCGCCCCGAGCAGTTGGTCCCAAAGGTGTCGGGGGGACACAGGGAGGAGCAGTGCTCGTCCTGGGGGGGGACTGAAGACTTCAGGACAGCCGGGACCCCCACCCAGGGCTGGGGAAAGGCCCCAGGAGCCTGGGGAACCCCCCCCCCCTCCTCTTGGCACCCTGGTGCTGGAGGGAGAGCGGGTGACCCCAAAACCCCCATCCTCCCATGGGAACCCCAAGCTGTCCCTAAGGTGGCCTGGACCCCCATGCTGCCCCCCAGGGATGCCCACATGCCCGTGCCCCCCCCAAGGGATGCCCAGACCCCAAAACTGCCCCCAGAGATAACAAGAGCCCCAACCCCTTCCCAAGGGTGCCCAGACCCCTGGGTTTCCCCCAGAACCCTGCAGACCCCCCCATGCTCCCCCAGGACCCCCCAGACCCCCACACTCCCCCCCAGGACCCCCCAGAGCCCCATGCTCCCTCCAGAATCCCCCCAGACCCCCATGCTCCCCCCCAGGACCCCCCAGACCCCCAACACACTCCCCCAGGACCCCGCAGACCCCCACACTCCCCCCTCAGGACCCCCCAGACCCCCACACTCCCCCCAAGGACCCCCCAGAGCCCCATGCTCCCTCCAGAATCCCCCCAGACCCCCACGCTCCCCCCGAGGACCCCCCAGACCCCCACACTCCCCCCCCAGGACCCCCCAGACCCCCACACTCCCCCCAAGGACCCCCCAGACCCCCATGCTCCCTCCAGAATCCCCCCAGACCCCCATGCTCCCCCCAAGGACCCCTCAGACCCCCAACACACTCCCCCGGGACCCCGCAGACCCCCACACTCCCCCCCCAGGACCCCCCAGACCCCCACCACGCTCCCCCAGGACCCCCCAGACCCCCATGCTCCCTCCAGAATCCCCCCAGACCCCCACGCTCCCCCCCCAGGACCCCCCAGACCCCCACTCTGCCCCCCAGACCCCCCAGACCCCCATGTTCCCTCCAGAATCCCCTCAGACCCCCATGCTCCCCCCAAGGACCCCCCAGACCCCCACCACGCTCCCCCAGGACCCCCCAGACCCCCTAGACCCCCACTCTCCCCCCCAGGACCCCCCAGACCCCCACTCTCCCCCCCAGGACCCCCCAGACCCGCACTCTCCCCCATGGGGTGCCCAGACCCCCACCACGCTCCACGTGCCACCCCAGCCCCCCCAGTCCCCCCAGCCCGCCGTGCCCCCCGTGCCCCCGCACCGTGTAGCCGGGGGGGCAGTGGCAGTGGCCGGTGGTCCCGTCGCAGGCCCCCCCGTGCAGGCAGAGGCAGGCCTGCAGGCAGCCGGCCCCGAACCAGCCGGGGGGGCAACTCTCGTTGCAGAAGAGCCCAGCCCAGCCGGGGTGACAGACGCACTCCCCCAGTAAGGGGTGACAGCTGGGAACACCCGCTCAGCACCCCCAGTGCTCCCAGTATGGGGGTACTGGGTGTGCTGGGAAGGGGCTTTGCAAATGGGGGGGCACAAAGCACCTCTTTGGGGGATTAAGCTCTTCCTGGCCACCCAGCCAGCATCCCAGCTTGCCCGGCGAGGATGCTGGGGAGAGGCGAGGATACTGGTGGGGAGGCGAGGCTACTGGGGGGAGCTGGGCTGGGCTGGGGGGGGGTCCTACCTCTGGCTGTGCTGGTGGTGGCAGAGGCAGCGGCTCTGGCAGTGGAGGCCGTAGAGGCCGGGCAGGCACCGCCGCTCCTCGCAGCGGCTGCCCTGGAAGCCGGCCTCGCACAGGCAGCCCCCGTCGACGTGGAAGCACTGGCCCCCGTTGGCACAGTCGCAGCTCTCCTGGCAGTCCTGCCCGTACCGCCCCACCGGGCACCTCTCCCGGCACCTGCGTGGGGGCGAGGGGGTGACACGGCCCCACCAGGAGCCCAGGCGGCTCCCGGACCCCCCCTGCTTCACCCCAAGCTGAGGCCGTCCAGCTCATTGCATGCCAGGCTGGGGGAGCTGGGCTGACGGCGCCGGCAGCAGCGGGGGTCGGTGGCCCCGTCCCCATATGCCTCGTCCCCGTGTACCCCCAGCCATCCCTCGTACCCCCGTGCCCCCTCCCGCTGCACCCCATCTGCCCCCTGCGCCCCCAGCCCCATCGCCCCCAGCCCTGTGCCCCGTCCCCTGTCCCCCCGACCCCTGGTCCCCCCCTCACTGCTCGCCGGTGAAGCCGGGGGCACACTGGCAATGCCCCCCCCGGGGGTCGCAGCGGCCCCCGTTGTGGCAGCGACACTCGCCCTGGCAGCCGGAGCCGAAGCGGCCGGGGGGGCACGGCACGGAGCAGATCTCCCCCTGCGAAGGAGCAGCGGGGTCGGAAGGGGAAACTGAGGCAGGCGGCGCGGGGCGGGGAGGGCTCGCAGCCCACCTACCATCCATCCGTGGGGGCAGATGCAGGTGTCGGTGCCGGGGGGGTGGCAGATGCCCCCGTTCTGGCAGGGGCAGGGGCTGCCGCAGGGCGGCCCCTCGGGGCAGGGCACCTCGCAGCTGCGGAGGGGGACGGGGGGTGAGCGGGACCCCCGGCTTCGGGGCGCCGGGGTGGGGGGCGCAGGGCGAGGAGCCCCGACTCACAGGGGGCCGGCCAGCCCCGGGGGGCAGAGGCAGGCGCCGGTGGAGGCGTTGCAGGGGGCCCGGTGGTGGCAGGGGCACGGCAGGCGGCAGCCCTGGCCGTAGGTGCCGGGCGGGCATGGCTGGCGGCAGCGGGGGTCGGCGAAGCCGGGGGGGCAGGAGCAGGCCCCGCTCAGGGGGTCGCAGGGGGCCCCGTGGTGGCAGTCGCAGCGGTGCTCGCAGGCCGGCCCCCACGACTGCGCGTCGCACTCTGCACGGGGAGACCACCGCTACCGCCCCGGCCCCGGCCCCGGCCGGCCCCGGCCCATGCGTATCCCATCCCAATCCCATCCCCATCCCATCCCCATCCCATGCGTATCCCATCCCAGTTCCATCCCCATCCCATCCCCATCCCATGCATATCCCATCCCAGTTCCATCCCCATCCCATTCTCCATCCCTATCCCCATCCCATGCATATCCCATCCCAGTTCCATCCCCATCCCGTTCTCCATCCCCATCCCCATCCCATGCATATTCCATTCCATCCCAATCCCATCCCCATCCCATTCTCCATCTCCATCCCAATCCCATCCCCATCCCATTCCCCATCCCCGTCCCATTCTCTGTCCCCATTCTATTCTCCATCCCCATCCCAGTCTCATCCATAACCCATCCCCATTCCAATCCCATCCCCAAACCCATCCCCATCCTATCCCCATCCCTCTCCACGTCCCCATTCCCATTCCAATCCCATTCCCATTCCCATCCCATCCCCATCCCTCTCCCTGTCCCCATCCCTCTCCCAGTTCTCATCCCCATCGCAATCCCATCCCCATCCCATCTCCATCCCATCCCAGTCCCCTCCCCATCCCATCCCCATTAACCACCGGACCACCCCACCGCAGGCTGCCCAGCCCTCCAGGGAAACCCGCTGCCCCCCCGCCACCCCCGCCGGGGGTCCCCAACTCCGCGTCCCCCCCCCCCAGCACCCCGACCCCCGTCCCTCACCGCTGGAGCAGTCGGTGCCCCGCCAGCCCGGCTCGCACTGGCAGAGGTCGGGAGCCACGCACCGGCCGTGGACGCACTCCTGGGTGCAGCGCGCTGCGGGGACACGGCCGGGGGGGGCTGAGCCGGGACACGGCCCCCGCGGCCACCCCACCGCCCCGCTCGCCCCACTCACGGACGCAGGTGTCCCGGCTCTCGTAGTAGCCCAGGCAGCACTGGTAGCGCCTCCGGTAGTCGGTGCGGACCACCTGCCGGTACTCGGTGCGGTACACGATCCTGCGCCCCGCACCAGCGCCGTCAGGGTGGGGACAGGACCCCCCATGGCCTTGGGGACACCCTGCAGTGGGACACCCCCCCAAATGGCCTTGGGGACCCCCTGCACTGGGACTGCCCCACTTCAGCCCCCCCCAAACTGGACTTGGGGACCCCCTGCAGTGGGACAGCCCCACTCCAGCCCCCCCAAACTGGACTTGGGGACCCCCTGCACTGGGACTGCCCCACTCCAGCCCCCCCAAACTGGACTTGGGGACCCCCTGCACTGGGACTGCCCCACTTCAGCCCCCCCCAAACTGGCCTTGGGGACCCCCTGCAGTGGGACAGCCCCCCCCAGATGGCCTTGGGGACACCCTGCAGTGGGACAGCCCCGCTCCAGCCCCCCCACCATGACCTTGGGGACCCCCTGCAGTGGGACAGTCCCACTCCAGCCCCCCCAAACTGGACTTGGGGACCCCCTGCAGTGGGACAGCCCTGCTCCAGCCCCCCCAAACTGGCCTTGGGGACCCCCTGCAGTGGGACAGCCCCCCCCAAATGGCCTTGGGGACCCCCTGCGGTCCCCGCGGGGGGCTCCCACCTCTGCTGCAGGCAGGGCAGGGGGGACCCCAGCACCCCGGGGCAGGGCTCAGCGGAGGACACGACGTGGGGTTTGGTGTACGACTCCTTCACCGCCGCCGTGAAGCTGCCGAAGGAGGGGACACGGGGTGACGGCAGGTCCCGGGGGTCTCCACCGCCGTCACCCCCCCTCTCCCCAGTCCCCCCAGTCCTACCTCTCCCAGTAGCTGCAGACATTGGGATCGCTGGGGCGGAGGGCGGCCAGGAGGCAGGCGTGCATCGCCAGCGCCGCGGCCCGCAGCACCATCCTGCACGGGGAGACGACGGCTTCGCCCTCCGCCTCGCCGCATTCCCGCTCCCCACCCAACGCCCCCGGCCCCGGGCTTCGGCGCAGGATCCGACCTCCCCGCGGGGCTGCCTTCGCATTCCTGCCTCCGCAGGAACAGCCCCAACCCCGGCCCCCGCCGCTCCCCCAGCACCGGCCTGTGCCAAGGGGAAACTGAGGCACGGCCGCTCGGCAGCCTGGGTGGCCCCACGCAGGCTCATCCCAGCATCCCGAGACACCCCGGGGCCGCACCCCGGCATCACCGCGACCTCTCCCGCCGCACCCCACCCCGGTGCAGGCTGCTGCGGGGTGCGGGGTACCCGGGGTGCCGGGGAGGAGTTCGGCGCAGCGGCTCCCAGCCCTGGCACGGCGCCTCGTGGCCCCGTTTCAACCCGTTTCGTGTTTATTCCTAGTTGTGTTTCCTGGATCCGTCGACTTCTTGCTCAACCCAGCGAGGGTCCAGCTTTGCCGGGGCGGCTCCGGGATCACCGCCAGCCTGGGGGCCGGTGTGGGGGGCAGCGAGCCCCCCGAGCCCGCGGTGCCGTGTTTACCGGGACGCGTGTTTTACGGCTAAACACCGCGTGCCGAGGGAGGAAACAGAGGTTTCCTGGTCGGCACAGCTGGATTTACGGCCGCTTCCGTGCCGCTCCGGCCATGGGACACCCCGAAGGTGCAGCCCCCGGCAGCCCCCCGAGTCCGTCCTGCCCCTTGCCGGGGCCTGCGCTGGGGTTTGGGGCCAAATAAGGGGGTGGAGGGAGGGAGCGACCCCCCCTCATCCCGGAGCAGCCAGTTTTGGGTGGAAAAACCGTTTAGCGGGAAAGTTTCCACCCCCCCGTTTCCCTTCAGCTCCCAGTGGTGAGGAATTAATTACTCATCCGCAGGCGAAATTCCCTCCCCTGGACCCTCCCGGGGGGCAGAGCCGGGGGGACCCCCCAAGCCCTCCCCATGGCCCCGCTGCCGGCCCCATCCCCTGCTCCGGCAATGGGGGGGGGGGGGCAGGGGGGTCCCAGTGCTGCTGCAAACAGGAACCACTGGGAGATGCTGGCAGGAAAAGCGAGGAGTCATCAAAACGCACTGGCGGGCCCCATCTGCTCCTCGTTGGGGGGCCCAGCCACGGGGAAGAGCCCCCCCCCCAAGGTTGCCATAGTGGCAAGAGACCCCCCAAGAGCCGGCGCTTCCCACCCCGTGGGTGCCCCCGAGCACCCCCTGAGCAGGATGGGGAGCATCGCCCGCCGGTGACAAGGCACGGAATGGGGGGGCGTGTGGCCGGGGTGCGGGCAGGGGACCCGGGGAGCCCTGGGGGCCCCCCCGGCGCCGCTATCGCTGCCCCAGCGCTTCCTCCGAGGGCCGACGCGTTTCCTCCGGGGGCGCGAACCCGCAGGGATGGGGCTGGGTGAGGGTGAGGGAGGCGAGGGTGAAGGTCAAGGTCAGGGTCAGCAATGGGGTCACCGCAGGGTGTCGCAGCACCGTCCCACGCCCCATCTGCTGTCCCCCTGCCACCGTCCCCCCACCACCATCCCCTCGCCTCGGCCGCGGGACCCTACGACGTCCCCAAGCCCCCCTCCACAGCGCTGGGGACCGTTCCCTCCGGCACCACCCCAGCAGGGCACGGCGCAACCCCCCAGACCCACCCCCGGGACCCGGGGTGCCCCGGGCTGGGGACGGTGGCACTCACCTGGCCGGGGGCCGCGGCGGCGGGCAGGGTCAGGGCGCGACGGCCGCACGCGGGGCTGGCCTGGCCGGTGGGCTCGGCTGGCCGGGACGGCGCAGCGCGGCCGTCGGAAGCGGAGGGAGGGCCGGAGCCGCTGTCAGGAAGTTTGGACGCGGAGACGACTACGGAAAAGGGAAAAAAATAAAAAACCTTAATTTTTTTTTTCTTTTCTTTTTTTTTTTTTCTTTTCTGGCCAGAAACCAGCGGGTTTTGGAACAACAACATCACCGGGGCCGCTCGCACACGGTGGTGGGTGGGGAGGGGGTCCGTGGGGACGTCCCGCTGCGACCCCTTGGCCGCGTCCTGGCGCTGGAGGGTGTCCCTGTCCCCTGGGGGGTCTGCGGGGACCCAGGGGCCCCTCGGCAGCAGGGCCGGCCCCACGGCCGGTGACTGCGGGACTCTGCGCAGGAGCGGATGGAGAGCGTGGCACCGCCGAGGGTGGGGAGCTCTGTGCCCACCCGTGGCTTCTCCTCCCCAGAGGTCCCCACCCGGCGCTGGCACCCATGGGTGCTGGCCTTGATCCGGGGTGCCTCGCAGGGCCGGGGTGAGCGGACGGGACCCCGGGCCGAGGGGCTGCTGCTTTTGGCTGTGAGGGGCAGCGGGGACAGGGGTTCCCTTCGGCTTAACGGCAGCATCTGCTGGCAGCGCGGGGCAGAGACTGGGCCCCGTGCCCGGCATCCTGGGCACACAGCATCCCTGCATCCCTGCATCCCGAGCACACAGCATCCCTGCATCCCTGCATCTCAGGCACACATTATCCCTGCATCCCTGCATCCCAGGCACACGTCATCCCTGCATCCCTGCATCTTGGGCACACAGCATCCCTGCATCCCTGCATCCCAGGCACACAGCATCCCTGCATCCCTGCATCCCAGGCACATATCATCCCTGCATCCCTGCATCCTGGGCACACATCATCCCTGCATCTCGGGCACACATCATCCCTGCATACCAGGCACACAGCATCCCTGCGTCCCAGCATCCCAGGCACACATCATCCCTGCATCCTAGGCACACAGCATCCCTGCATCCCAGCATCCCAGGCACACAGCATCCCTGCATCCCAGGCACACACCATCCCTGCATCCCAGCATTCCAGGCACACAGCATCCCTGCATCCCAGGCACACAGCATCCCTGCCTCCCAGCATCCCAGGCACACATCATCCCTGCATCCCAGCATCCCAGGCACACAGCATCCCTGCATCCCAGGCACACAGCATCCCTACATCCCAGCATCCCAGGCACACATCATCCCTGCATCCCAGGCACACAGCATCCCTACATCCCTGCATCCCAGGCACACAGCATCCCTACATCCCAGCATCCCAGGCACACATCATCCCAGCATCCCAGGCACACAGCATCCCTACATCCCTGCATCCCAGGCACACAGCATCCCTACATCCCAGCATCCCAGGCACACATCATCCCAGCATCCCAGGCACACAGCACCCCCGCATCCCGGGACCCTGGGCACACATCATTCCCGCATCCCGGACACACGTTGTCTCTGCCTCTCGGCATCCCAGCCACATGCCATCCCTACACCCCGGGATCCCCAGCCACACGTCATCCCCATCTCCTGGGATCCCTGGCCTTGCTTCACCCCTATATCCCGGGATCCTCAGCCATCCGTCACCCCTGCGCCCCTGGGATCCTGCCCGTGGATCCCACCTTCATCCCGGGATCCCCAGCCACGTGTCGGCCCCATCCCAGGACCCCCGGCCAGGCAGCTCAGCACCACGTGTGTCCCCGTGCCCAGCCGCCCCCCGCTCCCAGCGAGCGCACGTACATTAGCCGGCCTCAACTGATGTCAAGGCGCCGTTAATTGCCTCTCCTCGTTACAGTAATAGCTCTAATCACTCATAACGATTTCCACGTCCCAGGGTGGCTCAGCTGCCCCCCCTGCCCCCCCCGCCCAGGGGCTCCATTAGGATCAAGCCCACCAGCAGCCAGGGGTCCGCTGTGGCCACCCCGAAAAGACGCTTCCCGGAGCAGGGCTGAGCACCGAGGCCACGGGGGCTGAGGGGTCCCAGGCTGGGGACATCGGGGCCGGGACAATCTGGGGACATCTGGAGCCCAGGACCTGGCGTGGAAGTGACCAACATCCCCCCCTCGCCGGGATGCTTTTAAATAAGGCGTCCCCAGGGTGGCGGGGAAATACTGCTCGGGGACGCTTCAGCTGCGCTCCAGCTGCGCCTCAGCGCCGAGATGCCTTTGCAGCCCCCCTGAGACCCCCGGTGCCGGAGGGGACGGGGACCCCCAAGTGCACTTAGGGGTGGCCAGGGGCTGCGCGGGGTCCGGCCAGCGCTCGGCCCCCCCTGGGACCCGTGGTGCCGGGACGCAGCTGCATCCCCAGCCCCAATGTCCCCCCAAAACCATTCACCCCGTCCTTGGGGGGGAACCCCGAAACACAGAGCTGGGTCCCTTAGGGACCTGGGGGTCCCTTTAGGGGCTTCGGGGGGGGGCAGAATCGGGCCCGGGACCCCCCAACCCTCATTAACCCTCGTTAGCGGGGCCAGGCCGCGGTGCCGCTGGGGCGTGCAGCTTTGCCAGCGAGCGGAGCCGTTAATTACCTCATTGCCAGAGTCCATTACCGCTCCCCTCGGAGCGGGTGAAATGGAGAAACTGCAGCAGGAGATGGGGGGGAATAAAATCAATCGGGCTGAAACCTTCAGGGAGAGGGGCTGGGGGGGGCTTAACCCTTCCCTGACCACCCTGAGGGGGAAACTGAGGCACGGCCGCCCCGTGGGGGAAACTGAGGCACGGCCGCGGGGAAGCCCACCCTGCTCGGGGGGGGTCACCGCCGCGCATGGTCCCTTTTGGGGCGTTGCTCTGCAGCAACCTGCGGCGTGGGGCTGGAAAAGCTCAAGGTTGTAATCTTGTTCCTTCCTCAAATTAGATAAGAGGGAAAAAAGGCCATAAATCAGCGCGGGCAGCGATTAGAGAGACCCCAAGGAAGCAGGTGGGGGGCTCTGCCAGCTGGGCTGCGCTCCAGCGGGGCCGGATCCTGCCCACGCCGGCTCCCCACGTCCCTCGGCGAAGATTTGGGGCCAGGCGGAGGGACCGAGCCCCGGGCTGGGGGCTGGATCCGGCCCCGCTGCGGGCTGTGGGGATGGATCACAGGCTGGGAGCCGCGGGGCGCTGGGGACGGCTCCGCTTTCCTCCAGCTCTCCTTGTGCCGTACCCAGCCCCGGCACAGCCACGTGCCGTGCCAGCCCCGAGCCCCTCGGCACCCGCCGCGGACCCCCACCTTGCACCGTGCCTCAGTTTCCCCTGCGACCCCGCTTTCCTCCCGCTTATCTCGGGTCGCGGTGGGTAACAAAGGAGCTGCCAGGGCCCTGGAGGCGCTGCCTAATTAGCCAGATGAAATCAATTCAGCTCCATTACGGTCAGATCCAGGTCTCAACCATTACCAGGGCGGCCGGAGAGCCTGGGGAAGGATGACGGAGTGGACGCTACAGGGCATGCGATAACCCCCCGGCTGCGACGAGGGGGCGCGGGGAAGGGAGGGCTTCGCCCTTTGATGGCGAGGTGGCTTTGTGCTGCGAAGTCCCATCGCCCCCCCGGAGCCCTTGGCAAGGGGGGCCGGGCGTCCGGGCCGGGGTACGGCGTGAGCAGCCCTGAGGGATGCCCAAGGCGGTCCCCGTGGCACAGCCAGAAAATCCAGCTCTGCGCTGGGGGCAGGGACATCGGCCCTGCATCCCGGGCACGCATCATCTCTGCACCCCAGGCACGCGTCATCCTGCATCCCAGACATGCATCATCCCTGGATCCTGGGCACACATCATTCCCGCATCCCAGGATCCTGGGCACACATCATCCTGCACCCCAGGCACGCGTCATCCTGCATCCCAGGCACTCTTCATCCCTGGATCCTGGGCACACATCATTCCCGCATCCCAGGATCCTGGGCACACATCATCCCTGCACCCCAGGCACGCGTCATCCTGCATCCCAGGCACTCTTCATCCCTGGATCCTGGGCACACATCATTCCCGCATCCCAGGATCCTGGGCACACATCATCCTGCATCCCAGGCACACATCATCCCTGCATCCCAGGATCCTGGGCACACATCATCCTGCATCCCAGGCAGTCTTCATCCCTGCATCCCTGGATCCTGGGTACACATCATCCCTGCACCCCGGGCACACAGCATCCCTGCATCCCAACATCCTGGGCACTCATCATCCCTGCATCCCAGGCACACAGCATCCCTGCATCCCAGCATCCTGGGCACTCATCATCCCTGCATCCCAACATCCTGGGCACTTATCATCCCTGCATCCCAGGCACACAGCATCCCTGCATCCCGGGCACACAGCATCCCTGCATCCCAGCATCCTGGGCACTCATCATCCCTGCATTGTGGGCACTCTTAATCCCTGCATCCCTGGATCCTGGGTACACATCATCCCTGCATCCCAGGCACACATCATCCCTGCATCCCAGGTATGCATCATCCCCCCATCCTGGGTACGCATCATCCCTGCATCCCGGGCACTCATCATTCCTGTATCCCAGCATCCTGGGCACACATCATCCCTGCATCCCAGGCACTCATCATTCCTGTATCCCAGGATCCTGGGCACACATCATCCCTGCATCCCAGGCACTCATCATTCCTGTATCCCAGGATCCTGGGCACACATTGTCCCTGCATCCCAGGCACACATCAACCCTGCATCTCAGGATCCTGGGCACACATCATGCCCGCATCCTGGGATCCCGGGCACTCATCATGCCCACATCCCAGGATCCCGGGCACACACTGTCCCCACATTTTGGGATCCCTGGGGCAGCACATCCCCTCCAGCTCCTCTTCCCCAGCTCCCAAAAGCCCCTCTGTCTCCCCAGATGCCCTCCATCCCGCCCCGTGCCCGGCGGACACCCGGAGCAGGCAGGGCCCAGCGCGGGGGAGAGATGGACGGTTTTATTATCAACCGGTTTCGCTGCAGAGCGGGCGAGCGCGGGGCGTCCCCACCGGCCAGGGACCGGGGACGAAGGAGCAGCCAAGCCACGGGGTGCCCCCAACCCTCCCGGAGAGCCGAGCCCCCCGGCTCCCACACTGGCATGGACCCGGCCCTGGAGGGGCGCTGGGCTCCGTCCCCCCGGAGCAAACCCGCCTCGGCCGATCGCCGCCGCCCCGGCACGCCGGGGAAGTGCCAAGGAGCCGGGTGGCACAGCCACAGCCCCGGGTGGCACAGCCTTGGGGGGCCCCCAGCCCAGCCCTACACCCCCCCATGGGGGTGGGTGGGCCTTTTCCACTATAAATAAGATTTCAGCCCTCTCATCAGGGCATCAGTCCGGGGGGCTCCGTTGGGTGGGGGGTGAGGGGCCGGACCCCCCCCGAGCTGGCCTGGCAGGGCGAGCCATGCCCCCGGGAGCGGGGAGGGCAGGGGGAGAGCGGGGAGCGGAGGGTGGCCGGGGGTCCCCGCTCAGCCCAGGATGTCCAGGTAGACGGGGGGGGTCTTGACGAGGGCCTGGAGGCGGCTGTGGATCTCCTTGATGGGTCGCCGCTGCTGGGGTTCCCGCTGCCAGCAGCTCTGCATGATGGCGTAGACCTCGGAGGGACACGTGCGGGGACGCTCCAGCTCCCGCCCCTGTGTGATGCACTCGATGGCCTGCGGGAAGCCGGGACCGAGATGGAGTAGCCCCCCCAAGCCGGGTACCCCCATGGGGGGCTGCCGCCATCCTCATCCTCCCCGCTCGCTCACCTCGGTGTTGGAGAGCTGGTACCAGGGCTGCTTCCCGTAGGTGAAGATCTCCCAGAGCACCACGCCGAAGCTCCAGATATCGCTCTCGGTGGTGAATTTACGGTAGAGGATGCTCTCGGGGGGCATCCAGCGGATGGGCAGCATGGTCCTGCCTCCCACCTGCCCGCAGCGGGGCCGTCAGCGGGGCAGGGACCCCCCCTTTGCCCCCCCAGCCCTCGCCCTGCTCACTGAGCACACCTCAGACTGGATGTAAGGAAGAAATTTGTTACGCTGAGGGTGCTGAGACGCTGGCCGGAGAGGTGGGGATGCCCCATCCCTGGAGACGTTCAAGGTCAAGTTGGACGGGGCTCTGAGCAACCTGATCTGGGTGAAGCTCTGCTCATGGCAGCGGTAGGTGACCTTTAAAGGTCCCTTCAACCCAACCCAGGCTATAATTCTACCATTAAATCTGGATGGAGATGGGTCGGGATGCAGCAGCTAAGAGGGAAAATTGAGCATGGCCCCCCCAGCCCATCGCAGAGGGAGGGGAGCGCTCGCCAGCCCGCTCACCCGGTAATAGTCGGTGCTGTAGATGTCCCGGGACATGCCGAAATCCCCGATCTTCACCACCAGGTCGTGGCCCACCAGGCAGTTGCGGGTGGCCAAGTCACGGTGGACGAAGTGGAGGGAGGCGAGGTAGACCATGCCCGAAGCGATCTGCGTGGCGATCTGCAGCATGTGGCTCAGCGTCAGCTGCCCGCAGGGCTGTCCCTGCCCCTGGTCCAGGATCTTGGCGTCGGGGCCGTGGGACCTGCCGGGGCAGAGGGGCTGCTCGAGCGGGGGACGAGCGAGAGTGGGTGCGGGGATGCGTTTGGGGGGGACGCGCAGATGCGTGTGCAGGAGAGGGCGTGCAAAGGCAGGGGAAGGGCCGTGCACGCACATCAGGAAGGACGCGCACGCGTGCGTTCACGCTGGGGACGGGTGTGCACACATATGCATGCGTGCCAGGGAAGGAAAGCACATGTGTGTGCATGCACACAGGGGAAGGGCATGGCACAAGCATGCACACGTGCCAGGGAAGGATGTGCATGTGTGTGTGTGCATGCACAAGGGAAAGGGGCGCACTTGCATGCATGCACACAGGGGAAGGGCGCACACATATGTGCATACATGCACAGGGGAAAGGTGTGCACGTGTGCATGCACACCAAGGAAGAGCGTGCACACATGCCAGGGAAGGGCGTGCACACGTGAGCGTGCACACAGGGGAAGGGCACGCACATACGTGCGCAGATACCAGCAACAGGCATGCACTTGTGCACATGCATGCCAGGGAAGGGTGTGCACGCGTGTGCGTGCACACAGGTGGAAGGGCATGCACGTGTGCATGCACACACGTGTGCGTCTGTCCCTGGCATGCGTGCACACAAGGGAAAGGCACGCGCTTGTGTGCGTGCATGCCAGGGAAGGGTGTGCACACGTGCATGCACAGAGGGGAAGCACATACACAGATGTGCATACGTGCCAGGGAAGGGTGTGCACGTGTGTGTGCATGCACAGGGGAAAGGCGTGCACTTGTGTGCACGCACGCCAGGGAAGAGCTTGCACATACGTGCACACATGCCAGGGAAGTGCGCGCACATGCGTGCATGCACACAGGGGAAGGGCGCACATGCGTGTGCACACGTGCCAGGGAAGGGCACGCATGTGTGTGCACGCACAGGGAAAAGGTGTGCACGCATGTGTGCACAGGCCCGGGCCGTGACGCCGGGGAAGGCTGCGTGTCAGGGGGCGCGAGCCCGCACGCGCCGGGTGTGAAAGCGCGGCGACGCGTGCGAAGCGGGCGCGCGAGGCGGGCGGGGGGCCAGCGCGGCTGCGGCCGCCTCCAGCCCCTCTGCCTTTGATGCCGAGCGTGGCTGACAGCCGTGCCGGGGCGGCCGCGGCCGGGAGCTGGGGGGGTTCTGCTCGGCAGAACCATTAATGCCAACTCCCATAACAATAATCATAAAAGCCACGTCTCAGAGCTCATCGCGTGGCCACTAAAGCGATGCCTCTGGCAGCCCCCCCCGCGTCTAGCAGCAATACCTGGGGGGGCAATCGAAAAGTCTCTGCTTATTCCAGCTGATGGCCAATCTCTCTCTATTTAAGCCTCTCAGACAGCTAATCTAATCAATATTGCAAGGAGGGCTGCATTAGCAGGGAGCAGGCTGGCTGCGCTGATGGAGCGGCAGATGGGGGGGGACAGGACCCCCCCGACCCACCTGAGGAAGCGGTTGAGGTCGCCGTGCTTCATGTACTCGAAGACCATGATGAGGGGTTCGCCCTCGGTGCAGACGCCGTAAAACTTGACGATGTGTTCGTGCTGCAGCACCGTCAGCAGCTCGGCTTCACGTTGGAAATCCAAGCGGGTGCTTTCCGTCACCTCCTTCAGCGCCTGCGGGCGCACGGCGTCAGCCCGGCATCGAGCCCCCACCCCGGACCACCATCGTGTCCCCCCGCTCCTCACCTTCACGGCCACCAGCATCTTCTCCTGCTCCGGGAGGAGGTTGTAGCACTCGGCCAAGAAAACCTTCCCGAAGGCGCCTTCGCCCAGCTCCCACTTCAGCACGATGTCCCGTCGCTGCACGTGGTGGACGCCTGGGGGGACCCCCACCCATCAGTGCCCCCCTGGGACGGGGACGGGGGCATGGGAGGGTGCTCGGGGACCGCGGTTGTGTGGGTGCCCCCCCCCCCAGCCCTTACAGGCATCGCAGAAATACTGGGGGTTCTCGATGAAGTTGCTCTTCAGCCCCTCCAGCTTGCTCTCGGCCGAGGAGAGGGGGCTGCTGCCCAGGTTCATGAAGTGCAGGGACATGGCCAGGTCGTCCTCCTGGGCCAGCACCGCCGAGCCTTGCGGGGACAAGGACAAGGCCGTCGGGGGGGGTCCCGCGGCCCTCCCCAGCCGCTGCGGCCAGCGCCAGGCTCTGCCGAGCATCCCCCCGCCCCGGCGGGCCCCCGGGGGCCAGGCAGCCCGATCAAACCCATTTAGAGGCTGAATCCATTCCAGGAGTGAATTAGCAGCTGCTGCCCGCGCTGCCGGGGGGAACCGGCACCCCTCCGCGGTCCCCATCCCTGCAGGGATGTCACCCAACAGCCGGGTCCCAAGCCGGGTACCCGGCACAGCCCCGGCCGCCCCGCGGATGCGGGAACTGGGGTGTCCCTGTGTTGCGGCTCGAATCCCCCGTGGCGCCGGGCGAGGCGGGGGGACTCACGGTTAATGCCGAACTTGGACCGGCGCCCGCACTTGTTGAGCACGATGAGCATGACGGAGAGGAAGAGGCTGGCGAACACAGCCAGCGCCACGGCCACCGAGACCTGGTGACAGCAGGGACGGGGGCTCGGGTTGGGGTCCCGCCAGGTCCCTTCTCCCAGCTCTCGGGGGGCTGAGATGGCCACGAGTCCCAGGAGCTGCCGCAGGGGAAACTGAGGCACCGGGACTCTGCCATTCATCCCCGTCATATGACCCCATCCCACGTGGCTCTGGTTTGGCTGTCCCCTAAGGATTTGTCCCACCCTCCCACGGGTGCCCTGGTCCCCCCAGCCCAAGCCACGGAGCATCCCCTCACCCCGAACGTGTGCTCGTCCGTCGTCTCCACGGGCCCCTCCAGCGAGCTGTTCCTGGTGCCTGGGGCAGGGAGAAGGGCGCAGGGTGAGCGTGGGGTGGGGGGTCCCCATCCCCTGGGGTGGTCCCGGCAAGTGGGGGGGGTCCCCAGGATGGCAGCACTCCCGCAATGACTCTGCACCCTCAGCGCAGGGTGGGGGGACCCCAGGATTGGCTCTGGGGAGGGGGATCCATGGTTTGGGGGGGCCTGGGGCAGGGGGTTGTGCCCGCTGCGGTGGGGACCCCGTGCCCGGTCACTCACCCAGCGGAGACAGAGACACTGGTGCAGCCCAAAGGGAGAGAGAAAGGAGAAACACTCGTTATTCCCCAGGCGAGAGCACCCCGTCCTTCCCCACTCCCAGCCCTGGGGAAACTGAGGCACATCGGGGCTCGCTCGGAGCCAGCGGGCAGAGCCAGACACAACCCGTTGGCACACCAAGGCAAGGAGAGACGCCGCCGAAACCGGTGTTTGCCGGCACCTACCAGGGATGGGCTCCTCGGGGCTGAAGCTGAAGGGGTTTTCCATGAAACGCCCCTGGACGCTGCGGGCGGCGAAGCCCAGGGGGTTACGGACCAGGAGGGTGTAGTTGCCGTTGTTGACGTGCGTGGGACGGTTGAGCTGGAGGCAGCCGTGGAGGACGGTGGAGTTGTGCTCGTATTCCACGATGCGGGTGTGGATGTAGGGACCCTCGGTCAAGGCCGTGCCGTTGAAAAGCCAGCGGATGCTGGGGACCGGATTGCCGTCCACCGAGAAGGGGATGCACCAGAAGTGCTGGGGAATGGCTTCGTGCAGGAGCAGGATCACTGGGGGGACTGGGGGAGACAGAGCCGGGTGGATCCCCGAGCCGCCCCCCTCGCCCGGACCCCCACGCCGGCCCCCTCCGGGCTGCTCACAGGTGACGTTCAGCATCACGCTGTCCTCCGCCGGCCCCGCCGCGTTCTCCGCCCGGCACGTCAGGTCTTTGTGGTTGAGGTTGGACGAGACGTTGCTGATCTCCAGGACGATCTCCCAGTCCGAGAGCTGGGGGGAGCACCGGGATGGGGTGAGCCCCCCCGGAGCCGTGGAGCTCCTGCATCCCCCCACGGCCACCGCACCAGCGAGAGGATGCTGCGGCGGGGACGGTGCTGCCAGGAAGGTCCCCGGCCGTGTCCCGGCGAGGCTGAGCTTGCCTTGGTGACGATGGGCAGCTCGGGTCCCACCTCGGGGAGCACCCATTCCCCGGTGGCCGGCGGCTCGGCGGCGATGCGGCAGGTGAGGTTGACGCTGTCCCCTTGGCGCAGCACCGCCTCGGGGTGCTCGATGCGGACGGTCGGGGGCTCTGCGAGGAGAGGCCGGGGGTGAGCGGGGCCACGTCCCCTCCCGCGTCCCACGCTCTGGGGGACAAACCCAGCACCCAAACCCAGCGGGTCCCCGGCCACGTACCGCAGGCGCGGAGGGGCTGGCTGCCCAAGGGGACCAGCACGCTGCCCTCCCAGCAGCCCAGCGACTGGTTCCCCAGCTCGGCCCGGCTCCCGTTCTGCCAGAGCTGCAGCCAGCGGAGGCCGCAGGAACAGTTGAAGGGATTTCCCACCAGGATGCTGAGATGGGGCAGGGAAGAGGACAAGGGGTCAAACGGGCTGCGGTGGCCCCGGCTCTGGGTCATACACGGGTGTATTCATCCCCGGCGGGGTCAGCCAAGGCTGGATGCCGGCATCCCCAGCCCCGGCGGCACCGATCCTGCGCCGAGCGCTGCTGGTGCCCCCAGATGCACCCAGGGCCACCCCATCCCCACGCCCGTGGCTGTCAGAGCCGCCATCTCGCTGCGTCCCCAGCCCCGTCCCTGCCTCGGCGTCACCCCGGGGGTGCATCCCCGGTGCGGGATGCTCCGCACCCGCCTTCCCCCCATCATCACTCACAGCTCCTGCAGGGGCAGATGCTGGAAGGTCTTCCAGGAAAGGCTGTGCAGGGCGTTGGAGGAGAGATTCCTGCCGGGACAGATCCCGTCAGCCGCCCCTTCCCACCGCAGACCCCTGTCCCGCATCGCCCCACCCTCGCAGAGGGTCTGGCCGGGGCGCGGAGCAGCACCGCGGCCACCGCTGTCACGCCGTGACCAAGCAAACCCAGGGTGCCACCAGCCTTCAGGCACCTCCCTGCAAGCGGGGAGCCCCACGCACCCCAGGACAGGGTCCCCCCCAGCTCGCTGGGGTCCCCTCCCGCGCCGGGGCAGCACGGAGCTCCCGGGGGGGGCAGCAGCTGCCTGCACTCCTGCCCCCCGATCGATGGTTTCCCACTCAGCGGCACGGCCCCACGCGGCCCCCCCGGCCCGGCTGATGCGCCGACGGGCAGCAGGACACCATCGATCCCGCACGGGGACCAGCCACCCTGTGCCGGGGCTGAGCACCCACGGGGATGGGGTGCCAAGCCCCAAAACTGGGGGGGGATACTCACACGTGGCTCAGCCTGGGGGTGTCCAGGAAGGCGTCGGCAGAGACGTGCTGCAGCCCCGACCCCGAGATGGTGCTGGGGGAGAGAAGGGCTGAGCACCCGCACTGGGGACCCCGAATCCCCATCCTGGGAGCACCCCCCTTCGCCTCCCCGCAGCGGGATCAAGCGCTGGGGATCCCCCATCCACCAGCCCCCCCCCCCCCCCCCGCCCCGTTTCCCTGTGCAGGGACCCCACCCCGGGGTGCTCACAGGCTCCTGAGGTCCCGCAGCATCCTGGTGTCAGCCCGGGTCAAGGTCGTCAGCGTCTGCTGGTTCTCGATGACGCTGGAAGGCAAACGAGGGGGGATCGGGGGAGTAGCCCCAGGACCCCCATGCCCGGGGGGCGAGGGGAGTGGGGGGCCACGGCTCTCCCCTTCCCCAGGCTGTGCCTGCGCTGCCCCGTGCCAGCCCACGGCTGGGGACGGGGACAGGGACGGAGCTGAGCTGCCCCGCTGTGCCTCAGTTTCCCCCGGGCAGACAGGGATGAGCTGGGAAGGGGGGGCCGGGATGGCGGCAGGCGATCCTGCCGGCGCTGAGTCTCCGGCCGCCGCTTGGAGCCCGTGGTCTCACCCAGAGAGCGAGTTTGCCGGGTCTTAGCCCCGCTCCCCCGTGGGTCCCCACCTTTCCTCGCACCCCACGGTGTCCTGCAATGTGATGGGGGGCACCCACTGTCCCCCCCTCCCCTTTTCCCAAGGCAGGGGGTGAAGGAAAGCCCCTCTGGGAGCGGGTGTGGGGTTTTCCCACCCGCCCCACCCCAGGGGCTGCTCCTGTGAGCCCCAAATTGTCTGGGGTTACTTGGGGATTCAGACCCACACCGAGGGGTTTTGGTCCTGCTGACCCCCATGGCGGGGTCCCTGCTGCCACCCCCATGGACGAGGGTGTGGGGCTGGGAGGGAGGAGGGTGGCTGGGGCAGGGGGACGGCCGGGGGCCTCTCGGGGGACCGCCATCCCCGCCACCACCCACCCCACCCCGCCAGCCAGCGAACAAAGAGCTGGCAGCGCCCCGCGGCGCAGCGTCCCCCGGCACCTGGGGAAACTGAGGCACGGAGACGTGCCGCAGCCAGCCCCCGGCAATGCGGCACGGCCAGGGCTGCGGCAGGGGGAGGACCCAGGAGTCCGGGCACCCCAGTATCACCCAGCACCCCGTACCCCCGCAGCACCCTCCTCTCCCCCCCACGTCCTGAAGCAGGGGGATGAGTGAGAGCAGAGGAGATCCCCCAAACCAGCAAATTCGGGGTGCCCCCCCTCAGCATCCCAACCCACAGGCCCTGGGGCAGGGTGACAGCCCTGCGGGGTGGGGGGACACGGGGCTCGGTCCCTCCCTGCCCGGGGCCCCCGCTGCACCCTCAGCCCTTTGCTCCCGCTGGCATCGCTGCGGGAGAGGGCGAGGAGCTGCCCCCAGCCCCTCACTCGCTCCTCGGGGGGATGCAGGAGGGACCCCCCCACCTTTGCAGCCCCCAACGCCTCCCGCTCCCCACAGTGATCCCAGCCCCGGAGCAGATCCAGCCCCACCGCCGCGGTCTCAGCCCCGTAGCGCTCCCCGCTCCATCACCGGCCCAGCCCAGCCCCATCGCCCCGTCCCAACCTCCGTCAGCCCCAGCCCCATCGCCTCCATCATCATCGTCCCCAGCCCCATCACCCTGTCGTCGCCCAGCTCCATCACCCCCAGTCCCATCGCCCTGTCCCCCAGCTCCATCACCCCCAGTTCCACCACTGCATCCCCCAGCCCCTCTGCCTGGTCCTCAAGCTCCGTCACCCCCAGCTCCATCACCCCCAACCCCTCCTGCCCAGTCCCTGAGCTCCATCACCCCCTGCTCCATCCCCCTGTCCCCCAGCCCCACCACCCCCAGCCCCACCACCCTGTCCCCCAGCCCCTCCGCCTGGTCCCCTGAGCTCCATGTCCCCCGGCTCCATCACCCCCTGCCCCTCTGCCTGGTCCCCTGAGCTCCATCACCCCCAGCTCCATGTCCCCCTGCTCCACCACCCCCAGCCCCACCACCCCCAGCCCCTCTGCCTGGTCCCCAAGCTCTGTCACCCCCAGCTCCATCACCCCCAGCCCCGTCACCGCATCCCCCTCCCCACCGCCCCCTCCCCACTCACACGTCGGTGAAAGCCCCGGTTCCCAGCAGCCGGGCCAGGCTGCCCACGGTACCGGGCTCCCGGCAGAGCAGGGCACCGGCCCGGGGGCAGCGGCAGGGCCGGGGGCAGGGACGGGCAGCGCCCGGGGCGGGCAGGGACAGCAGCAGCGCGGCCAGGCAGAGCCCGGCGGGCAGCGGCGGCATCGCGGACCCGGTCCCGGTCCCGGTGCCGGTGCCGGTGCCGGTCCCGGACCCGGTGCCGGTGCCGCCCTCCCTCGCACTTGCCCGGCAACCCGAGGACGGGGCCGTACGGGGTTTAAAAGCAGCACAGGGACCGGCCTCCCGGGAGGGGCCGGCGGCTCCCCCCGCCCCGGCACCGCCCCGGCCCCGGAGACCCCCCCGGCCCGCGGGCGGGGATGGAGGGGCAGGGCCGGGACCCCCGGGAAGCCCTCGGCCGGGGGGGGGGGGATCGGCCGCAGCCCCGCCCGGAGCCCCCCGCCCCACGGAGGGGGTGTCCCGCTGCAGCCGGGCACCGAGCAGGGTGCCTGCCTGCAGCCTGCCTGCAGCCTGCCTGCAGCCTGCCCAGACCCCTGCACCCTGCCTGCACACTTGTGCCGCCCATACCTGCACCCTGCCTGGACATTTGCACCCTGCCTGCACCCTGCCTGCATGCGGGCACCCTCCACCTGCTGACCTGCCCCCCCCCAGCCCCCCAAAATCAGCGTCCCGGCACCGGCACCCCCAGCCACACGCGTGTGCACACGCACAGGCACGCACACCCCTCCAGGACCTGGCTCCAGCCCGGAGCTGGCTGCACCTAAGGGACAGGGGACGTCACACCAGCACCCCCAGGCTCCTGGGGCCACCGAGAGCCCCCCCAGCCCCCAGCACCCCCGTCACGTCGGGGGGCAGAGAGGCTGGAGATGGGGGGCGTTTGGTGGCACGGTGGCCCCGTCCCCAGGTGTCACCCCCGGGGAGGGACCCGCCGCTCTCCCACCGTGGGTCCCTGTCCCCACCCGGCTGCCGCCTGTCCCCGAGCCCATCCCAAAGCGCCTTGGGGGTGGCTCATCTGTGCACTGAGTTTAGCACGTTCTCAGCCTGCGTTCCTCCCCCATGGCCCAGCCCCAGGCCCGCCTCCCATGCCAGCCCTTGGTGGCACCCATGGGGCCACGGTCCCCCCTGGGGTGACCCCCCTATGGGACCCCGCTGCCCACCCCAGCAGCCCCCCCGGCAGAGCAGGCCGGTGGCTGCCGCCCGCCACGTCCTCCCAGATTCCACCGCTTTGACGTTTTTCCCCAGAAACGCCCCCGGTTTGAGCACCGCAGGGCAAAGCCGCAGCCGGGGCACGCAGGAAGCCGATGGGGCTGGCGGGGAGGGAGCGGAAAGCCCCGTGTGCCGCCCTCCCCCCCCCGGGACCCCCACAAACCAGGCACTGCCGCGCCCGAGCTTCGTCCCCCTTTATTCGTGCTCATCCCGCGACCACAGATTAGACAGCGAAGCCCCTTCCGTGGACCAGCACGGCCCTGACACTGGTCCCAGTGCCGGGGACTGGGGGTTGCGTGAGGGTGGCCCCAGGCGTCTCCCACTGCAGGCCTGCCCCGTGCCTCAGTTTCCCCACCTGTAAAAGGGGGGGGTGCGTTACTGACCTGTTTGCCGGGCAGCTGGGGAGAGGCGGCAGAGGCAGGTTGGTGGGGGGACCCCGAACCCCAAACCCTGCTCCTCACCCCCAGACCCCCATTTCCCCCCCCTCCAAAAAAAAAAAGAGAAGACTGGGGTTGTCTCCTCCCAGCCGACAGCCCCTCGATCCCTCCCCCCGATTTGGGGCACCCCAATTTATTCCCAGGGGAAATACACCCCATGGAGCACCCTCGCTTTGCCGGCCACCCCCTTCCCAAGGCACCCGCTCCTCGGCCAGACCCTTGGAAGCAATAAATAACGCGGGTGGGGGTCCCGGCGGTGGGGGGGCGGCTGGAGGAGGGCAGGGGGGTGCAGAGTCCGGTGCGGGTCCGAGGCCGCCCCGAGGATCAGAGTCAGGCCGTCCCGTTGGGGAGCCGGCCGGGGCTGCGGTCCTTGCGGGTGGGCAGGGGGGACGCGGGGGGCTCATCCTCCCCGGGGGACTGATCCGTCTCGGCGTCGGAGGGTTCGCCCGAGCCGCGCCGGCGGTTCTCGGGGCTGTAGAAGAAGGAGAGGGTGCGGAAAGCGGGAGCCATGTGGTCCTTGATGCTCTCCAGGAGCTGGATGAAGGAAGGGCGCTGGCGCGGGTTCTGCTGCCAGCACCGGCACATCAGCTCATGGCTGTGGGAGAGAGGGCGACCGCTGGGTTTGGGGGGGCCCCGGCACCCCACGGCCATCCCGACACGGCAGAGACCAGGGCTCGGGGCCGATTCCCCCCCCAGCCTTTCCCACAGCAGGGTGGGGATCTGGGGGGGGGGTCTCACCCCCCACTCACAGTTTGTCGGGGCAGTTTTCGGGCCGCTCCAGGACGCCGTTGTCCATGACGAAGCGCAGGACCTGCTCGTTGGACATGCCCTGGTAGGGCTGCTCGGCCAGCGTGGCGATCTCCCACAGCACCACGCCGAAGGACCTGCCGGCACGCCGCCGCTCAGCCGGGGGACGTCCCCCAAATCCCCCCCGGGTTCCCCCCACCCCAACACCTACCAGACGTCGGACTGCGTGTTGAAGATGCCGTCCTTGAGGGCCTCGGGGGACATCCAGCGGACCGGCAGCAGCCCCTTGCCCCCTTTCCGATAATAATCCGTCTCGTAGATATCCCGGGTCATGCCGAAATCTGGCAGAGGAGGAAGAGGAGGAGGAAGGCGTGAGCGCCAGGAGATGCGGAGCCGGCAGCGAGCCTGCCTGCCACTGCCCACCCACCTCCGATCTTGACGGTGAAGTCCTCGGACACCATGCAGTTGCGGGCAGCCAGGTCCCGGTGCACGAACTTGTTGGCGTTGAGGTACGCCATGCCGTCGGCGATCTCCCCTGCCATCTGGATCATGTCCTTGAGCGACGGCGGCGGCAGCCCAGGGTTATTCTGCACCGTGAACAGAGAGTCGGGGCTGGGGGGGGGACACCGGGACCCCCCGGGAACAAGGTGGGTGCCCCTTCACCCCTGGGGCACTGCGGCACCCGCCCAGCCCCTCACCTCGGCGTCGGGCCTGAGCGAGCGCAGGTAGCTCTTCAGGTCCCCACGTGTCATCAGCTCCATGATGACCAAAGCTGGCTGGCCCTGGGACACGACACCGAGCAGACGGACCTGGGGGGACAAATGGGGTGGCACATGAGCGGCCGGACCCCCGCCCGTGTCCCCTCCCTCCCCTCCGGCCGCCCACCTACCACGTGGTGGCACTTGAAGGCTTTCATGACGGAGGCCTCGTTGAGGAACTCGATGCGCTCCCGCATGGTGGCCAACTCGTTGACCGTCTTCAGGGCCACCTTGGTCTCCTCGCCCTCGGTGGCCAGCCCCAGTGCCAGCCCCTCGTACACCATGCCGAAGGAGCCCTGCCCCAGCTCCCGGATCACCGTGATCTTCTCCCGCGACACCTCCCACTCATCGGGGATGTACACTGCGGGGCAAGGGGGGACCACCCCATCACTGTCACCATCCCCATCCCTGTCACCATCTCCAGCCCCATCCCCATCTCCAGCCCCATTCCCATCTCCAGCCCCATTCCCAGCCCCATTCCCATCTCCAGCACCAACCCCAACCCCAGCCCCATCCCATCTCCATCTCCATCTCCATCTCCATCTCCATCTCCATCTCCATCTCCATCTCCATCTCCATCATCTCCATCTCCAGCCCCATCTCCATCTCCATCTCCATCATCTCCATCTCCAGCCCCATCCCATCTCCATCTCCATCTCCATCTCCATCTCCATCTCCATCTCCATCATCTCCATCTCCATCATCTCCATCTCCATCTCCATCTCCATCTCCATCTCCATCTCCATCATCTCCATCTCCAGCCCCGTCCCATCTCCATCTCCATCTCCATCTCCATCTCCATCTCCATCTCCATCTCCATCTCCATCTCCATCTCCATCATCTCCATCTCTAGCCCCGTCCCATCCCCATCCCCATCCCCATCCCCATCCCCATCCCATCCCATCCCATCCCCATCCCCATCCCATCCCCATCTCCAGCCCCGCCGGCATGGCCCCAGCGAGGACGCCCCTGCCCGTCCCCACGTACTGTCCGAGGCACTGAAGTACTCGGGGTTGACGGAGGCGTAGAGCGTCCCGCTGGGGTACCCGTCGTTGCTCCTGCGAGGGGTGGGCATCACTCAGGATGGGGGGCGAGGGCACGATGCCACCTCCCCACGACCCTTTCCCAGCCCTGCTGCGGTGGGATCCGGCCCCAGCCCAGCCCTGGGGGTGCAGGGGGGGTCGCTACCTCTTCTTGTTGTAGAAGAAGACGAAGACGGCGAGGCAGGAGATGAGCACCATGAGGACCACGGGCGTGACGGTGAGCAGGACGTAGAAGCTGCCGGACTCCTCCTCGGCTGCCGGGAGCAGGCGGCCGTGGGCCAGGGCCCGGGCACTCATCCCGCCCCACACGTTGCAGGGACACTTGTCCCACCACTGCCACTGGGCCAGAGAGGGGAGCCCCCAGCTCCCCAGACCAGCAGCACCCACTGATCTCTGGGTGTCCCTGTCCCAGAGCACCCCCCAGTCCCCCCGATCCCCCAGTCCCTCAGCATCCTCTGATCCTCCAGTGTCCCAGCCCAGCAGCATCCCCTGATCCTCCAGTGTCCCAGTCCAGGAGCATTCCCCAGTCCCCCAGCTCCCCAGTCCAGCAGCATCCCCCAGTCCCCCAGCTCCCCAGTCCAGCAGCATCCCCCATTTCAGCATCCCAGTCCAGGAGCATCCCCTGATCCTCAGCATTCCGGTCCAGCATCATCCCCTGATCCCCAGCGCCCCAGCCCACCAGCATCCCCCAGTTCCCCAGCAGCACCCCCTGACCCCCAGCTCCCCCTCCCTCCCTGCCCCGTGGCCGGGGACCCCACCGGTGTCCCCCCTGTCCCCCCGTGGGTACCTGGCCCCAGGATGTAAAACTTGACGAGCCCCGTCCACGAGCCGTTGCCAGCCAGCGAGGTGGCCCGGACCTTGGCCGAGTAATTCCCCGGTTGGAGCAGAGCCAGGTGGACCCCCCCGTACTTGGAGTAGCGGTGACGGGAGACGCAGACGACGGTGGTGACCTCCTGGGGGGGACAATTGGGGGGGTGGCGAAGGGGGCTTCATCCTCCTCCAGCCATGCACAAGCCTCGGGGGAGGGAGATGGGATGGGATGGGATGGGATGGGATGGGATGGGAAGGGAAGGGAAGGGAAGGGAAGGGAAGGGAAGGGAAGGGAAGGGAAGGGAAGGGAAGGGGTGATGGGGATGGGATGAGATGGGGATGGGGATGGGGATGGGGATGGGAATGGGGATGGGGATGGGGATGGGATGAGATGGGGATGGGGATGAGGATGGGGATGGGGATGGGGATGGGGATGGGTGCTGTGCCCCTGTAACCAGACCTGGCCGGGCTGGGCAGGGAGGGCTCCGGGGGGTCCTCACCTCGCTCTCACGGCTGTACTTGATCTCATACTTGAGGATGAGCCCGTTGGGGTTCCTGGGCTCTTCCCAGCGCAGCAGGACGCTGTTCTTGCCGGCCGGCTCCCACGTGACGTTGCCGGGAATGTTGTCGGCTTGCACTGGAGAGGGGCACGGAGGGGGTCAGATCCTGGGAGCATCACCCGGATCCCAACCCAATCTCCCCATCTTGAAGGCACCAGGACCCCAAAGCATCCCGGCATCGCCGAGGCACGGTTTGGGAGGGGGGAGGCTGCCGGGACGTACGCTCCGGCATGGTCCTGGCAAAGACAAAGGTGGCGGCGCTGCAGCCCACGGTGTGCGCGGCGTGGTTGCAGGCGTGGATGTCGATGCGGTACTCGGTGAAGTGCCGCAGCCGCGACAGCACCGCCCGGTCGCGCACCACCTTGTCCTCGAAGATCTGGAAGTCGGGTTTGGGCTCGCCGCCGGCGCGGCTCGGGGCCGGCGGCTCCGCCGAGGAGGCGTTGGCCGGGGATGTGACGGCCACCACGTCCCTGCGCCGCTTCGGGGTCCTGCGGGAGATGGGGACAGGAGGCGGTGGGGAGCCAGGATGCCTGGGTTGTCCCCCAAAATCGAGAAGGAGAGGGGAGATCCTCCAGGCTTGTGTGGTCCCCGCTCACCTCTGTGGGTTCTTGTTGATGGATGTCACCTTCCAGGGTGGCCTGAGACAGCGAGAAATCAGTTAAAGGATCTGCCAGGAGCAGCCACCGAACCCCCCACCCGGGGCAGACCCACGCACCCAGCCTGGGGGACCCCCCTGACATGGGGACCCCCCCCCAGACGGCACCTGGGGATGATGATGGAGTTGTGGAGGAAGTTCTCAAACTTCTTCTGGAAGGACTCGGCTTCGCCCTCCATGCGGAGCTGCCCATCGGTGGGGCGGCAGGGGCAGCACCGCTCCTCTGCGTCCTGCTCCACCTCGGGGCCGTCCCCGTCCCCGAAGCGGGTGTCCGCGCTGCTGGTGGGCAGCTTCAGACCTGCGGGCAGAGACGGGCAGGGCTGGCAGCGCTGCCGGAGCCCGGCTCGGTGGGACCATCCTCATCCCGCCGGTGTCCTCGGCCGCTGCACCCAACCTGCCTGCGCTGCCCCTGCCCGGCAGCCCTGCCTGCCCTGCCTGCCCTCACCTTTGTGGCAGTAGTCGTTGACGTAGAGCTCCATGTCCTCGGCCAGCTGCTGCCACAGCACCAGGTAGTAGGTGATGTTGCCGTTGCGCTGCGTGGGCGGCTTCCAACGCACCACGATGTGGGAGGAGGAGTTGGACATGGAGATGACGTCCCGGGGCACTGTCGGGGCTGGGTGGACACGGGAGGGTCAGTCCATCTCTGGGGGGCCACCACGGGCATCCCCGGCCCCCTCCCCAGCCCCTTACCCGCCGGCATGGTGCGGATGTAGACCACCTCGCTCTGCGCCCCGTAGTTGCGTCCTTCCTCGGCGGTGGTGAGGGTGATGGCGCGGACGAAGATGGCATATTGGGTCCAGGGGCGGAGGTTGAGCAGGGCCACCCCCGGCGCCTGCTCGCTGCTGAGCGGCAGCTCCACGTCCAGCACGTTCCAGCTCTGCGCCCCGCAGGCGTCCTGCCCCACGTACTCCGACACGTTCTGGAAGGGTCTGCCCCACACCGGGCATCGGGGAGGGTCCCAGGACCCCCTCCTGGCCGCAGGACCCCCCTGGGGTCCAGCAGCCCATGAGGAGACCACGGGTTGGGGTCCCCAAGCCCTCCGTGATGGGGACAAGTTGGGGACAGAGACCACTTACGACTCCTTGTAGTAGACGATGAAGCTGAGGAGGTCTCGGTACTCGGGGGGCCGGTACCGCTCCCACTTGAGGAAGATGCGGTCGGACTCGGTGACGTTGGAGATGAAGCGCAGAGTCTGGGTCTTGCCTGTGGAGGGGTGGCAGGGTTCGGGCAAGGCAGTCGCGGCACTGCCGGGTGTCCCCGTCCCCGTACTCACAGGACGCCCGGTCCCCGTTGGTGCGGGGGTTGATCTCCGCCTTGTTCTGCCGCCCCTTGGTGCCCGTCACCTCCTCCATGCGGTAGATCTCGGCCAGACACAGCTTGGGGTTGAAGGCGAAGTACATCTTGCCCACGGGGATGGAGAGGACATGGTGGCTCCAGTCCCAGAGCTGCTGCAGGTTCTGGTTGTCCAGGACGTACAGGGTGTAATTCCTGGAGGAGGAGACGTGGACGGAGGCGGTGGGCACGGGCACCCCCAAAGCCACGTGTGTCCCCTCCAAACCCACACCTCGTCCTCACCCGTCCACCATGGAGTCGCCGCGGATCAGCTTGAGGTTCTTGAAGAAGGACAAGGAGACGAGGGCGAAGGAGTGCTTGATCTTCAGGAAGCCCGTGATGGTCTCGATGAGCCCCAGGCTGTTCTGCAGCTCCGAGGCCAGGTTATCTGGGGACAACCCACGGACGTGAGCTCGGGGAGGGGGGCACCCCCCCATTAATTCACCCCGCAAGGGAAAAGACCCCCCTCCCTCACCCCCCGCACCCCGTGGCAGCTCTCCCACCCGGGGCGGGTTGCAGGGGGCCGGATCCGGCACTCACAGCCCCGGCGGATGTTGACGATGAGGTTGCCCTCGACGAGGGTGCAGCCCCCCAGCTCCTGCGCCGCCCGCGTCGAATCGATGGTCTTGGTGCCCACCTTGCACTCCTTGGGGCACAGCCCCTCGCACTTGTGGCAGAAGATGCTGCGGGCAGGAGGACGGGGACGGGATGTGAGCCGGGCACCATGCCACCACTGTGCCCATGCCAGAGGACACCGGGGACCCCTCTACCTGCTCTCATTCCTGGTGTAGCCCGAGGGACACTCGGAGAGGCACTGCCGCTGGTGGATGACGAACTTGGAGGCGTCGCGGGGGTTGTCGGAGACCTTGCGGAGGCTGGCGCAGTACTCGGCGGTGACACAGCGCCAGCCCTCGTACTCGTAGGTGCGGGGCGGGCAGGAGGGCAGGCAGTGCCCGTTGAAATGGAAATGGCGGCAGGCGATGCAGGCTCGGTTGTCGCGGGGTCGCCCGCAGCCCCCCAAGCACTCGGCGTGGCAGCACTCGCCCGTCGCCGTGCACGCCGAGCCCACGCCGCACGGGCACACTGTGGGGAGAGAGCCGGTGCCGTGGGCAAGGAGAGTTCTCCAGGCACAGATCGCACGGCTCCGGGGCAGCACGGCGGGGCAGGAGTCTGGGATTTGCTCCGGGGGGGTAGAGGGAAGAGGTGGGAAGGGTTGGGGGGGGGCTGCTGAATCCCTCTGGCTCTGGGGGGCAAGGGGAGAGGGGTGGAGGGATGGATGGATGCAGAGATGGAGGGAGGGATGCAGGGATGAAGCAATGGAGGGATGCAGGGATGAAACAATGGAGGGATGCAGGGATGGAGGGATGCAGGGATAGATGAGGGAAGGATGGAGGGATGCAAGAATGGATGGAGGGATGCAGGAATGAAGCGGTGGAGGGATGGAAGGAGGGATGCAGGGATGGAAGGATGCAGGGATGAAGTGATGGAGGGATGGAAGGAGGGATGCAGGAATGGATGGAGGGATACAGGAATGAAGCAAAGGAGGGATGCAGGGATGGATGGAGGGATCCATGGTGGGATGAAGGGATAGAGGGATGCAGGGATGGAGGGATGGATGAAGGGATGAATGGAGGAATGGAAGGATGGAGGGATGCAGGGACAGATGGAGGGACACAGGAATGGGTAGAGGGATGGAGGGATGGCCAGGACAGACGGACAGGTGGGTTGATGGGTGGCTGCGTGACCAGCTGGATGTGTGGATGGAGGGCTGCACGGATAGACGGCAGGACAGACGGACGGATGGGGTGAGGCGCAGCCCATGCTGAGCCCCAGCTGCCTGGTGCAGCCGGGGCAGCGGGCGAGGTTACAGCCCCGATAAGGATCTGTGTTTACAGTATATATTTCATTACCAGGTCTCCTGTTTACAGCAAACGAGCCCGGGAGGGGCCCGTATTTACCTCGCCGCTGGGAAAACATGGCAGCCGGGAGCTGGCCTCTCCTCCGGAGCGTGATACAGCGCGGATCCGGTTACCCCCGCCACGCTGCCGGCGCGGCACACTCCCAGCGGCCGGGGAGCGACGGCCACATGCCGGGGCCTGCCATCCCCTTGCAGCTTCACCAGCCTTCCCCAGCGCCCTCCCAGTTTACCCCACAGCCACCACGGTGCAAACCGGCACCATCCCGGCAAAGCAGCCGGCACGATCGAGCCCCGCACCGCCGGCACCCACCTTTCTGGCAGTAGCTGGATGTCCAGCAGCGATAATCCAGCTGCCCGTTGACGCTGGTCTGCGCACACGGCTTCTCCACGTCCAGGATGCCCGGGCAGACATCGGCGCACTCTTCGGCCAACTTATTGCCGACGATGTAGGTGTTGTCCACGGCGTCGGGCAGCAGCAGCCCCCAGTCGATGGTGGAGAGGTGGCAAAGCTCCTGGTTGCGCTCGATGCGGACCGAACCGCGCAGGACGTGGCCCAGGCTGTGCAGCCCCACGTCCCGCAGATGCGGCATCTCGAAGATGACCAAGGCGTAGCTGAAGAAGAGGTTGGTGCCGCGGATGACGGAGAGGTTGGGGAAGAGATCCCGCAGGCTCTCCAGCCCGTAGACGCGGAAAAGGAGCAGGTACTCGGTGATCATGAGCAGGCGAGGGAAGCTGAGTCCCCGAAAGTCCTCGGCGCCCGTGGTGAACATCAACAGGATCTGCAGGTTGCCCTCGATGATGGAGCAGTTCTCCAGCTTCTGGAGCTGGGAGACGTCGTTGCGGATGTCCATGCTGCCACAGACTGGGGTGGCGAGAGGGGGACCCTGTGGGCAGCGGGGACGGGGCAGCTGCCCCCCTCACCGCCGCCCAGGGACCCCCCCACCGCACCCATCGCTGGGGCCGCAGAGGCGCTCGAGGGGGTTTAATATCCCGGCCCTGCCTGTCAAACGTGGCTGCAATTGGTTTGGGCGGCCGGGGAGACGCGAGCGGCTCTGACAGGCGGCCGACGCGCCGCGGCTCTCCGGGGCACGACGCGTCCGTCAGCGCGGTGATGCTAATGAGGTCTGGCTGCCCGGGCGGCCGTCTCGCCCCGTGTCGGCCCAGGGAGCACGTCCCAGCCCCACTGCCCTCCCCGGGGGGGTCCGGCTGGGGGTGCAGAGGGCTTTCCCCCTTCCCCGAGCCGTGGGGCAGCCATGGGGGGCTCACGGCATCGTGGTTACCCAGCGAGCCAGCAGCTCCCATGAGATCGTTCCCATTAACTCCCCGGCACGGTGCCCAGGCAGCTAACGGGGCACGCGGGGCTACACGGGTTTGCCGTCCCGGGACTTTTCCACCTGGATTCCCGCCTGCATCTCCTGCTTCCCGGTCCCGGTGGGGATACAGGAGCTGGGACAAGCCGGCGGCTTCCCACCGGCAGCATCCCCAGCCTGAAACCTGACGCCGAGTTATGGTGGAAAGAAGCTGCTGAGATGCCGGTGAGGGATTTACTGTAAACACCCCGAGCAAACACAGCCGGCTCCGCATGTACCCTAAACACCAGGCAACGCCGGTACCCCGGCTCGGCCGCCCGTGCCGCAAAGACCCGCTGGCCGGCACACGGCACACGGCACGCGGCACGCGGCACACGGCTCGCTGGCGTGGTCCAGGTGCTGGTGGGCGTCTGGGTGCGCGGTTCGCCCCTCGTCTGTCCGCAGCCAGCCTGGGCCTGCGGCTCGTGGCCGTACCCTTGGGAAGACGTGCCCGGTGGCGTTTTTCCCCTCTCGGTGTCCCTCGTTAACCACGGGCACCGTGGCCCTGGCGCAGACGCGTGCCCCTCGCCCCCAGCCCTGCACCGGGGCTTGGCCATTTGCAGGGGGCTGGTGCCGGCCGGGGGGGCCCTGGGTCCCCTCTCCCCCCCGGTGAGGACACGAGGGTCCCCTCCATCCTCCCACGGGACCAAGGGACCGGCTGTGGGTGCATCTCTGGGGGTTACAGCCCCCGCTGCCACCGTCACCCTCCCTGACCTTGGCAGTCACCCCGTCCCTCCACCGCGCAAGGGGACGGGGTCCCCCGTGTCCCTGGGGGGACAGAGAGGGGACAGGGGTCCCCGGTGGGAGCAGACACAGCGAGGCGCATCCCCCGGGCAGCTCTCGGCACAGCCCCAGCGCTGGGATGCTTCACCCCCCTCCTCCATCACTCCCACCCCCCCAGCACACCCCCTCGGTGCTCGGGGAAACTGAGGCACGGGGCAGCGGGGAGAGGGGAAGGCAGGACAGACTGACAGACCCTGACCCCAGCCCTCCTGGTGCCCCAGCCCCTGCCAGCCAGCGGAGCTGGAGTGGGAGCCCAGACGTCCCCCGTCATGGCCATGAGTGCCGGGACCCACAGCCGCTCCCCGCCGTGCCGCCCCCTCCCCAGCCATTTTCCATCCCAGTAGCAGCACTGGGAGCAGCGGTGCCGGCTCTGGCTCCCGCCCAGCCACGATTTTCCACCATCCCGGCTCCCGGCTCCAGCCGAGCCCCCCGCCACGCTCCCCTCTTCCCGGCCCAGCAGTGGGGGGGTCCCACGCTCTGCCCCTCCTGCCCTGGACGGGGGGTCCAAGGCATACGGGGGTACTGCCGCGGGGGAAACTGAGGCAGGGAGCACCAAAAGAGCTTTGCCTCGGGGCTGGGCTCTTGCAGACCCCCATGCATGATGCCATGCAGCCCCCCCACCCCAGAATTCCCCCCCCCCAAGCGAACACCCCCCACCCCGCTCCCAGCCACCCCCTTTCCAGGCACTTACTTTCGGAGGGGGCCCGCACGGGGGGCAGCGGGAGAGGACCGAGGACCAGCAGCATCACCCCCAGCCGCAGGGCACCCAGTGCCCTCGTCCCCATCCCCGAGCGGGACCCCCGGGGTCCCGTCCCCGTCCCGCCTCGGGCGCTGCCGCACCGTGTCCGGCCAAGCACGCCGTGTCCGGCCGGCACTCCCCGCCGGCACCCGCGGCACGCCGGGATAGGGGTGGCCCCCACGGCCCTCGCCCGGGCTCCGTGGCCCCTTCACTTTTGTTTTCGGTTGCGGCACACAAAATATTTAGCCTGACAACTGTCAGGGCCAGGGCCAGGGCTTGTTTGGGAAATAGAGAGGGGGAAAACAGGGCGGCCCCCCCGTGCCGGAGCGGGCTGGGAAGGAAGGGCTGCCTCCTGCCTCAGTTTCCCCAGTTGGAGCAGGAGGATCCAGGTTGCTCTGGTGTGGGGATGCCAGGAAAGCAGCCGAGCACCGACGGAGAGCTTGCCAGAGCGGCACAGAGGGGACAACCCAAGGGTCACCCTCTATCGCGGGTGCCAGGACCCCACGTCCCCTGGGGTCCCCAGGCCCCAGCAGCCCTGCAGCGAGGAGGAGGAGGAGTGGGAGGAAGCTGTGGGCGCTCGGCACCGGCCGGTGCAGACGCAGGAGAGGAGGATGGATGAGGGGGTGACATTTATTTCTTGCACTAGAGTCAAGCACGGGCGAGGGTCCCGGCCGTGGGGCAGCCCTGGCCCCGCTGCAGCAGAGACCTGGGGGCAGGAGGGGGCGGCTGCTGCCCCAGTGACCCTCCAGCACCATGGAACTGGGAGCACTGGGCCGGACAGTGCTCCTGCCCCCTGGGCTGGGGAAATGGGGGGACCTCCAGGGCTCTGCTCATGGGATGGGGGTCCCGTCTCCTTTTGGGGGGGGGGTCTCAGGAGCAGCTGCTTCTCCGCCGGCGCAGCAGCGTGACGGGGTGGCTGTCCTTCTCCTCCTGGTCACTCTCGCAGCGGCGCTGGGGGCACAGGGGGGCTGGAGGGCAGGGACAGGACCCCCCAAGGGAAAGGACCCCCCCAGGGGAGAGGAACCCCCCTAGGAGAGACCCCGCCAGGGGAGAGGATCACCCCCCAGGGGACAGGGCACCCCCAGGGGACAGGGCACCCCAGCTGGGGACACCCCCCATTGCCCAGCCCTCCCCCCTCCATTCGGGGGACCAAACCCCCCGAACTCCCTTCTCCCCCAGGCCGTGCCGGGGGGGGTCTGGGGGCTCCTGGCCGCTCACCAGCTCCTCGTCCTCCTTCCTCAGGCCGCAGAGCAGCCGCGTGTGGCAGAGCCGGTTGCAGGCGGCCACCATGTTGTAGGAGAGCTGGGGGGCAGGAGGGTGGGGGTCCGAGGGGGGTCGCTCCCCTCCTCTCCCCCCCCAACACCGCAGCGCTACGCGTCCCCCCCCCCAGACCCCCGAGACGCAGCCAGCCCTGGGATGGAGCAGAGCCCCAGCTCCCCGGGGACCCCATGGGTGGTGGGACCCCGCTGCTGGGTGCCCCCCGCCAACCCCAGGGCCGGGACCCCCTTCACCTTCCACTTCCTCCGAGCGTTGAACTTGCGGAAGTTTTTCATGTTGATGGAGGAACGGCTCCGGTTCGCCGCCTGCTTCCGGCTCAGGGGCTGCCGGGGGCGAGGACACGGCGTCGTCACCGTGTCCCCATCCCGCTCCCGGGGGGTCCAGAGTCCACCCCCCCCCGCCCCATCCCTCTCACCTTGATCCAGGGATGGACCAGGCACTCGGTCGCCGTCATGCGGTGCCTGCAGCACAGAGGGGTGCGGCAGCGGGGGGCGGTGGGGGTCCCGGCCCCACGTATCCACCACGGGATGGAGATGATGGGGATGGGGATGGGGATGGGGGTGGGATGGGGGATGATGGAGCTGGAGATGGGATGGGGATGATGGAGATGGGATGGGGATGATGGAGATGGGGTTGGGAGCAGGGATGGGGATGATAGAGATGGGATGCGGATGGGGATGGAGGTGGGATGGGGATGGGGATGATGGAGATGGGATAGGGATGGGGATGGGATGGGATGGGGATGGGGACGGAGGTGGGATGAAGGTGGTGATGGGGATGATGGAGATGGGATGGGGCTGGGATGGAGATGGGATGGATGGAGGTGGGATGGGGATGGAGGTGGGATGGGGCTAGGGATGATGGAGATTGGATGGAGATGGGGTTGGGAATGATGGAGATGGAGATGGGGACTCACCCTGGCTCCTTCACCAGCAGCTGCTGGATGAAGTCCTTGGCCATCTCGGAGGTCTGGCTGAAGCAGCGCTCCTCAAACTCGTAGGCACCGGCCACGATGTTGGAGAGGGTCTCGGCATCCGTCTCACCCTGGAAGGGGGACAAGCCGCTGAGCCTGCGGGGACACGACAGAGCCACTGAGTGCTGGGACAGCACCGGCTCGGCCACCCCAGCCCCCGGGCTCGGCCATGTCACAGTGTCCCCGTGCCTCAGTTTCCCCCGGCCGCAGGGAGCAGCACCCCGTACTCACAGGATGTAGGTGATGACCCCGATGCTCCTGAAAGGCAGAGGCGGGGGTCAGGCGCTGCCCTCCCCGAGGTCCCCCCCGTGCCCGTGGCACCCAGGGGGTCCCCACCCACCCCCCGGCTCAGCCCGTCGCCCCCGAGTCCCCGCTCCTCACCACATGTCGGTCGCGGAGCTCAGCGGTTCATAGTTGATCACTTCGGGAGCTGGGGGTGAACACAGAGCCGGGGGGGGACATTAGAGGGGACAGCACCGTCCCGGCCACCTGGGTCCCGTCCCCACCCTGGGTGTCCCTTTGCCCCGTCCCTGCAGGACATCCCAGCTGCACCCCACAGAGCAGGGCTGCTCGGGGACCCCCAGGACCCGCCGGGGACCCGCCGGCCCCATACCGATGTACTGCGGGGTCCCGCAGAGGCTCTTGAAGGTGACGCCGTCCTCCAGGTGCTGGGCCAGCCCGAAGTCGATGATCTTGATCCGGGGCTTGGGGACGTCCTTCTCCTGCAGCATGATGTTCTCGGGCTGCGGGGACGAGGCCGGGCACAGCGGGGTGACGGGGGGTGACTGGCGGGCGCCGCCCCGGAGAGGATAGCGGCATCCCGGGCAGCTGGGCAGGATGCGGCCAGGGCGCCGGAGGTGCCCGGCGGCGGGGGGATGCAGCCCCGGGATAGGAGCGAGGATGGGGGGTCCCCGCGGGCACCTTGAGGTCGAAGTGGGCGATGCGGCGGGCGTGCAGGTACTCCACCCCGCGCAGGATCTGGCCCAGGAACTCGATGGCCTCCTCCTCCGACAGCATCTCCTTCTCCGCGATGAAGTCGAAGAGCTCCCCGCCGCCGATCCTGCGCGGGGTGAGGGCGGGGTGAGCTCGGCCACCTCCAACACGCGGCGCAAAAAAGGGGGTCCCCCTGCCCCGGGACCCCCACTCACAGCTCCAGGACGAGCACCATCTCAGCTCTGCTGGCGAAGAGGTCGTGGAGCCGCATGATGTTGGGGTGGTTGAGCTGGCGGAGGATGGCGACCTCCCGCTCCACCTGCGCCCGCTCCAGCCCCAGGCGGCTGCCCCGGCATCGCCGCGTCTTCACGAATTTGGCGGCGTAGAAGGTGCCGGTGCTGCGTTCCCGGCATCGCTTCACCACGCCAAAGTGCCCGCTGTGGCGAGAAGCCGGGCTTGGGGCACGGCCGGCGGGGACAAGCCAGGCGTCCGGCTGCCTGCGGGGCCCCGGTTGCGGGCAGGATCCCTGCCTGCACCCCGCTCACCTGCCCAGCCTCTCCAGCAGCTCGTACAGCTCCTCCACGTTGCCCGGGCTGAGGGTGGCCACCAGCCCCTCGCTCCCCGCAGCCCCCGCACCCTGCGGGGATGCACCGGGACCCGGCTCAGCCGCCGGCTCAGCACCGCAACCCCCCCCCCAGCACACACTAGAGGGGATTCTCTGGTGTCTAATACTGCGGTTGAGCTCAGGCCCTGGCCGGCTCTCCCGGTTCCCACTAAACTCTCCGGCACGTGGGATTTTGGAGACCTTCACCCCTTGATCAGGGCGGGCAGGAGCTGCTCAGGGGGCTCGGAAATTGGGCAGGGGCAGGCAGGGAGTGGGGTCACACCGGCCCCCGTGCCCCTCGCTGCAGCGGGGAGGATTGGAGGTGCAAAATGCAGAGGAAAACTAAAACTGTTGTTGTTTTTTTTTTTAAAGAGGGGATTAAGAGTGGATAAAAATCATTTCCATGAGCTCATCTCTGAGCTGGTCGCCCCCCGCAGCCCCCGGACAGGAGACCCCCCCCCCCCGCAGCCCCAGCCCCCAGCCCCGCGGCCGTGGCTCACCTGGGTGCTGTCAGGGGCGGCCCCCGGCCCCCCCCCAGCCAGGACCCCGGCCCGGCCGCCCTCGGCCATCCCTGCAAAGACAAGAAGGCGCGGGGTGAGGGGGAGAGGGGTTTTGGGGGGACAGCGGGGCCCCACGGAGGGCTCTGCCAGCCAGTGCCCTGCCTGCACCCTGGCGTCCTGGCAGAGTCCCCCCAACTCATTACACTGATGGGCAGGAGCCACCGAGGGGGGGCCTGGCTCTCGTCCCCAGCAGCTCCAAGCCACAAACCGGCCTCTTTCGGCTGCCGGCTCACGTGGCAGCAGGCAAACCCCACGGCCCGACCCCGCGTGCCTCAGTTTCCCCAGCTGTAAGATGGGGCTCGTGATGCTCCAGCGGCTGGGGCAGCCGGGAGCAGCGGCCTTGCAGGGATGCGGGGAAGGGGGAATGCGGGCTCTGAGCCCTGGTCTTGGGGCCACCTCGATGTCCCCAGCGCTGTGTCTCTGAGAGCGGGAGGTTTCCCGGGCCGGTGTGGGCTGCAGGGTTCAAGGCCACTGGGCAGGGGACAAGGACAGCGATATTGGTGAGAGGCGGCGTCATTCCCGCAGGAAAAACCGGCTCAACAAGGGAGCACGAGACCCCACGGGGCTGAGCTGCACCAAACCGGGGCCAGGATGCCTCCAATCCCCCCACGGTGGCACTAAGGGACAGCGAGTGGTCCCCAAGCCCGCTCCCGCGCCGCTCACCCCTGCTCCCAGGCCGGCTGTGCCCCCTTACCCTCCCGAGCCTTCCTCCGCGCCCAGCCGCGCTCTCCCTCGCTCCCCGGCTGGCCAGGACAGGGGACGGCTGCTGCCCACGGTGACGGTCCCGTGGCACCCCCGGGTTCGGTGAGGGGCACCCAACCAGGCACCGCTCGCCCCCGGCGCCGGCTGCTCCACGGGTTGGTACGTGCGTGGGGGCGGCCGCGGCTGGAGCCGGGCCACCATCCCTGGCATGCGACACGGCCGCGGGGTGACGGCGTGTCCATTTGTCCCCTGGGGATGGACACAAGCAGCCGATCCCCCCCGTCCCTTGCTGGACTCCCCCCTCGCACCGTGCTGCTGAGCTGCTTTTGCAGAGAGGGAAACTGAGGCACAGGCGGCCCCATGCCACCGCGGCCACGGCTGAGCTCACGGCAGCAGGGGCTGGAGCGGTGGGGGCTGCGTGCGTCCCACCGCATCCCGCTGCTGGTCAGCCCTCCGCCGGGAAAACCGGCCTGGCCTCGGCTGCGTGCCGGGGCTGGGCTGGGCGGCTGCGCCGAGCAAATGACCCGGCACCAGCCGGAAAATGGGCTCCCAGGGAAATGTCACCACGCAGGTGACAGCAGCCGCTCCCCAGCATCCGACTACCAAAAAGCACCGCAGGATCCCAAAAACTCCCTGACCCCCCTGCGCCGCGACGGACCCCGACCCCGGCACACCGGGGGGAGCCGGCACCCCTTACCTCCGCGTCAGCGTCCGGGCCCCCGCTGCCACCGCACGCAGCTCCAGCCTTCCTCCAGCAAACCCCGGCAGTGCCAGGCTTTTCCTCGAAGTCCCGGCGTTTCCCAGAGAGCTGGGGCAGGATCTGGCCGCCGGCCGGCTGCGGCTCCGAAGAAGAAAAACTCTTTGCGTTTTTCTCCTCCCAAGATCTCTTGAGAAATCCCCCCACGCTGTCCCCACGGCTGGCTGCGGAGAGGAGCTGCAAAAGGCCTTTTAGGGACAATTCCCGGCGTTTCCAACGCCTTGGCTCCTTGAGGAGCGGCCAGGACCCAGTGGGACGGGCGGCCAATGTCCCCCTCGCCGACGTCCCCCGGCCGCTCGGCACCCAGAAGCGTGAGGCTTGCAAACAGGAAAGCTGGCTGACATACCAAAATATCGTCCTGCGGCCGCCGGAGGGGAAGCAGAGCGGAGGGTGTGAAGGTAGCAGGGAGGGACAGGTTTCTTAAGGTGGAGAGAGCCGGAGCTGGCACCGCGCCGCGTGCCGGGGGGCACCGGGCACCATCGCCACCCCGGGGGTTACAAAGCCATCGCCCGGTGCACCCCGTCCCTGTCCCGGTGTGACGGATGAGCTGGCCCCAGCCCTAATCCCAGCCCGAATCCCTAATCCCTGCCACCTCTGGGGTGCAGCCGGGCTGGCACGGCTCTCGCCGCGGGGCCGGCAGGAGCCTGGCACCGCCGGGACGGAGAGTTGTGACTGATGCGCGGCGGAGCCGGCGGTGCTGGCAGCTCGACTGCTGCAGTTCCCAGCTGGGCTCACTCCCTGTTTGCCATCCCGATGCCCCCAGCACGTCCCGGGATGTGCCCGGCAGCCGGTGGGGAGAAGGACGCTGCAGCCGGAGCGGGAGGAGGGGAAGTGGTGCCGGATCCCACCCTGCCAGGAACCGAATCCCAGCTCACGGCATGAGCCTGGACCAACCGAGCCCCGCTGCCCCCGTGCCCGCAGCCCCCCGCTCACCACAGCCCAGCCCGTGCCGAGGGTCCCGGCGTCACCCGGGTGTCACCCCAGTGCCACCACCTTCCCGTGACGTCTCCGCATCATGCGAAAGCTCTTGCGGCTTCGGTTGCTGCTTCCTGCCCTTTGCAGGCAGCGGAGGTGCGAGCGCGGGCAAGGCGGCAGCGCTGCCTGCCCTGCCAGCCTGCCCGGCCCGTCGGCTCCGGCCATGGACTCCTGGGTCCCTGCGTGGCCGGGCAGAGGTAGGCGCGTGGCCTGGGGGCTCGGGGCCGGGGTCTGCCCGCGGTTGTACTGGTGCCGGGATGGGAGGAAAAAGGCCGAGGAGCAAATCCCGAGGAGGGGGACTTGGGCCGGGCCGGTGCCGGGGTGATTCGGGGATGCTCTCCCCGTCCGAAGGCACGACGGAGCTGAGGACAAGGGGGTGCGGAGAGAGGGAGCGGGGGGCCCTGCCCGGCCCGGCCCTTCCAGCCAGCTCTCACCCCCTTCCAAGGGGGAAATCCAGCCCAGAAAGGCCTCACAGAGCAAAGCCGGGCTTTAGCCCGTTTCAAGTCCCACTTGACCCATTCTTAGCCCAGGAGTGCGGGGTTTAAGAGAAGCAGATCCCACCCCGCGGAGCAAAGCCCCCCGCGCCGCCCCTCCGAGGCCGAAGCGCTGGGGTGGGGGAGCAGGGACGAGCCCCCCGCCTCCGCCCAGGACCCCCGCCCGGCTGTGACACACCACGAGCCGGGGACGGTGGCGTTGTCCCCAGCTGCCTGGCCATGCCTGGGCAGGTCCTGACCCGAATTCGCCTCCCTGGCACCCGCCGCGCTGGTTCGCTGCGGTTTGGGGTGTTTCGTTTCGCTTTGTCAACCGCCTCCCTGCCTTCCCCTGCCCGCCGGGGCGCCGGGACGGGCTGGGCGCCGCAGCCGGTTCAAGGTGGAGACGAGGCGCCGTGTCCCCCCCATGCTCTCCCCGTCCCCGCAGCTGGATCCCCCCGCTCTCGGCCGAGCCTCAACCGGCTCCTCTGACTCAGCGTGGCCTCCCAGATCAAACCGGCCCCAGCCTCTCCCACCCCCTCAAGCATCTGCTGGGGATTAACGTTTTTTGGCCGAGCGTTGGCGGCTCGGGGCCGAGCTCGGGGTCCCACGGCGGCCGCACGCAGAGCCCCGCGCCCGCCGCCTCGCTCCCCTTCCCGCGGCTGACCCGACGCCCCGGGCGCTTTCGGGGGGCTGGGGGATTCACCCGCTTTCACCCAGCTCACCGGTGCCCGGGGTTTTTCTCCTCTGGGGTCCCGGTGTCATCGTCCCTCCTCGCCATGCGGGTCCGGGGTGGCCTCCCTGGGGAGAAGCAGGGTGAGGAGCCCTAGGATGGGGGGCACAAGGCGAAGGTGCCCCTCGCCCAGGCCGTGGTCATGGAACCCCCCCACGTCCCAGCGCCCCGTGGGTGGCGACGGGGCACAGGGCCAGCGCGGGGCCCCGAGGGAGGCTTCGCTGCCCTGAGGCCGTTTCTCCCTGGGACAGGGGACCCCATGGATGACGACCGGCCCCTCTTCAGCACCTTCAAACCCATCGGTGAGGACAACACGGCCGGCGCCAAGCCGGGACCCAACACAACCCCGGTCCAGCCCCAGGGAGCAGAGCAGCGCCCGGGACACCAGGACACAGAGGGCAGGGTAGGACGTGGGGCTGCGAAGGGTCCGTCCCCCCCCAGCTCGCTGTCCCAGCGTCCCCGAGCTCACGCACCCGCAGGGACCGTGTCTTCCCGGGCTGCATCGGGAGCCTCGTGCGGGGAGCAGAGCATCCTCGGGGCACGTCCTCAAGCCCCCGGCCGCTCTCCCCTTCCCTCCAGGTCCCGCCAGGCTCCTGGCTGTCCCCACCAGGCTGGTCCCCGCTGGAGGGGGACCCACGGCCGGAGCTGGTGGCCCTGCGTGCCCGGACGAGGCTGTGGTTCGAGCAGACGCAAGCCAAAAGGCTGGAGGTCAAGGGTGAGCTCCCAGCTTGGTTCCACGGCTTCATCAGCCGGAGGTGAGCAGCGGGGGGCAAGCCGAGGTGGGAAAATAAAGAGGAAATAGGGAGCTGGTCCCCTGCATCCCATGAAGGGGGTGAGGACGAGCGGCTCTGGGCCCCTTCCCGCAGGGAGACGGAGCAGCTGCTGCAGGATCAGCCCCCGGGCTGCTTCCTCGTCCGCTTCAGCGAGAGCACCGTCGGCTTCGTCCTGTCCTACAGGTGAGGGACCCCCGGACCCCCCGAGGGCCCGATGCGCTCGGTCCCCGTCCCGCCCGCTGCGCCGACCCCGTCCCCTCTCTCCCCAGGGGCAGGGATCGCTGCCGGCACTTCGTCCTGGACCAGCTGCCGGACGGGCGGTACGTGATCCTGGGGGAGCGGAGCGCCCACGCCGAGCTGGCCGACCTGCTGCGGCACTACACGGCCGCCCCCGTCACGCCGTACCACGAGTTCCTGACGGTGCCGCGCGGACGGGTGAGGACCCGGCCCCTCCTTTGTCCCTGCAGCCGAAAAAGCGGCGTCATTCCTGCTGTACGGACAAGGGGGGATTTTCCCGAGCTGGGGAAACCAAAGCCAAGGGAAGGCGAAGCGTCGCGGCTGGGCAAAACCAAAGCCGGGGTTGGCACCGGAGCCACCTTGGCCGTGGTGCAGCTCCCGGCCGGGAGCGAGGAGCCGAACCGCGGGCAGCACACCCAAGGTGGGACCAGCACCCGCCTGGGTCTGCCCGGGCCCACGCGCCCACCCCCTCACCCCTCGCTGCAGGAAGACGAGGCCCGGGGAGGGACGCGGACCCCAGCCGGCGGCGACGCTGCACGCTCCCCGTCGAGCGAAGCCCCAGCAAAGCTCCCGGCGTACGGCACCGTGGCCAAGGGGCCACCGGGAGCCAGGCAGGCGGCCGCGGCCCCCCCGCTGCCCGCGGAGCCCAGCGCCGAGGGCGGCTCGTCCAGGGAGGTAAAGGCAGGGCAGAGGGGAGGGGATGGAGGCATTTTCCCAAGGACAGAAGCCGCAGCCTGGGCAAAGCCCTCGTGAGGCGGAGGGACGCAGCCGGGACGGGGGACGCAGCCCCAAGTCATCACGGATCCGGACCTGCTTCCAGCCCTTCCCACCGCCCTGTCCTGTCTCTTCCCCAGGCTCCCAGCGTCCCCCCGCCGCTCCCAGCCAAGGCCGCCTCCTCGGCTGCGGCTCAGGGGTCGCACAGCCCCGCCGGCGGCAGAGCAGCTCCCGAAGATCCCTACGCTCAGGTGCGCCGAGAAGCCGTCCCTGCCGCGCCGCCCGCGCCGCCCCAGCCCGCCGATGCCAAGTACCAGCAGCTGATGTGCTTCCACACCTACGCCGAGCCCCACGAGGGCATCGCGCCCAGAGCCTCCACCTACAGCGAGCTGGAAGAGCCCATCCCCTTCTACGCCATGGGACGGGGCTCCAGCCCCAGCGCCGGCCCCGAGGAGAACATCTACTCCGAGGTGGCGCTGGCCCGGCAGGACCTGCCCGCTCCGCTCCCCAGGGGAGCCCCAGGCGCCTTCGCCACGCTGCCTCCCAAATCCCGCGCTCACCGCCGGCTCTTCCGCAGCATTTCCAGCCAGGCCTCCAAGAGGCGGCAGCTCCCGGTAGCTCCCACCGGAGACGGGAAGGAGAGAGGAGGCCGCGGCCCGGCCGCGGAGGTGCGTTCCCCATCGCGGGTGATGTTGTAGAGCCACCCGTTGCTCTAGAGCTCAGCGCCAAGGCGACGTCTCAGCCAGACGTCCCGTCGAGTCGGGTGGGTCGGGGTTTGCTCCACGCCAGGGTGACGGGGAGGAGAAGGGGGTCCCCCGCCCAGGGCTCCGCTTGGAGCGACCGTCGCCAACTCACAGCCAAAGCGGGAGCAAAAATTGAGGGCTGGGAGGGCGAAGGACCAACTTTCAACCACGTCCTGGCTCTCAAGTCAAACCTCCCCCCGGCAAGGCGCGATCTGACGGCCGTTTCCCTTCAGCTCTCCCTGCGGATCGCCCAGAACCCTGCCCTGGAGTTCGACGATCCCCTCCACGGCGGGAAGACGAGCGCCGCAAAACGAGCCGCGGTGGGGCGGGAGGGCCCCGAGAACATTTACGAGCAGCTTTCCGGAGACCGTCCCTAAGCCGCCCGCACAGGTAGGTCTGAGACAAGACCCAGCTCCCGGCTCGCGCCCCCCAGGCAGAAGGAAGCTCTCCGGCTCCTTCGCGCCCGAAGAATCCCGGGAGGAGAGGTCCGAGGCTGCGGCTGGCCCCTCCGCAGACGACCAGCGCCCCGGCCGTACCAGCGACGCCAGTCCGCTCCGCGCTGGGATTCCCACGCCCTCCCCGACGCAGCAGCCCGCTTCCCAAGCCCTGCGAGACAGTTAAGAGGGGAACAGATTTAATTTATCTTTGAACACATTCAGAAAGAGTTTTCTATTAATAGAACGAGGGCGGAAAAGGCTATTACAGTAAAACCAGAGATGGGTTTCAGGCACGGCTGGTTCATCCGGAGTCGGATATTAAATTGGCCACGAGCCGGAGCGATACCGCAGCCTAGCACCAAACAGCACGAGCGCGGTGCTGGCACCTCCAAGCCCTGCCTGTTTCAAAACATCCGACAGCACCAACCCCCAGGACCAAATTCGGCTGCCGGGGCGGTGACACCAAGCCCGGTGCTGCCCAGCAGCGTGCTAAACCCCGGCCTCCCATCGTTTTGTCCGAAAGGAGCCCGAGCCGCGGTCGCTCTCGCAGCAGAGCCGGCGCGCCCGGCCTTAAATGGAGCAGAACGCGGAGGAGGACGAGCGAAGCCGCACGCTCGGACGCGTTGCGAGCTTCGAGACAGGGAGGGACAAAGGAGGGCTGAGGGGGGCGGTTGTTTTCTTTTCTCTCTCAGAAAAAGCCCTTTTGCTTTACACAAGCTACATTTTGTTGCTCTTAAATGGCTAAAAGCAGAGCGGGAGTCGATTCCCGTCCTCGTAACTCCCCTCTAGTGCTAAAAATGAGCCATTACACAGCGAAACAGAGAGAGTAAAGGGGAAGCCGAGAGCTTCAGGCTCTGGGCCGGCTCCAGAGCTCCACGATCCCACCAAGGCCGCGGAAGAGGAGTTTGGGAGCACGCGGTCCGCCGGGGGACGCAGCCTCCTGCCTCCGACGCTGCAGCAAAGCGTCCGCCCTGCGAATAAACCGAGGCAGGCGTCGCCGAAAGGCGGGCTGCCGCGAAGGTGCTTCCGCCTTCCCGGGGAGAAGGGGGGGAAAAAGAAAAACCCAACGCCTCGAGCCAGGAGTCGAGCACCTCGCGCTGGAAACAGGTGTGGTTCGGTTCATTTAAAAGTTTATTCCTTTTATCAAATCTCTTTTCAGAGGATTTCACTGTACATATAAGATATGAATAAATTACTCAACAGTAACTTTATTCTGGTCATTCAAATACTCAAAATGGGCTCTGCAAAGTACTAAAACATCCAGGGAACTAAACTAGAAATCAGATTATTTTAAAATATTCTACGAAAAGACTTCATTCCTGGGGGTTTGTTTGCTTGTTTTTAACAGGTAACATGGGAGAAAAAACCACCTCTCGGCGTTTTTTCCAAACGGAATAACAAATATTAGCTGTTTTAGCTGCGGTTACAACAAATAAAACCCTTAGTGGTGGGAATGTAAGTGAAATAACCAGACCAGCTCTCTGTTCCCTTCGGCATCACACGTTTTGGTGAATAACAAACTGAGGGAGGCCGCAGAGATTTGCCTAAAGATAGGGGGATCTGGCCAGCAAGGCTGCACATGATTTGCAGTCGTATCGCCTAGACCTAATACCTTAAATAAAAGAAAGATTTCATTTTAAAAAGTTAAGGCCGGACACGGTCTCCTCTTCCCAGCCAGGAGGGTAAAGTTAACACTTAATTGAAACAGAATTGATACAAACAAGCTGGAAGGAAAAAAAAATGTACAGTTGGCAGCTTTCCTCTGCGTCTGCTGCGAGGAAATACTGCTGCTTCACTGGCGAGCTCACTGCCAGCGGCACGGCACCGCGCGGCGCTGGGAATACTCGGTTCAACAAGTCTGGAGAGCGGCCTGCAGGCCTTGGGTCAGGGGGAGGAGGAGGAAAGAGGGGGGAAAAAAAGGAAGAGAAATGTACATACACACATCGATCGGGTTTATCCAAAAGCCCTCAGCAGCGGCTGGTGCTGGGCGAGAGATCCTCACTGCTTTTTTTGTGCGTTCCACACTCAGGGCGTTTTCACCTCTATTGCAAGCTCTGACCTGTAAAGGAGTTTCCCCTCAGCACTGTTCGAGACAGACAGGGCGGTGGAGCTGAGAACAAAAACACTAGCTTAGCCACACTTCAAAAAGAAAAATCAAAATCATTTGCGGGAGAGGAGCACTGGATTTACTCGGACGTGAGTAAGCAGCCGTGAGGGCGTCTCAAATAAAAGGACAAAAAAAAAAAAAAAATAAAGCCAAGCTTGCTCTTGAAACTCACTGTCTTTTAGAAAGAAAAATTACACTCTCAACGCACAGCGAGTCCGAGAAAGGAGCAAAGCGGGAATTGGAAGTTTATTGAGACTCTGCCTAAGGTTCCAGCGGCGAGGCTACGTCGAAGGAGGCGTAGCCCCTGCGCCTACAGGACAACAGCTCCGAGCCTTGCACCAGGCACCTTCCCTGCGGCCGCCTCGGGGCTGCCGTCAGCCGTACAAAACAGGCGGGATTTGAACCTTCCACATGATCGTTTCTAAGGAGGGAGGGGAAAGATTACAGGTGGAGTTTCGGGACCGGTTTGCATGAAACCTTTTCTCCTGACAGGCAGGGGAGCGCGGGATCCTCCCACCCGCCGAGCAGACCGCGTTCTGCACGGGGCCTGGTTGCTCTGAGAAGGCCAGGAGAAGTCTGACACAGTAGGTCACCTGGGACAAGAGCCAAAAAGCGGGACAGAGGTGTTAGAATCCGTATTTGGCTTGAGTCTGACGTCGGCTGAGCTTGTTTTCAGACCACGTGTTTTTCAGTTCCAGTTCTCTTTCCTTTGCCTGCAGAAATTGAGAGGATTAACATCAGCGTTGCTGCTCACTGACTCAGCAGTATTTCACCCTCCTCTGCCCTTGCTGACGGGGATTACGGAGCGTTTCAGCGAGAAGCCTCGTTACAGGAGTTAGCACAATTATCTTGACAGAGGCCTGAATTAATCGGGATGCACGGGCATTTCATTCATGCTGAAACGCAGCTTTTCTTGTGGGACGGCCTCGGCAGCCGCTTACTAACCACACGGCAGCGGTGCGGAATTAAGACGGGAAGCGGAGAGTCTCGTAACGCATAAACCGCACGCGCACCGGAGCTGGGCGGGAGGGGAAGAGAGAAGCAAAGCAAAAAGCAAGCCAGAAGCTCAGTGCCATGACGCCCCCGGGGCCAAGGCGCTGCTGCCACGAGGCTGTTTGGGCCGGCGGTGGCCAGGACGCTCCCGCAGCACGGCCACCGCCGCTGTCCCCCCCGTCAGAGCCGCCGCAGGTCTCACCCGCGGCTCGGGGCGCTCCGAGTCAGGGACAGCCCCCGGTCCCCGGCTGCTGAAGGAGCGGCTCCGCCAGCTCTGCCTCGGGCTGCCAAGCATCGCCCCTTGTAATTCTGCCTGGATCGGTTTCCACACTAGACAGAGGCCACTCACCTGATGGATCAGGTACGTGATCTGGTGTTTTCTCCTTTGCTGTCCCGTGGGTTGATCTCCTTTTTTCTAGAAAGCAAAAGCAGGTGAACTGTTAAGCCCGGAAAGATACCGATCCAGAGAGCGAAACAAGACAAGAGCTTGCACAAAGCCATTTCAGGAAGCATTTGTTTCATATTAAACAGCTCTGGGCAGATTCCTGAGGCTGAAGCAGTTCCTGGCTGCTCTTTACCACCTGCACACTGGGACTATGGTTTGAGAAGCTCTCCTGCTCTCTCCTCTGTAATTATTTATACAGCAGGCAAGGGTCCCTGTCCCCCCACCCTGGCCACTGCATAGCATCTCATACAGCTCCAGCTGCGGCCGAAATGGGAACGGAACAGAGGCCTCCAAAATCCCAGCCGGCACTCCTCCCCGCCTGCCCGTACCTTGCTGAACGATTTCATGGTCTTCTCCTCCGTTAAGGATTTGGTCAGCCACTGCTGGGCTCCGCTCAGCTGATCGTCACCTTTGATATCCACAAAGTTGATCTCTTCCCTCCCTCGATTCCGCTTGCCTTGCAGACGTTTGAACTGAAAGAAGAACAGAAACAACGGGAGTTACACAGGCACATCACACACCAAGGCGAACCTGGAGCGAGTAAAGGTAGACGGGGTCCGAGCCTGAGCTCCCCCAGCACGGGACAGGCCACATCAACAAAGATTTTTTTCTTTAGGAGAGTTCTGCTTTGCTATAGATCAGAATATCTTAAAACTACTTAGCATGAAGGTTATAATCTCATTTTCCCATGCATTTAAACAACATTTACTCTTGTTTTCAGTCTGGCTCAGAAGACCCTCGGGCTCCTGGGTCTCTCGTTTTAAGTGCTAGGGAGGCACCTGAAGTTTTGCTGCTAACACATCCACCCCCCATAACGCAAATCCACCTCCAAAGCAAAGAGGTCCCTCGAAGAGGCGAGCACCAGATGGGCTCCTGTCTTCTGCAGCACTGACTGCCTCAGCTAACGAGGCTGGCAGTTTCTAGATTAGATCAAGAATGGGGAAGGGTTTTTTTTTAAAACAGGTTTTGGAGCATTTGAAATAAGTGGGGAATTCACTAGAGGAGGTACCGTGAAGATATCTGCACCTCAGCAAGCAACAACTTCGCCCCGCGTACCCTGCCTGCCCTAGATACCCTTCACGAGAACGTGACTGGGCTCGGTGGAAATAACTAACATCATCTACTTATAAAGGAAGCAAACCCGTCTGGAGCAGCAGCCCAACAGACCGCTGGACGGACGCCGCGCGCGTCCACAACCCCATGGAACAACCACCCCGTCCAACTCAGCACGAAGCACGGGTCGTGCCGGTGGGGCAGGACTGCGGCTGCCAAGCGGGTCCGATGTTGTAGCCAAGTTTAAACGCAAATTCCGCAGCGGGAGAGACAGAAAAGTGCCAACCGCTTCGTCATCTATGAAGGAGGAGTCGGTGCTCATCTCCTGCGGCGGTGCCTGGGCTGGTTCCATCTCCTGGTAGTACCCGCTGCTGTAGTAATCCTGTCAGCAAAAGGGAAACCAGTTTGTCACGAGAGCGAAGCAAGATCGATCCTGGAGCAACCGTATACGGAGGCCCCGAGACGGAGCGCTGAATCGCGTACCTCACCCCGCGAGCTGCTGCTTTTTCACCCAGAGGGATTTCACTCAGCCCCCGGGGAGCACAGCGTGTTACACGTGTGCCTCCTCCCAAGGCCGACCGAAGCAGTCATTAATCGCTTCTCGTTACTCTGGCACTACTGAAGAGCGCAGGACATTTTTTCAGAGGTACTCAACACCAAATACTTTGCTGAATTACTAGAAACAACCTGGCTTCAAACACCAGCTCTGGCGAGCCCAGATTCTGCACCCTGACAACAAACAGGGGCAGCTGCACAGGGGCATTTTAAAATGAGTGCAGCTATTAAACATTTATCCAGCAAAGAGCATCTGCGGCTCTCGTGCCAGAGGAATCCTGTTGTGCTAAGTGCTGTGGATCTCTGCTCCTCGTCCCAGCTAGCTCAGACGGGTTAGATTCCCACAAGGCACAGCCCGCTCCAGTAACTAATTCGGAGCCGCTCGTCCTAGACGCCTTTTCAGAGCGGCAGCATCAAGCTTCACCTCCCGGTCGGTGAACCCACCTGATAATAAGCACCCGCCACGCCAGCCTCGCCGTAGGCAGGGAACTGGCTGTACGGCTGGCTGCCGTAGTCTTCTCCGGGTTTGGGCGCCCAGCTGTGCTGAGCACCGCTGGAGCCCGCGCCCGTCTTGAACTCCAGAGGGGCGTTAGCAGCAGCGTCCTGGAATTGGGGCTCTGTCTCTGTCCCGGGCGGTGGGTCCTCCGACACCGCCGTGCCAGAGTACATGTACGTTTCGGCACCCACGACGCTGGGCTCGTTCCTGTCGGACAAGGAGAAGTAGTTCTCTGGCTTGACTTCTTCATCACTGTCGTCCTCTTCCTGCGTGATCTGCTTGGTTACCTGCAGGGCAGCGCTCTTCGCAGCAGCTTTGATAGCAGACGGAGAAGGAGTCGTGGGCACCGCTGGCTTGGACAGAGGTTTGGTTTTGGAGGAAGAGGTCGGGGCCTTAGCGGGCTTTGAGTCGGAGGCATTTTCTCCTGCTTTCCTCGAGAAAGCGTAGGGCAAAAGTAACCGATTGGTCTCTTTCACTGTCAAATTTTTGGGTTGAGGAAGCAAAGCAGACAAGCCAGAGCCCTCGCCGCGTCCCTGGTGAGTTTCATGCAGGGCAAATGGTTCACAGAAATAAGAGAGATGAGTGAGACTGTTTAGTTTTTCTGACTCCCTGCCAATTATCTCCTCCAATTCTAACAACATTAATGGGTTCCCCATTGCTCAGCACAATCCTTCGCTACTTCGAACACGCTGCAGGGTTTTCTTGCACAACAGGCCAGCGGGACTTTTAAGGGAAACGTGGTACTTGCAAATACCTGCCAACTTCCCAAATTAATGCCTATTTTTCTGAGATTTAACTTTATGAAATTGCCCCCCAAAAAAAGGACCTGATACCCCAGGGGATTTCAGGAATTTTATGCGTTAAAAGCCACGCGCTGATCGGAGTGGCTGATTTACACTAGTGGAAGCCCAAGAACTGGCCCAGCCAAATGCTTCTTTCCTGTGAAACTTGTTTAATTGAACATCCCAGGTATTTACCTGAAGAGGATTTTTCTTCTTTGCTGGTTCATCTTCCTCTGAATCTGACTGAGAAAGAAAAACAGAGCTTAGCACAACCTGAGACATTAAAATAAAAGAAAAAAAGCCTACCCATTACGCAATTTATTAATTTTCAGTTTGAACCAGCCAAAGAATCACGGTAACGCAGATCTGGATTTATAATCTGCCAAGAGCCGAGCTAAAAAGCAGCAGCGGGATGCAGTCAAGCCCTTTTTCACAGTCTTGCTGATGCATCTATGTCAGGGCAAAGAGAGATAAAAGCCTGCTCTGGTTACTACTACAAGAGATAAATAAACTGTCCACAGTGAAAGCAGGACCACAGTGCTTGCCGCTATATTTAGAGATTGCTGGGTCTACCGCGGTCCGGGCAGAGGCAGAAAAATAAGCTGCGTTCTGTAAAACCTGAAGCTTTGCAAACAAGTCAGCATCGCCTCTTAAAAATTTCGTAAGAGCCATCCCTCCACAGCCAAATAATAATCTCCCACTTGAGTTCATTTACACAACTTATGGAACATTAGAGAAGAAAAAAAAAAAAAAGGATTCGCTAACCCAAAATTCCAAATTTTCAAGGCGGCTTTTTAATGCCGCTCTAAAGCAGAGTGGGTGGGCAGAGAAACTCAGTTTCTACATATTTGGCTCCTGCCAGGAATTAGCATTTAGAGAGCCAACAGCTCAAATGCATTTTTTTTTTAATAACTCACAGGAAAACAAACCTAAAGCAAGGCAAAGAGCACAAGCTGCACGGCATAAGGTCAGCGCGCTCTTTCAAAGTAACAGACAACATTACGTTCATGGAGGGGAAGCACAAAACCACACAAAGCAAGGGTGTAAAAATTCACTGCGGGGCTTAACAGGGAATCGTTCACAATAATGTTGGAGTCGCTAAATATCCATTTAAAACTTGAGTAGAAAGTCTGGTCGTCTCTGGCACCAGAAAAGGCCTTTAACATCTTTATCATTTTATAGCTTTGCAGAGCACTTTAAAGAGATTACAGGAAACAAGGTCTTCTGCCAGTTTACTGTCTAAATTATAAAACAGGACGAAGACAAAGAACACGCGTAAATAAAGGCAAGTCGAGAGTTGCCATAAAATCCGCGTGTTGCATTTGGGAAAGAGGAGATAAAGCAGACTGCCCAGGAGCGGCTCCGCAGGTGCAAACAAAAGGGACGGGAGGTATTTTAAGGAAAAAGGGGGAGCAAGCGAGGACTCGGTCACAGGCCAAGGGACTTCCAGGAGTCCCGAACGGGAACCGCTCGGTCCAGCTCCGGTTTTACGGTTCTTTTTCTGCCTTCAACATTCATTCACTCGCTTGACGTTGACAACCTGCAGTATTTCTGTTCAAAGCCAATACACTGGAACACAGAGCAGGAGATAAAGGGGAGGAACAAATTTCATTTCATTTGAGCTTATTTCTGTAACCGTACAACCAGCGAGGAAGAGAAGAGCCCTAACACTTGCTTTATTACGATGCGCCTGTTCCAAAGCGCTGCAAGAAAGTGAGTAAGCAAAAAGTGGCTATGAGAGCATGGGATATCCCTCACCCATTTGCCTAAAAGGGGAACGCGTCCGTCCCAACGCCTGGCGTGCCTCTGGGAGCCGTGGCGTGAGGAGCTCTGGCTCTGGGATTTGCCAATTCGGGCTGGTTATCGGCGAGCAGCAGAGTGTGGTTCAGGGACGGCCGCGTCCTCCCACCCGCTCCCCCCATGCCCCCGCAGCCTGCTCTTCCAGCAAAGCGAGATGCGCTGACTTCGTTTCAGCTCCTGCAGGCCCAAGAGGCTGGCAGACCACTATTAATTGACATTTTTTATAAATACATCCAGTCAAACCTCTTCCTCAAGCTACCTGTCCCCATGGAAATGACCCAAAGCTTCGCACTTCAGCTCTTCCTACAGCCAGAGGCACTCACGTCTCACCAGAACCAGCAACCGAGGCCAGGCACCGCCGCAGCCAGGCGACCCTCACCTCCACGCTACGACGGTACCGTCCCAGAGTGACGGAGCAGAGAGGAGAGAAGGAAAGCTGGTCGATGGGGACACCCAGCAAAAAAAAAAAGGGGGACACGGACCTGCCTTTCCCTGCTCTTGCCATGGGGCTGTCTGGATTCAGTGCTCAGGAGCCCTGTAAGGCACAGGGCACTGCAAACACGAAAAAGCACAAGCTAAGAGGGAAATGATTACTTAAAGGTCTGGAGGATGCCTAAAGCCTTTAGATAAATAAGGAATAAATTGACAGGAAAAATCTATCAATTGCACAGCAAACAAAAAAAAAAGAGACTTTTCTGGGATAGCCCCACGCAAGGCCATACAGCCCCACATCATCAACCCGTTAACTTCAGTAATAAATCAGGGTGCAGATAATCTGGGTTTTGCTGTATTACGATTATAAATAAGGTTTCTATATCAGTTTAATTCCGCAAAGCGCTTTAGGATTAGGGCTGGCAGGCGGGACAAATCTCCCCGTAGGTGCCACAACAATAGGTACCTTGCTATATTATGATGGGAGAGAGAGAGAAAGGAGACGCTGTGCTTTATGGGCAACCAAATCCATGGGGGGATTGATCCAGGGAGAGGATTTCACCCACGAAGGCTCTCCTTCGCGGGAGGGCTTGAGTGGGGTCCCCCCCAGCTGAGCTGGTGGTTTGTTTCATACTCACATCTCCCTTGTGCAACTCGGGCACCGTGATCCGCACCGGCTCCGTCCTCTTCTTTGGCTTGGGGAGGCTCAAATCCACCCCAGCCCCGGGCAGGGCAGCAGAAGCCGAGACGGGAGGGGGCAGGTTGAGGGTAGAGGCAGCGGTCGTGGTGGTAGCGTTCCTCGGGGGAGGCAGGAGGAGCCCCCCCAGCCGGGGCTGCTCCCCGCTCCCGTTCCCGCTGGCAGCCGGCTCGGGCAGGCTGAGGGCCGAGGCCTGGGCCGGGCTCATGCCCGGCGGAGGGGCGCTGAAGCCCCTCATGCCAGGCGGGGGGCCCATAAGGAAAGGAGGGGGCGGCCCGCCGTGGGGCGGCGGCAGCAGGGGGAAGCCGCTGCCCAGCGGCTGCTGAGGCGGGGGCAGCGGGGGCATCACCGGGGCTTTGGGGGGAGGCAAGGCGGCGAAGAGCCCCCGGGCCGGGGCAGGAGGCGGAGCGGCGGCTTCCTCCTCCTCACCCGCGGCCTCCTCCGCATCGCTCTCCTCTTCGCTGCTGGCATAGGCCACCAGGGACATGGCCCTCCGAGGAGGGCGGCCCTCCGCGGGCAGAAGCCGCTACGCGAGGCCGAGGATCCGCCCTCCCGGCTAGGCCGCGCCGCCGCCGCCGCGCCTTCAGCGACCGTAGCGGGGAGGAAGGGGAGGGCGGGGGCGAGGCTAAACCGCCATGGCGGCCCCACCTCCGGGCAGCGGCGGGGCCGCGGGCTCGGAGAGGCGGCGAGGCGGCCCAGCACCCGGCTCCGCGCCCGGCGCGCCGCGCTCCCAGATAATGGCTGCCGGCAGCGCCCCCCTTCCCGGCTCCTCAGCGCCGCCGCACTACAACTCCCGGCGTGCCCCGCGCGCCTCCCACCGCCCGCCTCCCAGCGCTCCCCGCCGCGCTGCACCACGGGAAATGTAGTCAGCGGCGCCGGCCGGCGGGACCACCGCTCCCGGCGTGCCCTGCGAGGCGGGTGGGAGGGGGCGCGACCTGACATGGCGGGGGAGCGGGGGCGGGAAGGCCCCGGGGGCCGGGCCGGGGCGGGGAGGCGTTCGGGGCAAGGCTAGGCCTGGCCCAGTCAAGCCCGGGCCTAGTCAGACCAGACCAGGCCTAGTCAGGCCTGGCCAGGCCCTGAGGTAAAGTGCGGCCTAGCCCGGCTGCAGGCCCCGATAGGCCCAGGTCTCGCTGCGGCCTGCTCGGAGTGGTTCCTAGTGAGGGCTGCCGGGCCTGCCCGAGCCCCCCTCAGCGAGGGAGAGCCGGGGCCTCCCCGGGGCCTGCTGTCAGCCCCCACCGGCCTCCATGGGCCTGCGGGTGGGCTCCGGCCCAAGGTTCCCCCGGGGGGTGACCGGCCCTGCCCGGCTGCCGTGGGCCCGGCTGCCCTCCCCCGGACTACAGCTCCCGGCGCTCCCCGCCGCCCTCCCCCGGACCGTTTCCCCGCCCTGCTCGCCAGGCCGCTTAGTTCATCGCCAAACCGGGACATAGAGCGGGGGACTACAGCTCCCGGCGTGCCCGGAGAGGCCGGTGGGTCCCCCGGCTGCTGTGTCACTGCAGGGGGACAGAGCGACGGGGGGTGGGCAGCTCTCCGCCAGCTAGCTGGCTCCCTTCCTGCCTATTCATCCCTGCCTCTTTAATTTTAAGGCAGGAGCTGTGCCTAGGCAGGGCTGTGAGTCTTGGTGGAGGGCTTTTCTGGAGATGGGAGTTCTCTTTTGTGGCAGCAGAGGCCCTGGCCAGGACTCCCTCGCAGCAGGTTTATTCCTTTAGCTCTTCACTGACTTCAGGTTTGTCTCCAGTGGCCTCTTTCTGGTTTGTTCTGGCCTTAATAAGAAGAGAGCCGGGCTCTGCGTTTGGGTCCCCAACGCAAAGCCCGAGGAAGTAATTTGCCAAGCTGCTGCGAAGTCCTAGCATAAGTAATTAAAACAAAATCAAGATAAATGAGAAGTGTATCCTGTGATGCGAGCCCTTTATCATTTCAAGCAGTGTGAAACCCAACTAATGTGTCCTGTCTCACCCCTCCCGCCCTGTTCTGAAGGACTGATGAGTATTAAAAATAATTAAAAGTAGGGATTGAGGCCTCTGGGAGCGAGAGGGAAGGGTGAATGCGGTTTTCACTAGCTGTGACACTTACAGGTACATTTTTTCCCCGCTCTTTACGCAGCTGAGACCTGTAAGAGCGAAGCCGAGCGATACCGGCACCAGGACGCTGAGGAGGAGGAGGAGGAGGATGTTCCTGCGGCCGTGGGGCCGGTTCGGCTCGCAGCAGGTCCTGTCTGCTTTGTGGCAGCACAGAAACCCCTTTCCCTGGGACTGTAGCTTCCCTGTCCCCCACAGCGAGCTGTTGTCTCGGCTGTGACCCACACGCCTGTGCGGTGACTTGTGGAGCGAACCCCTCGTCGAGGGGGCCTGAACCCCAAAAGGTGTCGCGGAGGCATTTAAGCCCCTTTCGTTTGCAACCCTGCCCACCCGCTCTCCAAATCTAATGGAAACCAAAACGGAAAACAGCCACGATATGATGGAAACGGGGAATTTTCTGTGGATCAGGCCCCTGGTGCCGTCACTTCCCCAGCAAAGCACCTTCCCCTTGGGCTGAAATCCTTGGGACACGTTGGGATCTCCCCAGCAGAATTTTTTTTTATTTGTACTCCTTTATAAATGTCTGGGTCTGTTGAAAAGTAAAATCAGAAGCACGGAGCGAGGAGATTAAACTGCCCATCCTCTGCGGAGGAAAATCAACAATAACCCTGGCAGAGATAGGAGGGACTGAGTTTAAACAAGGCCCTGCTCTTGCTGCGCGGAAGGAGGGAGAAATCTTTGTTTCCCTCGCCCTTTGTCCGTCTTTTCTGTTTAAGCTCGAGATTCCTCGGGCCTGGGGCTCTCACCCCTGGGCAGCAGGGTCCTGCTTTCAGCTGTGATCCCTCTGATTATTTATTTGTGTTATTTTGCGGCTTGTTAGGAGAAATTAAGCCAAGGAAAGCACACGGGGGATGGAAGGAAAAGCGTCCTGCCCAGGAACCCCGACTGCTGGGTCACGGTGGAGGTTCTAGTCTTGCAAACGGCTTAATCTGTGCTTAATTTAATCACAGGTGTTTGGTTAGGCCAGGTCTGCACCCGTTGCGTCCGGGACGCCTGGCACAACGTCCCCGCTGGCACCCGAGCCCCGTCACCCTGAGAAGGAAATCCCCAGCACCCGGAGCTCCGCCGGTTTTAGTCTGAAGCTGGGACGCGTTTAGCAGCAGAACGAGACCGAGGTGACGATTTACTCATCTGGTGACTTAGTCACCCCATAACCCCCGCGTTGAGCCTGGCTGGGCAGCCTGAGCCTCCTCCTCAGGCACGCAAAGACTTTCCTACACACTTAATTTTGCGTGCCGTGAGTAATCCCGGTACCTCCGGCCCGGGCTCTGCACAACAGGGTATTTCTGAAGAAAAATGCTTTTTTGCTTTAGGTGAAGCAGGGAGCTCGCCCGAGGCGGCTTGGGCACAAAATGCTCCCAATTGTTTATTTTCCCAATTTATTTTTCCCAATTTATATTCCCAATTGGTTATTTATTTTTTTCTAAAGGCTGGCCTCCCTCTCCTACAACTGCAGCTGGGATGTGGAGTTTTGGGGATGCCGTTGCACTGGTTTTACACCATTTTTACATGGTTTCATGATGGTTTTACATGGTTTTACATTGTTTACACTGGTTTTATATGGTTTTATATGGTTTTACACGGTTTACGCTGGTTTCATATGGTTTTCCATGGTTTTACACCAGTTTTACACCGGTTTTCCATGGTTTTACACCAGTTTTACACCGGTTTTCCATGGTTTTACACCGGTTTTCCATGGTTTTACACCGGCTTTCCATGGTTTTACACCAGACCCCTGCATTTCCAGGGTCGCAGCGGCCAGCCTGTGGCCGGGCGTCCCTCCGATGCCATGCTGGGGTGGCCGTGTCCCCGTCCCTCGTGTCACATCCACGATTATTCACCACGATTGAGCTGGAAGCATCCCCCCCTCCCCAGACCCCTAAAGCCACCTGCAGCTGGATATTTTTTTATTATTATTAATTGGGTTTTTTTATTATTATTATTATTATTTTGGCACCGTGGCCGCCTCCCTCCAAACCGGTTATTTCACCCCAAACCCACCCCAACCCCATCACCCGTGGGTGCGCAAGGCAAACCCTGCCGAGCTTCCGAGCTCATCCACCGGGAGGAGGAGGAGGAGGAGGAGGAGGAGGAAGAAGGGGAGGGGGGGGAGGTGGCGGAGGGAGGGAGCAATTGAATTTCAAACACAAACAACCGCATGGGGCACGGACCCACGGCCGCCGCGCCGCGCCGCTCCTAGCACCGCGGGCCGGGGCCGCCGCCGCCCCCCGCCCCGGGCTCCCCGCGCTGGGGGGCAGGAGAAGCCGCTGGTTCCTTTCCTCCCCTTCTTTTTTATTTTTATTTTGAATAATTATTATTTTGATTATTTTTTTTTTTTTTTGGTCGGTGCTGCCTCGCTGGGTTTTACCTCCTAAACTTCATCCTTAACCCCCCCCCCCCCCCCCCCCCCGCCCCCCCCCCCCCCCCCCCGTTCCCGGGAGGAGCCGCCAGCAAAGATGTCCCGGTCCAACCGGCAGAAGGAATACAAATGCGGGGATCTGGTTTTTGCCAAGATGAAGGGTTACCCGCACTGGCCTGCCCGGGTAAGAAACCGAGGAAAAAACGGGGAAGGGGGGGGGGGGAGGCGATGGGACCCACCGGTCCCCCCCCCCACCCGCCCCCGGTTGCTCCCCGTTGCATAACGCGGGCGGCCGCACGCCGCAGCCGGTGTCCCGGGGCCGGGGAGGGGGGGGGACCCGCACCGGGGTCAAGGGAAAGGCGGGGGGTTGGGGGGGGGGCAGCTGTTTTTCGGTTAGATCCAACTTTACCGGCACCTTCTGCAAGGCCCCGCTCGCCAGGGCGGAAAAGTTGGGGGTTATTCGTTACCGGGGGGGCGGGAAAGCGCTTTTTGGTCATTTTATTGTTGTTTTTTTTGGAGGGGGGGGGATTTAATGTGTTGGAAACAACGTCCCGGCCCCCTTTTGTGCTATTTCCCTCCGGGGGGGGGGGGAGAGAAAAACAGGTGGGGGGGGGTCACGCGTGGGTTTTGCCACCGCGTGGGAGTGGGGAGCTCCCACCCCCCCCCGTTTGCTCCTGCTCGTTTCGGTCCCCACCGCAGGACCCCCGGGGCAGGACGGGCCCCCCCAGACCCCACGGGATGAAGCCGTGACCTGGGCCGCATCCTGCAGCGGAGCGTGAGGCAGGCGATGTCGTGTGTCCCCCCCCCCCCATGGCATCGCCCCGTGGGGCTGGGGGGGTCCCGTTCCCGCGTGGGGCCACACCACGACCCCCACCACCACCACTCCCCGCTCCAGCTCCTCGCTCCACCGGGGCACCGGCACCGAGGCGTTGGGGAGCGGCGGCACGTCGCTCCGCTTCACCCATGATTTGGGGGGAGACTGTGGGGGGGCTTAACCAAACCCCCCCATCCTCCTTGGCTTGGCCGGCGTGTCCCCAAGCGTGTCCCCCAGGTCCGCGTGGCCTTACCTCTCGCCGGGGTGCCAAATAGGTGCCAGCGCTCGCCGGGAGTTTGGCTTTAAAAAATCAATATAATTACTGAGGACTTAGGACAGAGTTTGGGGGGGGGGAAGACACACGGACACGGGTGGGGAAGGGTGGGGGCGTCGAGGCGGGGTGCCGGACCCGCCGTGTGCCGGACCCGCCGTGTGCCGGACCCGCCGCCTCCGCCCGGCTTGCTCGCACCGGAGCGGCGGTCCCAGGTGCCGTGCGGATGCTGGGGGGTCCCTGAGCATCTTAGGGGGGGGGTCAGTACCACGAGCCCCCCTCCCTGGGGTAAAGCACCTCAGCCACGCTCGCCGAGAGCCATCAGGGCCTGATCCTTCCCCGGGTGGCCGAGCGGCGGCTCGGCCCGGTGGCTGTGGGGAAGCTCTGGCTACAGAATACGTCGCTGGTTATTTTTAAGCGGTTGATGATGCAGTTTAAAATTTCCTTGGAGTGTTCCCCCACCACCCCCCTCCTCAACTGGCCTTGCTGCAAAGCGAGCTGGGCCGCCCGCAAACCCCGAATTAAACCGAAACGGGGAGAAATGGCAAAAACGGGGAGGAACGGCAAAGCGCAGCGGGCTTTAAAGGCCGAGGATCCCCCCCCCCCATCCCCTCCTCCTTCCCCTCCTCGGGTTTGAATAACTTTTGTTTGGTTTGTAGGGTTCTGGCGGGGAGGCCGCGGAGGGGGTGGGGAGGCGTTCAGATTTGGCACTGGCCTCCCAACGCGCATTTGAAAGCGGCTTTGCGAGGAGGAGCCAGAGGGATCCCTGGGAGCCCGGCGCCTGCTTCCACCACCGCTTCCCTTCGCGGGGCCGGGGGGGAGCGATGCTCCCCTGGCCCCCAACGTGGACCCGCTGCTTCGTCCTCCATCACCCGTCCCATCCCGGCGGGATTTGGCCCCCGGTTCCCAAAAAGCCCCGGGGACGGGGACGGGGGGGTGAAGCCAGGTCGGGGCTCGCGCAGCCTCGTGTCGGGCTGAGCTCCCGGAGACCAAATTAGCGCCTGCGTACGCTGCGCGGGGCCAGGCCCGCTCAGGTTTCACGCCGCGCTCGGCTCCCAGCAGCCGGTTTCACCGCCACCATCATGGCAGGAGCGTTTCGGGGCCGCTCAGGCAGGCGGGGAGCGGGTTTCCCCCCTCTCCAAAAGCAGGCTGCCCTCCCTGAGCCCGGGGGGACGCTGGGTTGAATGGGGGGGGGCGTTTTGGGGTGCTGCTGTGCCAAAGGGGCCGAGCCCCCCTGCCCTCCCACCGGTGACTAATCCCGTCACGGGCTGGGGTGAAGCAGGCAGGGTTTGCCCGTGACTAATCGGGCACTGTGATGAAACGTTACCCGGCCGTGCGTGGCGTTTGCTGGGATATTTGTTTCCGACCAGGTGTGGCTGGAGGAGAAAGAAACGGCGAGGGAAGGAATGGAGGGGGGGAGAGCCGGGGCCACCGCGGGGAGGTGGGGGTTATTCCCCTGCCCCGTGCTCTGGGGACAGCACTCGGGGAGACGGCGCCTGGCACCGTCCCCCAACACCGATGGCTCAGCCCCCCACCTCAGTGGGAACCTCTCCCTGAACGGGGCAGCACCAGAGGGGAAACTGAGGCACGGAAGCAGGGAGATGAGGTGCCAGCGCCCGGAGCGGGAGCCCTGCCTTCCCGCACACGGAGCCACCCTCTTCCCCTCGCCCCGTCTCCGTGGGGTCCCCAGCACCCGGACCCTCGCTGTCGGTGCTTCCCTGCTGCCATGGGCGCAGGCCTTTTTCCTTACAGCCCACCGGGATGGTGTGGGAGCGCGGCCGGGACCGGTGCACCACGCCGGGGGTCCCGGCACCGCTGGCATCCCCCTCCCTGAGCATCTCCTGTTCCCATCACCGGGCATTCGGCGGAGGTGGAGGGCTCCCCGCTGCGGGGCCGGATCCGGCCGCCCGTAGGCTTTGCCGCTGTTTGGAGAAGAAATGGGGTAGTTTTGCTGCCGGCGGTGGGAGAAGCTCACCGCCACGGGGCTCTGCCCCGGCGTTGTGCCACCGAGGCCGGGCGAGCTCGGTGCCCGGCCCTGGCTCTGGGATGGGGCCGCAGCGATGTCCCCTGGGCTGGCGACGGCCCCGGGTGGGCGCAGGGCTGTGGCCGCAGGGCTCGGGGATGCCCCAGGCCCCCAGCCCGGGTGCGTGTGCTTTTTTCAGCCATGTGTGACCCACGTAAATTAATTCCATTCATTCCCCCTCCCCGATTGCCAGCCTTCGCCCAGCAGTGGGGAAACTGAGGCAGGGGGTGCCTTGCTCCCGGCACCCCCGGGGTCCCCCGCAGCCAACGCAGGGCGAGCTGCTCCCAGCTTTGCTCCGCTTGCGCTCCCAGGACCGGTTGCAAAGGTCAAGTGCAGAGGTTGGGGGCAGAGTCCGCACCAGGGTACGTGCCCGGCCCTCCCCTGCCACGCTCCAGAGCTTTCCCTCCCGGGGGGCCCGGCCCAGCCTCTTGTTTTCAGACCCCCCCCTCCAGCCCCCTGGTCCGCAGGTCCCCGGGCAAGGACGGGCTGGTGACACCGATGCCATTTGCAGGAGCTGGCGGGGGAATGGTGACGGGCACACGTGTACTTTAACCCGCCACCGCAGCCCTTTCACCAGCCCCCTCCGCTTGCCACCTTTCCGGCGAGCCACAGGGATGGACAAACAGACGTCGGACAAACAGATGGCGGTGCCTCGAGCCCCGGATGAGCGTCACGGGGCAGTTGGGCAGCCGGCTGGGCTGCAAACGCCTCGTTTTGGGGGAGGGTGAGGGGTTTCCAAACAACCCCAGCCCTGCGACGAGAGCGAAGCCCTCGTGGCCACGCTCGCTTTGGGCAGCGTGAGCCCCCCCCGGGGTTTTCGGGAGGGTTCCCACCCCCGGCGCCTGCCCGCGCTATCGGCGTCCCCGCCGGGGTGTCTCACCCGGCCCCCCGTATCTCCCCGCACCCCGGCTTCCCCGCCTGCCCCTGCAGATAGAGATGCCGCATCCTTTTCTCCGGGGACGGAGGTTGGGGTGGAGAAGGGGCAGATAAGGGGCCGTCGCTTGCTGGGCGGCAGATCCCAGCTGCCGTGTGGATCGGTCGGGGGGAGCCGTGAGCTTTCCCCAGCGCTGGGCCCACCGCGGCCCTCGGCCACGCCACGACCTTGGCCAAGGACGGTTCCTGGCATCGGGCAGTGCCACGGGGCACCGTGGGGCGGCCGTTGCTGCCCTCGACGCCGCCTGTGCCGCCTTTTCTTGGGGAACGAGCTTTTAAAACTAACTGGGGGTGGCAGGCTGGGGGCTTCGGGCGGGCAGGGGTCCCGCCAGGACGTGGTGGCCGGTGTGAGACCGAGTTTTTCACTGCTGGAGACCGTACCTGCTCGCCCCGTCCCTGCTCCGTGCAGCTGGGGGTGCCGGACGGGGAGACCGGGGGGCTTCAGGGCAGGATGGTGGTGCCGGGAGCGCCGGGGCGCTGGGTGGAGGCACTCACCGATCCCAAAACATAGCCTGGATCCGGGAAGAGGGATGCAGCATGGCCCAGGTGCCCTGAGCCACATTTGGGCAGTGTGGCGGGGCATCCCACCCCTGTCCGGCTCTCTGGGAGCAGGGACCGTGCACGGGACATCACACCGGCTGCACGGAGCCCCTTGCTGGCATCCCATCCCGTCCGGCTTCCCCTGGGGCCGTGCCGGCATTGCCACCCGGCACCACGGCACGTGTTAGTTCCTGGATGTCAGGGAACGAAGCTGCACGGTATTCCCAGCTCCGGGAATGAAACTGGGAGAAACCCTTGGCCAGGTTGGCCCTTGAGCATCGCATTTGAGATGGGTCGGTGACGCGCTGGGAGGAAGAGGGGCAAAAAAACCCCGGCGGCAGCCCTGCCGCCGGCATCGCGGCTCCGCGCTGGCCCGGCCGGCTGGGGAAACTGAGGCTCGGCGAGCCGGGGGGGTGGCAGCAACTCCGCAAAGGTGGTGCCGTGAGTCAGCAGCGTGCTGGGAACGGGACCCAGCACCCCAGGCAGCCGCCCCGAGACCCCCGCCCGCATCCTCCCTCGGCTCCTTCCACCTCCCTTTGAGGCTTTCTTCGGGAATTTATGGCTGCGCTCCTCGCGCTGGCTGGAGCGGGGGGGCGTTATTTTTAGACTCTATAAAAAGCAGCCGGAGTCGCTTTCGCTCTGTTCCCGCGTGGCGCCTCGGGAATATTCACGCTTGGCAAAACGGCACCTGCCGGTGGGGTCGGCGCCGGCTGCTTGCGGACCCCCGTGGTCCTCGCCGTGTCGTCCCCGCAGCCGGTGACCCCGTTTCGGTTCGGGGGGTCCCAGCAGCAGGACGGCATCACCGGGAACCCCGACACCTCCTGGTTTTTGCCCCCCAAATCCCCACGCCTCGACCCAGGGCTGGAGGCGATGCCTCTGGCTTCACCAGTGCCGCCGGCAACGCCTCTCGCGTGAATTTGCTGAGCTAAATATGTCTGAGCCGGTCTAGACAAGAGCTTACGGCCGTCCCCACGGGGTGGGAGAAGCGGAGCCCCCCCAGCCCTGCACCGGTGGGCACAGCCGCTTGTTTTATTAACCGCTGTTCTTGCCCGGTGGGTGAATTCCCAAGGAATACCATTTTCCTCCCTCCCCGGGCTGCGTCGGGCGGTCGGTTGCGGTGTGTGGGATGTCCTGGTGTCAGGGGGAGTTGGGGTTCTGCCCTCCCCGATTCTCACCCCCTCCTTTTTGTCGCACAGATTGACGAGATGCCGGAAGCTGCAGTAAAATCCTCCTCCAATAAATACCAAGTCTTCTTCTTTGGGACCCACGAAACGTGAGTGGGGCCCCGGCGCGCGCGGGAGACGGGGCCGAGGGGGGCACTGAGGGGCTACCAGTGGCCCAGGGGGGTTTTGGGGAGCGGCGAGGCCCCCCCCAGCTGCCACCCCTCACTGCTTTTCCCCCTGGAGCAGGGCATTCCTGGGGCCCAAAGACCTCTTCCCCTATGAAGAATGCAAGGAGAAGTTTGGGAAGCCCAACAAACGGAAAGGGTTCAGCGAAGGTTTGTGGGAGATTGAGAACAACCCCACCGTCAAAGCCTCCGGCTACCAGGTGGGTTGTGAACCGGGGGGGGGTCCCGGCGCCTCGTGTCCCCCTCTTTCCCGCCCGTTCCCCCTTCCCGGATCCCCTCTCTGAGCCCCCCATGTCCCCTCCAGCCCACCCAGAAGAAGACCTGCCCCGAGGACGCCGAGCCGGAGCGGGAACCGGAGGGCGACGGAGAGAAGAAGGGCAACGCGGAGGGCAGCAGCGACGAGGAGGGGAAGCTGGTGATCGACGAGCAGTCCAAGGAGAAGAACGAGAAAGCCGGGATCAAGAGGAAAGCGGAAGACGCTTTGGAGGTAGGGAGGGGACGTCGGGGACGGGGACGCGGGCGAGGAGGGGGCCGGGGCCGGGCTGAGCCGAGCTCCCCCTGCCCAGGACTCCCCCAAACGCACCAAGGAGGCGGAGGGGCAGGAAGGGGAGAAGAAAGTAGACAACGAAGAGGCCCCCAAGGAGGAGCCGAAACCCAACCCGGTTGAAGGGGAGAAGGAGAAGAACAGCGACGCCGCCGGCGTGCCGGACGCCAACGAAGCCAAGCAGGAGAGCAAGGAGAAGGCGGGCGCGGAGGAGGTCAGAGACCACAAGGAGAGGTGAGGGTGGTGCGGTGACCCCCGTCCCCAACAGCCGGGCTCCTCCCTGCCCTCCCCAGGCACGGGGGAACGTCCCCGGCGGTGCGGAGAAGGGGATCCCGGTGCCGCCGGGGTCGGTGACCGAGCGCCCGGGTCTCTTTTTGGCTCCCGCAGCCTGTAGCAGCCTCCCCGGTGAGCTGATCTTCCCGCCTGCCCCTTCCCCGCTGGGCTCCCTGGGTGCTGCCCCATCTCGCCCTCGTCGGCTCGTCGCGTCCGCAGCTCCGGACAAGAGAAACAAACCGAAAATGAAATTTTAAAAAAAGAAAAAAGAAAAAAAAAAAAAAAAAAAAAAAACAGAGAGAGAGAGAAAAAAAATGAAGAGAAACCCGGTAACACAAACCCCTGAACCGACCCGCATCTCCCGGCCCCGCCGTCGCGGGGCGCATGCTTTGTATTAGTGATTTCTAGGGGGCTGATCAGTTGATTTGAAATAAAAGCGATTCATGCCTTTTTAAAGCGCTTCCACCGCCGTCTCCGTGCCCCGGGCTCGGCCCCCTTCCCACCGTGCTGGCCATTTTGGGCTGCCCTAACGCCACGGCGCGGGGGGCCGGTGCCGGAGAGAGGGGCTCCGGCAGCTTTGTTTCTTTTTGCTGGAGAGGGAGCGGAAGGAAAGGCAGAAAGAGATCGGACCTTCCTGGGGAGAAAAAGGGTTGAAAGAGGGAAAGGAAAGAGGCGAGGGGAAGGTTTTTTGGAGGGGGGATGTTGAATAAAATAGAAAAACACAATTCTGCCGGAAAGCGATGGTGAGAAGCCGGGATTTGAGCCGGGGCCTCGCTGCGCCCCGGCTGGTGGTGGGGCTGGGATCCATCCCTGCGGCAGGGAGGAGCGGGGACCCCCCCGGGGGGACGGCAGCGCCTCGGCCCCCGGGCTCAGCCCCCGGGGGAGGGACGGCAGCTCCCGCAGCAGAAAATGGAGACCCCTGGCCTGCAGCCAGCCCCACGGCGGGACTACAGCTCCCAGCTGCCCGGGCTGGGCCGGCCGTGGGGAACCCGGCCCCGGGGAGCGCCCGGGCCTCGGGGAGCCGCCGCCGGCCCTGCGTGGGGAGCTGCAGGGCCGAGGCCGGGCGGGGACGGGCCCCACGGTTCGGCCCGGGGCCGCCCCAGGCCCGGCTGGGGACAACGGGGGGGGGGGGGGGGGGCGCGGACTACAACTCCCGTCGTGCCCCGCGGCCCCGCCTTAACCCGCCCGCGGCCGCTCCCGGCATGCACCGCGCCGGGGGTTGGGGGGTGCGGACTACAACTCCCGTCGTGCCCTGCGGCGGCGCCCGGCGGGACTACGCGTCCCGGCGTGCACCGCGCCGTCGCCGCGCTGCTCCTCAGGGCGGGAGGCGCGGTCGAGGCCGGGGACGCGGAGGTGAGCGGGGGGGGGGGCGGGCTCTGGGGACGCTTAGGGCCCCTTTTTGGGGTGGGGGGCTCTGGGGGACGCCGGGGTCCCCTTCGAAGGGTGGGCAGGTGCTGCAGGACGCCTGCGTCCTCTTTGAAGGGTGGGGGGGCTTTGCAGGACGCCTGGGTCCCCTTTTTGGGGTGGGGGGGCTCTGGGGGACGCCTGGGTCCCCTTTTTGGGATGGTGGTGGTGCTCTGGGGGATGCCTGGGTCCCCTTTTTGGGGTAGGGGGGCTCTGGGGGACGCCTGGGTCCCCTTTTTGGGGTGGGGGGAGCTCTGCGTGATGCCCGAGTCCTCTTTTTGGGGTAGGGGGGCTCTGGGCGATGTCTGAGTCCCCTTTTTGGGGTGGTGGTGGGGGTCTGCAGGATACCTGGGCCCCCCCCCATCCGTCCCCCTGTTGAGCACAAGGGGGGTCCCGGCAGGGCCCCCCCTGACCCGCTGCCCCCCAGCCCCCCGGCACCATGCGCCTCTCGGCCCTGCTGTGCGCGGGGCGGCTGCGGCTGCCCCCCGGTTACCGCCACGGCACCTGGCGCCCCGACACCACCGCCGCCCAGCACCGCAACCCCCCGGGGCTGCGCCGCCGCAAGGTCTTCGTGGAACCCATCGCCAGGGAGGACTGGAAGGTGTTTCGGGGTGACACGGTGAGCGTCCCTCCCTCCCCAGGCACCCCTCAGGGTGGCGGCCGGGTTGGGGGGCCGCCGTGACCCCCTTCCCTCCGCCGCAGGTCCAGGTCCTCACCGGGAAGGACGCCGGGAAACAGGCGATGGTCACCCAGGTCGTGCGAGCCCGCAACTGGGTGGTGGTGGAAGGGCTGAACACGGTGAGGCCGGAGCCGGGGGGGTCTGCCGTGGCGGGGGGGCCACAGGCGGGCTGTTGGTGACCCCCCCCCCCCCCCGTCACAGCACTACCGCTACGTCAACCGAACCGCCAAGTACGCCGGCACCTACATCGCCAGCGAGGCGCCGCTGCTGCTCAGCCAAATCTCCTTGGTGGACCCCGAGGACCGGTAACGGCGGTGGTGGGGGGCGAGGGGACCCCACCGTGTCCCCCCCCACGGAGTCCCGTCCCCCCCCAAACGCTCTCTGCCGGCAGGAAGCCGACGGAGGTGGAATGGCGGTACACGGAGGAGGGCGAGCGGGTCCGCGTCTCCCTGCGCAGCGGCCGGATCATCCCCTTGCCGCTGCGGCAGCGCCGGGACGGCATCGTACCCGAGCAGTGGATCGGTGAGCGGGGACGGGGGGCGGCTGCCGGGCCCCGGGGGGGACGCGGGGCCCCCTGAGGGGCTCAGCGCCGTCCCCTCGGCTGCACGCAGACGGCCCGAAGGACACGACGGTGGAGGACGCGCTGGACAAGACGTACCTGCCGTCCCTGAAGACCTTCGAGGAGGAGATCATGGACGCCATGGGGATCGTGGAGACGCGCAGGGCCAAGAAATCTTACTGGTATTAACTGGTGGGGGATGGGGGAGGAACCAGAACCCCCCCGGGGCTGGGGTCTGCAATAAAGACACCCCATTATTTTCTCCGTTTGCGGCGCGTGGTGCTTTGGGCGCAGCCCCCAATTCACACCGAGCCCTGGGTTGTTCAAATCCCGGTTTTATTGCGGTTCGCGCCCGGCGGCGGGAGCCGGGGGGCTCCGTCCCTCGCCGGGGGGCTCCGCCACCTCCTCGTCCTCGTCGCTGTCCTCGTCCAGACCCGACAGCACCGCACCCAGGGGCGTCCGCGCGGCCACCAGCACCAGGTTGCGCGGGGAGAAGCGGGGATCGAAGAGGGGGACGAGGGCGCACTGGAAACCTGCGGGGAGAGGGCGGCTCGGTACCGGCAGCGCCGCAGCCCCCTCCCCGCCGCCACCCCGGCACCCACCTCGCTCCCGTAGGTAGAGCAAGCGGTCGAGGAGGATGAGGGTCTCCACCAGCGGAGCCAGCAGCAGGGTGAGGCTGAAGAAAGCCACCACCTTGTGTTGCTGCTCCAGCATGGCCCCCACGGCCTCCGAATCCAACGGGACGGCGGCCGGATCCAGCCCCACGCGGGGCAACCCCAACCGGGCGTACCTGCGGGCTAACGTCAGCCAAGGGGATGAAAAGGGGGGGACAAAAAGGGGGGTCCCCACCCCAAACTCACTGGGGGAAGCTGAGGGCGTGCGCCTTCTTCACCGTCTGCACCCCGGGGCGTTTCTTGCCGGGATCGGCCGCCCGGATCAGGGTCTCCAGGACGGCGCGGTAGCAGTGGGCGCACAGGGAGCCGCTCTCCCCGTCCAAGCGCCCCACGTACTCCTCCAGCGCGTGGCAGGCGCCTTCCCTCGCCCGATAGGAAAGTTCGTGGCCCGGTAATCCGGCTACCCAAGCGCTTAGCGGGTAGCCAACGAGGCAACCGGGAGGTTGCGGAGAGGTGGAAAGCTTCATGTGGCAGCAAGCCACCGAGGCGACGGCGGCCACGGCGGGGCTGCGGGCGAAGTGCCGCAGCAGGGCCGGGCTGAGGTCGCCGCAGGCGTGCAGCCCCGTCACCAGCACCCCTTCCCCCGCCGGGCCCCCCAGGGGGTTCCTGGCCACGGGAGCCGACCCCGGCGGGTCGGGGGGCAACAAAAATTCCCCCCAAGGAGCCCCGGGGTCCAGGCGGCCGGCCACGTGCCGCGGGCCGCGGCGGGAGAGGGGAGGCGGGGGCCGGTTCTGGCGATGCCGGGGGGGCCCCTCGTTTCCCAGCGCCCCCGTTTTCTCCAGCTCCCGCAGCAGCTCCTGGTCGAAGCGCTCGGCCACGCCGGCCAGGCGGCCGTCGCCCTCCACCGCCGTCACCGATAAGCCGAGGCCGAAGGCCAGGAAGCGCGAGAGGTGGCCCTGGGGAGGGGGGGGACGCCCGGCTGAGGGGGGGGGACACCCCCATGTCCCCCCCCGTGTCACCCCCCGGCTCCTCGTGTCACCCCCGGCTCCTACCTGCCCCGCTCCCACGTCCACCACGCGGTCGCAGCCGGTGGCCTGGCTCAGCTGCCGCAGGAGCTGCGGGGAGAGGAGGGGGTTGGGGGGGTCGCAGGGGGTTGGGGGGTCGCGGGGGGGGATGTTGGGGGGGCTGAGGGGGGTCTGGGGGTGCGGGGGGAGGGGCACCCACCTTCCCCAGGCGCCGGATCTCGTGCTGCTTTTTGGGCTTGACGTGGCGGCGCAGCAGCGGGTGCAGGCGGGCGCTCTGGCAGGGGGGGCGCGGGGACCCCCCCGGGCGCCCGCGGGGGAAGGCGAGGGCGCGGGCGGCGGCGGCGAAGGCCAGCAGGGAGAGGGGCCAGGTGGCCCCCGGCCCTCCCGGCCGGCCCCCCAGCAGGCTGGCTAGCTGCGGCGGGGTGGCGGTGGCCAGGGCGGCTTGCCAGGGCGGGGGGAGCCGGGCCCACAGCCCCTCGGCGAAGAAATCCTGCGGGGAGGGGGTCAGCGGGGGGGAGGGGGCGCGGGTGGGGGGAGGGGTGGCACGGGGACACTCACGATGACGTAGGCGTCGAGCAGGGGCCGGTAGAGCGACAGCAGGCGGATGATGTCAGCGGCTCGCTGCTGCTCCGGCTGCAGGGCGGGGCGGGGCATGGCCGCCATGGCGGCGGCTCTGGGGCTGTGACGTCAGGCCCGGTGTGGTGACGCTGTGGGGCTGTGACGTCAGACCTGGTGTGGTGACATGGGGCTGTGACATCAGGCCCGGTGTGGTGACGCTGTGGGGTTGTGACGTCAGACCCGGTGTGGTGACGCTGTGGGGTTGTGACGTCAGACCCGGTGTGGTGACGTTGTGGGGCTGTGACGTCAGACCTGGTGTGGTGACGTGGGGCTGTGACATCAGGCCCGGTGTGGTGACGCTGTGGGGCTGTGACGTCAGGCCCGGTGTGGTGACGCTGTGGGGTTGTGACGTCAGACCTGGTGTGGTGACGTGGGGCTGTGACATCAGGCCCGGCGTGGTGAGGCTGTGGGGTTGTGACGTCAGACCTGGTGTGGTGATGTGGGGCTGTGACGTCAGGCCTGGTGTGGTGACGTTGTGGGTTGTGACGTCAGGCCTGGTGTGGTGACGCTGTGGGGCTGTGACGTCAGGCCCGGTGTGGTGACGTGGGGCTGTGACGTCAGACCTGGTGTGGTGACGCTGTGGGGTTGTGACGTCAGGCCCGGTGTGGTGACGTTGTGGGGCTGTGACGTCAGGCCCGGTGTGGTGACGCTGTGGGGCTGTGACGTCAGACCCGGTGTGGTGACGTTATGGGTTGTGACGTCAGGCCTGGTGTGGTGACGCTGTGGGGTTGTGACGTCAGGCCCGGTGTGGTGACGTTATGGGTTGTGACGTCAGACCCGGTGTGGTGACGTTGTGGGGCTGTGACGTCAGACCTGGTGTGGTGACGCTGTGGGGCTGTGACGTCAGACCTGGTGTGGTGACATGGGGCTGTGACATCAGGCCCGGTGTGGTGACGCTGTGGGGTTGTGACGTCAGACCCGGTGTGGTGACGCTGTGGGGTTGTGACGTCAGACCCGGTGTGGTGACGTTGTGGGGCTGTGACGTCAGACCCGGTGTGGTGACGTGGGGCTGTGACATCAGGCCCGGTGTGGTGACGCTGTGGGGCTGTGACGTCAGGCCCGGTGTGGTGACGCTGTGGGGTTGTGACGTCAGACCTGGTGTGGTGACGTGGGGCTGTGACATCAGGCCCGGCGTGGTGAGGCTGTGGGGTTGTGACGTCAGACCTGGTGTGGTGACGTTGTGGGGCTGTGACGTCAGGCCTGGTGTGGTGACGTTGTGGGTTGTGACGTCAGGCCTGGTGTGGTGACGCTGTGGGGCTGTGACGTCAGGCCCGGTGTGGTGACGTGGGGCTGTGACGTCAGACCTGGTGTGGTGACGCTGTGGGGTTGTGACGTCAGGCCCGGTGTGGTGACGTTGTGGGGCTGTGACGTCAGACCCGGTGTGGTGACGTTATGGGTTGTGACGTCAGGCCCGGTGTGGTGACGCTGTGGGGTTGTGACGTCAGGCCCGGTGTGGTGACGCTGTGGGGCTGTGACGTCAGACCCGGTGTGGTGACGTTATGGGTTGTGACGTCAGGCCCGGTGTGGTGACGCTGTGGGGTTGTGACGTCAGGCCCGGTGTGGTGACGTTATGGGTTGTGACGTCAGACCCGGTGTGGTGACGCTGTGGGGCTGTGACGTCAGGCCCGGTGTGGTGACGCTGTGGCTGTGACGTCAGACCTGGTGTGGTGACGCTGTGGCTGTGACGTCAGGCCCGGTGTGGTGACATGGGGCTGTGACGTCAGGCCCAGTGTGGTGACGCTGTGGGGCTGTGACATCAGGCCCGGTGTGGTGACATGGGGCTGTGACGTCAGGCCCGGTGTGGTGACGCTGTGGGGCTGTGACGTCAGGCCCGGTGTGGTGACGCTGTGGCTGTGACGTCAGGCCTGGTGTGGTGACGTGGGGCTGTGACGTCAGGCCCGGTGTGGCCCCTGGGGCTGTGATGTCGTTTTGGGATGTGTCGGCTGGAGGTCTGACGTCACCCCCCCGGGGCGTGTCCCCTGGGGTTGTGATGTCACCCCAGGATGCCACCCCCCCTCCTCTGGCTGTGACCTCACGGGGCTGCCCACGTCATCAGGCCGTAACAGCTCTCGGTGGCCGTGACATCACCCAAGGATGCCATTCCCCCTCCCACAGCCATGAGGTCACCAGGCTGTGACATCACCCAGCATGGCACCCCCCGCAGCCATGACATCACCAGGCCGCGCCATCGCCCCGGGATGCCATTCGCCCTCCTGCAGCCATGACGTCACCGGGCCACGACATCACCAGGCAGCTCGAGCAACCCCCCCCACGCTGGGCAGCCCCGCCGAGCTGTGACGTCGCGCCCAGGCCCTGCCATCGCCTTAACGTCACCCGAGACGTCATCACCCCCCCAGGGCCGCCCGGACCATAGAGCCGCCGCGCCGGCGGGCCAGAGCGGCCCCACGCGCCACTCACCCCCGGCCCTTCCGCCTTCCGCACGCGCAGGGGCCGGACCCCGCCCACCAGGGCGCGTGCGCGTTGCGTCACTACCGCCGGCGGGGGGGGCGGGCCGCGCGCATGCGCGTCAGCGGCGAGCGCCGCGCCGCGCCGGCCACGCGCTCCGCTCCGCCGCCGGGGCAGCTTCCGCTTCCGGGGCGCGGAGGTCGGGGGGGGCCGTGGCGGGGGGGGGGAACGGCGGCGGCGGCACCGGCGCCTTGCGGGGGGGGGGGGGAGGGGGTCGGTGCTGGGGCCCCCGGCGCTCAGCCGCCTCTCCCCGGTCCTGAACCGCCTCTCCCCGCCGCAGGCAGGCCCGGCCCGCCCGGCCGGGGGCCGTGACGGGGGCGTGAGGGCCCGCCATGGCGGATTTGCTCCTCAACGTAGACTTCGCCCCCTCCGAGCGCCCCAAGAAGAAGGAGACCGGTAACCGAAAGCACCAGAGCTTCCTGCGGCGGCGGCGGGCGCTGGAGCGGCGCGGGGTCCTGAGGCAGAAGCAGCTCCCGGCGACCCCGCCGCCGGCGAGGGGCGGCCAGAAGAAGCCGGGCCCCGGGGGCAGGAGGGGCAAGAGGCCGGGGGCGACCGGGAGGGAGAAGCCGAGCTCCATCCAGGCCAAGCCGTGCCCCGGGGCGAGCGGCCCGGTGGCCGCCGCTGCCCAGGCCGCCGCGCTCCCCCAGAACGGCTCCAAAGGGCCGGGGCTTCCCTCCAAACCGAAGCCACCGGCCCGCGGCGCGGCTAAAGGCAACCAAAAACCCCCCGCTTTCCCCTGCCAACCCAGCAAACTGGTAGCCATTGACTGCGAAATGGTGGGCACGGGGCCCGGCGGCCGCACCAGCGACCTGGCCCGCTGCAGCATCGTCAGCTACCGGGGCGACGTCATGTACGACCAGTACATCCGTCCCGCCGCCCCCATCGTGGACTACCGCACCCGCTGGAGCGGCATTCGCCGGCACCACATGGTGAACGCCGTCCCCTTCGGCAAGGCCCAGCGAGAGGTGCGGCCCCGCCGCCCTCGCAGGCGTTTTTGGGGGCAGAGGGGATGCGCGCGGGGCTGGGCGCTTCGTTTCGGGGGGGTTTGGGGGCTGTTTGGGGGGTTCGTCGGGCTGCGGGGAGCTTTGCCCGGGCGGGCAGGGCCTGCTCGCGTCCCCCTCTGGGCCCTGCAGCGGAGGGAGCGTCTCCCGCACCTTCACACCCGCTGGCAGTGGGGCAGCCCCGCATCCCTGGGGGCCGGCAGCGCTTTGCCGTGGGGCAGGAGCCTCCCGCAGAGCGCGGGGCGAGCTGCTGGGTGCCTTAACCCCCCCCTTTCCCTCCCCCCTCCTCAGATCCTGCGCATCCTCTCCGGAAAGATCGTGGTCGGCCACGCCATCTACAACGACTTCAAGGCGCTCAAGTATTTCCACCCCAAAGCGCTCACTCGGGACACGTCCAAAATCCCTTTGCTGAACCGTAAGGGCGGCTTCCCGGAGAACGCCGCCATCTCCCTGAAGCGCCTCACCAAGGAGCTGCTGCACAAGGACATCCAGGTAGCTCGATCCTCCCCGATCTCGGCGCCCGCCACAGGGTGCCGCTGCGAGGCCGTCGCCTCGGCCGGCAGCTCCCCGCGCTCCCCCAAAAGCCGGGGAGCGGCGTGGGGAACCCCCCCTCTGCGCCGCAGTGGGGTGACGGGAGGGGAAAGATCCACCCCCGGGGAAAGATTGGGGTTTCACGCACCCTCCTGAGGTCAGGGCGCCCCGAGTTCAGCCGCTGCTGCCGGTCCCGGAGCGAGGCAGCACCGTGCCTCAGTTTCCCCTTCCCCGGAAGCCGGCCTGCAGGAGGAGGGACCCCCGCAGCTCAGCCCCCGCAGTGTCGAGGGGGGGTTTTCCCGCTCCGGCGGTGTCGGAGCGGTGGCTCGGGCTGTGCCAACCCCTTATCTCTGTCCCCAACAGGTCGGGAAGAGCGGCCACTCCTCGGTGGAGGACGCCCGAGCCACCATGGAGCTCTACAAAGTGGTGGAAGCAGAGTGGGAGCAACACCTGATGCTGAACCCCGAGCAGGAGTGACGGCTCCGCCGCCCGGTCCTGCACCCCGAGAGGTGCCCGGAGCCCGCGGGGGGGAGCAGCGCGCGCCGAGGGGCCGCTCCGTCCGTCCGGGCGAGGTAGCGGGGACAGACAGACGGTGGGAATGCGGAGCCAGGCGCGACCGTCCCTCGTCCCCGTGCCCCCGATGTGCCTTGTTACGCTGCTGCTGTTTGGCTCCCTCCTCCCCCAGGGCCGTGGGGGAGACCTGGGGCCAGCCTGTGCCTTCCCGGGGGGGTCTCTTGGGTCCTGTGCCCCCCCAGAACAGCCCGGTGCTGCCGGCAGCGCCGATAACCGGGCAGCGCCCAAGCCGGAGTGGGACCACAGGTCCGGGTGTGGCGTTGGGGCTCTGCCGGCTGCGCTCGCCCCAAACGCAGCCGCGGTCCCCGGGGCAATGGGTGCCCGGGGCGGGCTCCGTCCCCTCCCGGTTCTTCCCATCTTGCAAAACTACCTCTGACCGCCGGCGAGGGCGTGGGAGCGGGCAGCGCCCGGCAGGCGGGAAGCAAATCCTGCCGGAAAGTCCCCGCTCCGAATTTCAGAGCTGCTCCCTCTTGATGATTTGGGTGCCATCTTCCTCATTGCGTAAGCGCCGCTGCGATTGCAGGGACCGGGACGAGCCCGGGCACGGGGGGGAACCGGTGTCACCAGGGACGCCGCGTCCTTGCCAGCTGCCTCCGAACACCGACGTGGGGTTGTGCCCTGAACTCTCAAACGTGCCCCGAGTTCTCGGTCCGGGCGCTGCTTTGAACTGAACTGTTTATGTACAAAATCCCAATTAAAAAGAAATGATTGAGCCTTCGGGGGATGGAGAGGAGCTCCGGGCCCTGGGGCCGGCGCTCAGCCCTGGGCGTGCGGGGAGCGGCGCGCCGGGCGGAGGGGAAGGCGTCTGGGCTCCGCGGGAGATCCCGGTTTGAAATGGAAGCGGTCGGCCTCCAAAATGGGCCGGGAGCTGGGGTGTCCCCAGGGCCAGGACGGGCGCTGGGGCGCGGGGACAGGCTGGGGGCTCGGAGGGGCGAGGGGCCCGCGCCGAGCGGCGGAGCGCCGGGTTTGCCGGCTCCGAGCGGGCCCCTCGGGTGGCTGCTGTCAGCCATCAGCCGTCGCCTGCCAACATCTGCCTCCCGGTTGACCTTCCTCCACCTCCTCTTCACCCCAGGTACGAGCTGGCCCCCTCCCCCTGCCCGGGGCGCATGGGGGCCCCCCCACCTCGCCCCCTTTCCTGGTTGAACCCCGCGGGGTGGCTGGTCCCTGCCGCCGGCGTCACCGAGGGGCCGGGGTGGCCAAAATGGCCGAGCCCCGCGCGAGCCGCTGGCCGTCGCCGCGCACACGGCTCCTCCTCATCACCTCCTTTGTCAGCGGCGGCTCCGGGAGCGGTGCTGGTGCCGGTGCTGAGCCTTGGGGGATCCCTCCCACCCGCGCTGGGCTGGATGCGGCCCCGAGCCCCAGGAGCGCGTCACATTTTCCAGCCTTGCAGCGCGTTTACGTGGCCGCGCTCGGCTCCCGGCGGCGGAGACCGAGGGGGGGTTTTGGGGGACACAAGCTCCCCGGGGCCCCGCAGCGGGGGGGATCGTTCCTCTTTTTTTGGGGTTGAAACAGAAAAATGTGGGTCCCCCTGCAGCGGATGCCTGGGGGTCCCCCGGGGCTCCTGGGGGGGATTTTCGGGGGGCAGCTTTGCAGTGCTTCCCCCCCCCCCAGTGCCTGCGTGTGTGCACGCGTGTGCACACGCGTGTGCGCGCGCCCCATCCTGCCTTGCATCCCGGGAGGGGGTGGGAAAGACCCAAAATCCGAAGGAAGGTGAGAGCGCGGAGGAGAAGCCGGGAGCCTTTGTGTCTGGGCTGGGTTTGGAAGCGATTAGAGGGGGGATTTTATGAGCTGGGTTATAAATGGCCGGTCGTTAAAAGGGTTTTTTTTTACGTCTTTGGAAATGAGAAGCAGGCGGCCTGGCCCCAGCTTGTCGGCAGATGCGGGATACGGCCGGCGGCTCGGGGTCGGAGGGGCTTCGCTTGCATCCCCCCCCCGGGATCCCTTCGGCCACGAGCCGGGGGCCGAGGGCTGGGGCAGGGTCCCGCGGTGCCGGCAGCCGGCGGAGGCCGTGGGGCGCGTGGGCTCCTTCCCACCCCGCAGCCGGGGTCCCCGGCGGCCGCTGGGCCGGGGCGAGGCACCGTCGCCGTCGTCCAGCTGCGTTTCATTTCCGCAGCGGCCGTGGCCATGGCCCGGGGACGGCGAGAGGGAGGGGGGGGACTGCGCCCCGCCAGCTGGGATGGATTTGCAGGGATGTGGGATGGAGGCGGTGGGCTCGGGGGCATTGACGGCATTTTGGGGGGACCGGCGGGGGTGCCGAGCCGGGGAGGGAGCCGTGCCCGGCTCTGGGGGGCCCTCGGTGATTTCTGCGCTCAGGATTTTTGCGGTTTGTGAGGATTTTTGCAGCTCGTCCTGCCGGGAAGCGGGATGGCGGCGGCCGGTGCCAGCTGTTTCCAGAGGCCGAGCCAGCCGCCGCCGCCCGGGCACCGGCACGCTGCTCCTCTCCCGATGAATCCGTGGCCTTCCCGGGGGTCACCGGTTTTTCGGTGCCGGTGTTTGCCTACCCACCCCAGGGCTTCCCTGGGATGGGAAGGAGGGAGAGGAGGGTGGGGTGCGAAGGCTTTATCCGCCCTTCCCGGCAGAATCCCTTCCAGATGTGGGGCTGCCGGTGTTCATAACCCGGCCGGGTCACGGTGTCCAGCACGGGACGAGGGGTCCCTGCGGGGATGGGGGTCCCACCCCCGCCCCCTCCACCCGCTTCTCCTGCAAACGGCGCATTCCTTTTTCCCCGCTTTCCCCAAACTGGGAGCGAGCACACGGCATCGCCTCCTCCCGTACCTCCGTGACGGGGGGACACGGCTCCTGTCCCCCCGGGATGAAGGGGTCGGGGTGACGCTTCCCCTGCCCCCCCTCCCCGAGCCCCTCTGGCTCTGCCGGGCTGCGCAGCGAGCGCCGGCCCTGTCCCCATCGCGTCGAGCATCCACGTCGCTGTAGGTAGGGTTATGTCAGCTCTTTGTTATCAATCCTGTTCTTCGGGGGATTAGAGACTCGCTGCAAGCCAGAACTTGGCTCGCCAGCGGCACAGCCCAGAGATTTTGGGGGCGAGAGGGGATGTGGCTGGGAGAAAGCGGGGTGCCGGCGGCTCTGGCGGGGCATTTTCACCCCAAACCGGAGCAGAAATCTCTCTCCTTCCATTTCAGAGGCGCCAATGAACCAGAAACGCCATTTCTTCCTCGCCCGCCGGATTTCGGCCGGGGCCGCGATGCCCGAGACCGGCACGGCGGCACAACCTGTGCCGCGCGGCACCTTCCCCCGGCTGCTTGCGGCGGAGGGAAACCCCGGCAAATAATTCATCACACTTTACCCGGGCCCAATTTATCAGGGGTTTAATCTAGCGTTAGCAGTTAATCTTGCTTTCCCCCAGGCCGGCGGCCAAAGCAAACCTGGCGCGGCGCGGGCCGGTGCCGGAGCCCGGGGGTGACGCGGGCCCCCGCTCCCTGGCCGTGCACGCGTGCACACACGCGTGTGTGCAGACGTGTGCGTGAACACCTCCCCGGACAAATGGCGTGCTTGTACGCTTGCTGGTGTCCCCGTGCGTGTGCGCGCGTGCGTGCCCAGGCACCTGCCTGCACGCGCGTGTGCCAACATCTGCAGGCGTGTGTGCGCACACGCGTGCTGCGTGCACACACGCGTGTCCCTGGCGTGCTTCCAGCCCTCTGCGCACCCGCGGGGGCCCAGCTGGCAGCCGGCTGTGCCAGCGGGCGCAGGGCTGCTGGGGGGGTGCAGGCAGCTCCAGGGGGGTGCAGGCAGCTCGGGGGGGTGCAGGCAGCTCCAGGGGGGTGCAGGCAGCTCGGGGGGGTGCAGGCAGCTCAGGGGGTGCAGGCAGATTTAGGGGGGTGCAGGCAGCTCCAGGGGGGTGCAGGCAGCTCGGGGGGGTGCAGGCAGCTCAGGGGGTGCAGGCAGCTCCAGGGGGGTGCAGGCAGCTCAGGGGATGCAGGCAGCTCCAGGGGGGTACAGGCAGATTTAGGGGGATGCAGGCAGCTCCAGCGGGGTGCAGGCAGATTTAGGGGGCGTGCAGGCAGCTTGGGGGCATGCAGGCAGATTTAGGGGGGTGCAGGCAGATTTAGGGGGGTGCAGGCAGCTCGGGGGGTGCAGGCAGCTCCAGAGGGGTACAGGCAGATTTAGGGGGGTGCAGGCAGCTCTGGGGGGGGTGTGAGCAGTTCGGGGGGTGCAGGCAGCTCGGGGGGGGGGGTGAGCAGTTCGGGGGGTGCAGGCAGCTCGAGGGGGGGTGTGAGCAGTTCGGGGGGTGCAGGCAGCTCGTGGGGGGGGGGGTGTGAGCCGTTTGGGGGGTGCAGGCAGCTCTGGGGGGGGGTGTGAGCAGTTCGGGGGGTGCAGGCGGATCGGAGGGGTGCAGGCAGCCGGGGGTGCCCCCACCCCGCAGGTGCGGGGCAGATGCGGGGCGGGGGGGTCCCCACCGGCTCCCTCCCGCTGCGGAGCCCCGCAGGTGAGCGGGGAGCCCCCGGCGGCGGGGCCGGGGCCGGGGGCGGAGGGGGTGGGACCAGCCCGGCAATAAAAGGGCCGGGGCGGGCCGGGCCGGGCCGGAGAGCGGCGGGGCCGGGGCCGGGGCCGGGGCCGGTGCGGAGGGAGCGGCGGGTCGGTCGGTGCCGCTCGGTTCCCCCTCGGTTCCGCCCCCCCATCCCCGGTAGCCGCGATGCCCAACTTCTCCGGGAATTGGAAAATGAAGAGTTCGGAAAACTTCGAGGAGCTGCTGAAGGCGCTGGGTGAGTGCGAGCCCCGATCCCCCCCCCCCCCCCAAAACCGGGGACCCCCCCACCCCCCGGGGCTGGACGGGGGGGTAGGGGAGCCCGGAGAGGGGGGGGTCCTGCCCCCCATCTCCCCTCCAAAACCCTCCCGGAGGGGGATCGCAGGGCCCGGAGCCGCTGTGTGCCCGGGGGGGGGGGACCCCACCCCGCTCCCCCTTTTCACAAAGCCCTGGGTGTTGCTTTCCCACTGGGGAAACTGAGGCACGGGGGGAGGGGGGGGGGGGCTGAGCAGCGCGTCCTGCTCCGAGGGGTCCAACATGGCCCCTGCAGCCCCCCTGCCTCAGTTTCCCCACCGTGGTGGCCTCCCCAAGCGCAGGCACCTCCAAACTCCCCCCCCCCCAGGACCCCGCCACCATCACGGTCCCCTTCACACCGAGGTCTTCCTCCCCCCCCAGCACCCACCGGCCCCACCGGGACCCCCCAAAACCCACGGCCCAGGTGGGACCTCGCTGCGCGGGTGCCCCATCCCCACGGGGCTCCTTTCGGGTCCCCTCCACCTCCCGCCGTGGCCCGGCCGCAGCGGGGGCTTGGGGAGGGGGCTCACGGGGCCGGGACCCATCGCAGGGGGGGAAAGCGGGGTGCGGGGGTCCCCGGGAATTTGGGCAAGGCCCCCCCTGCCGCTCCCCTCCGCCTGACCCTCTCCTCGCCTGCCGGGGAGCTGCCGGAGCAAAATATTTTCCAGGTTAGGGGATACGTAACAAATATTTCAGGATAATTATCACTTTCTTGGATTTCACTCCCCTCTCCCCCTTCGCCCCCTCTCCCCCTCCAGCCCCGCCGGTGAAACCGGCTCCGAGAAACCTCAGCAGGAAAATAAATCTGCCAGCCCGCAGCCAGCCGCTCGGCCTTTCCCACGGCGCGAGCGGGGGGCTCCTGCCCCTCGCCCCCCCCAGGTCCCCCCAGCTTTGCGGGAAGCCGATACCTCCGGACCCCCTGGGCGGAGGGGCTGGGGGGGGGGGGATCCGCTCAGGACCCCAAATCTGCCTGCATCTTGCCCCCCCCCCCCATTTTTTGCTCCCTTTTGGGGGCTGTTTCTCCTTGTTCCCCGCCACGACCGCGGCGCGGGGGACGCGTGGGGCTGCGTCTGCCCGCGGCCGCGTTTCGGGCACCCGCCCCGGCGGGAGCCCAGGCCTCGGAGGGAGGGAAGGGACCTGGGGGGACCCCAACCCCGCCGCCCTGGCCGGCAGCGGCATCCTGGAGGGTCCGGCCGTGGGGACGTGGCGGGGACCCCGCAGGGGCGAGGAGGATTCGGCTCCTGGAGCTTCTCGCATCCCACCCGTGTCCCCACGGACTGGGACTGTCCCTGTCCCCCCATCCCTGTGCCGGGGGGAGCCCCTTTCTGCAGGGACCCTCTCTGGGGGTGCAGGGGTGGTGACCGGGCCACGGTCCCTCTCCCGGGAGGCCTGGCCGGGCGCCCACCCGCCGCTTTCGGCTGCCGGAGGGTGACAGGGGAACAATGTCCCCAAAGAGCAGCTCCCGGGGGCGCCGGGCTGTCCCCGCTGACAGCCGGGGGCTCGGGGACGTGATGGATGAGCCGCCTCGGGGAGCGGGGACAAAGCCCCAGCTGCCCTGCATGAGCGGGGGGGCGGTGGGGATCCCTCGGGGGGGTCAGGCCGGTCCCCGGGCGAGCTGGGAGCCTTGTCCCCGCCGTCACCCCGCGCTGGGCGAGCCCTCGCCCCCGCGCACCCTCCCCGTCACCCTCGTCCCTTCCCTCGGGCGCATCCGGAGCCGGCATCGTCGGCCCTCGCCGCCAGGTAACGAGAGCCAGATGTGGCCCAGATGTGGCCCGCGGCGGGGCTCGTTCGTCCCGCCGTGGCTCGTTCGTCCCGCCACGGCTCGTCCTGAGCTCGGGGTCCCCCTGGGATGTGTCGCTGCCCAACCGGGGGGCCGGGGCCGTGGCCCCGGGCTTTGAAAGGAGCCCCCAGGGGAGAGGGGGGCCGCATCCAGCCCCGAGAGGTGCTTCACCTCCCCGGCTGCCGGTCGCCCCTGACGCTGCCGTCCCCTTCCCCAGGCGTCAACATGATGCTGAGGAAGATCGCGGTGGCGGCGGCCTCGAAGCCGGCGGTGGAGATCAAGCAGGACGGGGAGAGCTTCTACATCAAGACCTCGACCACCGTCCGCACCACCGAGATCAGCTTCAGGATCGGGGAGGAGTTTGAGGAGCAGACGGTGGACGGGCGGCCCTGCAAGGTGGGGGCGAGTCCTGCCTGACCCAGGGAGCTAATCCCGACCTGGGGGGGGCTAATCCCGACCTGGGTGGGGCTAATCCTGACCTGGAGGGTGCTAATCCCGACCGGGGGGGGGCTAATCCTGACCTGAGGGGGGCTAATCCCGACTGGGGGGGGGGCTAATCCCGACCGGGGGGGGGCTAATCCCGACCGGGGGGGGGCTAATCCTGACCTGAGGGGGGCTAATCCCGACTGGGGGGGGGCTAATCCCGACTGGGGGGGGGCTAATCCTGACTTGAGGGGGGCTAATCCCGACCCAGGAGCACTCACTTATGGGCATGGGTGCACACAGGTGTGCGTGCACCATATGTGCGTGCACACAGATGCACGTGTGTGCACACCTGTGCACGTGCGTGCACGCACACATCTGTGCATGCGCACACATTTTGCACGAGGGCAGGAGCGCTCACTTGTGTGTGCGCGTATGTGCATGCACAGAGCTGCATGCGTGTGCACGCTTGTGCATGTGCACACACGCACACGTGCGCAGAGGCACGTGCGTGCATGCCCGCAGGTGTTTGTGCACGCACACACGTTTTGCATGAGGGCAGGAGCGCTCGCTCCTGCGTGTGCATGCACACAGACGTGCACGCACAGTTACACGTGCACGCACACACGCGTTTGCGCATGCACGCGCAGCTTGCATGAGGGCAGGAGCGCTCGCTTCTGCGTGTGCATGCACACAGACGTGCACGCGCAGTTACACGTGCACGCACACACGCGTTTGCGCATGCACGCGCAGCTTGCATGAGGGCAGGAGCGCTCGCTTCTGCGTGTGCGTGCACGGTTACACGGGCACGCACGCGCATTTTGCAGGCGTGCACACGCGCGCGTGTGTCTTCGCCCGCACGCAGCCGCGCGCTCTCCCCTGCGAGCCGAGGGCCGGTCCCCCTCTCCCCGCGCCTCCCGTCCCCTCCCCGCGGGCCCCCAGGTGCCAGCTGAGCCCGGGCAACTGTGGGGGCCGGGGACAAATGGCCCCATCCGTCTCTTGGCGGGCGGTGACGGAGGCTCCCGCGCGGCGGGGGGCTTCTCGGGGTGTCACCGTCCCCCCCCAGCGTCGCCCTCTCCCCGCTCCGCAGAGCTTGGCCAAGTGGGAGAGCGAGAACAAGATGGTGTGCGAGCAGCGGCTGCTGAAGGGCGAGGGGCCCAGGACGGGCTGGTCGCGGGAGATGACCAACGACGGGGAGCTCATCCTGGTGAGGCCGGGGCGGCGGCGGCGGTGGCGGCGGTGGGGGGCATCTCTGCCCCAGTGCATGCTGGGAAACTCCGGTGGGCTGGGGGCCGTGACCGTCACCCTGCTCCTCCTTGCAGACGATGACAGCCGACGACGTCGTCTGCACCAGGGTCTACGTCCGGGAGTGACGCTCCCACCCCGTCACCGCGCCAGCGGCCCCCTCCCCAGCCCCGTCCTCTCCCCGGCCAGCGCCCAGCCCCCCGCCCCGTGTCCCCCCCCCCCAGCCCCCCCTTGCCCACCCCGGCTGCCCCCCGCTCCCCCCCAGCCACGGGGAGGGGGCTGCGCCTTCCCACGGGGGTGAATCACAGCAACCCCCTGGTTTTGGGGGGGAAAACGCGGCTTTTCGGCCCCGCGGGGGCTCTCCGGCGGCAGGAAAATCTCATTTTCTGGCCCCCTCCTGCTGCCGCCCTCGCTGCAGCCCAAGCGCCCGGTTTCTGGCGAGGCGCCGGGGCCGCGGCGGGGGGTAACGCAGCCGCCTCCCTGCGCCTTTGGGTTGCTTTCAACCGGTTTTGGGTCAGTTTGGTGGTTTTTTGAAGGCGGCTCCTGGCCCTCGCCCTGCCCCGGGGCCGCCTTCGCTCGCCCCCTCCCCAGTATTTATTTCTGAATATTGTAGCGGGAGGAAGCACCGGACAGCCCCAAGCCCTGGCACCGCCGCCGGGCAGCTCCAGGGCCCAGCCCCCAGGGGCCGAACCCCCGGGATCGTTCCCACCACCTCCCTCCTCCTTTCAATAAATGTCCTACAACCCCCCCCCGGCGTCCCTGTCCCCTCCCGGGGTCCCTGTCCCCCCTCCCAGTGTCCTTGTCCCCCCTCCCAGTGTCCCTGTCCCCCTCCCGGTCTCCCTGTCCCCTCCCGGGGTCCTTGTCCCCCCTCCCAGTTTCCTTGTCCCCCCTCCCAGTGTCCCTGTCCCCCTCCCGGTGTCCCTGTCCCCTCCCGGGGTCCTTGTCCCCCCTCACGGTGTCCTTGTCCCCCCTCCCAGCATCCCTGTCCCCCTCCAGGGTCCCTGTCCCCCCCCCGTGTCCCCATCCCCCTCCAGGGTCCCTGTCCCCTCCTGGTGTCCCTATCCCCCTCCAGTATCCCTGTCCCCCTCCCGGTGTCCCTGTCCCCCTCCCGGTGTCCCTGTCCCCTCCCGGGGTCCCTGTCCCCCCTCCCAGTGTCCTTGTCCCCCCTCCCAGTGTCCCTGTCCCCCTCCCGGTGTCCCTATCCCCCTCCAGTATCCCTGTGCCCCCCCGGTGTCCCCGTCCCGCTCCAGGGTCCTTGTCCCCTCCTGGTGTCCCTGTCCCCCCTCCTGGCATCCCCGTCCCCCCCCCCCGGTGTCCCCGTCCCCCCCCCCGTGTCCCCGTCCCCCCCCGCCCGCTGGCTCAGCACCGATCCTGCACCGCAGCCCTTGCGCAAGGGGCCGGGGGCGAAGGCGGTGGCGGGGTTGGCACCTCCCAGCGTGGGAAGCGAGGGGCGGCCGTGGGGCGGCCGTGGGGCGGCCGTGGGGCAGGGAGGGCGGCGTGGGGCTGGGGCGCAGCTCACGCTTCGGTGCGGGGGGGTGAGACCCTCTCCCGGCTCGGCTGGAGGAGCCGGGGCACCCATGGGTGCTGCCTGCCAGGACGTGGCTCCCTGTTCCAGGGTGGGCCGGGACCCCTCGGCCGGGGCAGATGGGGGGCACTGACCCCCTCCCCCTGCCAGCGCCGGGGCCCCGCTGAGCCGTGGGGCGCCCGCGGCTGCTTTTGGGGTGACGGAGGGGGATGGGGACAGCACCCCCGGGTCCCCAGCACCCAGCACCCCTCCTGCCCCGGCCGGGGAGGGGACCTCTCCCCCCAGCCAGGAGGGGGGCTTGGCTTCGCCCCCACGGCGCGGGTGGGAGGCCGCACCGCCGGCGAGCGTGTTCGGCAGCGGGAAGGGTGTAATTACACCTTCCCTGGGGAGGAGGAGGAGGGGGAGGAAGGGCTCCGGTATCTCCAGGTGGACGCTTGGCAGGCGCCCATCGCCCCCGTCGCCATTCCCGAAACGCTGCCAAGGGCCGCGGCGCGCCTCTCCCGCCATCCCCGCGCCGTAACCGCGACCAGATGGCATCACCGGCGGGGCCCGCTGCCAGCGGGGTGGGCGTCTCTTCCCCACACCGCCCCGGTTTCTCCCCGGGGAGACCTCGCCAAAGCCGCGACCGGGCGGGAGCAGCCGGTAATGGAAACCAGCTGCCCCCCCCGCCCCGATTCCGACTCTCCGGCTTCTCCCCTTCGGAGCGATATCCCCTTTCTCCCCGGCGACGGCTCCAGTTTGCCTCCCTTCCGCGCCCCCGGGTTGGAGGGGGGCCCCGGGACCCCGAAAGCAGGGGGGCACATCTGGATGGGGGGGGGGGGGGTCCTCTGGGGACCGCGCTCCCCCTGCCCGGCACACGCTGGGGTCCCATCCTGCTCCGTGGGTGCTGCCCCACGGTGATGGGGGGGTGCAGGGGCTGGATGCGCCCCCTCCCCGGTGCACGGCCGCCGGTGCTGGATGGCGGCTGCTCCTTCAACAAAAGCGAATTCCTGCTCGGGCCGGGGAGCGGGGCTGGGGGGGGGGGGGGCCGCCAGTGACCCCAAAACCCAGCGGGGTGCCCTGGGCCGTGACCCCCCCCATCCCACGGGACGGCGTGGGTGGTTTCGGGTGCCCCCCCCCGACGCCTCGAATCCGGCACTAATCCTCCCCGGTGACCTCGGCGGCCCCGCTGCCCCCCGGGCTGGGGAGGGGGCCCGCGCCGGCCCCTCGCCTTTCATCTCCCGGAGACAAAGCGGGGCCCCGGCCCCCTCCCCAGCCCCGCTTTGTGCTGCGGGTGATGAATCCCCGACCCCGGGGGCCCCTCGCCCCCGCGTTTGTCAGCCGCTTTTCTGGAAGCGAAGGCTGGGCCAGGCGAGGGGGGGGTGGGAGCCGTGGCCCCTTCGGGGGGGCTTCGGCCCACCCAAAGCGGGGGGATGCGCTGGCGCTTGTCCCCGCCATGGTGAATACCTGCCCGGGGAGGGGACTTGTTGGGCAGGTTTGGGGGGGGTCCTCGCCGGGGGCACCCCCTCCGCCACCCCCAGCACCCTCTGGGCCGGCTGCTTCCCCGCTCAGTGGCCACCCTGGATGGTCCCAGGGGTCCAGGCCGGCTGCCGGCCCCCCCGTAAAGCCCCCGTGCCTGTTAGGGGGTCTGGCTACCGAGGCGGGGGCCGGGGAGGTGCCAGGTTTGGGGGGGGGGGGTCTTCCCCCTCAGCCCCCTCCCTGGAAGTGTCTGGGTGGGCCACCGGTTCCGCGGCCACGCGGCCTCGGGGAGGGCACGGTGGCGGGGCGCCGCGCGGGGCGCGTCGGCGAGCCAGCGGGGCCACCTGCGCAGCCGGGCTCCGGCACGCGGCGATGGCGCGGCCCTGCCGGCGGCGTGGGCAGAGATGGGCCGGGGGTCCCACCGGCGGGGTCCCCTTCCCCGGGGACGCGGTGCCTGGCACCCGGCGTGACCCGAGGGGACCCTCACCTCGGGGGCCTCCCGTGGGCCGGGGCCGCCGATGCCGCAATGGGGCGAGCGGGGTGGCTCCCCAAAAAGCGCTGCCAGCTCTGGGAGGGGACAGCCAGCCCCTTTTTGGGGGGGTGACCGTCACCTCCCGTGAGGGTGGCCCCTTCCCCTCGCCCCGGGGCCGGCTCGCTCCGCCGCCAGGGCACCCCGCTGCCCTCCGAGGCGGGGGGCCGGGGAAGGAGCCCCCTGCCCCGCTTCCCCCGCGGCTGGCGGCCGGCCAGCATTGTTCTCGGCCTCCTCCTCCTCCTCCTCCTCCTCTCCCTCCTCCAGCCACATCTGGCGCCGGACGCTTTCCTGGGCCCCAGCAGTGAGGGGGGCCCCGGCTGCAGCCCCCCACGAGCACCCCCAGGCTGAGGGTCCCCATGGGCGAGGGGCCGCAGGGCTTCACCCCCATCCTATTGCGGTGGGGGGGTCTCGGCAGGCAGCTGCAGGGGGACGTGGGGTGCTTTGTGGGGTGCAGCTTCTCCCCCAGTGGTTTTTTTGGGGGGTCTCCCCCCCATCCCTGCTCTGGAGCCTGGTTCTGCCCCATAGCACAGCCTGGAGGCCCCCACTCACTCCTGTGCCCTGAAAGAGGGGGGCCGAGGCAGTTTGGGGGGTCCTGCTGAAAGAGGGGGGCTGAGGTTGTTTTGGGGGGGTCCTGCCCCCATGGTGAGGGGCTCCAGGGATGCTGAGATAACGCGAAGGGGACAGGGAGGGAGCAGAGGGGGTGAGGTGGGGTCGGGGGGGGTGAACCGGGGCAGGGTGAGGGGCTCTGGGGACACAGAGGCGATGCAAAGGGTCCAAAGATTGGTTTGGGGGGGCTGGGGCTGGTAACATGAGGTCAGGGATGGGGTGCAGGGGGGGCAAAATGGGGTGGGGGGGGCTGGGGAGGAGGGGAACGGGCCCAGGACCCTGCCTGGGCGGGTGCCGATCTCTGCCGGGGGCCCGGGGGGTCCCTGTCCTGCGCCACGGGGCTCCAGCTCACCCCGAGCGGGAGGTGAAGGGGAAAACCCCAGGCGGGGAGGGCCGGAGCTGGCTGCCGGCCCCGGCCGAGCCCTGCGGGTCGCCTCCCGCTTGTGCAAAGCCGGGGAAACTGAGGCACGCCCGGCAGATCAAAGCGGGGAAGCAGGAGTCACCGCCCGCGCCCCGCCGGCCTCTCCGCGGGGAGCACGGCCCCGCTGCGGCAACACGCAGCCACGCGGACTCAGGATTTGCTTTTAATGCCGTGTACAAAGTTTCCCCTCCCTCCCCCCCCCCCCCCCCCCCCCAAAAAAAAGAAGAAAAATGTTTTAAAATTCTTCCAAAAATAAATTAAAGGGACGGGTTCCCCCCCCAAACCCCCTTCTGTTCTGTGCAAAGAGAAAAGAGAAACCCCCTCCGCTCCCCAGGCCTGACCCAGGCTCCAGCAAGGAAAGAAACGGGCAAAGCAAGGGCCCTCGGGGGGCCCGGGCAGTGGCAGGGACCCCGGCGCGGGACGGCGGCTGAGCCGGGCAGTTCCCGTCCTCCCCAACTCGGCTCCTGCGAGGCTTTGCCCCACCGGACCGCAGATGGGGAAACTGAGGCAGGGGGCGAGGTGTCGTCCCCCTCCTCCTTGTCACCAGTCCGGGGCTGCGCTGTGCCGCTGGATCCCACCGAGCCCAGGGCCAGCGCGGCAGCGGCGGCTCCTCCGCCGGCAGGGAGCCGGAGCCGGCGGGAGGATCCGGCTCCCTCTCCGGGGGAGGTCGGAGAGGGGCCCCGTCCCCGGCCTCTCCCCTTGGCGGGAGGGCAGGGGGGGTCCCCGGAGCGGGGCAGCCCCGCGCCTGGCTCCCCAGGGGCGGCGAGGGAGGGTAAGTGCTGTCGGAAAGGCGACCTATGTACATCCCTGAACGTGACGGCTCTCCGAGCCCCCTTCCCCGCCCGAGCGGCCCCAGCCCTGCCCCGCCACCCCGGGGGACGAGCCCGGCTGCCGCTGGAGCCCCCCCCTCCGGCCCCCCACCGGCTACGAGGTCTGGCACTGGACGTGTTGGCGCATGCCGTCCTCAAAGTCGTCTTCGTGGTAGGCTTCACCGGTGTAGGGCCGTCGGCCCGACCCGCCGTGGGACGTGTAGTCGCTGAGCTCTACCTCCTCCGTGTCCTCGGTGGCCATCACCTCCTCCTGGGGCGGGAAGAAGGCCTGGAGCTGGCGCAGGCGGTCGGTGGGAAGCCAGCCGGGCTCCGGGAACTTCACCTGCGACCGGAGAGAGGAGATGGAGGCACGGGATGGAGACGCGGGAACCCCAGGGATGGGGGACGCCGGCTCCAGCTCCTCACCTGGAACTGCAGGATGAGTTTTCCCTTCTGGAAGGGGCTCCTGTAGACGGGCATCCCCTCGTTGGGGACACACTTCAGGTCCCCGGGTCGGATAACGTCACCTGAGAGAAAGAAGAGCGTCACCTCGCGGCGCCTGGCAGCCCTGCGGCTCCTCGCAGGGCTAGCGGAGAGCACCCGACCCCGTCCCACCTGGCTGGGAGGAGATGAGCAGGGTCCTGTTGTCCAGGGTGCGGATGACCTGTCGGCAGCCGCACAGGGCGTCTGCCAGGCTGATCTCCCTCTTGACGATGAGGTCGTCACCGCTGCGTCGGAAAACGGGGTGTTCCTTCTGATCCAGGACGATGATGATGTCCCCGGGTTCCAGGCCGGGAACTTGGTCCCCTTCCTCGTGGAAGGTGATCTTCTGCCCGTCCTTCATGCCTGCGGGGTGCGCGGGGAGAGCTCAGGGCGCGGGGGCCGTTTTGGGGACGACCCCGCTCCCCAGGCGGCTCCGTCTCACCTTTATCCAGGTGAACGCTGAGGATCTTCTTCTCCCGCACGACCTTGCGGCCGTTGCAGGTGAGGCAGCAGTCCCGAGGCCGGATCCACTCGCCCTGACCCTGGCACTGGGAACAGACCGTCTGGATCTGCTGGATCATGCTGGGTCCCAGCTGGTGGATGCGAACCTCCATGCCCGAACCGTGGCATTTGGGGCACCTCCTCTGGGCGCCCTCCCGCACCCCGCAGCCTGGGGAGGCAGAGGGGTGAGCAAGCCGGGCTGCGGCACCGGGGAGGAGCCCCGGGCAACCCCGCGGCCCGGCCCCTCGGGCGCTCACCTCCGCATTTCCTACAGATGATGTTCTTCTGCAGGGACAGCTTGCGCGTGGTGCCGTTGTAGAGGTCCTCCAGCGACACCGAGAGCTGGTGCACCACCGTCTTCCCTGGAGGGACGGAGGGGAGAGCCCGGATCAGCGCCCGGCCGCACGCCACCCCCCGAGCCGCGATCAGAGGGATGCCGGCCACCGCGGCTCGGCATCACCGGTTCTCCACGGGGAGCGGTGGCTGACAGCTTCCCTCCAGAGTCGGTCCTGCTTAATCCTCAGGGACCAGAAACAGCTTTAAGCCGGGCTTGGCGTGAGGGCTCTGCGGAACCTCGACCAGGGATCTCCTCATGCCTCCAAGCCCGGATCCTGCCACCTGCCCCGGGTCCCCAGCGTGCGTCGGGCCTGGCTTCTACCCCAGGGCCCTCCACCGCCCTCCAGCCGCTTATCGCCTCAACCCGGTTGGAGAGGCTCTGCCCGGAGTCACCGAGACGCTCCCCTTGGCCTCCTAATTGCCCTGCTATTAAATCGTGCCGCTTCAGCAAGAAACGCCGTGGCGAGTCACCCTCTCCCAGTGACCCAGGCCAAAAGCATCTGTAGAGTCACCGGAGCGGCCCTGCACGCCCTGCGTCTTGCTGCAGCCTCCCCCGGGGCTCGCGGGGAGCCGAGGGCAGCGCTGGGCTGACTCAGCCTCAGCCCTGGGGATGGCGGGGGAAAGCTGGGACAGGGACAGGGAAGGGCCCTTTGAAGAGGGGTAGATGGAGAAAGTAATGAGGATGACAAGGAACGGCGTCAGGCTGCGCACCGCGGGGACGGAGGTGGCCCGCGGGCCACCAACCGGAGCCAGCACCGCGCTGTGCCTGGGCGTCAGTCCCCTCCCAGCACCCGGGGTCCCGGCGGGTCCTTCGTCCCCGGTACCTCGCCTGTCTGCCCGGCCGCGCATCCGCACTCCCCCTCCGAAGAAGAGATCGAAGATGTCCATGGGGGAGCCGAATCCGCTGCTTCCTCCTCGGCTCCCCAGGCCACCCTCCTTCATGGCCCGCTCCCCGCCGCGGTCGTAGAGCGCCCGTTTGTGGGCGTCCGACAGCACCTCGTAGGCTTGGGAGATCTGCTTGAACTGGGGAAGGGGGGAAAAATGGGGTGAGATGAGGGGGGAAGCGAGGCGGGTGGGGGCCGGGGGGGCTGCGCCTACCCGCTCGCCCTCGCTGGGGTTCTTGTCGGGGTGGTAGCGCAGCGCCAGGCGCCGGTACGCCCGCTTGATCTCATCCAGGCTGGCTCCCGGCCGCACGCCCAGCAGGTCGTAGTAGCCCGTCTCCTTCACCATCTTCCTGGCTGCTGACGTGCTGCGAGAGGAGAGAGCCCTGAGCCCCCTCCAGGACCCCTCCCCGCCCCACGGCCCCCTGCCCTGGCCCAGGACCCCCCACCCGTGGGACTCGCCACGGGCTTTTACCCCCTTTCTCCTCCCTGCGCCCGGCTCTGCCTCAGTTTCCCCACCCCAGCAGCATCCCACGGCCCAGCCGCTCTCCCCCCGCGCCGGCCCGTGTGCCGGGAGCCGATAAACCCCACGCGGGGTGTGGACGCGGTTTATCTTGCGACACGGGTGGGAGGGGGACGCGGGGAAGCTCCGGGCTCCCCGGGCGGGAGGTAAATAACCGGCTCCTCCCGAAAACCCCCACGGGATCGGGCCCCCCCCGGGGCTGGCGGCCCCCCCCCGGGGCTGGCGGCCCCCCCCCGGGGCCACGGCTGGATCCGTCCCGAGTGGGTTCGCCTCGGGTCTCTCCCCAGATCCAAACCCCTCCCGCCCGGGCACCTCCGAGCCCCGCTACAGGGGACAGGGGGCTGGGGTGGGCTGTCGGGCGATGTGACACCCCGCTCCCCATGTCGTGACAGCGTGGGGGCGGCCAGCAGGACCCCGCCATGGCCGGGGGGACACCCCAAAGCACCGGGTACCCCCAAAGCGAGGCCGCACGGCGGGCACCGGGCCCCCCCCCCCGCCCTCAGGCCGGGTCAGGGCAGGCCCGGCCCGGTTCCCCCCCTGCTGACAGGCCTCGCAACCGGGCCCGGCCCCCGCCGCCGGGGGGTCCCGAGGAGCGGGCCGGGCCCCGCCGCCGCGGGTGGGCGGGGAGCGGGGTGGCGGGGCCGGGGGAGCCCGGGGGAGCCCGGGGCCGGGGCCGGGGCCGGGGCCGCCCCTCACTCACCGCCGCCGCCGCCGCCGCTCCGCTCCCGTCTCCGAACTCTCTGGAAGCCGGGGACACGCCCCCCGCGCTCCCCATTGGCTGGAAACGGCCCCGAGGGATACGCCCCCTCCGCCCGTCGCGCCGCGTCCATTGGCCGTCGCTCCCTCAATCTCCCGCCCACCGCCTCGCCCGCTCCCCACCGCCCCCATTCTCATTGGTTGTCGGCTCTTCCGGGCCGGTTTGGGAGGTGGAACGCGTCGGTGGCTTCCGATTGGCTGCGATATCTGCCGGGTCCGCCTTCCCGGCCGACACCTCCTCTCTCATTGGCTCGAACCGGGTAGCCAATCAGGAAAAAGAGTGGGAATTCCGAACGCCGCGGCCGTCCTGCAGGGGGCGGCGTGGTGCGCGGCGGGCCCGATCCCGCGCTGCGGGGCCCGATCCACTCCCCCCCCCCCCCCCCCCGGGCCCGATCCCGCGCTGCGGGGCCCGATCCACTCCCCCCCCCCCCCCCCCCGGGCCCGATCCCGGGCCCGATCCCGCCGCCGCGGGGCCCGATCCAGTCCCTCCCCCCCCCGGGGCCCGATCCGGCGGGGCAGGGGTTCCCCACGGGGGGGTACAGACTGGGGGGGGTCTGCCCTCTCCTGCCCGGTGCCCCCCAACAGAGAGAGGCCTTTGGGGGTGCGCTGGGCCGTGCCCCCAGCCGGGAGCCCTTCTGGGGAGCTGCCTGCTTGCCCCCCCCTCCCCAAAGAGGCATTTTTGGGGGGGGCTGCCAATAGCAGGGAGGGAACAAATCCCTGGGAGGAGGAGGAGGAGGAAGGCGCTGGGGGGTGCTGCTGGGGTGGCGGTGGGGTTCGGGGTGCGCAGGGTGCCCCCCCCCCCCATGGCCAGCCCTCCGCCATCCTTCTGGCCAGCGCCGGTGTCGGCCACCGAAATCACTGGCCATGTTTGGACAAAGAGCCGGGCCCTCGCCGGCTCCCGTGGGGCCGCCCTGGCCCCCAGCGCCGGGCCGGGGGGCGGCCGCAGCGCCCGGGCAATGCCGGGGGGGTCCCAGGAGCCTGGAGGTGATAAATCTCCCCCCCCCGAAACCCAACGCCGGCGGCCAGTTGTCGCCCCGCTGGGCTTCCAGCGACCCCCAGCCCACCTGCCCGCAGCGGGGGAATTCGGTCGGAATTCCTGCGGGAAGCCGCCGCCGTCGGCTGATCGACGGCGAGGGGCTGGGAGCCGGGTCTGCCATGGGGGCCCCAAACTGGGAACGGAGTCCTCAAACTGGGAATGAAGGCCCCAAACTGGGCACGGGGTCTCCAAACTGGGAATGAAGGCCCAAAACTGGGCACGGAGTCCTCAAACTGGGAATGAAGGCCCCAAACTGGGCACAGGGTCTCCAAACTGGGAATGAAGGCCCAAAACTGGGCACGGGGTCTCCAAACTGGGAACGGAGTCCCCAAACTGGGAATGAGGTGCCCAGACTGGGCATGAGGTCCCTAAACTGGGCAAACAGCCTCCAAATTGGGCAAGGGGGAGTCTCCAAACTGGGCACGTGGTCCTCAAACTGGGAACGGGGTCTCCAAACTGGGCATGGGGTCCCCAAACTGGGAAGAGATCTCCAAACTGGGCATGCAGTCCCCAAACTGAGCACACAGTCCCCAAACTGGAAATGGAGACCCCAAACTGGGAATGAATGAGATCGCCAAACTGGGCACACAGTCCCCAAACTGGGCAGGGGGTCTCCAAACTGGGCACGAGGTCCCCAAACTGGGCAGGGGGTCCCCGGCCAAGCTGGGGATGCTGTTGGGAGTGCTGGAGCCAAGGGACCTTCCAGCCCCTTCCCGGGGCCGGATCCGGCACCAGCTGCTCGCGGTGACTCAGCGCCGGCCGTGGTCACATCCTGTCCCTAACGGCGTGACCTTGCCTGGCACCGTGCCCCCAGCCTCCGGCGGGCACCAGGTCTGGATCCACGGGGGCTCAGCGCTCTTTGGCCGCGGCAGGTTTGGCCCCGGGGGGTCGGATCCCACCCCAGCGATCACGGGGTGAGGGGGGGACAGCCCTGCTTGTCCCGGTGCCACCTGCGTGCCGGGAACCGGCTGTGCCGCGAGGAAGGAGCTGCTTTGTCGGCGTTTCCCTCCGGCTGCCGTGGCCAGGGGTGAGTCACCTCCTGCGCCCGCTGCTCCCCGGCCCTGACGCCCCACGGCTCGCGTGGGGTGGGTGCAGCTGGGTGCCGTGGGGTGCCCTGGGGGGGCTTCCCCTCTCCCCATCGCTGGCTCAGCCCCTTTCCACTCGCGGCTGGCCTGTGGCAGGCTGGATGAGAAGGGAAACTGAGGCACGGTGCTGGCACGCACGTGTCGGGAGCCGGCCGGGCTGCTTCCCACGCCACAGCCCTTTTCCCGTACCGCTCCTACCCCACGCCCCAGCTTAATGACGGGCGGCCGACCGTGGGCTGCGTGCCGCATCCTGCGCCGTGTTTACCGGCGCTGAGGCCGCCCGCGGCGCTGCTGGGGCTGTGTTTACCAGGGCTGGGGAGGAGGAAGGGGCTCTTGGGGTGCCGGTTGGCAGTGGGTGGGTGGGTGCCACGTTCCCCCTTGTCTTCCCCCACCCATTTTGGTTCAAAGGAGCGTTTTGGGGAGGTAACGGCGTGGGGATGGGGGGCATCGCTCCAGGGATGGGGGAGCATCGCTCCAGGGACCCCATCGCCCCAGGAATGGGGGTGCATTGCCCCAGGGATGGGGGAGCATCGCCCCAGGGACCCCATCATCCTCCCTGGCGCTGACGGACGGCCCCAGGCGCGCATTCCCGGCGGGGCTCCCGCCGCGGGGCTCGGCCGCAGGCATCCGCGTCGCCCCGATTTGGCAGCAGCTGTCGCGGCGCTGGGGCACGGTGCTGCCGAGGGGGTCACGACCCGGCAGCTGGGCGAGCCCCCGAAAACCGGGACAGAGCTTATTATAGCCGGCGGGAGCTATTCCCGGGGGGTGTCTGACCTGGGTGAAGGGCGAGCGAGGGGGTGGCCGAGCCGCCCCCCACCCCGGCACGTCCCCGGGGTGTCGCGGGAAGGGACGGCGCTGGCTGGGGACGGCGATGCCTCGCTGGGGGGGACACCCGCTGCCCGCATCCCTGCCCTGGGCTGGCGGCGGGGGTCCAGCCTGCTTCACCCCTGGGGGTTTTTGGGTCCCCATCGATTGTCCCCACCATAAATCCCCCTCGGGGACAGCCACGGTGGCCCCGGCGTGGCTCCTGCTTGCCCGCATTTAGCATCCCCAAGGGCTTATTTTGGGGAGGGGGAGCAGGGGCTGCCCACACGCCTCCGGCTGTATTTTTAGTCCTTTCCTTATAAGGTTCCCAGGATTTTTGGGAGCTGCAAGTGGAATGAAGTCATCGCTGAGGTCATCCCGCCTCATCCCCCCTCCCCATCCCGGCGCGGGCTCACCCCACAGGGAGTTTTTGTGTGGGCTCCATTGAAATCCCCCTCTCGCCCAGCCTTCAAGGAAACAAAACCCTTCCCCGGCTGGCGGGGGGCCAGGCTGCGGGGGGCTCCGGGGGCTCTTCAAGCACCAGCCCGGCCAGCCCCACGCAGCCCCCCGCCACGGCCGCGGCCCCCGGGACCCCCCGCACCCCACCTGCCCTTTCGCACGCGCGTGTGCACCAGCACCGTGCTTCCGTCTGGGCGTGCGAGCAGGTTTCGGGTGCGGGGCGGACACCTCTGTTTCTCTTTCCGGACCCCGAAAGCAGCGTGGTCCCCAAAATCAGATTGCGTGTGCTCGGTTGAACCGGGGGGGTGCTGCCCGCGGGGCCCGGCAGCCTCCAGTGGGTTTTGGTCCGGGAGGGGGTCCGATGGGTGTCCGAGCCACAGCCCCACGCCGGGACTGGGCACAGGGGGACCCGGGCACGCGCGGCCCCATCAGGGCACGTTTGTTCCCATTAGGGCACACTTGGTCCCACTGGGGACACGCTCGGTCCCATTGGGGACACGCTCAGTCCCATTGGGGTGCACTTGGTCCCATTAGGGCATGTTTGGTCCCACTGGGAACACGCTCAGTCCCATTGGGGTGCACTTGGTCCCATCGGGGACACGCTTGGTCCCTTCGGGGACACGCTTGGTCCCGTCGCTGCACACTCGCTCGTGCATTTCTCGCAGCCTGCAGACGAGCATCGCCGGGGTTTCGCTCTCCAGGCTGCAGCCCCTGGGGTTTGCAAGCACCCAGCAGCCGTCCCCACCCCACCAGGCGACCCTCAGCCCTCCGCAGCCTCGTCCCATCCTCCTCCTCCTCCTCGGGGTGAGGAAGGGGCTGCCTCTCCTCCCCCTTGCCATCTGTCCCCCCTCATCGCTTTGTCAGCACCGGCTGGAATGTGGATTAATTTCGGGAGGAATGTCACCCCCCGCCTTGCGAAGCTCCTCGCCCGCTGCCGTCTCCTCCGCAGCATCCCACCACCGCCCCTCCTCGCCCGGGGACCCCGGCGTCCGGGCAGCCCCGCTTTTGGGGGACCACTCGGGGGGACACCGGGGGTCTCGGGGGGGTTTACTGGAGCTGCCATGGGCTGACGCTGCCCAGGCCTCGCCGAAGGGGTGCGTTAGGGCCAAGGGCTGATTGAACACAGGCTCGGCGCCTGATTAAACTAATCGGAGGGGTTATTTTTTTTTTTATTACGGTGTTTGGATCCGTTGGAGTTTAGCCTTAAAAGGAAACCGTCGCCTTCAGGCAGGGGAGGGGGCCGGGGGCTTCGCATGGAGGAAGGCAGATAAATGTTGGGTCCTTATCGCTCCCTGGCTCCGAGCACCCCTGGGCGCTGGCACGGGGACGGCCGGGCTAAATCCGGCGCGTGGGCGAGCGGCGGGGCCAGCCAGGCGGGCGGCCCGTCCCCGAGCACCCAAGGAGCGATGCTGAGCGCACCCGTGGGTGCAAGGCTGTCGGTCCCCAGGGATGTCGTGGCCACCCGGGTCCCCTCGTCCGCTTGCCCGGGGTGACTCAGCCCTTTGCCCGGCATAAAGGAGCCCATTCTCTGGCCAGAGGCTGATTTATGCGGCTCTTCACGCGCCGTCCCCACGCCCGGCCGCACAACGGGGCGATTGAGCCCCCTTGGCTCCTTGTAGCCCCCTCTGCAGCCCAGCACCCTTTGGGAGAAGGGGCAAAGCCACATCTGCCGGGGTGACGGGGTCCCCGCCACAATGCTCGGGGTACCCGGCAGCTCCCGGGGCTGGGTGACCGCACGCTGCCCCGCGGGCAGCCTGCCCGATCCGGGCAGGAATAGCGGCTGGTTTTGCTGGCTCATTGCTGAAGGCGCTGGCACGGGGATGGGGTGGGCTGGCGTCCCGTCCCGCTCCCGCCGGCCAGCCCAGGCAGCCGTCAGGCAAGCGCCCGGCCAGCAGCGAGCCCTGAGCGGCATCCGCGGGGCCCTGGGGATGGGGGAGCATCGTCCCAGGGATGGGGGAGCATCATCGTGGGGACCCTGTCCCCAACCCGTGCTGATGAACCCGTCCCCCCCAGAGCCACCCGGCCGCGGGAATGAGGAGAGCCAGGCTGCAGCGGGTCCAAGCGGGATGATGAGGCTTTATTAAATTAATGTTAAGGCGGCGAATACATCCGGCGTGGGTCAGCCCCGCGAGCGTCGGCGGGCCGGGGCTGGGGACCCCGGGGTGCTCTCGCTCGCCCTGAGGCGCTGGGTGCAGCACGGGGGGGTCCCCAGCCTCCAGCTGGGCTTCCCGGGGCGGATGCGCTGGGGGGGCTTGAAGGGGGGAGATCACAGGGAAGGAGGAAAGATGGGGTTTAAATTAAATACAGCCACGGCAACCCACCCAGAGGGGGCACAAAATGAGGCTGGGGTCCCAGAGCAAGCATGCAAATTTGGGAGGCCGAGGGGGAACTGAGCTTGGTGGTTCTTCACTCTGAAAAGGGGTGCAAAAAATCCACACAAATGTGCTAAAAATCATAAGGAGATGGAGAAACGTTAGGTGGGCGGGTGGGCGAAGTGAGGGTGCTGGGTTTTGGCAGGGAGGGGGCTACCGGAGGGGTCCCCCCCCGCCACCCTCACTCGTCGCCCGAGGACCAGGGCTCCTGCTCGGCTCTCAGCCGGCACGCTGCCGGCTGGTCGGGCGCGAGGCACAAGACGTCATCCCCCAAAGGGGATGGCATGGGGACCGTGTCGGCCCCACCGTGCTTGCCACACGGGGTGGCATCGGCCAGCTTGGCGGCAATGGCTTCTGTGGGAGCAAGGGGCTGCGGTGGCATCACCGCAGCGGGGTCCGCGGTCTCCGCGGGGGACTCCTGTGCCGGCGGCACACCGGTGATGCCGTTCAGCACCTCCTCGGTGAATTCAGTGAGGTCCTCCAGGCTGGCCTCCCGGTGCAACCCGTTCTCGGCCCGAACCGGACCCTCCGTCCCCGGTGCCGCATCCGCTGGCACCTCCTGCACCGTTTGCTCCTCCTCGCTGGACGAGGCGGGCGAGGAGTCTTCCCCGGTGTCCCGGGGTAGCTCGGTCCCACCGGGATGCCGCTGCCCACCCTCGGCCGCCCTCACCCCCATCACCAGCTCCTGGTTGAACTCCAGGGCTTGCTCAACTATTTCCAAAATATCTGAGTCTTTCATGACATCCGCTGGCACCTTTGCAGAGAGATCAGCCGCCTCTGGGATTTCTTTAATTATCTCTGGAAAACCTTCCTGCTCTGGCGCAGAGCCCGGCCGAGGTGGGTCGGCCTCGGGGGGCTCCTCGTCCCCGGCCGGTGGAGCGCTGTCACCGTCCGGTGCTTCCTCCTCCGCAGATGGCTGCTCATCCGATGTCTGCTCCGCTTGGTCAGGCAGTGGAGAAACCGGCATCACGGGGGCCTGGAGCCCCGCCGGAGGGATGGGCTCGGCCATGTCGTCGTGAGTCGTGCCGGGCTTCTCCTCCTCCTCCTCCTCTTCCTCTTCCTCCTCCTGCCCCACCAGCCCCAGGTTGCAGCCTGGGAGCGTTTCGGCTCTGCCGGCATCGCTCTCCGGCTCCACCGTGCCATCGAGCTCCTCGACTGATTCAGCAGCTGAGACCTCCGAGCACCCTGGTCCCTCGTGCGCACCAGAGCCTGCGGCACCCTGGGCCGGCTCGTCAGCACCTCCTGCTAACGGCCCCGCAGCCCCGGGACAGCCGGGATCTGCCTCAGGCACTGCTGGACCTTCTTCCAGCTCGGCAGTAAAACCCCCAGCATCGTCCTCATCCTCATCCTTCAGCATCTCAGGTTCTTCTGTGGGCATCTTCATGTCTTCGTCTCCTTCACCAACAAACGCCTCGAAGTGCCCTTCGTCCTCTGGCACTGGAGACGCTTCTCCAGGAGCTTCCAGATCATCTTTGCTGGCTTCAGTTGCTTCAACTTTAATTTCTTCAAAGTCCTCGGAGATCTCAGCTTCCTCTGAGCTGGATACCTCTTGGTTGGGAGCAGAGACCATGAAATAGCCTTCCTCCTCCTCGGCACCCTCTGCCGCAGGGGCTACCTCTGTCCCTGCCTCCTCTTCGCGGCTCTCTGGCAGGGTGGGAGTTGGTGGCTGGTCCCTCCCTTCCAGCCATCCTTCATCGTCCGGAGCTATTTCGGATGCAGGGGCTGTCTCTGTGGTCTCCTCAGTCTCTGGAGGGTTTTGGCTGGGTGCGACCACAGCCAGCGTCTCCCCTTCGTAGAGGTGCAAGGGCGTGCTGTCCGGCAGCGTGTCCTCCAGTTCCACCCTCCTGCCCGTCCCCGGTGCCTGCTCCAGCTCTCCTGATCGCCCAGCGTCCTCCTCCGCCGACTCGCCGCTCTCCACGCCATCACCCGATGCCTGCTGCAGTGCGGCCGTGCCGGTGCTGCTGCTCGCTGGCTGTCCCGGGTCCGAGCCGAGCTCATCGTCAGCATCCTCATCCTGCACTTCCCACAACTCCTCCGGAGCCTCGGCCGGCTCCTGGCTCTCCCCTCGCCCGGGGGCATCTGCGGGTGCCCAGGCAGGCTGCCCTGCCGTGCCCTCCTGCTCATCCCTCGCCAGCCCCGGGGCCGGCTCAGCCTCCAGCGTTGGCTGCTGCTGGCTCATCCCCTGGCTCTCGGCATCTTCATCATCTTCCTGGGTTTGCTCCAGCTCTGCTGGCGACATGCCCTCTCTCTCCTCGCTTTCCAGCCCTCCTGCGCTTGTCGGGGTGTCATCTGCCCAGGCTGGCTCTTCTCTCCCCAAAGCTCCCTCTGTGTCCTCTGCTGTCACCTCCCAGTCCTCTGGATGGGGCTTTTGGCTGTTGCCATCATCCCCCCTGCCCCAGGGCTCGTCTCCCGGCTCCGGCTCCAGCTCCTCCTGCTCCAGCACCTCTTCCACAAAGCCATTTTCCTGCAGGTCCCCAGGCTCCTCACAGGCTCCGCTCTCCTGCCCCGGGGTTTCAGGTCCCGCAGCCTCTCCTGCCCGGGGGTCTTCTCCTCCCAGCACCTCCCCGCCGGCCTCTCCCTTTTCTCCCTCATCATCTTTTGCTCTGCCTGGGTCCTCCCCTTCCACGGCATCTTCTTCAGCCCCCGATGAAGCCTCTTCTGCTGGGATGGACTCGTGGATGCTCGAGGGCTCCTGCTCCGGGCATGGCTCCTGCCCTGGGCTCGTCTTCTGCCTCCTTTCCTCCTCTGCAGCCGGATCCATCTCGCACACGGGTATTTCCCGATACTCAAACTTTTCCTGCTCTTCATCAACAAGGTCCTCTTCCAGGTGACTTTCCGTGGGCAAAACCAGGTGGCTTTCCATGGGGACAGCACGAGCAGCTTCGACTTCCCTTTGCAGGAACTCCTCTTCTTGCACATCCATCCCTTCGCCCTGGAAATCGCCATCCACTCCGCAGGGGCTGCGGGGTCCCCTCTCCTCCTCATCCTCCGAGGGGTGCAATGCCTCCGTGCCTGGGGCCTCTGCCTCGTCCTCCTCTCGCTCTGGCTCTTCCTGGCTGGTCCCCATTTGCCCAGGGCCACTCGTGTCCTCTTCCTGGGCCACCACTTCTGGTTCCCTTGGGCTCAGCGCAGTGGGCATCTCCTCCTCCTCCCACGCTCCCATCTCTTCCCGGCTTGCCGTGGCACTTGGGGAAGCAGCTGTGCCGCAGGGATGTGATTCCGGCAGGGATGTGGCTTCATCCCGCAGAGCGCTGCTCTCTGCACCCAGCCCCTGGAGCACGGCTTCCCCAGCCCTCTCCTCTGCTTCAGCGGCTTCGCCATCCCCGGCACCCTCGGAGGGGTCTTGCCCTTCCCCGGCCCCTCTGCAAGCCTCTACAGGGGGAACGGGGCTGGGGGCACGGGCATCTTGGGGGGCCCACACAGCGCTGAGCTCTTCTTTGGGCTGAGCATCGTCTTTCATTTCCTTGAGAGCATCCTCCAGCGCCTCGCTGACCAGCTGGGCTGGGTACTGCAGGCTGCGGGTGGGCGCCGTTCCTGGGGGCTCGGCGCTGGCGTCGTGGGTCTCCGCCGCGGCTCCGGGCGCAGGATGCTCCTTCCCTTGGCTCATCTCAGCCCCGTCTCCCCCCGGCCAGGCGGGACCCTCTTCCCCCGGGCTCCCTGGCTCTGGTGGCATGGGGCTGGGGGGGTCTGGGGAGAGAGAAGGGGCAGCTTTGCTGGGCTGCGAGGGGCTCGGCGTGGGGCGGCTGGGGGCACCCGGCTCCCTGGCCACGCCGGCAGCCTGCGGTGCCGTGGCATGGAGGACCGAGCTGATTTTCTGGAGCTCCCTGGTGCCGGGGCTCTGGATTTTGGGTGTCAGAGCGTCGCTTTGGGCTTTTGCTGGCTGCACCCTCCCCTCCGCCCTGGGGAAGATGGAGGGGCTGGCACGGTGGTCCCGGGGCAGCAGCCGCCTGGCCTCGGCGCTCGCCGGTGCCAGCTTGCTGCCGCTGCTCACCTCCAACTTGAGATCTGCAAAGAGCGAGGGGGAGCGCGGTGAGCGTGCCGAAAAGCCGCTCGTGCGGCTCCCCCATCCCTCCCCTGCCACCCGGGTGCCTCTCGCTGCCTGCTGCCCCCTCGCCTATTTTTAAACATCTCCTTCACGGAAAGCGGGAAATTCCTCGCTCGAGTGTCACCGATGCCGATGCTCCCGGGGGATTCGGCGCCACGCGAGGATGATGCTCGGCCTGGCTGCAGCCGCAGTCAGGTCTTGCTGCTGGGGGAAGCGTGCAGGTGACAGGCTTTCCTTCTTGGTTGTTTTTGGAGGAAAAAAGAAATGCTCAGCTTGTTACAACACCCCGCGGTCCTGCCAGGCACGCGGATCCTCTCCTGCCCTCCCCGTGCAGCGGAGGAATTAAAAAAAGAGGCGAAGAAGCAGATAAGCCCTTATCTGCACCGCGGCGTCTGCGAGCCCTGTGCCAGGAGCTCCCCGGCCTCCGTTCGCACCTTGCTATCGCGGCCGAGCAACCGCTGCCAGGAAAATGCTTGTGTCTATATTCAGCCTCATCCCCTGAACCCCCCCGGGGTGACGCGGCGGCGGTGCCGGGGTCGGTGCCGGTGCTCCCTTACCTCGCAAGCCGTTGGCCAGCTTGTATTCCCCGGCTGGCATTTGCAAGCGGGTGCTCTCTGCTTCCAGCAGCGTCCTGCAAGGAGAGGAGCGGGGTGGGTGCTACGGGGTGGGTGCTATGGAGTGGGTGGGTGGGCGTCTGCACCACGGCGAGAGCCGAGCTGCTCCCTGTGCACCCCAGCACACCCCGCTGGGCTCCGGCGGCTGCTTTGCAGGTAAACTGAGGCACGAAGGGCCTACGGATGGTTTTGCTGCCCTGTCCTGGCTTGGCGGGGAGATGGGGGGGACCGGATCAGCCCCCCTTGTTCCTGCCTCCCCTCCCATCCCCCTGTCCCCAGGATTAGTGTCCGCGCCGGGTGACATCATGCTCTGCCGGGGAGGCCCCTCGGCTGGGCTGGGGACAGCCCCTATTCTCATGCTAATTGTCCCCCCAGTCCCCTGGCAGCCTGCCTTTGTCTGGGGCCATCTGGAAGGGCTGGAAGAGGGGCTCAGGGCTGCCCCTACACAAGACCCCCCTTGTACCCGAGACCCCCCTTGTGCCCGAGACCCCTCCTGTGCCCGAGACCCCTCCTGTGCCCACCGCGGTGGCTGTGTTGGGGAAGCGGCTGCTCGCCGGCCCCGTGTCCCCATTGGGGACCTCACCTGTAGGTCGCCACTTCCAGGCTGAGGGACATCTTGAGGTGCATGAGCTGCTGCCTGTCCTCCAGCACCTGGGCGATCTGCACCCGCAGGGTCTGCTTCTCCTGCTCCAGGGCCTCCATCGCCAGCTGCGGGCAGCACAGAGAGGGGGTCAGGGATGCCTCAGCCCTGCCTGAGCCCTGCCTGCCCCTGCCAGACGCGGGAACGTGCCGGTGGCTCTCGCTTCCGCCCAGCGCCCCTCGGGATGCTGCGGGGAGAGGGGTCCTGGGCACTCGATTTTAGCATGGGGGGGCTGAGGATGGGGAGAGGGGGGCGAGGAGAGGAGCGGGGCTGAAAAGCGAGGGGGAGGGGGGAGGAAAGGCCGGGGGATTCGGGACCGCAGGGTGCCGGCGTGGGAAAGAAGCATCTTTTGGGCAAGCGGCCGAGGCCGCGGCACCCTCTGCTCCGCGGCGCCGGTGGTGGGTGCCTGGACCTGGAACAAAGAGGGACCCTTCCCCGAGCGGCGTCCGCGCCGTCCCCGGCATTTCCAGCCCCATCCTCCCCCTGCTGAATTACTTTTGCAGCTGTTGGGTTGCAGCTGCAGCAAAGTCGGTCAGAGTTTATCCTTCCCACAACCCCCCCGCTGCCTGCACCCCGCTGCCTGCACCCCGCTGCCTGCACCCAGCGCTGGGGGGGCAGCGGGCAGGGGCTGCTCTTCCCTCGGGACCCTGGCTCTGGGGCCCAGCAGGACGTGGAGCACCAGCCCCGGGCAGGGTGGTGCGGGAGGACCCGGTGTCTGGGTGCTGCTCCCCTGCAGCAGAGTGGCCTCGGGTCCCTGTTGTGGTGGGGACAAGGATGTCCCCAAGCCGCTCTGCTCTTCCTCCCACCCTCCCCAGCTTCTTCTCCATCTGCAGCTCATCCAGGGCCAACCATCCATCCCTGCCCTGCGGTTTGCTCCCTCCGTCTTGCCTCCTCCTCCCCATCTCCCCAGTCCCTTTGCAGGGGGTGGGTGCCCTGAGCACCCCCCAGGCACCCACAGCACCCTGCTCTCCCCCTCCCCAGGGGACCGGCACCTCCCCACCGCCTTCACCCACCTGGAACTTCTCTGCCTCCCCGCGCTGCTCCTGCCACTGCCGGGCCAGGCTCTCCTCCAGCATCTCCTTCCGTGCTTTGAGCCCCGCCAGGTCCTTCTCCAGGTGCTGCAGCTGCAGCTGGCTCTGCTGGTTGTCCTCCACCGCCTTCCAGAGGTTCTCCTTGGCCTGGCAGAGGGAACCCTCCAGCTGCGACACCTCCGTCTTGTAGGTCTCCACCGCCCCTTTCCATATCTCCGAGAGCCTCTTGGAGTAGTCCTCCACCTCCACCGGCTGGAAAGCCACCGGCGCGCAGCGGAAGCTCTCCAGGCTCTGCGAGAAGCTCGCGATCTCCTGGTCCAGCCCCGCTTTCTCCTCCTCGTGCACCTCCAGCAAGGCTTCCACCTCCTTCTCCAGCTGCACGGCTCTCTCCTTCAGCCAGATCTGCGCTCTCCTCTCCTCCTCCAGCTCCTTCCTGCTCAAGGACAGCTGCTTCTTGGCTTCTTCTCGGGCTGCCTGCTCCTTCTGGCACCTGCTTTTCACCTGCTGGACCTCCTCGTAGAGGTTGTCCCTGGCCAGCTCGGCCGTGCACTTCTCCCTGAAGGCATGATCCAGCGCATCCCGCAGGGCTCGCAGCTCCTCCTCGTACTTTGCCCGCCACGAATCCCCGGCGGGGCTGCCCTTGGCGTTCTGAATTTCGGCTCGCAGCACCTCATTTTCCTCCTCCAGGAACTTCACGCGGGCCAGGTACGCCTCCAGCCGCTTGTTGAGGTCCCACATCTGCAGCGATTCCTCACCCAGGGCTCTCGCCCCGGTGAAACTTTCTGTGCTCAGCATCGGTGCTTTCTGGAGGATGCCGAGGCTCTGGCGCCGGCGCTGCCGAAGGATGCCGGGGAGGATGCCGGGGCTCTGAACAAGAGGGAAGGCAGGGAGGGAAGCGAGTGGCTGGGAGCGGAGGGGAGCGCAGCTATTCATACTCCACGCCGGGCGAGTGGGAGGCCCCTGAGACCCGGGCGAGCAGCTGGGCTTAACTCTTCCGCAGCCGGCCCGGCTCCAGCCCACGTGGGCTCGACGCCGGCTGTGGGAGGGCTGAGCCCTGCTCCAGCAAACACCCCTGTGATTTTGCCCTGGGGAAGGGCAAGGTGTTTCTTTGCACTTTGGGAGGGTGGCTTGAGGGGTTGGATCCCCGGCCCGGTGTGGCTCGGCTGGGAAAATCCCCCCGGCAAAGCCTAATCGCCGTGCTGGGGTGCTGGAGGGCTGCCGTGGGGCTTGGCGTGGAGGCTGGGAGATGTCCAAGGGTGGGTGGGCTGCGGGCATCCCTCTGCGGCAGCTCACTGGCACTGTGCCACTCCGAAACCTGGGGCCAAGGGAGCCCAGATGGGGCCCGTCGAGGGTCTCGTGGTCCCAGGGAGGTGATGGCTGCACCGGGAACACCAGTGCCTCTTGGTGGCCGGGGCAGTTTTGGGCTCAGCACAAGCCACGGCTGAGCCGGTGCCCTGGATCCGGCCGTACGGGCATCCCTTTGCTTCGGGGGGACGGCGGGGAGCATCATCCCAGCCACCCCCCTCCTTGGGGTGCTGCATCCAGCTGTGCCCAGCTGCAATCTTTCCAGATGTGCGCGGCGGGAGGTGCCGAGCGGAGCCGGGAGCCCAACGGGGACTCGCGGCTGTGGCTGGCCGCCGGTTTCGCCGGCAGCCTCCGAAACTTGGCAAGCGCCGGCTCAACATTTGGTTTCGTTCACAGCTTTCACCCGCACGGCCGAGCCGTCACGGTGGGGTTATGAATCGCTTCGCGGGGAGCATTTGGGGATTAGTATTTTTTATTTTCTTTTTTTTTTTTTCCCCCCAGCTGATTTATTTGGGGGGAGGGCAGTGGGTTGGCAAGGGGAGGAGGTTTAAAAATTCAAACTTGGGAGGTTTCTGTGAACAAAAGAGGCAGGAAAACATTATTTGGGGAGAGACTTGTTGCCAGCTTTTTCTCCTGGTCCTCCCTCTCCCGGAGAGACGGTGGTTTTCCCAGGGGAGGGTCCCTGCTCTGTCCTCTCCAGGGCAAGGAGGAAAAATGTCCCCTCCCGAGCTGTCCCATGGGGCAGGCTCCAGGCGAGCTCCTCCGGAGAGACAAGCAACAGTCCCCTCTGCTGGCAAAGGCCACCCAGAGCCACCCAGAGCCGTCCCCGAGCTCCTTCCAGCCTTGCACCATCCAGGAGCTGGTGGGTCCCCCGTGCCCCCCACATCTGGGAGCAGGGATAACGGGGGTCCCGGCCCCCCTTGGCACAGCAGGGAGCGGGTTTTCTCCCCCGGGTGCTGCCGCGTCCCGGCTCGGTGCCTGGCTGGTGGTGGGGGGATGCCCCGGCTCGGGGGTCCCCGAAGGCATCGGCTTCCCGGCTCATCTCCGGCCAGACATCCTGTCTGGCTCCCCGGCCCCGGCTCTGGTTTGCCTCTCGCAGCCAGGATTGAAATGCCATTAAGCAGCACAGGGAGCGCTGAGGTCGGATAATTCATCTCCGAGTCCCCGGAGCTCCGGGCAGCGGGGTGATGGAGCCTTGCCAAGCGCCTTCATCCTCCTCCTCCTCCTCCTTGTTCCATAGCACACCCACTCCGGAGCCGGCCATCCCCGCTGCCTGGCTGCTCGGCTTTTCCACCAGCTCCCAGTTTCCTCCTCCAGTTGAGTGCCCGTGGGGTGACTGGGTGCCCCAGGGCTGCCCGAGGGCAGCTGGCCCCCAGTATTGGTGTCTGCCGCAAGGCGGCCCTCGGTGCCCGCGGCTGCTCCGGGAAGCGCCTGGGGATGGAGCGTTTCCTTCCTCCTCGGCCTTGCTCCCCTCTTCCTCCTCATGCCAGCACCGGGGCTCGGTGGGACACCCCAAATCCTGCAGCCCAGGGAGGACTTGGGTTCTCTAGGAGTGTAGAGGGGTCCCCAGGGGTCCCTTCCTTCTGCGGGGTGCTCAGGGTTGGGAGTCACTTGGGATAGGGATGTCTGTGTCCCTGTGGGGTGCTCGGGGTCGGGATCCACCCCGGGGTGGGGACACCCACGTCCCTGGGGGATGCTCGGGGCCAGAATCCACCCGGGGTGGGGACATCCACGTCCCTGGGGGATGCTCGGGGCCAGAATCCACCCGGGGTGGGGACACCCACGTCCCTGGGGGATGCTCGGGGCCAGAATCCACCCGGGGTGGGGACACCCACGTCCCTGGGGGATGCTCGGGGCCAGAATCCACCCGGGGTGGGGACACCCACGTCCCTGGGGGATGCTCGGGGTCAGAATCCACCCGGGGTGGGGACACCCACGTCCCTGGGGGATGCTCGGGGCCAGAATCCACCCAGGGTGGGGACATCCACGTCCCTGGGGGATGCTCGGGGCCAGAATCCACCCAGGGTGGGGACATCCACGTCCCTGGGGGATGCTTAGGATTGAGCCCCCCTCCTCAGAGCGGGGATGTCCATGTCCCTGGGGGATGCTCGGGGTCAGGACTCCCTGGGATGGGGATATCTGTGTCCCCCCATCCCCGCGGGGTGCTCAGGGGTGGCCGTTCGGTGGCAGCGGAGGTTTGTGGGGGTGGCAGGGTGCTGCAGCCCCACAGCCCCTGGCGATGGGCGCTGCCCCAGGGCGGGGGCCCGGCGGGGTGCCGGCGAGCTTGGCACGGGGTGTGCGGCAGATGCTGCTACGTGGCTTCGAGCAGGGCTGGAGGGGGAAGGAGGAGGAGGAGGAAGCGCAGCTGGGCATCGGGGCCCTTTCAGCCTCGGCGCAGCTGGGGACCGCCTGCAGCCGGGGGCCGCAGTTGGTGGAGGGGGTCCCCGTGGGGCCAGACCCCTTCCCATGCCCTCGGCTGCTGGGGCTGGGCCTGGGGCAATGGGAAGGGCTGGGAGGCCCCCAACATCTCTGGGGCTGCAGGCAGGGATGGGGATTCTCTGATGTCTAATAAGGGTTGTGCCCTGCTGCTGCCTTGCTCCTCTCCCTCCTCCTCTGCCCCTTCCAGGAGCTGCATGTCCCAAGGGATTTGCCCCACCGATGCCGCCAGCCAGGAGGGACCGGGAGCTGCCCTGGGAAGGAGCAGGCAGAGCGGAAGATTTGCTCTGAGCCGGAGAGAAAACCCCAGCCAGGCTGGGAACATTTGTTCCCAATTAGGATGGGGGACGCTCCTTGCTGAGCAGGCACTCTGCGCTTCCCCCAGCCCCGAGCCTTTTGCCGCAAAAGTGCCGGGTGCAGGATGTGACCTCATGGGTCGGGTATGGGGTCAGAGGCTGGGGCAGCCCGTGGCTTTCACCCCTGCTTGTCCCGGCGTTTGTCCTGGTGTCTGTCCCGGCGTCCATCCCAGCCCCGCACCGTGATGCGGCTGCCTCAAGGGCAGAGCGTTGCGGCGTGCATCACCCGCCGGACTGCACCGCTAACGCGACCATCTCCGCCGCCCGTAATTATTTCCCAGGGCGACGAATGATTAATTCTGCTCAGGAGCTGTGGCTTTCTGCAAACTCACCCAAGCAATTATCTGGCAGGCTCCGCACCGGCCCCCCCGGGCAGAGGATGCTCCACGCCAGAGAAAGTTTGAGCGAGATCTGGTTAAAAAAAGCCCTGCTGCTGGCTCATGGGTGCTGCCCTTCTCCCGAGGGGCTTGGGTCTGCAAATGAGGGTCCCCAGCTGCACCCCGGACCCCACTGGGTGCCCAGGTCCCGACACGTCCCTCCAGGAGCAATCTGCAAGCCGTCAGACTTGAAGATGCATTCATTATGATGGGTTCCCGTGGCATCGATGCAGGTGGGTAAACTGAGGCACGGCACAAGCTCTCCAAGCTCGGCTGTGAGTGCCGTGCCGGGAGGTCAGGTCTGGTTGCTCCCACCACCCTTTTGGGGCTGGGAAAGCCCCTGGGTCCCTCCAGCCCCTGAATGGTGCCTCCATCCACGTGGGGATCCGCCGGCCTCGCTGCAAAGGGGGTTTTGCATGACAAAGCCTCCGCTGGCTACCGGGACCCCCGCCCGTGGCCCCCTCCTCATCCAGCTGAAGCTGCCAAATATTAGAAATAACCATGCAAAGGGCATTGCCGTGCCGTGGCAGGGGGCCGTGGCGGGGGGACCCTCCTTCTCCGGCCGGGTCCAGGGGATCCAGCGCTGGCTGCTCTTCCACTTCTGCTGCACTGGGTTAAATAACGTGCCCGGGTTGAGCATCCTCCTCTCCCCACGCTCGGCATCTCGTGCTGGGTTTGCCAGCTGCCAGGAGGGAGGGAAGGGGAGGGACGAAGCGCCTGCCAACACGGTAATAATTTTTTTTTTTCCTTAATTAGGGGAAGGAATAAATATAAAAGGAGGAGGGAAAGGGGAAGGAAAAAAAAAAAAAAAAGAGACGAGGACACGGACACACACAGAGGACTCCTCTTTTCTCGGTGCCTGCACTTATGCCTGGTGGAGCTCGTTCCCAGCCGTCCTGCCAACCTGCTGCCGACCGCTGCCTGCGCTGCCCCGGAGAAGCCGCAGCTCAGCACCGCACCGGGGCCCCGGGGAAGGGGAGCCCCCCTCGGCGCTGCCGTTCCCCCCGCCGCGAAGAAGGGCCGCAGCGGGGCTGCCGCCGCGCACCGAGCAAGGTGGGATGCGGGGAACGCGTTGGGCTTGGCCGACGGTCAACCACGGGACGATGCCTGCTGCCGTACTGCGCTATTAATTTCAATATCTCATTTCACCTCCGCGCCGGTGGAAAGTAAAAGGAGAGCTGATCCGGCGTGGGGATGCCGAGAGCTTTCCCCGTGCTTTTCCCCGCGGGATGCAGGCACGGGGGGCACAGGGCATCCTCCTGCCCTGCAGCAGAGGATGCCTGAAGCTGGTGGTCCCCACGGTCCCGATTCTGGGAAGTTTGTCCTTGTCACCGACCCCCCGGGGAGGACAGCATCGCTCTGCAAATTTTTTTTTTTTTTAATGGATCAGCTTGTACCGGCGCTGGCTCTGCAGAGCGGGGGCTGAAGGGGGGTTTCTTGCTAAGTTGGATGGAAAAAGGACTTTGGTGCTGCCGGGCCACCGCAGCCTGGAGCGCAGCCCGTCCCGCTGCCCGGCCAGCAGTGGGGCTCGAAGGCATTGGGGATAAGGGGGATTTTGGGGGCTGTTTCAGCAGCTGCTCCCATGGGACCCTCGTTTTGGGAGAGCTGTTGGAGGGGCCGGGAGTCCAGCAAGGGTCTGGGGTGTCCCGTCATGGGGGACCCCTCCCCATCTGTCCTGCAGAGCCTCTGGACGGGTCCTTGTCCCAGCGATGCTGCAGTCAGGGTAGCAGTGGAAAGGGAAACTGAGGCACGGAGCCGGGCAGGGGCTTGCACAGAGACCCAGGGGTCCGGCTCCCCCCCTCCTGCCCGGCAGCTCCCCATGGGGAGGTTTTCAGGGACAAAGCTGCCCCCTCCCAGAGGGGCTGGGGCAGAGCCCAGGGTCTGGGGTGGCTGCAGGGCACCGCCGGATCTCCCCGTCCTCCCCCGGCTCTCTCGGCTCCGTCCCCTGGCTCTGCCCGTGTCCCAGTGGGGGGGACAGGAGGGGCTGGGGGAAAACTGAAACATTTTGCGGGATTTTCATGGCTTTTCCTGGCTGAGCAGCCCCAGAGTGAACCCCAAGTCCCCCGTGGGGTGCCCTGGGCTGGGGTAATGTGCTGCAAACCCCCTCCCCTCCTGCAGTCAGAGCATTTTGTCCCGGGATGAAGGGGCTGCCCTTGAGCATCCCCTCCGGGGACCGCTTTTGGCTAAAGCCGTCTCCTCTCCCGTCACGCTGACTTCTCCCACCTCAATCCAACCCAAAACCTGTTGCTCTTCCTTTCGGCTGCCGGAGGGCTGGGAAAAACTCCCTCTGCCCCAGCCCGGAGCCTTTTCCAGCTGCTGGGTGGGTGCATGGCAGCGCGAGGGTGGTGGGGATGCTTTAGGGCTGCTTTGCAAGGGATGGTTTTAGACTGGGGAAACTGGGAGCCCGGGTCCTTCCTCAGGGCGCCGGGATCTTGTGCTGGGAGCGAGAAGCTGCGACTCCGCTGGTGAACGTGCAGAGGGGCCGGGGAGCAGTGCCGAAATCTGGGTCCTCCCACCCTCCACCCCACACTTCTCCTGCCCCACCTCGTGCCTCAGTTTCCCCACAGCCGGGAAAGGCAGGGATGGGTGTGCAAACCTTCACGTGCGTGTGCGACACACTCACCCGTGTGCTCGCGTGTCCCTAGGGGTCCCTACGGGGTCTTCTCCCACCCCCACCCCTCCGTGCTGGACTGTATCTCCCCAGGGACCCTCCCTGGGCTCCCCCGGACCCCCTGCTATGGGGGGGCACATCCCTGCATCCCAGCCCTGCAACAAGGAGCCCCTTTCTCTCTGCCGGGCTGGGGGGGCCGAGCGGCTCCAGCGGCCGCGGGACCCCCCCGTTCTCCCCACCTGCTTCCGGCCTTTCCAGCTCTGCCAGCGGCTGCTGCCAAGAGGCTGCCGGCCTCTTCCCGCTGCATCCCCCGCTCCCAGGGCAGCCGGCGTGTCCCCCCGCACTGCCCCGCTCCGGGGACCCCTCCGAGCACGGCTGCACCCCGCGCACACCCAGGGACGGGGCTGGATCCTGGACTCAGGGCCAGTTTGCAGCGAGACGGGGGACCGATACGGAGGCAGCCACGTGCGTGGATGGGGACGTCGGTGCGTCCGGCTGGCCGGGGTGACAGCGGGGTGTCTGAGGTCCTTTGCTGTTGGGGACGGGGCTGCCTGCTCTCGCCTGGAGCAGGGCCAGGCTCTGCCCGTGGCTGCTGACTCATTCTGCAGCTGAGCATCCCTGGAAAGCCACCGCTCGGCTGCCTGCCCTCCCCCCGGCTCGCTGCGGGCTGGCAGGGCACCTTGTGAGCCGGGATGAGTAACCGTCACGCGGAGGGGACAAGGGGGCCATGGAGGAGAAAGCCCCTCTCTGGAGATGGGAAGGGAACCGGCCCTCGGCCGTCCCCTCGCAGCATCTCCTGCCTTTCGCCCTGGACCAGGTGCTGCAGCTCCAAATCGCGCCGGCCCCATGGTGGTGGAGCCGCCTCTGAAAGCAGGGCCGAGCTCAGGGGAGAAAGAAAGATCGCTCCCAGCCCAAAATAGACTTCAGCTCCATTTTCCACCTGGTTTCCCACGGAAATGGAGGTTAGGCGGCCCCGCCGCTTGCGTGCGTGCCTGTGTCTCGGTCGGTCCCCGGCGGCTCCTGAGCTCCGAGGTCTCGGAGAGGATTGAGCCCCACGAGCTGCTGCCATCCCCCCTCTCTGAGCTTTTTGGCCGCTTTTCCCTAGTCCTGCTCCCAGCTTTTTCCTCCCAACTTGTGGGCTGAAAAATTTTCCATTTGTGGCAAATAGGAAAAAAAAAAAACAACCAAAAATCCAACCCCAAACCCCAAACTTGGCGTCTGAGAGTCTCTTGCCATGATGGGAATCCAGGACCTCGGGGCATCGCCCATGGGCAGGGTGAAACTAGGTTTAACTCTCTCCGCATCCCATTCCCAGTGCCGGTACCCTGGTCCCAGCCAAGCATGGGCACAGGAGGGGAGCAGACACCCGCTCACCCCAGCTTGCCCAGTTCTTCCAGAGCTTTATCATTTGATTTTCCTCTCCCGGGGCTTCACGGCTGCTGCCGGCCGCTGCTCACGCCACCGCGGCGCCTTGGGAACGGGAAGAAAAGGCACCCGCGACAAAAGCCTTCCTCGCTTGGCCGCCCGGGGGGACGGCAGCCAGCCCCCGCACTGGACCCCGGCCACAGCCGCCAAGCAGCGGGGTTTTGTCTCTCACTCCAGAGCTGTGGGGCTGAATTCAAATGATCCGTCCGGAGCAGAGAAAGCCCCCGGCTTGGCTCTGGCACTGCTGGCCACGTCCTGGGCGATCGGGCTTTGGCTGCCCGTGCCGAGCTCCTGCTGGGAAGGGGGTGGTTTGTGGTGTGCACATGATGGTCGATGTCCATGCTGCTTGGTGCTAGGAGCTGTACGTCCATGCTGCTTGGTGCCAGGGGCTGTACATCCATGGTGCATGGTGCCAGGGGCTGTACGTCCATGCTGCTTGGTGCTAGGAGCTGTACGTCCATGCTGCTTGGTGCCAGGGGCTGTACATCCATGGTGCATGGTGCCAGGGGCTGTACGTCCATGCTGCTTGGTGCTAGGGGCTGTACATCCATGGTGCATGGTGCCAGGGGCTGTATGTGCATGGTGCTTGGTGCTAGGGGCTGTACATCCATGGTGCATGGTGCCAGGGGCTGTACGTCCATGCTGCTTGGTGCTAGGGGCTGTACATCCATGGTGCATGGTGCCAGGGGCTGTATGTGCATGGTGCTTGGTGCTAGGGGCTGTACATCCATGGTGCTTGGTGCTAGGGGCTGTACATCCATGGTGCATGGTGCCAGGGGCTGTATGTGCATGGTGCTTGGTGCTAGGGGCTGTACATCCATGCTGCTTGGTGCTAGGGGCTGTACATCCATGGTGCATGGTGCCAGGGGCTGTATGTCCATGCTGCTTGGTGCCAGGGGCTGTACATCCATGGTGCATGGTGCCAGGGGCTGTATGTCCATGCTGCTTGGTGCCAGGGGCTGTACATCCATGGTGCATGGTGCCAGGGGCTGTATGTCCATGCTGCTTGGTGCTAGGGGCTGTACATCCATGCTGCTTGGTGCCAGGGGCTGTATGTCCATGCTGCTTGGTGCCAGGGGCTGTACCTCCATGGTGCATGGTGCCAGGGGCTGTACATCCATGGTGCATGGTGCCAGGGGCTGTATGTCCATGGTGATTGGTGCTACTGGCTGTACGTGCGTGGTGCTTGGTGCCAGCAGCTGTGCGTGCATAGTGCATGGTGCCAGGGGCTGTATGTCCATGCTGCTTGGTGCCAGGGGCTGTACATCCATGGTGCATGGTGCCAGGGGCTGTATGTGCATGGTGCATGGTGCCAGGGGCTGTACATCCATGGTGCATGGTGCCAGGGGCTGTATATGCATGGTGCATGGTGTCAGGGGCTGTATGTCCATGGTGCATGGTGTCAAGGGCTGTATGTCCATAGCACACGGTGCTACGGGCCGTACATCCATGGTGCTTGGTGCTAGGGGCTGTATGTCCATGGTGCCAGGGGCTGTACATCCATGGCACGTGGTGCTAGGTGCTGTATGTCCATGGCGCGTGCTGTGTGGTGCCATATGTCCATGGTGCATGGTGCCAGGGGCTGTATGTCCCTGGCACATGGTGCTAGGGGCTGTACATCCATGGTGCAGGGTGGCAGGGGCTGTGCATGCACGGTGTGCGGTGCTGGGGGTTGTATTCACACCCTCTCCCTGGTGCATTGGTCCCGTGGGTGAATTCAGGCAGCACTGTTTGCAGAGGGATGCAGGCAGTGAGGCCAGCCTCCCGTCAGGAGGCCCAGAGAGCGCCACGGAGGTGCCAAATCCGCTTCTGTGGCTGCCGAAATCGATGCAGCACAAAGAGCTCATAAATTACAAAGCTGCTCTGAGTCTCAGGGTCACTGTGCTCTGGCCCCGGCGAACCGCGCGGCGCATCCCCGGGGAACCGTGCGGCGCATCCCCGGTACGGGGGGCTGAGGAGACCCCCAGCCCCCTGAGGAGCGAGGGGGCATCGGGGCTGTGCTCCCCTGCACCACGCTGGGGCACCTCCCTGCATCCCCAGCGTCGGCCTCCCCTCCGGATGGCTGCTGAGGCTGTGGGCAGCCGGAGCCCCTCCGCCACATGCCCAGTGTCCCCAGCGGCCCCCGGGCTGCTCCCCGGGGAGGGCCAGGGGCCGGCGATGGCAGTGCTAGCCACTGGGCTCTCCTTTCAGCGCTGGTCCCCAGCCCGCCGGGGAGAGCCCTTTGTGCCAGGCAGCCTTGAGAGAGGCCTGGGACATAATGGCTGCTTTGGTCGGCCCCGGTTTTCCCAGCGCGCGGGGAACCTCTGGCGTGAGCTGAATGGCAAAGAGAAGCGCTCCCGCTCCTTCCCTCCCTCTCCGCCCCGCGCTTTGTGTGCCTTCAGCCATGTCCCCCCCCCGGCAGCTCGCTGACCTCAACCCCCTCCGCACAACCCCCACCCACCCCCCCCCGCAGCGCACACGTGCACGAGCGCACGCACACGTATGTGCACGCTGCGACACGCGTGCAGAAGCACAAGCGCACACGTGCATGCCCTGCTTGCACGCTCACCTCCGCGGCCGGGGCTCGCTGCCTCTTTCCTGCTGAACACCAACTATTAAAAAAAAAAAAAACCCTTCTGGGGTTTTTCACTGCGGCGCCTGCGAACGCGCAGCCCCAGCTCCGGCATGCCGGGGCCAGGGTTTGGGCTCAGACTTTCCGTGCCGCCGGGGCCAGGCTGGGCTCCGCTGTCTCCCGGGGACCCTGGGAAGGCTGGTGGGGCTGGATGGGACCCAGTGGCACCCAGCCAATGGTCCTGGTTGCTCGTGCTCCCTCCTTCCTCCTGTTAACCAGGGCACATTTCCTTCTCTTCCCTCTCCTCTCCATCGTCCCAGGGTCCGGGTTACACCGCTGCTGTGCCGGTGCTGGCCCCGACGCCACACGCATCACCCCATCCCCACACACGCGGGCTGGGGTCTCTCCCGGACCTCTCCCCCTTGTGCAGGGAAGGGATATTTTGGATGCTTCTTTGAATTTTAAGCACAGATGGTGGCTTTTTCCTCCCCCCTTGCAGGGCAGAGGATGGCCTCAGCCCTCCCGCTGCTGCTGCTCTGGCTGTTTGCCCCCACGGTGGTCCCGGAGGTGTATGGCCCCGGAGATGGCACAGGTAACTCGACATCACTGCCCGCATCCGCGCCGCTCCCTGCCCTGCCAGTGCCCTGCGCCAGTCCTGCTCATGGCTCCTCTCTTCTCCCAGAGGACCTCAAGGCTCTGCAGGTCTCCATCCCGCGCCACCCAGCCCTGGACGCCGTGCTGGCGGGCGACATCACCATCCCCTGCCTCATCACCTACCTCGGCCCCCAGCCCACCGCCGGCACGGCCGGGCGCCGGGCGGTCCTGGGAACCCCCCGGGTCAAGTGGACCTTCATCTCTGAGGGCAGGGAGGTGGAGATCTTGGTAGCCCGGGGGGACAGGGTGAAGGTGAGCGAGGACTATCGCCTCCGCGCCTCCCTGCCCATCTTCCACCGGCGCTACACCAACGCCTCCCTGCTGCTCACCGAGCTGCGGCCCAACGACTCGGGGATCTACCGCTGCGACGTGCAGCACGGCATCGAGGACGGCCACGACATCCTCGACGTCAAAGTCAAAGGTACCTCAAGGTGGGGAGCGGTGGGATTTGGGGTGGGTGCCCAGGTGCCCTCTCCTGGCTCAGCAAACCCCTCCTGCAGATGCACCCGTGTGGGTGGGGGGCTGCTGCAAAGGGGCACCCGTGCAGGTGGGAGCTGCCGAGAAGCCCCTTGCCCATGGCGACGTCCTCCCCGCAGGGGTGGTGTTTCACTACCGGGAGGGCTCCATGCGCTACGCCTACACCTTTGCCGAGGCGCAAGAAGCTTGCGCCAGGATCGGCGCCCGCATCGCCACCCCGGAGCAGCTGTACGCTGCCTACCTCGGCGGCTACGAGCAGTGCGATGCCGGCTGGATCGCAGACCAGACCGTCAGGTGGGCACCCCCGCCACCCGGGTATCGCGCCCGTCGCCTTCCCCTTCACCCCTCCGCGAGTCGCCAGCCCTCCCCTGTGCTTTCCTGCCCCAGGTACCCCATCCACACGCCCCGCGAGGCCTGTTACGGAGACATGAACGGCTTCCCCGGGGTGAGGAACTACGGGGTGGTGGACCCGGAGGACATGTATGACGTGTACTGCTACGCCGAGGACCTCCCAGGTGCCTGCGGTGCCGCCAGCCCCGTCCTGCCCTCCCCTGCTTTTGCAACCGCGCTAACTCGCCCCCATAACCCGGTGTAAACCCAAACAAAAAAAGCCGCCCTGAACTGCAGGCGCTGGCTCCGAAACCTCTGAGCTCTGCAAAGCTTTGGGCGCTTCGATGCACGCAAGCGCGGGGACTTACTGTGCCGCTTCCCGAAGCTTTTCTGGTCTAGTTTTGCGGGGCACGGGGCTCTCTCGCTTGCAGCAGTTGGTGCCCAGGGTGATCGGCCCCGGGTTGGCAGCACGCCGTGGGTACAGCGCTGTGGGGGTTTGGGCAACCTCACGCCGTGCTTTGCATGTGCTGGGTGCTGCGTGTCCTGCAGCTCGGGCACATCCCACCCGCGGGGGTGGCCGCTCCCTCCTTCGGCCCCGATGGGGCTCCCCGCCGGCGGCTGCGGCTGCTGTGGGGTGGGTTGGGGTGACGCCAGGCGGGTGGCAGGGATGCGGTGCAGGTCGCTGGTGTGCAGAGCGCGATGCGGGGGGACGGGGAGACCGGTGCGGTCGCGGGGGCTGGCACGCAGCGTACCTTAGGGTAGCGGTCTCCAGCCCGTCTCAGCATGAAGCCCCACCACAGCGTCTGCTGGGCTCGCAGGTCCCCTTGGAAATGTCCCGTACGTTGATGGCGCTGTGCAGGGCGCGGACTTGCTCCTCCGCAGTCCCTTTCACCGAGGTTTTAAAGTCTCAGCTCCGTTTGCGAGGGCAGGTATCCTGCGTGGCACGAGAGCTCCAGCCGTGCCTGCGCCACGGTTGTCGTGTGCATGTGCAGGAAGACCGGAGGCAGGCAGGGATGCAGGCAGGGATGCAGGCAGGGCCCTCCAGCCCCCAGTGCTTCTCCTTGCGAGGACCACGCTGGAGGTCCCCATCTCCAAGCCAGCTCCTGGGGTCGTGCAGAGAGTGGAGGAGGCGAGGGGGCTCCCGGAGCCCATGCCCCCCTCCCCGGCTCTGACGCCCGTCTCCTTCCTCTCTTCGCAGGGGAGATCTTTTTGGAGACGGCCCCAGACAAATTCACGCTGGAGGAGGCGGCGGCGCGCTGTCGGGCGCTGGGCGCGGAGCTGGCGAGCACGGGGCAGCTCTACGCGGCTTGGAGCGCGGGGCTGGACGCCTGCAGCCCCGGCTGGCTGGCCGACGGCAGCGTCCGCTACCCCATCGTCACCCCTCGGGAACGCTGCGGCGGGGCTCTGCCGGGCGTCAAAACCATCTTCCTCTTCCGCAACCAGACGGGATTCCCCGATGCCCAGAGCAGATACGATGCGTACTGCTTTCGAGGTAAAGAGGAGCACCCCGCCGGCCCGTGGGTGCTCCCGGGCAGGGACCAGCCTGAGGCTTTGGGAAGCCTCCGGGCAAGGGCGCAGGTGCCCGGTGGGTGCAGGGTGCCGGCTCCAGCCACCCACTGGGTGCAGCAGAGCTGGGATATCCTGCAGGGTCGGGATCATATCGGGATCCTTGCGTGCTTTCTGTGTTGCGTGTCGCGATATCGCGATAGAGCAGGGGTGTTTTGTACCACCTCAATCGTGATGTGTGTAGGATAGGGATGCCTTGCATGGTCTCCGTATTGCATGCCAATATATCGTGACAGGGGAGGGATAACCTGCATGGTCCCGATACTGCATGCTGATACATCATGCTAGAGGAGGGAGGCTCTGCACGACCTCGATAGTGCATGCTGATATATCGCGACAGAACAGGGATGTCCTGCGTGGCACCGTCGGTCTGCGTGAGCTGCGTGGGCGCGGCTCTGGGATGGTTCATCCCCCAGCGGCTGCCGGCCGGGGGGCAGTGCCGGGTCCCTGCGGGCTGCTGGGCACAGCCTGCAAGGCTGGTTTTGGGCGATATCTGACAGCGGTGAACAGGAATCGAGGCCTGCAGGCAGCGGTGCTGCGCTGCCTGCGCTGCCTGCGCTGCCTGTGTGCTGGGGGCCGTAAGCGATAAGCCAGGAGGGGATGAGCAAAGATGGAGGCTGGCAGGGATAACCAGCACGGAGGGAGGAAGAGCCACCCCTCCGCTCCTCCTTCCCGGTCCCACATCTCCGTGCGTGCCCTCGGGGGGCTTGCAGGATGGGGATGCTCTCCCCCGGAACAACTGGATGCCGCGCAACTCCGTGCCTCAGTTTCCCCATCTCTCGGCAGGGAAACCCATGGGTTAGGCAGGATGGACCCGTCCCACGGCTCCGCGACCCCTGTAACCCACTAACTCCCCACGCACCTCTGCGCTCCCCGGGGTGGGGAGGGGGGGATGCATCCAGGTTTAGGGTTTGCTGGAGGGGGAGGAGGAGAAGCGGGGAGAGCCGCTGTCGGGAAGGGCAGGGATGAGCAGAAAATGCTGCGAGTGTAAAATTCGGCGCTGCCTGGAAGCCTGCCAAAGCCACAAGGCTTGGCTGGGCGGCTGCGGTGGGAGCCAGGCTGGAGCGTGGCTCCGGAGCCAGCGCAGGTGGTGTAAATCAGCATCGCCTCGGGGAAACAGGGCTCAGGATCCGGCCCCACTGCGTCCTGCCAAGCCCCACAGCTCCTGCCGGGGCTGTCGGCTTTGCCGATGCCGGCAGCGCCTGGGAAGGGCCTGATCCTGACCCTGTGTAGAGGGGAAAGGGGAGGTCGAGGAGAGCTGGGTCCCCACCGGGGTGCCAGGCTGTCCCCAGGGCTCCAGCCCCACGCCGGGGCGAGGGCACCTCTGCCTGCCGGGGGGCCAGGACGGGGCAGTAATATCCCACTTTCTTTCTGCCCACAGAAGGGACAAACTCTTTCCCTGAGGCTGCAGGAAAATACCGAGCCAGAGAGCCCGAGGGCCTCCAGGAGATTGTTACAGTGGCAGAAAAGCTGGAGGAGCTGCAGCTGCCCAAAGCGCAAGTGGAGATTGAGTCGCGAGGGGCTATATACGCCGTCCCTTTCTTTAAGGACGCTGAGCTGGAAAAGCCGAGCCCATCCCCCGAAGACGCACCGGGGCCAGGGGCCCGGCACCCCCCGCTAGATACCTCCGTGTCCTCAGGTCACCCGACCTCTGCCTCCCCTTTCCCCACGGCCCCGGCCGTCCCCGAGGCAGGCGTCCCGCTTAGCTGTGGTGCAAAACCGGGGAGCCTGTCCCCCGCGGCGAAGGATGGGGTGACAGGGACAGTTGGGCAGTGCACAGCGGCGGGGCGCGAGCCGTCCCGCATGGGTAGGTCGAGCAGCCGCTGCGACGGTGCCAGGGCTGGGGTGTAGAGAGGAACCGCAGGGACGGAGGCGCCGGGATTACAAGGAGAGGTCGGAGGCACCCGTGGGTGCCCGGGTCACCCCAGCCATCCCCATCCCTCCCGTGGAGGGAGCACCCACGGCACCGGTGTCTTGGTGTAGGGCTGTGCGTAAGTCACTGGCGTGGGGACATCCGTCTGTCCCTCCCTCGGCTGGGGTACAGCGTGCAGGGTCCGTGCCAGACCGCAGTTTAGCAACGCAAAGAGCTGGCGAAGGGTGTTGGCAGCCGGAGGGAGAGGAGGCCAGGCGCAGCGGTGAGGGGCTGAGCACGGCCCCTGCCGCAGGGAAGCCTGTGCCGGGGCTGGGCTTGGTGGTGGCCAAGCCAGAGCTCGGTTTGCCGTGCTGGTTCAGAGGGGACAACGTCACACGGGCTCGGGGCCGTTTCTGTCTCCCTGTGCATCTTAGTGCCGGCGTTGCCCCCCCAGCTCTGCCCACCGCGCGCAGGACCTGCAGCACTGGCGGGCGATGCCGGTGCCTGCGGCCCCGCGGCCTGGCTGGCTCCCCGACGCCGGCATCTCACTGCCTTTCTGCCTTGCCCTTTGCAGAGGAGGAACAGGGAGCAGCGCCGGGCAGGGACCCTGGCAGCCCATCGGCGGAGAGCCCGGGCGGAGGGCGAGACCCCAGCCAGCCCATGGAGCCGGATGGAGCCGCCAGCACGCAGACACTCTCCGTGGCCCCATGGGTGGGCGCAGAGGGACCCACCGGTGCCCCATCCCTGGTGGGGGCCGCAGCAGGTGACACGGAGCCTCCCGAGGGGTTTCCCCGGCCACCCAGCCCCGTTGCCCCCACACATCGCCCCGACCGTCCACGGGATGCTGTGGGGCGGCCAGCCCACACTGCCAGCCCCGGGGCACCTGGGCACCAGGTGACATCGCCAACCAGTGCCACTTCTGCCACCTCGACAGATAGCCAAGAGCCTGGGGGGACCCCGCCACGTGGCCACGAGCCCGGCGGGACGAGCACCCCCGTCCCTGCTGCTGAAGACACCGAGCTCTCGGGAGACGTGGTCGAAAGCCCTGGGGTGTCCCCGCTGCCCCCCGCTCCCTCGCAGCCGCAGGAGGAGGGAGAGGAGCAGTCGGGGGCCCTGTGGCTCCCCTCGCCCGCGGCCCCAGGGGATGGGAGCACCGGCCCCACGGCGGAGGCAACGGCGGTCACGCCGTGGCACACGGAGGTGCTTGGCAGCAGCAGCAGCACGCCGGCCACGGGAGGTGAGGAGGCTGTGCCGCGACCCCCGGCCACTGATGGCGGGATGCCTGCTGCATCTTCGGAAGAAGAGGAAGAGGAGGAGGAGGAAGAGCAACCCGCTCCCTCCGTTGCAACCGTGGAGGGTTTCCTTGCAGCCGTTCCCGGAGAACCAGGTGGGACCCGCAGGGATGGCCTCACCTCTCCCCGTACCGGCAGCGCCGGGGTGGCCCCGGCGGGGACCCCACTGGGCGACCCGGCCCCCAGCACGGCTGCCCCCCTGCCCGCCCTCCCCACCGAGCGGGCCAGCGTCGGCGCGGGCACCCGCTCGGCCGGGGGTCCCCGCCGCGCCACCCTCGCCCTCGGGGCAGCCCTCCTGGCTGCTCTCTGGCACTAGAGAAAGCCAACACCTTTCCTTCACGCTGTGCTTCCCTCTGTCCGTCCGTCCGTCCGTCTCTCCTCTCTCTCTCTCTCTCTCTCTCCTCCTCAGCTGGGTAAGGGAAGGTTACAGGTCTGGAGAAGCACATATTTGTCAAACAAATTGGTCTGAGCTCTGCATGCACTTTAATCTCTTCTACTTCTGTGAAGTGTTTTAATGACTGTTTCCATGAAAAAAAAAAAAGTCAAAAGAAGGCCCCAGACCCTACTCTGACTAACAGTGGTACTAATAAAGGGAATTAAAAGCTTTCTAGAACAAGCATCTCGGCTAGCTCTTCCCTTCGTCCTCGCGCCTGCTGCCTCGCTCACCGCCCGCGCGCCTCTCCCACTGACGAACTAATCCCCCGGCCCCCCGCCCCCGCGGTCCCCAGGGAGCAGGGTGGACGGGACCCCGTGCGGGGCGGGATGGTGGGGTACGGCTGCTTGGCACCCTCCGTGCGGCCCCCCCGGGGCTGGGTCCCCCCGTGCTGCCCCAGGCGGAGGGAGAAGGGCTGGAAGCTGCACGGCGCGAGCAGCGGGGGCTTAGCCTGGAGCCACGGGCGGCACCGATGGGACACGGGGTGCAGAGCCCCGCCGAGAGCACCCCACCTCACGCAGCCCTCGATGGCCAAGCGCCCCGACGTTGCTGCAGCCCCCCTGGGGAGCACAGCCCCCCCTCCAGCCCCTGTCCCCCAACATGGGGGCTGAGATGGGAGAGTGGTGGGGGCGTGAACGGCCGTGGGTGGTGGTCACCCACCCGTCGGCCCCCACGCCGGGATGCTCCCGGCTCCAACGCCGCTTACAGCAGCCAAGCCCCTGCCCCGTCTGCCCTCCTGGCTCCCTGCAAGGGCGGCTGCAGCGGAGGGGACCACGCGGGGTCCCTGGTCTGGCAGTGCCCTGCCCGGTCCCGTGGCACGGAGGATGCTCCGTGGCAGGTGGCCAGACCTCACGGGACGGCTGCCTTTGCCCTGGCAAGGAGAGATGCTCAGAAAGAGCCGGCTGTGTAGCGTTAGGGCCCTAAATAGCTCATCCCGCTCCGTGCCTTGGTCTGCTGGGGATGAGCTGGGTGTCCCGAGCGAGCCGCTGGCACCTTGCGGGGAGGTGATGGTGTCTGGGGATGGGTGAGGGCGGCAGCATCGTCCTCGGCGTGGCTCCAACAAGCCAAGGACCATTAACTGGGCATCATTAGGCTGGAGGGTGTCAAGGACTTTCAGTCTCTGCTCCGCCGGCGCTGGCGGCAGCCCTTAATCACGCTCTTGAGCTGGGGCTGGGAGCACACGATGTGCTCCAGGAGCCTTAATGACCGTAATGGGCTGGTGGGGACGTGCGGGTCAGGGACGGCGCCGGTTGAGTTATCAGCCCCGGCCAGGCTGAAGGTGACAACAGGGGCACAGGCGTGAGGCTCACCTTGCTGCCAGGCTGAGGACATGCGGCCGGGATGTGCCGAAGGCTTCATCCTTTGCACATCCCATCCCAAAGCGCATTCACTGCGTCGCTCCGGGGGGAAGCAGGAGCCGTCCCCGGGCGGCAGGAGCGGGCCAGGGGCTGGCACGGCAGCGAGCCCACTGATGTGGAGGATGAGAGCGTCCAGCTCACGTCCCCATGCCCTGGGGGGAGGCCAAAGCCCCAAGCCCAGCCAGCTCAGGGCGGCTGAGCTGGGAGCTTCCCATGAACCGAGGGCAGCGTGGGCAGACGGGATGGCTCCGGGCACATCACCGTGCGCCCGAGTCCTTCCCCTGCCCCAGACTTTGTGCCCGCAGTGGCCAACTCGGGTATCTGATCGCTGTAGGGTGCTCACGGCAGAGATGAGGCTTTAACGATGCTGGGCGCTAACGAGGTGCTCCCCATCTCTGAGCTCCCGCGGTGAGGAAGGCTGCGTCTGCTTTGCAGGTGGCTGCGTCCCCAACCCCTGCCTGAACGGAGGGACCTGCACGGAGGACGGCGCCCGCCTCGCCTGCCTGTGCCTGCCCGGCTACGGAGGCAGCAACTGCGAAAGACGTGAGTCCCCAGGTCCCGCCACAGCCGTGCCGGCTGGCCCCTGCCGAGCTCCCGCTGCAGCCTCGGCGGCTGAACCAGCGGCCCACGAGACATAAATGTGTGGAAATCAGGTTTTTGGGGTTTTTTTTTGCTTGCTGGTGAGCTGGGCTCCATCACCCTGACCCTCTCCTCCTCCTGACCCCCCTTGCTCTCCGCCATGGCTCAGCGCTGGAAAAGTGCAGCCCCGGCTGGGACGGCTTCCAGGGAGCCTGCTACAAGCACTTCTCCACCCGGAGGAGCTGGGAGGATGCGGAGAGCCAGTGCAGGCATTACGGGGGGCACCTGGCCACCATCCTGACCCCCGAGGAGCAGGACTTCATCAACGGTACGTGGCACCGCCCCGGGCCCCACTGCATCCCCCCGGACCTCTGCCCACGGGACCCTCAGCATCCCTCAGCGCTGGGCTTCGAGTTTTAAACCTTAAACCAAAAAGCGGCCAGGAGCCAAGGCAAAGCCCTACCCCGCTGTGGCGAGGGAGAGGCAAACACAGTCTAGGGAAGCCAAAGAAAATAAAGAGTAAAGGAAACAGCTGATATCAAGGATTGCCCAGAGCGTGGTTAGACGCTCACCGGCCTCTGGGCTAGTGGGAGGCGGGGGAAGCGCGACAGACAGTGGGATCGCTGGGCTGATGGAGGATGGATGGATGGACAGGTAGATAGACACGCGGCTAGACGTGAGGGGAGACGGATATACACATGGATAGACATGGGAGCAGATGGATAGACGCGTGATGGGTGGACAGACGTGCAAGTAAATTTGAAGGCAAAGCAATAACCTGCCTGAAAGCGGACGAGGAGGGAGGGGGGGAAGGCAGAGGGAGGCAGAGCAGGGGACAACGGCAGCAGGGACGGAGCAGAGAGCGAAGAGGCCGGAGGGACGTGAAGGAGGAAGGGGCAGGGAGAGACCTGGCAGGGACAGGCAGGGACAGGCAGGGACAGGCAGGGACCGGCCAGACCAGAAAAGGGCAGGCAGGGACCTGCAGGGCCAGGCAGGGACCGGCAAGAACAGGCAGGGAGCTGCAAAGACAGGCAAGAACAGGCAGGGAGCTGCAGGGATAGGCAGGGCCTGGCAAGTACAGGCAGGGCCTGGCAAGTACAGGCAGGGCCAGGCAGGGCTCGGCCGCCCTCTCCCGGCCAGCCCCGTCCCGCCGCTCCCCCGGGGGCGCAGGGCGGGGGGGTCCCCGCTGTGTCCCCTTCGGGGCTCCCCTTGTCCCCAGACCCCCCAGCACCCCCCAGCTGCAGGGCTGGGGCCACCCCCACCTCCCCGCACTCCCCCGCAGACCCCAAATCTCCCCAAACTCAGCCTCCAGCTCCCTTGAGCCCTCTCCTGATGGGGGGTGCTGGGGGGGGCCTGGTTGTGCCCCCCCCAACACCCCCCTTACCCCCCCAGACCAGTACAGGGAGTACCAGTGGATCGGCTTGAACGACCGGACCATCGAGGGGGATTTCCAGTGGTCCGATGGGAGCCCCTTGGTAAGTCGGGCTGCCAGCCCTCGTGTGCCCCCCCGGGAGAACAACCACCCCCCAGGCACCTCATCATCCTCCTCCATCGCTTGGGAATGTGCCCGGGATGGGTCCGACCCTGGGACCAGGCTTTGAAGCCCCCCCAAGAGCCTCGGCCGGGCTGAGCATCCTCAGGGGGTGCCGTGGGTGAGCCAGACCCCAGGATTTGGGGTCCCAAGGCCATGCCACAGGGCATGGAGATGGGACCTCGCTCCCGATGGGGGTGTCACGGCCAGGAGGCTGCAGATGGGTACGTACCGGTGCGGCCCCCCTCTTTAAAGGGTGCGCTGGGGTGCCCCGGGCACCCCGTCCCGACTGTCCCCCCAGCTCTATGAGAACTGGCACCCCGGGCAGCCCGACAGCTACTTTCTCTCCGGGGAGAACTGCGTGGTCATCGTGTGGCACGACGGGGGCCAGTGGAGCGACGTGCCCTGCAACTACCACCTCTCCTACACCTGCAAAATGGGGCTGGGTAAGCCGTGCCCCCCCCAGCCCCTGCCCCGGGCTGGGGCTGCACCCCTCCGTGACCCCAAAGTGGGGGTTCCCCACCATCCCCGTGCTGGGGAAACGGGTCCTGTACATGGGACCCTTGGCTTGTTTGGGGTTTATTGGGGGGCAGTTTGCTCCAGTTTGGGGGTGCCCGTCCATGGCTGGGTGCAATGACCCCCTTCCCCCCTACCGCAGTGCAGTGCGGGCCGCCCCCCACCGTCACCAACGCCCACGCTTTCGGCAAACCAAAGCAGCGCTACGAGATCGGCTCCATCACGCGGTACCAGTGCCGCCGTGGCTTCGTCCAGCGCCGCTCGCCCATCATCCGGTGCCGGGAGGACGGGACCTGGGAGCCACCACAGCTGGCCTGCCGCCCCGGTGAGCGCAGGGCTCCCCAAAACTCCCCCAGCTCCCCCCAGCATCTGCCCTTGGGGCTTTCCCTTCACCTGGGGCTTCTTGTGTCCCCCCAGGCCTGGCTCAGCTCCCCGATGACTGAGCGAGTCCCCAGGGCAGAAGCCACCACCTCCCCGGGCCCCGGAGCCGGCGTGGATGGGGATGGCACGGGGACGCCAGCGCGGAGCCTGGCGTGGCATGAAACCTCACTGTTGGGTGTCTGCCTCCTTGTTTGTTTTATATCTGTACAAAGAAATCCTAATAACTAAAGATCCCCTCGAAAGGAACCGACAGCGACCCAAAACGTAGCACAAGGGGTGTTTTGTTCCTGGAGTCACAACCGGGTCGAAATCAAGGGGGGGAACCACGGGCAGGTGGTGGCATTGACGTGCCAGCGTCACCTCCAGCCGCTTTCTCCCACCTCTGGCCCAAGGGTCCTCATCCTGTGACACCTTGGTGGGGGGTGACACGGGGACATCCAAGCTGTGCTGCAGCTCAGCACCCGTCCTGGGGTGCAGGGGGGCTTTTGCATTTCCCAGGAAAAGCAGAAGCCACTGCCGCAGGCTCGGAGTGGGCACGCGTTGCCCAAACCCCCGCTCTGTGCTTCTGTGGGTATTAAAACCAGTAAATGGATGGTGCGGAGCGGTGGCCTGGTCATTTGGGGCAGCCCCAGCACAGGGGTGGGAAAGGCAGGGCTGCACAGCCCCCAAATGGGGAGCGTGGCAGCACCCACCAGCGCCGTTGAGCCCCTGGCACAGCTTGGGCATGGCGACGTCCCCAGGGACCACAGAAGAGGGAGGCACAGCCCAACGTGCCCCCGCATCCCGGCGGCACTGGGGACCACTCAGGGCTCGGGCTGGGACGCTGCTCCCGGCAAACACGGGACCTGGGGGCACAGCGCGGGTGCCAGGGGATGCTGGCATCTCCCCACGCTGTTTTTCCCCCTGTGCCATGCCAGCTCCGGTGCTTTTTATAGCTCTCCCTGGCCCCATTGAACAGCAAAACTCAGAAACCCCCGGCGTGCGGTGCCAGGGACACCGATAACCCCCGGGCCGGGGCGGCCGGGGGGGGCCCACTGGCTGCCTCCCTGCTTGAGACAGAAAGTCCTTGGCAAACTCCCCTCATCGAGAGGCCAGGCGGTCCCGGGGGGCAGAGGCCAGGCGAGAACGTGGCTTTGCCATGCAGCTTTACCGTCGCTTTATTAATTGAGAAGGCGAAACTCCATTAGTCACGCTCGTTAATGCCCGGCCCTCCAGCGCGCTTGCACCAGCCAGAGTCCTCGTGGCTGCGGGGAGCGAGGATGGGGCGAGAGATGCACCAGGGCTGGGGAACGGGGAGCCTGTGCTGCCTGCTGGGGGGCTGGATTAGGCCCCCTTCCTGGCCCAGCAATGGGTCTGGCTTCTCCAGCAAGCCCCCAGCACCCAGGAAGCCCCAAAGCAGGCTGGGGCGTGGGGAGCAGCTCCATCAGAGGATACACCGAGCAAACCCAAACCCAGCTCTATTGCTCCATTGGAGGATGCACGAACCAGCCGAAATCACCGGGAGACCCCCCCTCATCCCCTGCCTCAAGCTCTCCGCCTGGGTGACGAGGGCCGGCGTCCCACCGCCATCCCCTCCGCTCAGCCCCCCTCTCCTCCCAGCGTTCCTACTTCTCCACGAAGCAGTAGGTGCCATAGGTCCGCAGCTCCTTGCTGGGAAAGCCGAAACTGCGGACACCGGGGTCCGGCAGCCCCCCGCAGCGCTCGCGGGGGGTGGTGATGGGGTACCGCACGCTGCCATCCGCCAGCCACCCCCCGTCACAGCGATCCAGCTGGGAAAACTTCCAGGCGGAGTAGAGCTGCCCCACTTTGGCGATGGCAGCCCCGTGGTTGCGGCACGCTTGCCCGGCCTCCTTGAAGTTCAGGTGGCCTCGGATGAAGTAGACCTGGCCTGGGGATGGATGGGGACGTGGTGGGCGAGCGGCCACCGTGGATGACCTCCTGGGAACAACCCCAGCCCTGATGCAAAGCCGGGTGGGCATCGGGGTTCGGTGCCACTGTGGGAGGGACGGGGGACCCCAGCACTACCTTGAAGAGCAGAGGTGAAACAGAAAGCATCGAATCGGTCCTTCTGCTTGTCCCTGGCCCCGTAGGTCCGGACACCTGGCAGGAGAAGACGGCCACCGCACGGCTCCCGCGAGTTGATGATGGGGTAGTGGACGGTCCCGTCGAGGATCCAGCCGGCGTTGCACCAGTCCAGACCCTCCGTCCAGGCTGTGGGGCAAGAGGCGGCTCAGCACCAGCACTTCCCTCCTCCCCGCTCCCGCGCCCAGCGAGGCGCATTTTGGGGTGGATGAGGGTTTGGGTTTTTTTTTAGATGCTTTACCTTTGTAGAGCTGCTGGTAGGTGGCGAGGCGGGAGTCCTGCTGCTCGCAGGCTCGCTTGGCTTCGTGGTAGTTGAATTTGTAGCGCCCGTTGCTGGGCTGGTAGGGGAAGACGACACCTGGGGGGACAAGGACAGGGAGGGAGGGTGAAGAAGATGCTTTCCCTGAGGAGGATTTGGCTTAACATCCCTGGGGGATTCAGCACTGAAGGTAAGGCTGGGGCACGGGACATTGCAACAGGGGACATGAGGGGTAGAGGCACCCAGCCACGGACCCCCAGCCCAGGCCAGGGTCCCCTCCCCGCTCTCCCCCACATCCCCAGGGGATGCGGTGGGAGGGAGCCCAGCCTCACCTTCGAGGTGCAGCGTGAGCGAGACGCTCTCATCCTCCAGCCCGTTGACAAGCTGGCAGCGGTAGCGGCCTTCGTCCTCCAGAGCCACATCGGTGATGGTGAGCGAGGCATCGTAGCGGTGGCTGTGCCGCAGGCGCACCCGCGGGCTCAGTGGCCCGTAGTTCTTGTGGTACAGCCCGTTGGTGATGATGATGATGTTCTCCCGGTAGTTGGCCGGCTCCACCTTGCTCCACTTCACCCGGTAGTTGCGGGGCAGGGCGCGCAGGACGCAGGGCAGGGTGGCCGTGGCACCCCGCTGCGTGTGCACCGCGGCGTGGAGGGGCTCCAGCAGGTACTGCAGGCGCGGGGGGGCTGCGGCACACCCGGGCAGCCTCAACCTTGGCTCGTGTGTCGCGTTTCTGTGGCCCACCACCCCTTCAACACCTCCCCCGATGCCCCTTGACCCTCATTGGCATCTCCAGCCTGGTTTCCATCACCCATCCTGGCTCCTTTTCCCCCCTCAGCCCCTGCCCTGGCTGGACCCCCAGCATCACCTCCCTCCTCCAGCACCGAGTCCTCCCCCCGGGCCCTGCTCCCTACCTGGGCTCCCCGTCGGCCGCTGGAAGATGCTTGATGCCGGGAGTGCTGCCAAGAGCCAAAGGGAGCCGAGCAGGAGAAGCCGGTGCATCCTTAGAGCTGGGGGCAGGACGGTGCCTGGGGGGAAGCGCAGGGGTCAGGGACGTACCCCGGCTTTGGTGGGGACCGGTGGACATGGCGGGAGGCATCTGTAGTGCTTGCTGCTGGGGATGCCATGGGGGCAATGGATGGCCCTGCTCCACTGGGGGCTCACGGACAATTTACTGTGCAAAGGGGACGTCCCCTCGCAGGACACCGAGCCAACAGAACGTGCCAACCCTCCTCCTCGGCACCCCACGCCTCTTACCGTCCCCAGCCGCGTCCTTTGAGGAGCCACCGTTCCCATCCAACGCCTCCAGCGCGCGTCCCGCCCCGGCGCCCGCCGCGTCCCGTCTCCGTCACAGCCGCCCCATCGCGGGGCCGAGGGCTCCGGAAAGGCCAAACCTGCGTCGCGGTGCTGCCGGGAAGAGGGGACACGGGGACGCGGCGAGCAGGTGCTCCCAGCCAGCCCCTGCCCTGTCACCGTCCCGGGGCGGGCAGCGTCCCGGCAGCCCTGCGGCCCCGCGGTCCCTTGGCGCCTGCTCCCATGGCGTGCGGGAGTGGCGAGCGCCGGCCGTGCCCTCGCTCCCTGCCCTGTCGCCGTCCCTTCCCGCTTTCTTCTCTTTTTTTTTTTTCCTCCCCAACACCTCCCCGAGGAACGCACGGGGAGGAGGAAGCACAATTTCCCATTGTGAGCATCTTCTCTTTATTGTTCTGCTCGGCAAAACACAGCGCGCCGGGCTAACAAATATCCCTTTATTTACAGGCCACAGCGTCGGGGAATTCAGGGAAAACGCCAGCACCGCACAGGGCTCCGGCAGCCCCTTGGGCCGGCAAAGCCTCCCCTCGGCATCGGCCCCCAGTGCCAGGACGGTGCTCCCTGCTCCCGCGGACATCAGGGCAATGCTTAATTTTATGTCTCCGATGGGGGGATGCTGCTCCCACCCTTCGGGGCTCCCGCAGGTTGTGCAAGGGGGGGTCCCCGCTGCTCTCGCATCCCACCGGCCTTATCCCGCCCTGTGAAAAGGCATCAGAGAGGCTTCCCCATCGTCACCTTGGGGCTGGGACGCTGCCGGGAGCAAAACAAGGCCAGACAATGAGGCTGTGTTCTGGGCTCCCTTATCTTCTCCCTCCCCCTGGGTCCATCTCCAGGGGTGGAGGAAGCTCTTCTCAAAGGAAACACAAGACAAGCAGCGTCTGTCCCCGGCACCAAAGGACACAGTGATCCCGGCTTCGCCGTGGCACGCACGGCACAGAAAACAAACCTCGCCGGAGGGAAGCGGCACCAGGGCGTGCGCTGGTCCCTTGCCCCCAGCCCGCTCCCTGCGGCTCCCAGCCCCTCTTCAAATTTGGCTGCTTGTACAGAGGGGTTAATACACTAACCTGGCCTGTGATGCCCGCAGGCTGGACTGGAAGCCTCCAAGGCTCTCCCAGCTCAAACTGGTCAGTGCTTTGGCTCATTTTAACGAGCAGAAGGTAGCCAGAGCTTTGCCACCCCCATGCAGAGAAAGACTAAACCACAGCATCACTGCACATTCCCCTCTTGCATCTCCCCACGGTTATTTTGTAGGTCCGTGGCTGTTCAGAGAGCATCTGTGATCTCCCTCCATCACTCCCTGCTCCCTCCCGTGCCCACGGCTGCCAAAGCAGAGCCTGACCCCCCAGCAGCGCCCGGCCCCGGGGCAGCGGCTCAGGGCCCCTTGGCCCGAGGGTGCTGTTTCCCAGCTCCACGGTACCATGGACGAGCTGAGTCCTTTCTTGCATTTTTCCCAAGTGAAGGCAATAGCTACACCCCGCGGCTCTCACAAAACCACAGCCCGAAGCAAGACATTTGCCGGAGCCTCCAAAAGTGACTCATTCCCCTTCCCCATCCCGTTGGCGTCAGGGCATGACCCCAGCCCGATGCTGCTTATCTGAGATCATAATTTGGCCCGGCGCTGTGGAAAGGAGTTGCCCGAGTCACTTCCCAAACACAGGCTGTGTTTTACTTCTCGGCTCCTTTTCTCTTCTTCTCCCTTTTTGGGATTTGTACCCGCTCTCGGTGCATTACAAACACCTCTCTGCAAAAGCAGAAGCAGCCAAAGAAAAGCAAAGGAACCCCTCGCGTTCCAGCTCCCCCCCACCTCTCCCGGCGCGGGTTGCTAACAGCAGCTGCTGACTCCGCTCCTCGCCCTTGGTTTTCAAGGCTCAGCTTCTCCTCCTCCCCATGCAGCCCCACAGGTCACCTCGTCACCAAAACCCCCCTGAACCATCATTTTTCCTACTGAGCAGGGAGTTTAAACCTGGCTTTGCTGAGCTTGCAAGAGCCCAGCACCTCTGCAGCGGGTCAGTGCCACCACACTTGCCGCACCACCCTCCATCTCCTCCGTCTGACCCGATCCCCCCAAACCACCACATTTCTCCCGTGCCAAACTTCCAGAAAGGCGGAAACCTCGGGCACCCCCTGGCCACAGCTCGCCCCCCACCCCAAATCCCACCCCGACCCTCCGGCACCCAGCCGAGACCGATGCTGACACCAAAAGCCCCACCCGCTTCCCCGGCACAGCGGCCCAAAATGTGGCACAACCAGGTGCCGAGGCGTGCCAGGGCGGCCAGCCCGGGGTTTCTGCATTGGCAGCGGCGTCCCGCTCCCGGCCGGCTCTTCCGCCCTTGGGAAGCACCGAGGCGAGGGCAGGACCTGGCAGCCGCCCTGGCAGGCGGAGTTTGCAGCCCCAGCGTGTCTCTCACGCGTGTCTCCCCAGTTTCGGGGTCTTTGCCTTGCCCCAGCCACCCGGCAACATGCCAGAGCACACCACCGCCTCAAGGCTCCGGCTCTCCGGGCTGTGCTTCCTCCTCCAAATCCTCACCATCATCTTCTTCGCCGTTTTTGTCCGGTACAGCCCAGAAAGCAGCCCCGGCCGCTGCTCCCAGAACTGCAGCTGGAGAAGCCAGGACTCGGGTTTTCAGCACCCGCGTGAGTACCCCCACCCCAGGTGGGTGCAGGAGCCCCCTGGTCCCCAGGGGCTGCTGGGGGGGGACACGGGATGTCACCGTGCTCGGTCCAGGCTGCAGACCTGTCACACCGCTCAGCTCTGGATCGGGCCCCAGAGTAAAACAGAGGAGGGGGAACATCAAGCCGCAGGGTCAGGGTACCAGTGCATCCCACCAAGGAGGGGTCAGTGGGTGGAAAGCAGATGTGCTGCAAGGATTTCCCACGTGCTTGGACAAAGCCAGGCCCAAAACAGGGATATCTGGGTCTAGGACACATGTTTCAGCAGCTGGAGCGGAGAGGGGATCAGTCGGTGCAGTGATAAATCTGGGATCGTCCTCCCGGTCCCAGGCGCGGAGCACAGCAGCTGCTCCTGGCACCTTGGGGTCGGTGAAGCTTCCCCCCGACCCACCGGGTTTTGCAGTGCCAAGAGACTTGCCCTGAGCCTCTTTCATGGAGGATTTGGCTCCCTCGGTGCTGCCACAGCGTCCGACGCAGGGCTGAGGGCGCACCCCGCCGGGACCATCCTCCTGCACGCCGGGCATTGCTGCAAAACTCATCCCGGGCCGGGGGATGAGGGACTGAGCCTGGCTTTTCCGAGGCAAGGGCAAGGCAGGCGATGGGAAAGGAGCGTCCGGAGCGCCCTGGCCGAGGGAGGGGAGCTGAGCCCAGCCGAGCCGCAGGGAGCAGGCAGGTTCTCCCAGTTTCGCCTGCCCACATAACCCCACCCAGCGCAGGCAGTGACTCACAGCTCCGGCGCACAGGGAAGGACGGGACACAGCTCTTGGCACGGCCGAGGGGTGCAAAGGGCGTTTAGCCCAAGCGAGAATCAAGTCCCCCCCCCTCTGGTTTGCCACTAAACTGGTGCCATTTTTCTGTTCACCCTTCTGGTCCTCTTGTCCCACGAAGCGGGACGTGATGTTTTCGGGGGCAGCAGAGAGGTCCCGGGGGGTGGCTGACACCTCAGACCCACCTTCGCGCTGGTGTAACGGGTGCAGGTGACTCTCGGCCACCCCAAGAGGTTTCGGGGCTGCAGGGTGAACCACGTGCATGTACCGAGGTATCTGCACAGGGCGGTTGCAAACGGGGTGGCCAGGAGCCACCGCAAAGGGCAGCAGGGGCCACGTCAGGCGGGGACGGCGTTACTTGCCGCTAGCACAAGCGGCAACCACTCATGCTCTCTGCTGGAGATCTCCAGGGGAGATCCAAGGCCAGATCCACCACGGTTCCGGAGACACGCAGGTGGAGCAAGGCTGATTTATAGCGGCCGAAGCCTTCAGCTCCCCAAAACCTGTTAGAGCAGGGGTGTCTGAGCCCCCTCGGGGGGACAGCAGGCAGGAGGGCGGCTGCCTGCCCTCAACACCTCTAGACCCATCCTGCCTCTCCTCCGCCAGGTTTCCGGGATGTCCACCTTCAAGCTCTCCTCGGCTTCGGGCTCCTGGTGGCCTTCCTCGGCCGCTACGGGCCAGGCAGCGTGGCCATCAGCATCCTCGTCGTGGCCTTCGCCATCCAGTGGGCCGTACTGATCCAGGGGTTTTTATACTTCTTCCTGAATGGCAAAATTTACGTGGGAGCTCAGAGGTAAGGCAGGAGGGAGCTGCTGCTGCCCAGCCGCCATCGTCCCAGGTCCAGCCCTGGCACACTGGCTCCCTCCTCTGTAAAACTCACCGCTCTGCTTTGGAGGAGGAGGATTATGAGGACAAGTAGGACCAGGCTTCTGGGTTATTTGAGTACCACACTAGTAAGGGCCACGTAAGTACTGCCAACGTTACAGCCAGGCATTTAGGGGGTGCACAGTGGCCCCCGCCTGCCTCAAGCCCAGCCGTCCCTTTGTCACCAGCATCGCAAGGCTCGGGCCGCCCGTTCAGCTTGCAGGAGCGATGGGACGCAGAGTCCGGGCTGCAGGCTCAGCTCCCGTCCCCCTCAACCCTGCTCGCCTCCCGGCAGCGCCGGGTCCAGCCCCACGCCTTCCCTCTCCTTCCCAGCATGGTCGGTGCCGACTTCTGCGCCGCAGCCGTTCTGATCTCCACCGGAGCTGTTCTGGGCAGGGTAAACCCCATCCAGATGCTGCTGCTGACCCTGCTGGGAGTCACCCTCTTCGCTCTCAACGAATACATCCTGCTCAGTCTCATGGGGGTGAGTCACCGATCGGGGGTCCCATCAGAAAGGGGGTGACCATGGGTTTAGGCTCCTCATGTCAAGACCTGCCTCGTCCGTAGAGACAAATCCCATATCCCCCCTTCCTGCAGGGTGTTTTTCTGTACTCACCAGGTAAGCGACAGTGGGGGCTCCTTGACCGTCTACACCTTTGGTGCTTATTTCGGCTTGATGGTTTCACGGATCTTGCACCAGCCCCATACGGACAAGAGGAAAGAGCAGCAGGACACAGGGCACCAGCCAGATGTCTTTGCTGTGGTTGGTACGGAGCTTGAATCCTACAACACTGGAGTCATAGACATGGTGGTGGAAGGACCATCACCAACGTTAGGACAGCGTGGCTGTGGCTTTGACCAGCAGAGTCCTGCAAACCATCAAGGACAGAGGTCCTCCACCTCCCTGGGGACCTGGCCTAGGGCTGCACCACCCTCTCCAGGAAAAAGCTTTTCCTCCTGTCCATCCTGAACCTCCCACGCTGCAAGCTGCGGCCACTTGCATCTCTTGGTACTAGCAAGAAGTTTCTTTCCCATGAGCGATCAACCCCAACATCAAAACCTACCTGTTCCCCACAGGAACCCTCTACCTGTGGATCTTCTGGCCCAGCTTCACCTCGGCCACCACGGTCCGTGACAACGCCGAGCCCTGGGCAGTGCTCAACACCTACTTCTCACTGGCAGCGAGCACCCTGGCCACCTTCGTCCTCTCGCCTGTCCTCTACGAGGAGAGCACCCTGCGGATGGTAGGTCCTCTCCTGGGACAAACCCAAGTCTCATGCGCTGCCCAAACCCCATCCTAGAGGGATGGCAAGCATGAATACACCCAGGGCAAAGGAGAACGCCCGTTAGGCTTTCTTAGGTTCGTTAAGACCCAGTTTGATCCCCAAGGAAGCCCAAATCCCCCCAGCTCCGTGCTGATGTCCTCCACGGAGCCTATTCCCCCAACCATGTCCTGCTCCATCAGGTTCAGATCCAGGATGCCACCTTGGCCAGCGCGGCCATGATGGGTATGGCTGGGGAGATGCTGGTCACCCCCTTCGGGGCCCTCATCGCGGGGTTTCTGGCCGGCCTGATCCCCCCGCTTGGCTTCAGATTCCTCACGGTGAGTCGCCTCGGGACAACCGAGGACACCAGTCCCAGGTCAGGGGAACTCCCTGCTTTGGGGGAGGCTGCGCTGCCAACCTGCAGCTCCCAAACCTGCAAACACCGAGCCGCAGCGCAGCCTCCCTGGGCAAGCACCCCCCGTCCAAACCCTGGCTCTTCCTTAACGCTCTCCCCAGCCCATCCTGTGCTCCAGGCTGAAAACCCAGGACACGTGTGGGGTTCACAACGTCCACGGGCTGCCGGGGATCCTGGGCGCCTTGCTGGGGACGCTGCTGGCAGCGCTGGCCACTGCAGATGCTTACGGTGGCAGGTGAGAAGAGCCAGAATCCAGGGTGCCGGTGACTCCACGCACCAAGCTGTGGCCACCACAACCCCTGAAATCAAGGATGCTCCGTGCACCCTCTATTACGGCACCCCTGATAACACATCACCCAGAGCCGTGAGTGGACCCCCCCATTTCCTTGCCTGGGAGAACGAGCTCCCCAAAAACCCATCCCTGCTCTGGCTTGCAGGCTGGAGCTGGTGTTCCCGCTGGTGGCCCAGGGCAGCCGGACGGCCACTGACCAGGCGCTCTGCCAGCTCTGCGCCTTGCCCATCACCCTGCTGCTCGCCACGCTCGGGGGCTGCCTGACGGGTGAGTTTTGCCTCGGGCGGGACGGGACGGAGGGTGCGAGGGGCAGGGAAATGGATGGGTTTTGGGGAGCAGCCCCAAAGCGGACCCTCCCCATCAGCCGGGGTGGGCAGAGCCCGGCAGTGCTCGGCGCTGCGCAAACCCCCCCGGGGTCGGGGCTGCCCCCGGGGCCGGGGCCGGAGCTGGGGCTGCCCCCGGGGTCAGGGCTGCCCCCGGGGGCCGGGGCCGGAGCTGGGGCTGCCCCCGGGGGTCGGGGCTGCCCCCGGGGGCCGGGGCCGGAGCTGGGGCTGCCCCCGGGGTCGGGGCCGGAGCTGGGGCTGCCCCCGGGGGTCGGGGCTGCCCCCGGGGGCCGGGGCCGGAGCTGGGGCTGCCCCCGGGGTCGGGGCTGCCCCCGGGGGCCGGGGCCGCCCCCGGGACCGGGGCTCCGTGCAGCCCAGCCCAGCGCTGCCGCTAGATGTCAGGGGAAGCCCGGCGAGAGGAGCCGGGCTGGGCCGGTCGCCCCGCTCTCAGACGCCCTCGCCCGGTTTTTTGGCATCCTCAGGAGCCATCCTGAAAATGAAGGGGCTGAGGTCTCCCCCGGACCCGCAGTACCTGGAAAACAGAGTCCTCTGGGAGGTAAAGCTGGGGGTTTGCTGGTAAAAAAAGGGGTTTATGGGGCTCAGGCAGCAGCAGGGAGTGGATGCTGCTTCCCTGGCTGCCGATACCCCGCCTCCTCCCGCTGCAGCATTTGGGGTGGGAGACAGCTTCATTAAAGCCCCCCATGTCCCCCCCATCCAGTCCTGATTTGCCCCGAGCAGGGCCCAATTCTGCCCCTCTCCGTGTCTCCACGTTTGTGCAGGTGGCCGAGGAAGGATGCAACCGCAGGGCGAGCAGAAAGGAGCTGAGCACCAGCACCTTGGTCTAACGACCCCGACATCCCAGTGAGGTCCTGCACCACCAGGCTCAACCCTTTGCCAGCATCACCCAGTGCCGGGCAGCTTCTGGCAGCCTGAATTTCCCAGTAGCCTGCTCTGGAGACAGCCGGGCTTGTCCCCGTGTGGGAGCCAGCGCCTGGTCCCAAAGGTTTTGGGAGCAGCCGGGTGTCCGCGGGCTTTTGCGGGGTGAAGAGATGCTGCAGTGGTACGGGTGCTTGCTGTGGGAGCGACCCGGCCAGCTCCAGGGACACCTCGGGGTGCCCAGACTTGGCTCAGCTGCTTCCCCTCTCTGCTCTGTGCCTCAGTTTCCCCATCTACTGCTCTCCGAAGAGGAGACAAGGGGGGCTGTGTCAAGGAAGGGGCGTACCAGGCTCCACAGAAAGCAGCAAAGACTTTCTACGGACGCTTTTGCACACAACTATTAAAACACATAGGTCTTTTGTAGCTTCAGGATTTGCCAGTGAATTCACGCAGCACCTGCCCAGCTTTTTTCTTCAGGTTTCTTTCCAGGCGGGAAAGCAAAGCCCCCAGCCCCCCCCTTCGCCCTAAAGGCTGCTGCCCATGCAGTGGGGTTCATGGGTTACCCCATCCCCATCGTCGTCCCCCTGCCGAGGGGGGTACCCTCCTGGGGCCTTGGCCACCAGAGCGTGCGACAGCCCAGAGCACCTGGGGGCAAGACCAGGGTGACACTGGGGTCCCCCGCCTTCCCCTTGCACTGGGGACTGGGGCCAAGAAAAAGCCCCCCTCCTCAAAACAGGAACGCGCCCCCCAGCTCTCAGCCCCGTCGGGAGAGGGATGCTCCCCTGGCCGTTGCAGCCCCCAGGTCCCCCGGCTTTCCGGGACCCCCGGCAGCACCCAGCACCCCGTCTCCACATGCTCCCTGCAGAGAGGCTCTCACCCTGCCTGCCTGCCCCAGGCGCAGGCAGGTGCCCCCAAACCTCCTGCCCAGGAGCAGGTTTGAGCACCTTGGGAACGTGGCAGCTCAAGCAAAGCCACGGGGGGGTCCCGCAGCACCTGGAGCAAGGGCAGAGCCCCAAAGGGCTCCCCGAGGGGCGACGGTGGCCGTGCCGGGGGTCCCCGCTGGCGGGAGGCCTGGGGGCACCCACCTCCACGAGCCCGGGGCGGCTGCCAGATGCTTTCACACCTCCAGTGCCAGACTCCGGCGCTCGCCATGTGGGGTTCCCGCGGGCGCAGATGTCCCCAGCTGCCGGCCCTGGCCCCTGGGGAGGGGGCCACAGCCCCATCCCACGCAGGGGGGACAGGGGGTTCGGGGCCAGCGCAGCGAGGTTTGGGGTAAGCAGTTTGCTACCCAAAGCGGCCACATTCAGGGCCATCTTGTTTTAATACCTGCTGCTGTTGATACACACAGGGTTTTTTAAATTATTGCATCAAAGATGCAAAAAAATGAATAAAAATCATTTGGTTGCAGGCTGACGATAAAGCATCACTTTTAAACAGGGATCTTTATCCTTTCTAAAAGGAATTAAATCAAATTAGAGAAAATGTGGAGTCTGAAGCATTGCTCCACAGCAGAAATTCAAAACTTCGCACTTTGATGTAAGTCAAACCATCGCTTTAACTTTTCCAGTTTCAGTTGTTCGTTACAGAAAACCTGGTGAAATCAACACATTTGCTAAATGCTTCGGTGCCGCTGAATTTCCGCGACAAAACACAGGGCAGCGGGCCACGGGGCTCCGCTCCTGCTGCCACCGCGGGCCCTGGGCGGGTTTCTGCTGCAGAGACCCCAGCCCCACTCCGGGCTCGGGTCGCAGGGGAGGACGCGTCCCACGTGCCCACGTCCCCGTGCCACGCACCGCTCCCCGGTGCCACGTCGCGGAGGAGGGATGCAAGAGGGCGAAGCGGCACGAAGACCGGTGCGCCAGCAATGGGGTGCCCACCCCCTCCCCACCTCACCTCCTTCCCAGCCTTCTCCTCCTCTTTCCCAGGCAGCCCCTTTCCCCTTTTTGATCTCCTCGCAGCACGTTTCAAAAGCAACCCACTGCGACGGGAAGAAAAGCCCCTCCAGTGAGATCATTGCAAGACCCCCAGACGTAGGGGTCGGGTGTGAAATGGACCTCCCTCCTCCTCCCCTTGCCCGGCCCCCCGGCCCCTCTGAAAGGCTGTTATGTTTTGTAATCGGATTAGGGGAGCCCTGCGCCCTCCCCGCTCCCATTTACCAGTGCAACCAGCTTGCGCGCCGCCACTCTCCCCGCAGATTGTTTAAGCGAGCCGGGCGCGAGCGGAGAGCTCGCCCGTGCAGCGGCGAGGGTAGGTGCGGACTGCGAGAGCCTGAAAGGTTTAGTCAGCGAACAAATTGCTTCTCTGTAGGGGCCGTTTTCTTCCCAAGTTGAACATAATGATGGCAGTTTGGTGAACAGATGGTGCGGCTAAGCAGATAATCCCGCCGGCCCCGCTAGCTCCGGGAGAGGCAGCGCCGGCTCTGCCCGCAGCTCCGAGGGCCCGTCCCGGGACAGACGGGTCACAGCGGCGGCTGGGTGGTGATCGCACCCCGGCGGGGCACGAGGAGCTTGGGCGAGCACCCCACCTTCACACCTCTTCTGTTTCGAGGGTGGTTTGGGTGCCAGACGCCGCTCGTGCCTCAGTTTCCCCAGCCCTGTGGGGAGCGCTCTGCTCCGTCACTTTGCAAAGCAGGGCTCACCCTCAGATCGCAGCCTGACGCGGGGAGACGTACCGCGAGACAGCACCGCTTTCCCTGCACAGGAGCAAAGGACAGCTGAGAAAAGCTCGTTTTATTCTCATTTTCCTATTTTGCCTCTCTCCCCAATAATATTCAAGGTGTGGAAAGAGCTGGAGAAGAAATTCTGCCAGCTCGCAGGGGTTGGGTGCACTGTATACATGTGTCAGGCTCAGGGATGCTGGGACCTGCCTGCTAAATAAGTCTTTATTTAAAATATATCAGCAGGAAAAGCTCAAGGCCTCACCAACACGACGCAGGCAGGGGAGGGCACGGACACATCCGCGCGGAGCAAGCCCTGCCCGTGCCACGCTGGCACCGGGGACCCCTTCCCCACGCCGCGGGGCTCTCGCAGCCTGCAGGACACGCTCCAGACGCACCACACCGCATCCCTGCTTCCAAGGGGGGGTGTCATTTAATTCATGTTTCCCCCCCGCTGCCAGCCTCGTCCCCTGAGAGCCCCGGCTCTGACAGCTCCCTTGCCCTCTCCCGCGGCAGCCCAGCTGCCAAGAGACCTGCCTAAATCACCTCTTGCTAATGCAGGAGCTCAATCAGCTGCTCAAAGGGTGTTTTACAAGGAAAAGCAATAACAACATCTATCTGTTACAGCTGGGGAAACTAAGGCACACAAAGAGGTGCCTGAGAGTCCATTGGAATTAGAGGCAGGACAAAGGCTGGGCTCCCGGCGCTCCCGGCGTACGTGTCCTTACACATCCGCAGCCCCCGGCGCCTCCCCACCCCCAGGAACAGCTGATGCCATGTGCTGTTTGATAGAAAGCCAGCTAATCATCTTTCCCACCTTCGTTAGAGTGTGAATCATTATCCGAGCGACACCTGTAAAGCTCCTTGTCAGACGAGGCTGGTGCACGCGTCTAATAATGGGCACCATATGGGAGAGGGAAGGCTCAGGAGAGGAGCAGGGGCCCGACCATCCCCGCGCCGAACAAAGAGCAGCGCCCGACGGCTTCCCACGGCGGCACAGCATCGCCAGCGTTGGGCCATTTGAGAGACCAGCAGCGCTGTGCCACGGCAAGGGAAGAGCCCAGGCAGCGCCGGCGGTGGAGGAAGAGCCCCTGCTCCTGGCACCGAACATCTCGATAACTCCCCAAGCAGCCCCGGCCCTTTGGAAAAGGACCTGACAACAGCAAACCACAGCTTGAACGCGCAGGGTAAAGGCAGGAGAGCCATCGAGCGCTGCTCCCCGCAGCGTGCCCAAAGCCTCGGTGCCCCGAATCCACCGAGGCACGTCCCACCGTGCCTCGGAGCACCCGCTCGCCGCCGGCCGGGCAGAGGCCACCCGCGGGTGCGGATAAAGCCTCCCAGGACCTGCGGGTTATACGGTGATAACGCAGTGTGAATTAGAGACGGGTTCCTGCATTGAGGCTGATCCAGAGCCCCCCAGACTCCCTCCCTGACCCCAAACTTGGGGGGCAGAGCTCAGCCCCTCTGCCAAGCCACCCCCCAACGAAAGCCCCCACCGCCTTCAACCCTCTGCAATTACGAAGCTCCGTTTTCAGGCCCCCATTCATCGCCGGCAGCGTAATGAGCCTCCGGGCACCGTCGGTGGGGGCAAAGCAATTAAAATCGCTGGCACGGTGGCCGCGTGGGTGGCTCTGTTGTTCACGGCTGCCGGCGCCCGTTTCGGGGCGAGCGGGCAACGCCAGGCCAGGCAGCGCCTCAAAGCTCCGCGTCTCCCCGCAGGCGAACAATCGGCTCGTTCTTCGCCGGGTTAAAAGAATAATAAAATAAAATAGAGAGGGAATAAAGGCCCCAGTAAAACTGGGAGTCAAGTTTATTTACAAACTGAATATGAAGTGAAGGGCCTGGAACAAAGGTGTTATGTAAGGGACAGTCACTAAGGGGCTCTTTACCCACGCTAATTGCCACTTGCTCCGCGATATCCATTTATCTTGCAGCTGAAACAGCCTCCTCGGGCTCGCAGGTTCAAGCACTGCTTGTTTGCAACGCTGCCCGGCACAATTAGCACGCAGGAGCAGCGGTCGATGCAGTCCCACCACCCAAATCCACTGGGAAACCTCGCACCTCCCCAAAAAGCGGGATCGCGCCTGGCGCGGGTGGATGTGCCGGCGGGCACGCAGCTTGGTAGGGAGAGATGCTGCCCTGCGTGGGGCTTCGGTGTCGGTTGTGTGATGGGGAGGGACAACAGGGCTTGGTTCTGCTGGAGAAGACCTCCAGGTCCCTGCATCAACCCTAGCCGAGTGGTGACGAGCAGCAAACCATCATGGGATGCTTGCGGGAGCGGCTGCAAGAGCAATAGCTAACGGCTAACGAGATCCGGAGAGGACGAATGAACCTGCTGCTCGCGGTGATGTTTGAGTCCTCTGGCTGGAAACTGCCCTCAGACGCAAAAGACGGAAGGGCAGGGAGTAATAATAAAAACAACAAGATGGGGAGAAGCAGCTGCCATGATCGCTGCTGTGCCCTGCAGCGCATGGCCTTTCTGCTCCCGTCCCCGCTCTCGGCACGTCCAGGGGCGCGACGACCACGGAGGGACCGTTAGCTCTGCTCCGGCCGAACCGGTGGGAGAGGGAGGAAGAGGAGGCGGCAGCAGCATCCCCGGGAGCCGAGAGGTCAATTTTATTGACAAACTGCCTCTTGAATGGAGCGTGGGGAACAATGCCGGCCCTCAGCCCGGGTCAATCGGGACTGTGTAAAGCGAGGGGCCGGCACCAGCGGCCCCGGGGAAGCCCTCCAGGCGAGTGGCCTTTACCACCGTGTTTGCATAACCCCTGACCCCTTCTTTTGGGGTTTAATTGAAATCCCAGCTTGGTGACAAATTGGCATGACCAGCGGGCCGGAGGGTGGGAGGGCGAGCATGGAAGTGATGCCGGGAAGCCCTCTCCCTGCTCCGGCAGGGACCGACCCGCTGCCCCTTCCCATCCTGGCACGGGCCACCTGCAAAGCGGTTTACACCTGAGTCGAGTGTTTTAATCACAGCCTGCTCCTTCCTCTCCTCCCATGTTACTGCCCAAATGCTGCCACGATGGGCTTTGTCCGGCTCCGCAGGCAGCTCTGGCTCAATGCAGGCAGGAGCAGGCAGGCACTGCCTGCAGATGTGCGACGCTCCTTCAGAAAAGCCCGTTTGGGCTGAAGTCTCCTTGGACTGAGATGCCATGATGCCTCCTTAACCACAGAGCTCGTTAGCCCCGGGCAGAGGCATTTGCAGTTTGCACCCTGGCAAACCCCCACCACGCAGACCTGTCCAAAAGGAAGGGTCACAGCCCTTCGCCAGTCTTTTGTCTTTAAGTAAAAACTGCTTTTTGGAGCCACTAGTAGAAATGAGCTTCTGAAAAACAAATTTAACTAAAGCCCCAAAGCAGTTCCCACAGACCGGGGATCAAAAACTGACATTGAGCCAAATGGGGCTGAAGTTGTCCCATTTCAGAAGTTCCTGGGAGAGGGGCGAGAAACGACAGGCGCACCCTTGTGATCGCAGAGATCTCATTTTCTGTGGAAACCAGGCTAAAAAACAAAGAGAAAAAGCCCCAAATCAGCCGCCTCAGAATCCCCATCCCTTTTACAGAGCATTAGCAGCATCCCAGCCGCTCCACGCGGTACGTCAGCGACGCGGAGCTGCGCTACACCAAGGTACCGCGGCTCCTGAGATGGATGTCAAGGTGGGTATTACTGCTGGCTAAAGGGACTCCGCGGAGTTACAACCTAATCCTCCAAAGCACTAATATTTTCCCTTCACTTTTCCCCCCGTCCCAGAATACCGTAATCATCAGATGCTGAGATTAGACTGCAGAGTTTTCCTGCCCACAGGTAGATATTTAATATTTTACGTCCCGTAGATCATCCAAGATGAATCCCAGCTGCTCTTTAAAGGGGATGGAGTAACGTCTGCTCCCATGTGCAACCAGAGCCCGAAAGCGCAAACGGCACAAGCGGGACTTGAACCAATTCCCGTCTAAATCTGTGCAATTTCCACATGCTGGCAAGAGCCCGCGGCTCACCGAGGCTCCTGCCCATAGTTTTGCCGGCCCTGCCCTTGCAGCCCATCCTGCAGGACTTTGCCGGGGCTGGCGAAGCGTCCCACACTTTGGAGCATCAATCGCATCTTTACAGTACCAACAGGAGACTTTCACTCGGTAGCGGATGTCTGTGCATCCAATTTGCACTAAAGCACCTTAAAAACGGAGTGGCCCCACTTTGAGGCAAAACCCAAAAATATCCCCATTGCTGCCTGCTTTGCTGTCTGTGCCTCATTTGCAAATCATTCACAGGGATTTTTACATATCCTAAAATACTTTTAACTGCAGGTTTCCTGTCTGTCATCCGTCGCTGATTAATACATTTCATTGCTATTATTGTTATTATCACTATTAAACGTGCATCCATCCAATTCATAAATCAAACACCCTGTCGACAAGGACGGAGCCAGCAATAACCAGGGTCGTTTTCAGGAGGTGCGGCCATGGGAGATGATGAGCCTTGCCCCCCTTGCCCCCTCCATGAGTCGATCTCAAACTGGTTTGCAGAAGAGGAACAGATCTCCAGTTTGCGGAAGGAGAGGTACAAGGCGGAAGGTAACCTGCCTCCAGTGACTCCAGTAAACCAGGGGCACTGGTGGGGACCGGACTATCCGATCCCTTCATCCTCCTGCCTCCCCGCGCAACCTTGGAGTTTGCCACGTTTCAAGGGAGAGAAGCGGACTGCAATTTTGTGTTGCTTAACCTCCTTACCTCCCAGCCCCACACCCCCTCGTGAATAAATCCGGGATGATTTCATCCCCCCCCGGTTTCTCTCCCCACCGCCCAGGACGACCGGGTCCTTACGCTCTGCTGGCTGTCACTTAGCCACCTTCCCGCGTACCCTGCGGGTCACTATTCCTCCAAACAACCTTTGGTTTCCACCAGTTGAGGTTCTTAGGGGCTTCTTGCACAAAACCCTTTGAGGTATTTCATGCAAGGCTTGAAAAGGCTCCTGCTTCCTCTGGGGGGCATTATCATGACAACCGCCTTTAATTCAGCGCAGACCCAGGCTCCCAGCTGGATCCTCAGCCACGCCAAGTCCCCCCGACACCCTTCGGCTGGCACGGAGAGGCCAAAGGAGCGCGCGGGTCCCAGGAGCACGGGGAACCGGCCCAGCCCCATTTCCCACTCCCCATCCTCATATATATTCCCTTCCAGTCGCCCCGCGCTTTTCTCTGCGTGTTCTGCTTTTGCGAGAGCTGCCCTCCTCTTCCCCACTCCCACCGGGCGCTTCCCCCCTCCCCGCGGTCCTCCTCTGTCCCCAGCATCCCCCTTTCTCTCGGCTCTCTATAAACAAAGCGCCTCAGTGTCTGGGGGAAGAAAAGTTGCATTATGCAAATGGGAAAAAGCGAACAGGAGATTTCTCACTCCGAGAACCCCCATTCCGGGCCTGCACCTCGGTTTCCATGGCATGACCAAAGCCTGCTGGAGGCTGGTTTGCATACGGATGAGAGAGGAGATGAAATCAGCACGAAAGCCCATCGCTGACAGAACACCATTGTTTAGCCTGTCTGATTTGGAGGCTAATGAAACGCCATTAAAAAAAGAAAGGAAGAGGGGAAAAAACCCGCCGCTTTCATCCTGGCTTTGGTCAGTGACGGGGAGGGGGGGTTAAATATGACGATGGAAGATCGTCTGCACGATCGGGCTTGGGGTGAAGGTGTTCTGGCATCAGGGAGGGAAATTCCCAGGATGCACTGCCCCTACGAGCCAGAGCGATGCCGACGGGAGATGGTGCTGTGGGCAGAACACTGGGCTGGGAGAGGCTGCGAAAGAGCTGGCAAAATCAGCCCTGTTCCTCTTAGGAGGTACAGCAGCACCCGGCATGAAAATACCCAACCCGCCGATGCTCAACGGCAGCCGCGAATCCGTCTGTCCCACGGCACGTCTTACGTTATTGACCCACTCAACAACACACCGTGTCTGGGAAAGACACGGGCCCAAGCGCGTGGGCTGGGATCGGGCTCTCCCAAGTCGCAGGCTTTCAGAGCGGAATGAATTAAAACCTGTGAAACCAAAGGCCGGAGCGGGAAGAAGGTCAGCGAGCAAGCACGGTGCGTTAGCACTCCTTCACCATGCAAGCCGCGACCGTGCTGGCGGAGAGGGAAGAGCCATGTGCACCTCAAAGGACAACACAAAATATACAAACACCCACGGGTGCCCCATCGCCCCCACCCCAACGCCCTCCTCGGGCTATTCCTGATGCACGGGGGCTAAGGAGGTCCCAGCACCGAGTGCTCCGAGGAGGTGGGATGGACGGAGCAGGAGTGCGGCCGCCAGCTCTCGGCCCCGGGTAGCTCTGCTCTCCTCCCCTCGCCCTTGCCATGGCCACCCAGGCCCTTTCCCCCTGCCAACGGCGCATTGTCTCCAGTGTGTGCCTTCGAGAACAGCGTGATTGGCCTTGAAAGGGCTGATTTGCTTTCCCCGGCCCATTGAAACGCCGGAGACCAAAGCCTGTTCCCTCCAGGCGCTCGGAAACCTGGCACCCTTTCCACTTCGCTTCCCCGTGCCCCTCAGCCCAGAGGCTCCTGCTGAGATTTTGCTGTCAACAGAGTTTTGTTCCCTTTCTAGGGCGGTGCAGAAGGGACACAAGGACCTTGAAAATGGCAGCTTCTTTGACACTGCTATTCTCCTTCGACCCCCCTGGCTGAATAAACAGCTCACAAAAATGGAGTTTACTGTATTTCCTCCTCAGGGGGAAAACACTGCATCTTGGTCCTAATTAATTTACCTAATTAACATTATCTTCATTGGGTCTGTATGTAAAGACTTCTTTCTGTACTGGCCGAGACAGAGGAAAAAAAACAGGAATAAAATATATTCAGGCATCTCCCAGCCTCGACTGTAAAAGGGACATCGCAGAAAGAGCTGCGTCGCTCCGATCATTTCAGCCTCGGAGAAAGCGGCTGCGGGAGAATCGCCTCCGCCTCGACCTCCTCTCTTTTGCAAAGAGAGAGGACGGGATGGGGCCGTATCACTGCACGCCAGCCGCTCGATGCTGCGCTGGAGGAGCAGTGGGTGTCCTCGGGGAATGAACTGCTGGGACGGGCGTGCCTGGGGATGCTCGGGTGGATGAAGCTTAGGGCAGGAGGGAGACCAAGGCGAACAGGGAGAGCCAGGAAGATGCCCGTGAGCAGGCTAAAATTTAAGCCACTGGCCTGGCGACTCCGCTGCAGTTAACCAGCAAGCTCTGTGCCAGTTTATACCTGCTGGGGAGCCTGCCCTGTGTTTAGACCCTAAATTTTCCTGGGGCTTGCCCAGGTCCTGGGCGGTCACTGCCGAAGAGGCAGAGGGCCCTGCGAACCGTCCGCCTTCGCTGCTCCTGCCTAGCAAAGCCCTGCTCTGCTATTTTGTTCTTTTCCCTGCCAGATGCCAGCTCTCTTCAGCCTCTTTTTTCTCCCCACGCTTTGCTTTGCCGCATAGTTCCGGAAATCAGAAACAAAAGGAAAGGAAAGAAAATAGGCTGGATCTGGTGGGGGGGGGAGTGGGGAGGAGGGGGAGTTTCCCTTCCGTTAAGCTTTTTGCAGCTCTCCCTGCCTCCCAATATGAGACACTATATGGCATCTCACATGACGAGCGCTCGCGCCCACGTGCGCGGCCACGTGATGAGATGCCCAGCTATGCCAGGCTGCGGGATGGAGGCGAAAAGGGAGAGGCTGGCTTTGCAGCCCGACCTCTTTGGCCGGAGAAACAGGAGGATGCAGAAGAGAGAAGCTCCTCTCTGCTCCCGCCCCGCACGCCCAAAGCGGTGTGCGCTGCCGAAACGCACGCTTTGGGGGAAAAGCATTCCCGGGCCGTGTGTTCACAGGCTTTTGTGGTTTAGTTTGCGCAGCGAGATCTGTGCTTTCAGGGCAGGACGCGGACTCAGTCCCGCTGTTGCTATTGGGGCCCCTACAGATAAGATATTGGCAGCCAAAACTTCCTAAGCACCATGAATTACAGAGTCTGAGCCGCACATCTCCGCCTCCACGTCTTCCCGTCAGCCCCACTTCAAACGAGGCTGTCAGCATGGGTTTAGGCGTCCACATCATCAGAATCATTTGATTTACAGACATTTTTGTTTTATAAAGGGAAATCCCCCATCCCAGACTGCATAACCATTAGCTGAAACGGCCAGCAATCATCCCAGAATTTGTTTTCCTTACCAAAAGAAAGTCCCAGCTCAGGGTGCGTTTCCATTTGGAAATGTCAGCTCCCCACAGCAGCCCGCTCCGAGCGCGCTGCCTTTCCCACCGCCCCAGATTTACGACGGCGCTGAATTTTAACAAGGCGATAAGCAGCTCCCACCCTCGGGAGCCCCGTCAGGATTCTCCGCGCCAGAGGAGAAACGGGCAGAAACCTTTGTGCATCCCGATGGACGAGGAGGAGAGAGGGAAGGTCTCTGTGCCACAGGCATCACCCTCTGGCTTTGCTTTATTCAGGGAGAGTCGGAGCACACCTCCAGCCCTGGAAATCGTGCCACAGCCAGCACGAAGCCTGTCCGAGCAGCAAGGCAGGGTCTGGCTGGCTCCAGCCACTAGTAGGAGCTGCAAAAGTGTGATTTGAGCAGCAATAAGAGCTGAAAAAATGGGCCACAGAGCCACGCCAGAAAGGGATGCGCCGCGGTAGAAACAAGGGCTAGCGCAGCTCTGCTGCTCCGGCACCGGTTTCGCACGGCTGCACCTCCCAGGTTGTGCTCTCCTGCTGCAAAATCTGCTTTAGGCTGTTGGAGGAAAGGCATAGCAAGCACGGGGTCTGCACCGGGCTCCCAAAGCAAAGCCCTGCGTCACCTCGGCGGAGCACGATGGCGAGCACCAAGCCCCCAAGGCAAGCTGCCCAAAGCGGGCGTTTCCACAGCCCAGCTAAAATTCAAGTTATATCCCGGAGGAGAGACCTCAGACATCTTCACCTGCCTGCTGGACCAGGCCGAGGGGAGATGCTCCTGCCATCAGAAACCTGCTATTAGCAGCAGGTGCTTTGTCCACTCCATTCCCAGCTGCTGCTAGACTTTCAGTAATTCTCAGTGACCTCATTTTCACTTAATTTTGTAAATCATTTTTGGGTTGTTGTTTTTCATTTTACTCTATTTTTAATTTGTTGTTGTTTCCCTCTGAGCTGGAGTTTGTCATTTAATCAACTTAGACCCAGATAGCCTGGAGGGTGTTTGGGGAAGGGGGGTAAGGGGGGGAAGAATGAAAACGCTAATGTCACATCACCTCCCTAAAATGAGTTTTAATTGTAATCCTTTAATCCCTCTCAGATGGCCCTCTCTCCACTGATGTTTTTCATAATTATTCCTTGCCATTTTCCCATCGGTCTAAGGAGTGTCTTCAAGAGGGAGGGGGTGGAGAAAAGGCCCTTTTATAAAATAATAATAATGGGCCAAATTAAGACACAAAGAGGGAAATAACAAGGGGGCAAGGGCTGCAGAGACAGAATGGGGATTATTAATGCCTCCCCCCTCAGAAATTTCAGTGATGGTGCTCTCAGCCACCCCAATCAGTGGGCAATTGAGGCTTGTTTGCTTGAGTGGCTGCACCCTCCTACAATGACCCACATTTAGCCAAGTGGCTGCATTGACAGAGTACCAGGTGCGCAGGATTGGGAAACCGCCTCGAGGCAGCCTCTCGCCAGCCCGCCCCGCTCGGCACAGAGGGGTCTGCACAAGGCTGGCCACCTCCAGGACGGTTCCCACCTGCCCGAGCCGCCGGCTGGACCCGAGGATGAGATGGTCAAGGGGAACGTCCCCTCCAGCACCGCCGAGCACCCAGGGCCCTCTGCCACCCTGGAGAGCTTTGGAAGGCATCGTTCCCGCTGCTGCTGCCAGCGATCGGCCCCCTCGCCCTCTGAAATGAGTTGTAACTCATCTCTTGGTCTCACTCAGATGGAGACTGAAGGGTGCTGAAGAGGAAAGGCATTGCCTTCCCCAGCAGCAGCAGGGAAGGACATGGCTGGGTGGGGGAGCAGATCAGAAAGGGTCATCTTGGAGCTCTCAGTCCTGCTCAGGGGCCGCCGAGCTCTCAGTGCTGTCTCCAGCCCTCCACCAGGATCGGTGCTCCTGGCACTGCTACCTGCCAGCACCCACCACCACAGACACCCCTGCCCCTCCGCAAAGCTGAGCTGGCGGGAGAGCAAAGCCGCCTGTCCCTGACCGATTTACTTGGCTCTGAGCAGCGCCAAATTTCACCCAGGCCCCCAGGGCTTCTGCTGCCATCGAGTGCCAGGCACATTACAGCAATGTCCGGTGCAGCCTCTTGCCCCACGGTGCCAGCGCCCTACAGATGGGGCCACCACCCAAAGCCTGTCGGAGGGGCCACGAGCCCAAGAAAAGTTCACTGGATGCTTCCAAGCAGCTTGGAAAGCTAACAGGAACCAAGTACCCAGGTTAATCGGCACTTGGGGGCTCAGGTCTCTAAAGACACAGGGGTGTTAATTCAGAGGAGTTAAGCCCAGCCTCCCTTTGAAAAGATGTGGGCCCAGCGAGCACGAGCAGGAATTGAGACGCCGTGAAAGTCTGGTCCCCGAACGCAAGCTGCAGAGCTTTCATTAACTCCAGAGCTGCTCTGGTGAAGCACCCCGGCGAAAGGGGAACGTTTACAGACCACTGAACTTGTATTTAATCTGGGAAACCTCTTGTACAGGTCTGACGGGGGTTAATCCACCCCTAACATCTCTTTCACCCTCTCTCCCCCTCCCCAGCCATAAAGCTCAACAATCATTGCTAATCATCACATTACTTCAATGAGCCTGACCCAAAGGGCTCCGCCAATGCCTCCTCCCTGATCATCTTGCTCCCCATTTCGGCTTTCTCCCCACAGCAACCTGCACCGTCCCACCCTCCGCCATGGTGCAGGGATCAAATTGACAGTGCATGTCAGCAGGGCGACCCTCGGGGACGGCAGGTCACGGCCACAGCGACCCCGAAGGGCAAGTGATTCTTGCGGGAACAAAGAGCCCCTGTGTGCCGACGGGCCGGAGTTTGTGTGCAATTAACTCTGGTCAAACCAAACAGACCCAGTTCATGAGCGTGGAGTCTAAGAGCATCGTCAGGGTTTATAGACTCCCGGCTTCGAGGGAAGGGGGACCGGCAACGCCTGAGCAGCGGGAGCTGCAAAACAAGAGGCAAAGACAGCCCCGGACACAAAGCAGGGCAGGGAGGGGGGCAAAAATAGGATTACAGCTGGGGTACGGCTGACAAATTGTGTCAGGCACCAGGAGCATTTGGGGAGGAGAGCTGCAAAGAAAAGGATCCCTTTAATTATCAACGGTTGGGCACCAGAGGAAGAAGCGTCTCGTGGCTGGAGGGGAGCGGTGGGACGGCTGGACACGGGGCTCCCGCCCGCAGCCCGACTCGCGGTCAGGAACGGGGAGGGTGGACAAACCCCGGCTCTGCCACGGGCCGAGGGCTGGTTGGGGTCCTGAGCACGGGCACAGAGGGGCTGTTTTACCTCCCGCCTCGCCTGGCAATGCAAGGATGCAAACCCCATCCAGCCAGGGGGAAAAGGGGAGCTCAACACCGCGAAGAGTCCCCCTCCACCCCCAATGCATCCCCGCCAAATAACATCTTTTCCTCCTAACCAAATTAAATTCGCCATGTAGAATTTCTCAAGAATCCCAGTGTAGGAGCATCAAAGCGTTTTGGTTTGAATTGCATCAAAACATGACAATTATGTGCAGAATTTTTAATTATTTACATGGTACAGTCTCACTAGAGATACGATACACAGCAAAAGTTTATGAAATGAAACAACCAAAGTAAAGGTACTTTATGGTGTTTTATGTTACCAGCCCTCAATAAAAGCATCGGAATAACATATTAGCGGGGTTGTTCTGCTGCTGACAGGGAAATATTCCTGTAAAATGTGTCGGTTTCAACAGAACTGCATTTTCCCATTAACATATTGCCAACGAACCGAGCACATCCTCTCCCATCAGCCCTAAGCTGCTCCCAGGCTCAGGCACAAACGAGCCCCGCTGGGCTGCGCTCAGAGGCCCCAGACTGCAAAAATGGCCACAAAAATCACTTTTCCTCCCACTTGCCACATGAACCTCATGCTCCAGCAGCAGCGTTGTCCTTCCCCTGCAGCACCCTGGTTTCAGGTGAGGCTTTTGGACAAAGCCACAATAACCAACCCTCGCGATTTCAATCACCAGCCTCAAATATCCACATTGAGCTGCCCTCCTTCAGGAGAAACATCGCTTCTGACTTGTAAAAATGAGATGTATCCCCGGAATAAAAGACAGAGGAAGAGGGAAGGCTGGAGAAAACAACCCTCAACCTTTACTTCCTTTCGAACTGATTTTAATTTCTTTTTTTAAACCCGTTTCCCAGGTATTTGGGAAGCTGGGAAAGGCAGGTTTGGCTGCAGCCGCCTCCGAAGCGATGCCATGTCGCTGGGCAGCCCCGCTCCCCCGTCTCCCAGCCCCTCTGCAGCCCCCCAGATTCCTGACCCCCTTTCTCCCAGCCCCGTTTATTGTCCTTCATGGGCAGACATGGAGGCTGGCACTGAGTCGTGGGAAGCAAACAAGCAGCTGTGGGTGCCGGAGCGGGGCGGCCGCCCTGCCAGGCCCCTTCGTCCCCAAACCCGGTGCCATCCCCGCCGACGGCGGGGGGCAGCTGGGGAGGCTTAGGGAAGAACTGGAGCAGGGGGATGGATAAAATAGGAGAGGGGGAAGAACAAGAAAGGGAAAACAGCCCCCTTTAAAATAAAGAGGAGGAGGAGAGAGCAAAAAGGGGGGGGGGTGTAAAAATCGTTAACACTAATTATCAGGCACAGGGACAAACGATTAATTTGCAAGTCAATTAGTCTCAGATAGGTTCATGTTTCCTGTTCTCAGCCACTGAGGGGGAAAGAAAGAGGGAGACACAACTGCGGCCTTAATCCTCCTCAGAGGCGGCCATGGCAGGGCCGCCTGCCCGTGCCAAGGTGGAGGGAGGGGGGCTACAGCTGGCACTGCCGCGGCGGAGGGGCGGCCACCGTTATGTGCCAGTCATTGTGCCCTCCCGAGCGGCCCTGGCACCGCGCCGACGCCCTCCCCGCCGGGCCCCGCAGGACGGGCGCCGCCATTTGGGAGCCCCTGCCGCCATTTTGTTGATGCCCAGGGAGGGCGGCTGCTGCTGCGGGCTCTTCCACGTGTAGAGCCTGTAGCCATGCTGTCCTCCTGCCGCCTCTCCCTCCCTCGCTCCCCCCCGCCAGGCCTGCGTGGCCATCGGGGCCTGCAGGTGCTACCAAGGCCTGCGGGCGCCATCAAGGCCTCAGCGGTTGCTAGGAGACCGAGCGGCCTGGCCAGGCCCAGTCCGGCCTGGGGTTATGGCCGTACCAGGCCCAGTCTGGCCTGGGGTTATGGCGGCACCATGGGGATGCGGCAAAAGTCCCCCCTCAGCTGGGGAGCTGGCGGGGAACCACGCTATGAGGGGCCGGCTAGAAAATGGCCCCATCTCAGCAGGCGAGGAACAGAGCTGCCACTGTGCTGCAGAGGCTGTCGGAGTCCCCAAAGGGATGGGTTTTGCCCAAAGTTGCCCTCCGAGCTGCAGCGAAGCCGGGGTCCCGACAGCAGCCGCGAGGCCGGGGCCTTGGGGCAGCTGGGGATGGAGGAGTCTGGGGGAGAAGAGACATGGGATGGGTGTTCGGGGTGTCCCCCCACCCCAACCCAAGCTGTGGTTTCTCTGCCACCTGGCATTATACAAGAACTCACAAAAACAGCACTGTAAAATATATATTTTCTAGGAACAACTTGAGGACTCAATCAAACATCACCCCATGCTCGAGAAACACGAGGAAAAACTGAAGAAAAACAGCTTAAAGCAAAGGATGGAGAAAAGCAACAGGGGGAAAAACTCAAAGCAAGGGAGAGAAGTGCCAGCAGCCCCCCGGCTCCATCCAGCAGGACAGACAGCCCCCGAGGACGCACGGACACCCGCCACATCGCCGGACAACGGGCGCCCTCACCGCTTCGCGCTCCAGCCACCCCCGGACCCCAAATCCCACCGCCCCGGGGAGGACATGGCGGCTGTTTAGCATGCGTGCGCACCCCGCGTGTGTGTGTTCGCGCACGGGAGGGTGCAGCGCATGATCTGAATGTGCGCCGCGTTCCCCACGCTCTGCGCGGGGATATTTGTGTGCGTGTGGACACAACATGTCTGGGACCTGACAAAAGCCATCTGATTGACACAGAAAAGGGGGCTGACAAAAGGCCAAGCGGGGCTGGAGAGCGGTGCACAATGCTGGTCGCCGGTACCACGCGCAAGGGTGGGGGAATCGAGGGAGGCAGGGGGGAGCGGGGTGGTTTTTAAGGACACCTCTGCCTTCCACATTTTAAAAAAAATTAATAAATACATTAACGAGCCTTCAGCCTCGCTTTTGTGCAAAGCATTTGCAGCTAGCCGGAGAGATTTTTAACAAGCATCCTCATCCTCGGTGGCGGCAATAACAGTTTTGCTGCCGTCCCACGGCCGCAGCCAACACAGGAGCCTTTTGCACCAGGTGAAACAAATCCAGAGACAACTGGAAGCCACCATCCTTTCCCCAAAGCCCGCTGAAGCTTTTGGATAACCCTTCCCAATGGTAAAACCCAAGAAGCTGTGAAACACCAGGAGAGTGGCCTGAAATTTGGTTAAAATGCCAGCTGAGCTCCACCCTGGAGGGAGCTGCAGCATCCAAGACCATCGGGCACCGGCACCCATCCCTTCAAGAGTCACCCATCCTTCCAAAGGCCCTCCACGATGCTGGGGTGTGTGATAAAAACCATATTTTTCTTGTTCTAGGCAGCTAATTCTGGCTGGAGCAAGGACCCAGCTGAATTCCCAGGAATACTTCCATTTTTCCAAGAAGCTTTCTCAAAACCCATTTTTTTTTTTTTCTCCCCCCTTGTCTTAACGAGAAACAAAAGTGTTTGTGATTTAAACGGCTCCACTGCCACAGGGAAGTCCTGGAGCAGCAATTGCTTTGCTGCACAAGCCGCTGGGGCTCTGAATGCCTCCGAGCAGGGAGGGTAAAAAAAAGACACTTATTTATCTTTAAAAAGTGAAAACTCACCACACTTGTTATTCTTTTTGTTTTAATCATATTCTGAAATTTTCAACCGGCTTCGTAACTGATTAAGCTTTTGTACCTGATAGCCTCAAAGACCGTTTTTCAATCAAAACTAGTTTTGAACAGGATTGACCCAAGTTTAAAAACTCTTGTTCAGCCGCACACCTGGGATTTCATATTTCTGTGTGTGCATTGAACAAGTCTCAAGGCACACGCTCTTATTTGGATACATTTTCCTTTAGGGTTTTTAATATTTTTAATTTTTTTTTTTTTTTCAAGAGAAAAAAGGGAGCACTAAGAAAATGTTTCGTTCACAATAAAGAATCCATCCAAATTCCTAAGAATAATAGGAAATACCCTGGGATGATGCTACACAATGGAGCTAAATTGGTTCCCACCAGCTCAGGACCCTGTAAAAGCCTTCTTAAGATTTTTATTTTTTTAATGTGCACATTTTAATTTGTCATTTCAAATACAATATTTTATCAGAATAATTCCTAATAAAACGCTTTTTGGTGTGTTCAAACGTTTCTCAAATATTGTTCATTCTATAAATGAACAAACATTAGTAGCAGTAATAATAACATAGGTAAAATCCCCCCTTTTTTTTTAGCTTCTGGGGGCAAATGATCGCTACAATTTATGCCCCCAGCAGAAAAGTATTTTTTCGTTTGCTAAATTAAGAGGCAAAGTGGGAGAATTACATTTAGTAACTGGCTTAAAACGGGATCCTGCTTGACCCGACAAATCCCGGGTAACAAGACGGCTTTGTCTGAACGTGTGGCAGGCGAGATTTCACACTTCCTCCCGCACAGAGCTGAGACCAGACCCAGAAACACACGATTTTACCCCAAACTTCCCCCTCCCGGGTTTTAAGGAGATAATTCGACTTCAACGATTTTTTTTTTTTTTTTTTGAGAGGGGAAAAAAAAATCGAGTCTATTTAAAGCGGGTTTTTTACCGATTTGCTGGGATGGAAAAACGCTAGGAGGAATGGTAGAAAACGAAGGGGCAGTTTGGCGGGGAAGGAATGGGGGGAATTGGGGGGATTTGGGGACTTTCCCACGCCCCCCCCCGCGGGCGGAGCGCCCGCTCCTGCCCAGGCACCGCGGAGCAAAACCCACCCGGGACCGGACCGGGAGCGTTTCTCCGAGGGGGGAGGGAAAAAAAAAAAGAGAGAAAAGACTTGCCAATGAATATTTTAAAGCCAGGACCAGCGGGATGAGCTCTGCACTTTTAGCCCGAGGTGCTAAAGCCGGGGGGGGAGGAATTTGGGCTCTCCCCCCCCCAAAAAAGACCCTTTTCTGCAGGGTTCAGGCTTTAACCCGGGTTAAAACAACTCAGCGCCTGCCACTTCCACCCGGAGCTTTTAGCTGCCGGCAGAACCCTGTCTGCAAACGAATTATTTGCCCTAGGTCGCCTTTTGCGAGCCAATTGCCCCCCCCTCCCCTTGGGGACCCCCCCCCGGCAGCCCCCCAAAAACAGGGGAGAGGAGTTCACTTCGTGCCCTTTGCCATCTCCATTTGTTTGTTAGTTCTGTTTACTTCGCTCATAATCCGGGGGTTACTCTGATCAACTGCGCACCAACTAATTTAATTAAAAAAAGCTTATTTTATAATCTGATTCGGGAGGGGGAAATCTCCGTTTATGGTTCCCCCCCCCCCCCCCCCGCCTGCTGGATGCGATCATTATTCTTGCATTTTCTAATGAAATGTAAGATTACAAATTAATTGAATTGCTTTCCCCCCTTCAATCTGTCATCTTTGTTAAATTTGGGGCTAATCGTAAATAAATTGCAAATATCTAAAGCGAGCATGGGGGTTTTTTTTTATTTTTTGTATTCAGTTTGCATTGTGCTTTACGGGGGAAGGGGCTGGGTTGGGGCACCCCTTCGCAAAGAGCCGAGAAATCCCTGCGGGGAGGGTCCCGCCAGGGCCCCCTCACCCCACGGGTCCCCCCTTCCCAGGGGGGGGAAAAAAAAACCAGCAAAAACCCCACTCCACAGAACAAAAGAGAGGTTTGAATGGCTGGGAGATGAAAAACGGGTCATTTTTTAAAAATAAAAAATACAACCCCGCTGATTTTAGCCAGTTACAGAGCTCCACAGAAAAATTGCAAAAAGGGACGACAGCAGCTTAAAAAGTGCCCTCAAAACCTGTGCGAGCCCAGGGCTGAGGCGGCCGACGCGGAGGGGTCCCGGGAGCCAGCGCGGCGCTTGGTCCTTTCTGCCCTGCCTCCATCCATCGCCCCCGCAGGCTGCGTCCCAACCGCAGCCCCCAGAAAAAACACTTGGAGTCAAAAAAAAAAGAAAAAGAAATAAAATGCATTCATCCTCTCAATGCATCACCAGTTTGCCAAGCTATAGCGGTACTGGAAATCCTGGAAAATAAGTGATTTAGGTAGTTTAAGCTTTCCACTTGATCCTCTAATATTAATTTCATTGGTTTAAATGATTTTTTTTTTTGCATACCTAAACACAGCTCCTGTATTTATAGCCATCAAGATTAAATATTGTATTTTTTTTTAAATTCACAGCACAGTTCTATTAGAAAGCGCTGCAACTAGATTTTTTTAAAAACTTTATTTGTCCTTTTTACCTGCTGGCATATTCAGTTGCTATTTGATTACATTTATTGTAAAACAGGGCACAAATTAGCACATTTTATCCCATATAAATAATTTTTAAATTTGATGAAAAGTTATTCCTGCACTACGTAAACCCATCACTGAAGCCAAGGCAACTGTGCTTGCTTCACGGATGCGTACATCTACGCTCCCGCGCACGCACAGATAGCGTTAGAGGATTTTGGATTTATCCCATTTGCCAAGCCTGGACAACTTTTCACCTTCAACTCAGAGTTTTAACCAAAAAAAATCAAGGTGTTCCAGGATGGAAAATATCTTTGTAAGTATATAAGTCGCTGGTTGTTACTGCTGCTTCCCCAGGAGCCACAGCCAAGAACGAGGACGCTCCTGTTTTCACTCCTCTCTCGCAAACAGCAAAAAGCGAAGGTTTGTCCCCAGAAACCCCCGCCCCAAGAGGCGATCGGTCCCCTCTGCACCCTCCCAGCGCCTCGCCTTGCTGCCTGCACCCCTTCTGCTACCCAGGCACGGGCATCGCTGCCGCCGAGCCACCCCGTGGCACTGCCAGAGCCCCGGCGAACCCTGCAAGGGGGTTTTACCCCCTCTGCCCAACCCTTGCTCTCTCCCTTAAATCTTAAACCACCTTCTGTTGTCACCAACACAGATTTTAGGGGGGAAAAAACTAATAAATTAAATATTCCCAGGTCCTGCGATGCCAGGGGCTTCCCAGCACTGGGATGGGGAGACCATTCTCCCAGCAGGGTAATTTTACAACAGAAAAGTCTTAGAGCCCGTATAAATGACACTTAATATTTGTTTTCAGAATAAAAGGGTTGCACCGGCACTGAAAAATCAGCAAGTGTCACTTAGGGGAGCACCAGAAAGGACACATCTCCAAAATCCCTAGCAATTTAAACATCTATTTTAATATTTTCTTCGGGAGGTTGAAACTTTTTTTAATGTAATAAATGGCAAAAGGGGCTTTCAAAGCCAAGCACTGCCCTGAGCTGAGCTCAGCCAGGTTGGGGGGGGGTCGTGTGCTTCCCCCCAAAGCAGGCCCCACATTTGCCCCTAAAAAAACCCCCAAATGCAAAAAAAACCCCAGACTCAAGCGTGCGCAGTGCCTGGCTCAACCCGAACCCTGTTTTCCCCCCCCTCTATAAAATGCTGCATCCCAAGGAAAACGTTTTGACCTCATGGTAAATAAGGATTCCCCCGCGCAGCTACCGCAGCAGGACCACGCTGCCGGGCTCTGTGCAAAGCCACCCCGAGACGACGTATCTCAGCCCACCACGTTCAACGAGGAAGATTTCGGGACAATATTTATTACCTTTGAAAGCACAACAACATGTTATTGTTCTCTGATAAAGCAGACAGGACTACCGCTCTGCCGTCGCTCGTTTTATGTATGCCATACCCCATTTCTTCCTAATCCCCCATTAGAAAGAAAATAAAAAAACATTATCATTTGGAAGATGAGAAAGTCATACGTACATATCCTTTAATTATATATAAACAATTTCTGATAACATTGTCACAGCTTTTCATTTCTTTCTAATCCTGATCGCTTTTATTCAACCTTTATCTAAGGCATCGCCTCCCACCGCAGGAGCAGCCAAGGCCTGATCCTTCCTTCCTTGCGTCGCTGCAAGTAACCCGGACAAAACCTGCGCTTTTTGGGGCACGCACAGTTAAGCAACGAGGGAGATGGGATTCTCGCGCCCGCCCTCGCTCCGGCATCGCGGGGAGGTCTCCACGAACTGCGGTTTCTCCAGCTGCAGCAGCCTGCGGGAGCTCGCTGGTGTGAGGCAGCGCCAAAACCTCGGCTGGGTGATGGATAAAGCCAAACCTACAACAATTTACACCAAGCACAGCTCCAACCAGGGTGGTGTTTAACCCGATATTTCATAGGGATCGGTTTAGCATTCTCTACGTGGGCTTTTCCCCCCGCTTAGCGCTCCAGTTCCAGCAGTAGTTATGGGATTTAGCACACAAGGGCTTCTAAGATCACTAATCCTATTAAACTTCTGCAAACAGGCAGGGTGATAGCCATTGGCTGCCCAGGGCCGAGGAGAGGGGGACACGCACAGCGGCGATGACCCCAAATCCTTGGGAAAGACGACGCGCATGTGCGTTAAGCTCGGAGGAGCCCTCTTTCTTTACGCTCACCCTGATGATCTGCCCCGAACCTGGCTCGCCGAGCCCCCTTCCCCGCCGGCTGGGACACGGGCGCAAATTCGCAGGAAGGTCCCGAGCAGGGGGCACGAGCGGCGGCGTGGGGTGGGACGGTGACCCCCAAATCAATCCCCATCCATCCTCCCTCGGCTCTGCCGCCACCAGGCAGGGACAGGGGGACACCGAGGATGCTGTGCCAAGCCCTGAGCCCACCCGGCCTCGTAGCCGGGCCGGTGCCCCAACCCCGGGGACCAGCACCGGAGGGAGCCTCCCCGCATCCTCCTTCCCTCGAGGATCCCTGCCGCGAGGCCCCCCCAGATCCCATCCACACAGGGCAGCCTTTGTTAACCATCCCAGGAAAACCCCAAAAATCCCCATGGAGGGGAAACGGGTGCAGCCACCACCCTGAAACCCCAGCTAAACCATTTTCTTCCCCCTAAAACCCACCAGTGTTTCCCAGTGCCAACAGAAAGCTCCTGCCCTGGCACGCACCACAGAGAAAAGAGGGCAGCAGCTGCCAGGCAGCGCCGAAGCAATGACATTTATTGGGGGGGTCGATGGGGGCAGCTGGCTGCTGATTATTTTTTTTTTTTTTTAATTCATCTTCCCTTAAATAAGATTGTTCCAATTAACAAAGCACTCGCCCAGAACAGGTTTCAGAGAGGAAAGAAGCAGGCGCAGGATGCGCAACAGCCACACACACAAAAAGGCTAAAAAAAAAAAAGAGAGGAACCCAAATCGATTTATATGTGCAAGTCTCTCATCCGAGCGAGGCCGGCGTGGAGGCCGTGGGGCATTATTTATGATTTTATTTAATGATGTACCCAACCGGGGCTTTATAGAAACGGGGTTTTATCTCCCCACCACTCACCCTGAACAGGAGCAGCATCTGTGGGGTCTCTCCCACACCCCAGCCCCTTCCCAAAATTCACCTGCACCGCACGCAGCCGCCAGCACGCTCCCAGCCCATCTGGGATTTGCAGCGGGACCAGTTTCCACCACCCGCTTGCTGCGACATCCCCAAAACATTGGGAAAAGCCCTGCAAAGCCAAAGAGCAAAAACCCCGGTGCCGGAGCCCGGCTCCTTTGCCGGGTGATGCCCGGGATGGTTCGCGGCCCCGGGTCCGTTTCCTACCCCAACTTGCCGTACCTGCTGCCGCACAACAGCCCTTTGTCTCCCAGCTCCTTAGCAGGGGTGCCCTGCGTTTTATTGCCATTAACGTCCAGAAAATAAATGGAAAATAAACAGTCTCTTCACAGCTGAACCGCCACATTTCCCCCTGCCACATTAATACAAGGTTGAGCCACTCTGACAAATATTCCCTTTTAAAAATGCCAGCACAGTTGAAAAGGGATTTGTTTTCATTTAGGGGAGATGGGTAATTTTTGCCTTAATAAATATTTTTCCTCATTTACGCTGCAATAGTATATTTACGAGGGGTTCATTTGATATTATAGCCATGGCAGCCAGCAGCAGCACACACTGCGGATACGGGCATCAGGATCATCACGACAAGGCGTCGCTGCTCTGTGCCACAATTTTAAGCCTCAAGACCAGCTGAACTCCGTGATGCTTAACTTGATGATTTATTAATATTTCATCATATCTAAAAATTAATTTTTTTATTATCCTACCTACAGAACACAGGGAATTGCAGAGCAATTGGCTAAATTCAGATCTGGTCAAAATATCTTTAGTACATTTTTGCTTTTTTTGTGATGTTTCCACAATATTTTTGTCAAATGCTAACTACGTCTATATGGATATTTCATGACAAAAAATCTAGTTTACTGAAAGAGTGTTTTTTTCTGGTTTAAATACAAGAAACTATTGATTTTTTTTGCTTGACAAAAGTTTAGAAGAATTCACTTGTTCCATTAAAAAAATTTAGCATGCCCCCTCTCCTCTATGGCACTTTTTTTTTTTGCCAAAATTTTTTTACAGGTGAAGGCAGGGATCTCGCAACCCACTCAGAGCGAGAGATTTCAGCAATTCCAGCAAGAAACACAAACCAGCCCTCCTGCAGCTATCGCCAGTCTCTGCTGAGCACAGCAGCTATGGACAGAACAAGGCAAATAAATATATTTAAAATTATTTGAGTCCTTATTGACAGTCAAATAGTTACAATTTTAACCCTTTCCATTTTCTTGCAGCACCCTGCTGCAACCCAGGAGATGGTTAGCGCTGAAGAGGCCCAGCGAGGGCAGGATCTGGCCCCCAGCCCATTGCTCCGCTAAGAGCATCGCTGCCCGTCCTGCCCCATGTCACCGCATCCAAGCTGGGGCTGCTCGTCCCCGCCAGCCTGGCCCACCGCCACGCAGGGCTGGCATTTATTTTTTTCTCCCATTTTCCGCCTTTCCGTGACTCCTCTCCGTGCGGTGCCGGGGTTGCACTGCAGTTCCAGGGCCGGCACCGGTAGAGGCTCCCGGCGCCGCTTTCAGCCCTGCCTGATGCTCCCAGCTGCTCCATCACCTTCCCAGTCCCCAAAGTCCTGGCTCTGTCACCTCCCTTGTCCCCAACGTGCTCGAAGGGGAGTCCGGCATCAGGCCACCCGGCCGCTCGGCTTTCTGCTTGTAACCCAACCCAGGCACCGGCGGGTTCGGCTCTGGGGGTGCACACGGGGCGAGGGCATTTGCTGATGTCGAACACAGGGCAAGCACCCGCCGCCCTCCTCCTCGGTGGGGCAAAGCTGCTGCTCTTCTCCCCCCTCCTTTCATAAACCTCTTGTCACCAGCCAAAAAGCTCAAATATTCAGGCAGGGGAAGGCAGGGCTGTTGCACAGCCCCATCTGATCCTCACCTGATTTTCCTGCAGAAAACACAATTATGCTTTAAAAAAAAAAAAACCTTATCTCTGCATTGAGTCAAGCATTTGGCAAGAATAGCTCAAGCAGCGCAGGGCCTTCCTTCCGAGAGTGCTGTTTGATTTCTGGGGGTGCCGGTGCGATTTATTTGCAGCTTTTACCTCCTCCATGCCCAGTTTTGGTTTAGGTTTTTTGGGGGGTGTGGAGGGCACACCGGACCAGGCCATCTCTTGCTGGAGCAAGCAAGTGAGCCTCCTCTGCACACCTTGGGTGCTCAGAGCTGCCAGGACAGGCAGAAAACGGGTGCAGCCTCATCCCAGCCCTTTTACCCCAAACCCTGCAGGCATTGCTCAGCCCAGGGGAGCTCCCACCGTGGGGACGCCAGACAGCGGCTCTTCGGGGGGACCCAGGTAACCACATTTACCCATCAGAGAATGAGCAATAGCATGAATACCTTCAAGAAAACCTTCCCTGAGCCTGGGGCTGCTCAGTTTTTCCCCAAACCGTGCTGGAGGCAGGAGGGAAACTCCTTATCCTGCACCCCTGGGGCAAGCTGAGCATCCCAGGTCGGATGGAAAGGAGCAGTGGCAAGGGACAGCCTGGAGTTCAAGGGTGAAAACAGCTGGGTTTGCACACAAGCACCCCAAACCTGACCAAACCTCGGCACTCAAGAGCTGCCCCAGTGGCATCTTGTCTTGTACTGGTGTCAACTGGGGGATTTGACTCTCTGGACTGGCCTGGGGTGGAAGCAATCCTTCGGTGGGGGCTGCAGGGCTCTTCTCTCTGGTTGTGCACCAGCTGAAGCAGTTGGGGATATCACCAACACATGGCTCAGTGGGTGGAGCTGGCTGGACATTTTTCTGATGGAAAATGACAATTCATCAAAAGCAAGATGTCACGCATAAACGCAGTCCGTTTCTACAAAGAGTTTGTTTTGAAAGAGGGAGAAGCACTGAAACGCGATCAACACATTTTGCTTTGGGCTTTTCAAGAAGGAACACTGAGCTTGTTTAAAAAAAAAAATCACTTTTCATTTTAATATTTCACATTGTAGAGTCTAAAGTAATTTACTTTGCAATTTCACTCGGAGAAAAACATTGAAGTTTCAGCTCTTGTTCTTCCTCAGAAGTGGAAGAAAGGGGGAAGGAGAAGGGAAGAAAAACCTCAAGTATTGCCAATGAATTTAAAACATCCAGTTCCCCTTCCGGCTGTCTTAATGAGATCGGTCTCGAAACTATAGGAACCCCGCTCAGGAAAAAATCTCATTCGAAATGTTTTCTCAACAACAACAAAAGATTAGGAATGGAAATGCCCATGGGAAAGGAGCAAGTTGGAGAACACTTTTTTGGTGGGGGAGAGGACAAGCATGAGGAGGTCCCATGGGATGGGGGAAGGGACCATCTGGAACTACTTGTTGTAGCCGATGCGGCATCGCAGGGAGCGGCACCAGACGAAGCATGGCGAGGTTGCCTCCCCTGCAGCCATTTCAGTGGCAGCAGTCCCGATTTACCCCACCAAAACCCAGGATTTACCGCAACAGCAGCACTTCTGTCCCTACACCAGGGAGCACAGGCCCCAGACCTTTGGTAGGGGCAGCTGATGCTGCCAGAACAGGCAGCTTTGCTCTGGAGAAAAGCAAATTCAAAGCCTTTCTATGCAAAAAAAAGAGAAATCATCTAGAGGAACCGCAGCAGCAAAGAGCTCGTGGATGAGGCAGAGCAGCAACCCAACCTGCAGCTGCTGGAGAGGCAGTGGCCGAGCAGGGGCTGCTCCCAGCCCGCTCCCTTGCGGGAGGATGCCACGAAATGTTGGAGATCTACTGCAAAACCGTGCTAAGATGGGTGATCCGGAGGCCTGCCGCCGGTCACGGCTCACGCTGCGGCATCCCCGAGGGCAGAGCTGGGGCTCGCTCTCCTTTCCACGCCACCATCGCCACCTTCTCACATCAAAGCTCCTTCCAGGAGAAAGCAACGGGAGCGAGGGAGGCTCTTGGTCCTCCGTACTGACCGCTCTGCATGCGACTGGTCCCAGGCAAACCAGCACCAAGCAGTGCAACTGGAGGAAAAATCCACACCAATCCTTTTAGTTTGTCTGGTTTTTTTGGAAAACGCTTCCAACCATAGGAAATAAAATAGGACAGAGCTGGAGGGATGGCCAAGTCCTGGCAGACTCAGTCCCCTGCTCCTCCTCTCCATCCCACCCTCCAGCACCTGCCTGGGGGTAGCATCGCCTCCTGCTCCCCCCAGCACACGGCTGCTTCCCCAGCAGATTTTTAGCCGCCACAATGGCACAGGCAACGGTGCCGGGCCGATGCCAGCCACATCCCGGGTTAACGCTGCCGCCCCTTTTGTCTGAGGGCATTAAAACCCCAGAAACGTTGGGGTGGTGGTGGGGGACCGGGAGGCTGTCAGCGCATGATGAGTGGCTGCGCAGCGTTACCCGTCTGGCACCGGTGCCCCTCGCCACAAATGCCATTGGCAAAGCTCTGCACAAACATCTTTTCAGGGCTCGCCTGGTTCTCCCGGCTGCCATAGAAACCCCTGTTTAGCTGAAAGTATATTAAAGGGTGGCGCTGGCCCTCGCGCTGAATTCATCACATTGTATTCCCCCAGAAAAAAAAAAAAAAAGAAGAAAGCCCACCCCTTTGTGCCTCTGCCTTCGCTTTCTCTGTCCAAGGGAGATGGTCGTTCTCCGGTTCATTTTGTACTTGCAATTACATCCCCCCTCCCCAAGCGCGGCACAGCCCTGGGAAGGACCGCTGCGTCCCACCAGCCCTCACCTCCTGGCCTCCTCTCTCTCCATCTTCCCAAACGCCACCAAGGAAGCGCCAAAAGGCTCCTTAGAATAATAAAAAAAGCAAAGATGGGAAAACTAAAGGGGTAAATCCCTCCCTGCTCTTCTCAGCCCATTCCTCCCCAGCACTGCAGGCAGCCATGGGCTAAATCCAGAGTTGCAGCCAACGGGTCCCAACAGGGTTTTTGGGGAGACGGAGAAGCGGGCAGAGGCATATCTGCTCAGACACATCCCTTTCCTTACAGAACCGGGTTGAATAGGAAGTTGCCAGCTTGAACAGCAGCAAAAACGCTATGGAATACATCTCAAATACAGCTAAAATTATACGTAAGGCATGACTTGAAGAGGTAGAAGCTCATTTTTCCCCAACTGCTGAGCAAGCTCATCCCAACACAAGCAAGGACCTGGCCCCGAAACCTCCCCGTGCTGAGCAGAGCAGCTTCGCCCGCCCTCGCCAGCCCCGGAGGGACCTCGGGGGCAGCAAAGGGGTAATTTAGTCATTTCAGGCTCATCGGACAGCGCGAGCTGGGAGTCACCCATTCAAGCAGATTTCATGCCCTGCCACTGGACGTATCTCTCTATCAGGGCAGCCGGCGGAGGTCTCGCAGCAGCGCCCGCGATCCACCGCCCGCCCGCTCTGCACAGCCGAGCCCTTGTCCCACCACAGCAAAGACCCCAGCAGCCCCAGGACACTCCAGGTTTACATCAATGAGTAAAAAACCCGACTGTATTAGTCAAAAAAACCCAGTACTTTGGGCTTAGAATCTGTGTTTTCACTTCCAGAAAGGGGAAACCTCCCTGTTTCTTGCAGAATTTGCTCATGGTTTGTGACAAATCCCCCTGCAGTTTTTCCCCCCCCTAGAGAATTTCATTTTGTGGGACATTTCCTCCCAAAGCTTCCCATTTCAGCAAAAAGGACTCAGTTTTGCCCAAATGTATTGGTCATTATTTTTAGCCAGTTCCCTCTGCAGAGCACTCCTCAAATCTAAACTGAACTCGCTCCTCATTGCTCTCTCATCGGCACCCGCAGAGGTGCCTGAACACAGCCGCTATCTCAAATCTGCCGTGAAAGTATTTCTTAAATTTTCAAAAAACCTCTCACCAATTTAATTTTTAAACCATTTATTTTACCTCCACTGACAATAAAAGCAGAAAGGATCAAAGCCAAGCCCTTTTGTGGCTCAGGGTGCCCCTGCCATCAGCGTGCTTTGTTCCAAACACCCTCAAAGAAACTCTCATTTTGGTCAAGAGCCAATTATAAAAATTGGGTTGGGGGTTTGCTAAGCTTTCGAGGTGTAAAATTGTCATCGCATCGTAAAGCTACCAAACGGCGACGCACAGGCAGTGCACTAGGCTGAGTCTAACTTTGCCTGAGCAGAGGGAGCGCGGACGGGGGGATGTATCGCTGCTTAAAGGCCGGTGGAGAAAGGCAGTTTCTCGGCTCAGGAATGAGCCCTTCGTGCCTTATCCCTCCTGCGCAGCAGCATTTTCCCTTCCCCTGCCGCACGCAGCAGGTCCTGGGTTAGGTCCTCAGGAGCGCAGCATGGGGTTTCCTCGCCCACGACAGCTCGGTTGATCCCCACAGACACCCTGGGGGTCTCGGGGGTCCACCTGGCCCCACACAGCCCCCCCAGATCCCAGCAGCAGGGCCAGGACTGCAGGCACAGCCTGGACCAAGCCGACGTGGGTGCAGCAGTGCTGGGAAGAGCGACCCAAAAGCCATCCCCTTCCCAACCCCACGTGCAAGCAGGGGGAGCTGGGTGTCTGCTCCGAGGTGGCCCCACACCAGGACCGAGCATCCCGTGGCCCCACAGCACCGTACAGCCTTGCTGCAGGGATGCACGCACCCCAGATGGTTTGCTAACCTCCTCCTTGGGCTGCAGGAGCACCCGCAGCCTCCAAACCCACCCCATAAACAGCACAGGGCCAGCATCCCCCGCCGTGCCCCCGGCTGCCCCGGGGAGTAGAGGAGCCCCCCACTTTGGCCCATGCCGGCGCATCGGTCCCACTCGACGTCGTGGCGGTGGGGGGACCCTGCCACGCTCGTCTGGCCGCTCTCCGCCGATCTGCATCACAAAAGCCCCATTCTTGCGAACTTGGGCGACCTCCCGACCTCGCCAGCTCGGGGAGTGAATGGCTTTAGTCTGCCACGACCATCATGTCACTTTGATTAGTGCGTGAATAAACTCTCAATCCCAGGCTGGGGGAGGCAGGGCTGGCGGGAGCCGCACCGGCTCGCAGCCCCGGCCGCGGGGACGGCACCCTCAGTCCTGCACCCAGGGATGGCCGCAGGGATCCCACCACCCAGAGCACCCTCGCCCCTCCGCCAGCCAAACCAGACCACGTAACCCACCCCACCGCCCTGCCTGCGAGGAGCTGGTGGCACTAAATCCCACCTCAGTGCATGAGGGTGACCCCAACCCCTTCCTATGGGACCTTGGTAGCGAGCAGAGCAGCCAAAATTAAAAACTTAAGGACTCCCAGGGAAATACTGCCAGTCTCCCTCCTGACTTCAGTGCCCAAAACTCAGACAGCAGCACCGAAAACATCAACAGGGAAGCTCCCTCTGCCAAACCCCGCTGGAAGCAGCATTTGAGCAGACTGGGCTAGATCCAGCCCAGGTCCCTTCAGCCCCCGAAGGCGTTCGCAAAGGGCCGCAGGAGCCTCCGAAACATCCGACTCTTCCCAAATTGCACAGGGAAAGAGCAGCGCGGGCAGCCGCCTCTCCCCAGCCCAGGGCAGGGTTTTCTGAGCACAGGGATGCTTCTGGATCCATGGGAAGCTCAGCCACGCGTTTCTGTGACAACAGGCAGCCGGTGCCGCTCACCCGAAGGAGGGATGGGTGCCGCGGGGACAACAGGGCTGCCCCTTGCCCCAGGGATGCTCCTGGCTCCCTCAGGGTCCAGCGGCCGCATCCAGCTCGGCGGGGATGGCCACACAATCCGCCACCCCCCCAGCTTCACCTAAGAAATCAAGCATCATCTGGGGGAATCAAAAAAGTTCGCAAGAGCGGCTAGCAAGCTTTCGGGCAGGCAGAAACTCATGCTTTTGGGGAAAAAACCTGGGGGATCTTGTATTTCAGGAGGCCCTGAAGTACGCTTCAATTTACAAGCCAACCTGCAGTACGTAATGAGTCTCAAACATCTGCTTTTGAGGAGAAGCTGAACTCTTGCACATCCTTCCCGCTCGCTACACGTCCCACAATATCTAATAAACCCCAAGTTGTTCAACACCTATCAAAACTGCCAAAATATCACCATTTTAAGTCTAAAAATGCAAGATCTGTAGAAAAGGGTTCGAAAGACAGTAAATTAGGCCCTGCACGAAGGGCTCTACATGGGAAGCTAATGACCTTTTGTCTCTCCTGTCTACAGACGGGCCTCATTTGCATGTATGCAGTTGGAATAATCTCGCCCATATTTCAAGCGTGTGGCTGCATCCCCGCGTCCTCCTCCGGAGAGGTTCCCTCCTGCTGTGCATGCCATTATAATAGTGCAGCCACTTCAGACTGCCTTTAAAGCCACCTAGACACCAGCCAGGCTTCTCCAGCCCAACGGGAGGCTTTCCCTACGGAAGAGAAAGAGAGGTTTGAGGCCCCCTATGTGACAAAAACTGAGAAGTCCCAATGTGGCACGGGTGGGGGACACCCCGAGCTGCAAAACCCCGACAGCGGTGCCCATACCTCAGCTATGGGGAGCATCCCCGGGCTCTGGGGGGGCTGCTCCAGTAACAGCCCCCGTCCTCCTCTGAGGACCAAGATTTTAGGTTGATCTCAGATTTACGGAGCCCGAGTGTTTTACCAGATCCCTGTGCCACAAGCTGAAGCCCCGGGATGCCCTTGCTTAGGTGCTTTGAGGCTACTTTTGAAGCAGTTCCCAAAGGGCAAGGTAAAAATGTTGGAAGTGGAAAATCTGGGTGCCACTTGAGGTCTCTTCCCCACCTCTCCCTGCTCATGTTGCTTCTCCTCAAAGCCTGGAGGTATCTCAGGAGGTTTAACAGCCCAAGGAGGAGCTATGAGGCTGACTGGAGGAGGCTGGTGTTCCTGGGGCCAGCGCAGCTCTTTGCAACATCCACACACCCAACTCCCGCGCAAGGTGTGCGGCAGCAAGGTGGCTGCGCTGGCAGGGGACAGCTTGCCCAGCAGAGCCGTCCGGTAGCACTTGGCTTCACGCTGTCAAGCCCCATCCGCCTGCCCCACAGAGATCCCAAGAGCAGGATTAGCCCCGGCTCAGGATAATCTGGATTGCAAGAGCCAGAGCTATGCAACCCAGGTAACCCTGGCTGCACCCTCCATGCCAGGACCCCAAAACGCTGAGCACCAGCCCCCCCCTTTCCTCCCCAGCCCTTTCCAAGGCTTCCAGCATTAAAAAATAATTCTCTCCCATTTATGCCATGGTTCCCCTCCACTGAACCCCAAGACCCGGTCTCAGCCCCTCTCCCGGTGCCAGGATCGGGCCCGCCCGGGAGCAGAGCGGCTCCGCTAACAATAACGCCTCCCGTTCGGTGCTGGGAAGGCAGCGCCGTGGCAAACACAAGACCTCAGACAGGCAGAGCTGTCAATCCGGCCCCGATCTCTCAAAAGATTGATTAAGGACAAAAAAAAACAAACAAAAGAGAAAAGGGAACTTATGGACATGAGCTGAGAGGCGGGGAAAGAGGGGAGGGGAAACCAGCCCGGCCAAGTTAAAATTCCGACGGAGAAGTTGCAGCTGAACTATAGAGTCTAGACAACCATTCACAGCCCCGGCCCCAATTGTTATATAGCCTCTATTGTCTTAATTAACCATTTTAGCTGAAATGGAAGCAGACAAATCTTTTCTTCTCCATTCCACCCCTCCTCTGCTGCACACTCATGCAGACAAACACACAACCGAGTCAAGTGCTTTGATTTAAAAAAAAAAAACCCTCGGCATATACACACACACCCACCCCTTCTTTCGGGGGAAATCTTTGCAAGGTTCCTTGAGAAAATCACTCGCCAAACAAGCAAGGGGAGAGGGGCTACTTGGAGGTGGGGGGAAAAAAGAAATGCAAATCCTGACGCAACATGAATGGGAACAAATGGGTTGATTCTTTTAATCTCCTAATGTGCTTAATAAAGCATTATTGCAATGCAAATTTTATTTTAATGCTGTACATATTTTATTTGACATGCTGGTAATTTTAGTTGGCTGAACAATCCACCGCTTTGTTTTACCGAGTTATTTCTGTTTGGGGGGATATTTTTGAGGGTATCATGGGACTTCTGCCAACCGATACCCCCTGGGAATCTCCGCAGCACACTCTTCAGAGGCTTAAGCTTAAAAAATAAATAAATAAGAGGGCCAAATTCTCCTCTCATGACCCCAGTAGAAATGCAGGAGCAATTCAGAAGCACTTCTCACCCCCCTCTCTGAACCCTCGCGAGCCCCACAGCCTCTTTCCACTCCTCCCACTGGTTGCCTTCCTGCCCGCTACATCCCATTTACACCAATTTAACAGGGGTTTTGTGGAAAAAGCCCAGCCAGCGAAGCAGGGGGTCACCCTCACCAAGGACACCGGCGGGAGGCTCTGCCCTGGGTGCACGGGGGCGGGAGGACCCCGGTGCAGAGCCCTGGGACTCTCCAGCCCAAAGCAGGCAGAGCCTTTCATCCCCCCATCCCACCTTTTCTAGGATGGGTTTGGGATTGATCTGCTCTTGAAGAGCGCCTGCCCCTTCAGAAGGTGCTTGCACGGAGCATCCCCAGTCCCCGGCTCGTGGTCTGCGCATTGCTAATATTGCCCCTGCCTCACCATAAACCAAAACTGGGCATCTCTCCAGAGACACCCCAGAGCAGCAGCAGCTTCCCCCAAAGAAATCCAGGCTTTACAAACATTTTGAGAGCCAGTCTTGCCCTGGAGGGGGGGAAATCTGCCTCATTTTATGCCAGTGTGTCAAGGTACAAACCTGATTGCAAAAGAAAGAAATTAGTGACAATTATAATCATCGTGCCGGGCTGCAGCTCTCTAATAGAAAACTGTCATTTTGGCAGGATAAATGCAGCTCAAAGAGCTCTGTAAAACAAACACGGATGTGTGCAAATGTGCAAGTTTGTGAGCGCTCCCGAGTCCACTCGGAAAGGTTTTTTTTCAGCACAGAGCTTAGCATCAAGCTGCTCCCCGCACGTAGTGAAGCCAGGGACTGCTCTGCTCCCCCGTGGAAAGCTCGAGGGATGAGCTGAAGGGCAGGGAACAACCGCACAAAGCACTTTAGGAGACAAGAGGCAGAGGTGGAGAAGACAGAAAAGGGATGCAAAAGCCTTTATTAAATGCATTTGTGGGGTCCTGGAGCTGGAGACCCCCACAACAGAGTCTGAAACCCCTTCCCATTTCACTGGACACCTCCTGCCACAACACTTCGTCACGGGTAGAAGCACCAGTGATGATGGGGACGGGCTCCGCTGGCAGGATGGAGAGAAGGGAACCAGATCTTTGGCAAAGACCTTGAGTGGCCTCACTGCAAGCCTGAAAATCCAGACCCCAAATCTGTGTGGCAGCAGATTTAGGAGCAGGCAGGGAGCTCTCCCCATCCTCCGCTCAGCCCTACAAGCGTGCAAGCCTTTGCTGCAGGAGATGTGGAAACCAGAGGCATGAAGGGGGTCAACGGTCTTCCCTTCGCCTCTGGGGAAGATTGATCCCTCCGCAGTTAAACGCAGCAGTTCAGAGATGGTGTCGGGAAGGCTTTCGCCAGGGAATGGCTGCAGAAAGGATTAAGGGGATTAACGCGGTCCAGGAGCAGGTTTGCCACAGCCAGGAAAGCTGGTCTGCAGGGCAAGGAGGACCAAGCAGGGACCCTTGCCTTCGCCAAGGGAGCAGGGAGATTGCAAGTCAAGAGAAGTCCAAAACATGTCCTGGCCTTTAGTGGTCCTCCCACAGCCGTGCAAACCCACTGAGCTGTCACTGGTGCCCTCCCAGCATGCAAAGAGCAGCATTTCTGGGGAGAACAAGCCAGTTCCGCCTACCCACATTCCCAGCCAGGTCTGCAAATTCCTAAATTCCCATCTCACTTCATTCCTACCAGGCACACGGGAACAAGGACCACAGAAACTTCATGCTTTGAGCCCTGCTGGGGATACCTGAGGGGTACGAGACCCATCGTGCCAGCTTGGCCTTCAGTCACCCCGTGTCAGGGTCCCATTTCCCAGCCACTTGCAGCCAGCAAGTCCAGCTGCGCACCCCTTCCCACCTACACCGCCTTCGCTAGGGCACTCCAATCACTGCAAAAGCAATTTCACAAAGGTCTTCCAGAAGAGCAGACCCTACAGAGATGGCCAGGGTCACCAACACCCTCAGTAAAAGCTTTAGCAGCATCCTCGGCGAGAAAACAGCCAGACCCTTAAGCACATAAAAATAACAGAGACCAGCCTGAGAGCTGAGGTGCAGGAGGACCAGCGCTGGCACGGATGCACACCACAGTCTGCTGCTGAGATGAAGACAGAGGGAAGCCAGAACCCCTCCGTGCCCTCCTTTAAATAGAGCACCAGCCCCAGGAGCCCAGGCTGGCCCCTGCCCTGATTGCTCACGGGGCTCAGCTGTCGTCTCCTCGGGCCCATGGGTGGGACCACACCTTGTTTCCACTACCCAGCTGCTAGCACTTTGCTTGATGCCTACCCAGCTGGGGTGCAGGAGGGCCCTAGGGCAGGTGGAGCTGGGGTGGTGGGAGCTTGGTGCATGATCCGACCATCACATGCGTGCTCCATCCATCACATGCATGCTCCAACCATCACATGCGTGCTCCATCCATCACGTGCGTGCTCCATCCATCACGTGCGTGCTCCAACCATCACATGCATGCTCCATCCATCACGTGCGTGCTCCAACCATCACATGCATGCTCCATCCATCACGTGCGTGCTCCAACCATCACATGCGTGCTCCATCCATCACGTGCGTGCTCCATCACATGTATGCTCCATCCATCACGTGCGTGCTCCAGCCATCACATGCGTGCTCCAACCATCACGTGCGTGCTCCAACCATCACATGTATGCTCCAACCATCACGTGCGTGCTCCAACCATCACATGTATGCTCCATCCATCACGTGCGTGCTCCAACCATCACATGCGTGCTCCATCCATCACATGCATGCTCCAACCATCACATGTATGCTCCATCCATCACGTGCGTGCTCCAACCATCACATGCGTGCTCCATCCATCACGTGCGTGCTCCAACCATCACATGTATGCTCCAACCATCACATGCATGCTCCATCCATCACGTGCGTGCTCCAACCATCACATGTATGCTCCATCGATCACGTGCGTGCTCCAGACATCACATGCGTGCTCCAACCATCACATGCGTGCTCCAACCATCACATGTATGCTCCATCGATCACGTGCGTGCTCCATCCATCACGTGCGTGCTCCAACCATCACATGCGTGCTCCATCCATCACGTGCGTGCTCCATCACATGTATGCTCCAACCATCACGTGCGTGCTCCAGCCATCACATGCGTGCTCCAACCATCACGTGCGTGCTCCAACCATCACATGCGTGCTCCATCCATCACGTGCGTGCTCCAACCATCACATGTATGCTCCATCGATCACGTGCGTGCTCCAGCCATCACATGCGTGCTCCATCCATCACATGCACGCTCCATCACATGCGTGCTCCATCCATCACGTGCGTGCTCCAGCCATCACATGCGTGCTCCGTCCATCACATGCGTGCTCCATCCATCACATGCACGCTCCATCCATCACATGCACACTCCAACCATCACATGCGTGCTCCATCCATCACATGCATGCTCCATCACATGCACGCTCCAACCATCACATGCACGCTCCAACCATCACATGCGTGCTCCAATCATCACATGCTTGCTCCAACCATCACATGCGTGCTCCATCCATCACATGCACGCTCCGTCCATCACATGCGTGCTCCAACCATCACATGCACGCTCCAACCATCACATGCACGCTCCATCCATCACATGCACGCTCCAACCATCACATGCGTGCTCCAACCATCACATGCACGCTCCAATCATCACATGCGTGCTCCAATCATCACATGCGTGCTCCGTCCATCACATGCGTGCTCCACCCATCACATGCGTGCTCCATCCATCACATGCATTCACCGTTAATCACAACCACACTCCAGCCATCACGTGCGTGCTCCATCCAGCCAGGCCTGGCTTAGGGAGGGCGCAGACAAGGGCTATGCCCTGGAAAGAGGGGCTGGAGAGGTCCAGAGGATGGCAAAGGTGGCGTTGCCTCTGCACGCGCACCAGGGTCTTCATCTTCGTTAAAGCCTCCAGGCACGCTCTTAATGTTACCTCTCTAATAATAATATTTCATCTGCCTTATCTGATTAGGTTAGGCTCATTTGATTTTTTCAAAACACCTTTAATCACCTTGCAAATTCCCCATCATTATAAACAGAGCCACCACAAACATTTTCAGCAATCCAAGTTTTATTTTCAGCAATCCCTTTTTTTTTTTTATATGCAAGAAAGGCAGTTGTAAAAAAAAATAATTTTAAAAATATGAACAAGACAGAGGCTGAGAAAACATTAACAAGGCCCTGTGCTTTCTGCTAAAGTGCCTTCATTTCATTATCATTAAATTTGCCTAGTAATTAGATTTCGGTGCATGAATATTTTAAAAAAATGTAACAGACAGGCTGTCAAAAAAAAGCACGACAACATCAATTCGATAATTTTTTAGACAGAGACATTCATAAGCAATTAACACAGATTTCCGGGGTTTGGAGACTTTTTTTCTTTCTTTTCTTCTTTTTTTTTTCTTCCAGCCTTGTGTTCTTCACCTGAAATCAAAAGAAAAAGAAAATCACTGTAAACATCAGCACTTCCATTTCTGCTATTTTTTTCCTGCTTTGCCAACACGCTAACATGATCCCAGTGCCATTTTTCCCTCTCGCCGGCCGCGCAGAGCCCTCACTTAGCATGCTCCGGCGCTCCTGTCCCCCACCTCCCACCCCAGCCTTGCTAAACACAGGCAGGCACGAAGTTGGGTCATCCATCAGACCTCCCCACTCCTGCAGGACCAGATTAAATTAAGGTTGCATGAAGCTTCTGTCTTGATCTTCAGGCATTTCTGCTGAAAACAGTGATTTTGATCACTATTTGCATAATTGTACAGTTACGTATTCACCGGGCCCCTAATTATACGATCTGTGTTCGACACTGCTCCAGACGCGGGGAGGCTTGCGAGGGGCATACTAAACCGGCTGCTCCGCAGTTATTCCCTCGTGCCCCCGGGCCTGATCCTGGCTCCAGGTGAGCTCGAGTACGACCCCCTTCCCACAGCTCCTCCCTGCAGGCTCGGGACCACCAAACCGTGGTGGGGACAGCCCCGTGCTTGCCCTCCCCACCCTATTTCTGTGGGAGATGCACCGAGAGCGATGCCAGCCCCAGAAAAGAGGGGTCGTGGTTGGGATGCCGGTCTCTGCTCTACAGCTACCAAAACGATCCCCTGCAGAGCCATCATCCTCCGATTTTCACCCAAAGGGATGCAGCCGAGGTGCAGCACCACAAGCCTCTGCCTTGCCCATGCTGCGCATTTCCAACAGGACCAAAAAATGGACGGAAAACAACACAGTCCCAAATTTCCCCCTTTTTTCCCTCCTCAGAGTCCCAGAAGAACCTCACAGACCAGAAAGAAATCCAGCCCGGGGGCTGTTTGCTGGGATGATTCAAGATCTGAGCTATTTTGGAGGTGGGGGTAGCACGGGGTAGGCTCAGTCCGTGCCTGGAACCAGCACAGACCCCAGACTGCGTTTCCCATACGACTGGTACGGCGCTGCCGACCCCGTGGAGATGCCCAGGAAGGAGCTGGTTGCTCAGCGAGTTCCTGCTCCCTCCTGAACTCTTCATTTAGCAAGAAGCAACCTTTGGGGGGATTTTATTTCAGACAGAGCTTCCAAAGTTCCTGGGTTTAGTCCTAAATCAGGACCAAACACTTGAAATACTCTAGAAAAGGGGCCTCTTTCCTCTGCACATCCCAAGTCCCTAAGAAACCAAGTCCTTATTTTAACTGAGCCCTCGAAATGCCAAAAGCCCAGCGTTAGGTCTGTGCTCTCTTACCAGAGCAGCATTTTGCAGTAAGACCCACTCGGGACAGCTCAGGGCTACTGCGGACAGGTAGCCAAAATGATCTTTGCAGGTCTTAAAAAGCATGCACCAGAGCTAAAAAGCATGCTGTGAAGAGAAAATAACAAAAAAAACCCCTCAAACCCCAATTATTTGACCTAAACATACGTGGATGTTAAAAATCTGTGTCTATGTTATTTTTTTATTATTGCTATCATCATGATCATCATCTTCTCCGGCAAATTAAGAATACACAAAACAGCCACACACAAAGAAAATCCTAGACCTCAACTCAGGTCATGCCTTCCTAAAATCTCCTTTGCAAGGTTTTATCGGCAAGAGCAGGGAGTGGAAGCAGTTGGTACAAGCAGCTGAAAGACCAAATCAAAAGCATGTGAGCAGATTAAAGAATCAATCTCTCCGTTTGATGCAGAGGAAATCCCACTAATTATAAAGAAGGGGCTTATTTCCTGGAGTCACTCTGTTTGAAGTCATCAAAACTAGTAATACTTAATTACTCTACTTTATGGAATATATAACGTCGAGCCCCTTCTCCCACTCGCCAGTCCTCTGATGCCATCGCTGGCGCTGGGGTTTCCAGGGGGTTATGGTGATGTTCCTCCCGTACCTATGCACTTATTTATTCAAATGAAGCCCTTAACAGCCCTCGCATGAGCCTGCGGGGAAGCATTTAAACGTGCTTTAAAAGGAGGTTATAATGAAAAAAAAAAAAAAAAGAAAATCCAGAGTGATTTAGCCGTGCAAGCTACCTGGCTGTTATTGCAAACGTGTGTGCGTTGTGTGCATGCTGGGCCAGCAAACACCTTCAGAATCAGGTATTTAGAATTAAACCAAAGTGAAGGTATTTGCCTCATCCTAATCCTTGGAAAGGGAAGGGGACTGGCAGTGGTGTTACTGAAACGCAGCCTCCGCAAGCCCTTTGGACCTTGCTGAGCGATCTTTGAATGCCCGAGTAAGAGAAGAGCGAGCTGCCAGCTTCTGGTTTATGGACACGTCTAGATTACATCCACAGATAGGAAAAAACCCACATTCAGGTATTTTGGGGAAAAGAGTGACAGGTAGGCACGGGATCTTCTCAGAACTGGTATAAAGATATTAAATATCGAGGACGGTCTGATTTTCCTCATCTAGGTGGCTCTAGGGCAAACCTGGCCAAGATGTGCTTTGCTCAAGCAAATGCCAGTCCCATAAAACACCATGCTAAATCTCCAGTTTCTGGAGCCAGGTGATTAACATGGAGGGGAAACATAGCTTTCATTAAAAAAAAAAAAAGCAATAATCATATTTTTACAGGTTGAGAGAAACCTTGAAAAATGTGACCCAAGAGATTCAGGTAGGAAAAGGCAAGTAAGTTCGTTTTTATTAAGTCTTGCCATTCTTGATGCAATTTCAAGGGGAGCTGAATACTCCCGAGTGCATCCCTGGCGCTGGCGCTTCTCCCAGGACCTGAGTCCTGAGGCAAAGCCATCCCTGCCAAGGGAGCAAAGCCCACGGGAGCAAAACCCTCTGCCGGGATGAGATCAGGGTCTCTAAGCCCATCGCCCTCCTAAAGGCGACCTCCAGGGAGCAGGTTTCATGAAGAGCTGCCCATTTCCATGGCTGGGGAGCCCCAGGACAACCCAGGTTTGGGTTTGACTTGCTCAGCCCTGGCTGGTTACGAGACTTTTTCCAAATTGCTCTCTTTTTCCAACTAAGCTGGTAAATTTTGGAGAGGACAGGAGCACAGCTCTTCCTTCACCACCCCCTACACACACCTACCTGCGTCTACGGGTGCTACGCGGACAACGCTATTACTAGTAGCAATAATAAATCTTGCTGCTCCGTCCTGGCGTTTCTCCCAAGTAACTGAGTCCAGCCAGGGGAGCGCACGGGAGCCGTGGAGCTACGTGCCGCTGTTTGAAATTCTGCACATACCACCCTGCATCAGGAAGGTCCCAGGAATGCTGCTGGGGAGTCATGAGGCTTCACAGCCAGCAACTGGGGGTGAAAAGGGTTGGGTTTGCTTTTTTTTCCTAAGACGGAAGGGGAAGAAATCTGCTAAGCCCAGGTTTGACCTGACTGGGAAATGCAACTGGGCTCCACACAAGTTCAGCTGGCCAGAAAAATCCCTTTTCAGATGTCTGAGCTTTGTGAAAACACCAAGCCCGAGCACATTAAAACCCCCTCTACCTGCCCGAGGACCCTTGCGATTTTGCTGTCGGTGGGAGAAGGGGCAAGCGCCATGCCCAGCAGCACCCGCACCGCAGGGGCTGGCATCTCACCACTCCCCGTGCTCCCGGCTCATGCCCTCCCTCGGTGCTTTTTGCAGATCCGGTCCCAGAGGTGGCCCGGCACCGCTGGGCTGTGCGGGAGGGTGGATGGGCAGTGTGGCATCCGCACAGACCTGGAGGACGAGAGCTCAGTTTCCAGCCCGGTGACACATCTGCTGTGTCCCCAGTAGTGCATGGTCCCACCGAGACTTTCTCTGCTTGGGGTTCTCCTTTTGACAGCGAGCATCCACCTGGAGAGGCTCAGCTCGGAGCTCTCTTCGCTGCGTCTTTTCCATACCTGCATAACATGAATCCAAATAATATTGCCCTGAGCAACATGGAGCATTCCAGCATTTAGCCCCTTCGCAGGTGATGGGAATAATTTGAGCTGGGCCTGAAATAAAACTCACATCTCAGTCCTTCTGGAACTGAGAAAAACCCAAGATGAGCCTATCGCTGATCATTTTTTGCCTCGCCTCTTCAGCTCTAAGGTATCAAAGGAGGAAAAGAAGGATCCGCTGTGAGGTGAACATCCCCGTCGTTGCTGGCTGCTAAGAGAGCAGCAAGAAAGGAATTGGATTTTATCCAAAGAGGCTTTCTAGGGCTGGAGACTTTCCTCCCTGCAATCTATCACGGCCACAGGCAGCAGCGAGGAGCAGACCCGGCTCTGGGCTCCAGGGCTCCATCTCAGCCACGAGAGCGATGACCTGCTGCGGGTGGGAAGGAGCCCGGGCTGCATCCCCGCTGCCCAGGGGCTGGCCTCTGGACAGACAGACAGACTTAACCCGCCCTGTCCTACATCATTGCTCTGTGCAGTGCTCCTAGCAGTGGAGCACAAACTAATGCTTCTTTGCCTGCTGCCCTGAGGCCACAGGCGATGGACGTTTTCCCCGTGGAACCTCAAAAAGGGATGCGGGCTCAAGCAGCGGCGATTTCTGTGCCTGAAAAACAAACACACCCGCAAGACCTAAACCCTTCTGTAGGTTAAGCACAAGGGCTTAAACGCTTTGCTGGGAGGGGCGCGGGAAAGGGGTCCCGCTCCCCGTTGGCTCTCCCCGGAGGAAGGGGCGAGCAGGTCCCCGCCGCCGCCGTCAAGCGAGGACCTCGCTGCAGCCCGGCCGAGGTCTGTTTGTCACTTTTCCTTCATTATTTGCAGTTTGTACACAGGCGTCATTAGGGATTCATTCGGTTTCCCTAGCAGCAGGCATTAGTCTGGCTTCCCTTTCCCCCTTCTCTCGCCAGCGCCCTTTATTTTTAGTGTCTTATTTACAGTTTGACAGAGTAACTGTAACCCTTGCAAGCTACTCCAGCGGCTTTAATCGGGGGAATAATGGGTCCTGTCTGGCGATGAATAGAATTTAGGGGACAGATTGTTCCACACTCGCCCGGTGGGGTAATTTATTTATGTGCGCACTTGTCAGGAGGAGAAAGGGACGGGGGATCTGTATGCGCCGAGGACACTGCCGGCGCTGAAAGAGAAGGGAGAATGGAGCCAAACGCCCCAGATCCCGCTGCCCCCCCCCTCCGGCAGCTGAATGCCTCCGGTGGCCGTGAACTTGGAGGGGCCGAAAGCCCCATTCCCAGGCCCTCGGCACGTCAGCGGGGCCGCCGAGCGGCTGGGTTGCCGGCAGCGGGGCTCGGGGCTCCAGATGGGTCCGGCCGCGGCGGGCAGCCCTCCCCGGCACTGCCCCGCATAGCCGCGGCACGGGGAGCATGTCCCATAGCAACGGTACAGTAGCAGGAGCACAGCGGGGGTCTGGGAAGAGAGGCAAAGCCCTCGGAAAAATACAGGATGGGTCCAGACAATGGCCCTCTCTCATATCATAAATTACACGGCAGCAACAAAAGGGGACGGATCCTGCCCTCTTCCCCGCTCCCACAGCCTGCGTGCTTGCTGGGTGCCGGTGGGCGACCCTGGGCATGGGGACGGTGGCGGCACAGGGGAGAGGTGGTGGCATTGCACCTCCTATGACATCTCCTTCACCCTTTCCCTGTCCCCTAAAGCGCATCTCCTTCGCTCCGCAGCATCCCTGCTTTCTGCCCCGAGATGCTGCCTGAGCATCCACCGCCTGGGCACCGGAGTCGTCCATCAGACCGTGACCGCGGTCCCTCGGCCGATGCTAACCGTGCCCGGGATCGGGGAGAAATGGCTCCTGGTCCAGAGGTGGGATGCTTTCTCCTTCTTCTGCTCTTCACAGAAAAGGCCCTTTTGCTCCTTTTTCCTCGCTGTGGCTCAAGGCCAGGAGCATTTTGCATCTAGAGCTGACGGCGGCAGCGTCTCAGCTCAGCTTCTCCCACGAGCTTTTGCCTGGCGATGGCTCGGGCCGGACCAGGCTCCATCGCAGCCGTCCCTGGGTTCCCGTGCAAAGCAGGCCAGCGGGATCCACCGAGTGCCAGGGCCACCTCGGCCGGGCGATGGTCGCCCTTAGCAGAGAGGATTCACCCCGCAGAGACCCCAGGAAGAGGCAGGACAGATGTGAGGTGGGTCCCTTCGCACTCACAACGCCAGGCAGCATCAGGCTAAAAGAGAAGGAGGGCTGAGGCTGAACCCACCCGGACGCAGACGTGGAGGTGCTGAAGCTCCACCAGAACTTGTTGCTGATGTCCCTTAAACGTCTCCCCGCTGGGCCTGGCTCCCACCTACGCTTGGCACCTTTCCTTTCCAAAAAAGCCTTAAAGTTCACGTATAATTACACTTTCTACCGAAGTGAAGACCCTTTTTAAGTTGCCGGTGTGGTGTAAAGACACCCTGGTCTGGCTACACGCTTTTTACACCCGTGTAGCTGTTTTGGCTGCAGGGGGATTTGCCTTCACCACTCTGTTGGTAGAGTCAGGAATGAAACCGCCACGGCCGCAGACACCGATCCCTGTTAACAGCGACCACGTCGGTACGAAACATCTTTCTGTTCCTGGGGTTTTACCAGTTTACCGGTGTACTGGGAGAGATGCTTAGAGCTGGGTGAGCCACGGGATTCTGAGCGTGGGCAGATGGACAAGCAAGCACCCAGACCCACCTCACCCATCCCAGGTTCCTCTCCCGCAGGTGAGGATGCTACGAGGACCACAGTTTCTGGCTACGTTAGACCTCAAACCATGCAAGCAGTGAGCTAGTGGGTGGCATGGGAGGACTACACCAGCCAGAAAGCACCGAGATGTCATCTCCAGGCCATGGTGCAGAGAAGAACAAGGTCTTCTCTGGATCTCCACTGGCCGGAGGACAGCCCGTGCGATGCTCCTGGCATTTCTCTGCTGCTGCCCCAGGACCAAAGGCGATGTGCTGGGTGTTTTGGGAGCGGAGGTCTGACCGATGACCCCCAAAACTTGGTCCCGCAGCCGGTGAGAGCTCTCAGCCAACACGAGCGCCTGGGCGGGCTGGAGCAGGGCTGCGAGGTGGGGACAACGTCTGCCTGGACACAGGGACAGGACCTCACCCCAGGGGCCCTCCACCAGCTCAGAGCTGAGGGTCGCACTCAGACCAAGAGCCTACTTCAGGGAAGACCTTCCCCTTGGCAGAGATATTGAGACCTCTCCTTGCTCGGCTGAACTCAAGCCGAGGCAAGAGGCCTTGCATACACTTAAAAAACGCAAGAAAAAGGTCTTTGCACTGGAAACCCATGGGGTTTTCGCTGCCACGGGCGAGCGCTCCGGCGGGCGCGGGCAGCGGGGCTCCCGGGGGTCACGGGCAGCCCCTGCACCGCTCCATCCCGCCGCGAGAGGAGAGCGGTGGCGATCGGCAGCGAGACCTGCGGCACGATTGCGTTGGGCCTGGGGGGGAACCCCCTTGTCCGGGTACAATGACTGTCTATTCTGCTGATCACAAGCCTAATCCTCTTTGGTTTTTAATTGGCATTTGGGCTAAGCTGATTTAAACCTCTTCACCTTGTTGGGTCCCCCCCTCCTCACTTCTTTCTTTTCTTGGGTTGTTTTTTTTTTGGACCAAATAACAACGCTGCCATCACCGAGTCCCCGGCACAATGACATCTTTGTGCGAGGGCGAGAGGAGAGGAAAGGGGAAGGGAGGGGGAGAAGGGAAATGTGCTGAACCCACTCGGAAACAATGCGGAGTTTGTGATTCAGGCTTGACCACTGGCAAAGGACCCGCTTCAGCTGCGTCTCGTTAATAAACGCACTGTCCCTTCCCAGCCCCTCTCCCCCTGCCCATCACCTCCGCCTCAGGCCAGCTGCCCACCGGCGCGGGCTCTACCTGCGGTCCCCGTCTCCCAATGGATGCAGCATCCCCGTGACCCGCCGGAGCGGTACCCACATCCCACCCCGGTCTCACCAGCGAGGCTCCGGCGTGCTGCCCAGCGGGATGGGGACGTCCCGGCGTCCTCTCCACCCCATCCGTCCCCAAACCGGTGCTGGTGTCCCCGTGCCGAAGCCCTGCGCTGGCCGGCAGCCTCGAGCAGCCGGGATGGATGCTGGTGCAAATCGCGATCTACGTCATGCTCCAGGCCAGGAAGGAGGAAGAGGAGGAAGAGGAGGGTGCACGTGGGATCAGCCGTGGTGAGGGGCTTCTGCTGAGGGTCCTGCAAGACAGGTCCTGCTGGCAGCTCCCACACGGCCAGGCTCTTATGGCTTTTGGAGGGTGGGGGTTTTTTCATATAGCCCCCACTCCTAGGTTCGTGTTATAGCGAGCCGATCTGGGTTAAAAACAAAAGCAACAGAAACACCTTTATTACCCTCTTTCCATTTAAAAGACAAAAAACCCCCCGAAAGGACCCCAAAGGAGCCCTTTGTTCCTGCGGGTGGGAAAGACACCTCGCACGGGGTTTGAGGATTACGAGTGAACAAACCAGCGATAACAGAAGTTAAATACAGAACAAAATCCACGGTTGTTCAAGACTTTGGGCCAAGTGGACGGCGAGGAAGGTGCTGGCAACCGTGGAGCTTTTGGCCCCTCTTTTGCCCCATAACGTGGGTCTCCGTCGTCTCGCACCAGTCCCTGGGCACTTGCTATAGGGACATTCAGCCCATCCCGGCGGTGTGCCGACGCTAGAGCCTGTCCAGTGTAAGAGCTTATGGAAAGCCTTTTAAAAAAATAATAAATCCACTTACCAGGAAATTCCCTGCGAACTTTCACCGGGGCCAGAGACCCACGATTCGCCAGCCAGAACATGAGCAGAGCATCGCGTAGGGTGAACCATGCTCCTCCCTAGCAGGGAGAGAAAGAAAAGAGGATGGGAACGCGTTAAATGTCAGCCCCGTCCTTCCCTGGCTGGATTACACCAGAACAGGGAGATTACAGCCACGTTTCTGGCAGAAAAGGGGAAGGAGGAAGAGAGAAGTCAGTTGGAAAACTCTCAGCATCCTTGCAACTGTGCCGGTTTCCCAAACGGAGCCCGGTGGAGATGCCCCGGAGGGTCTTCAGCCCTGTGGGGAGGGAGAGGAGCCGGAGTCTGCTCCGGGGGGATTTGAAATAGGGGAAAGCTCTCGTTGCACCGTCACCGTTCCCAGTCCCCGCCAAGCATGGTGCCAGCCAGCGTCCTGCTGTGGTCGCGGTGGCAATCCTGCCAACCCCAGGTATTCAAGAATTACGAGGCAGGACTGAAAACTATAAATCTAAGTCAAAAAAAACACTTTTTTTTTTCCCCATTTGCCTGCTGGGGAGCTGCGTTCTCCAGGCTTCCCTCCCTGCCCAGGGCAGCGGCTGCTGCGCCAAGGCACTTGAAAGCCAAAACCAAACCCAGCAGCGACCAGGGGGGATTTATCCAGACGCCGAGAAAGCCGGGCTGCCCCGAGCGCTTTGCCGCGGCCGAGCCAGGGGAGACCCATCACCGGCGGGAGCCGCGTCGAGGGAAGACGCTCGGATCAAGCACAGAGCGAGGAGCCCGACGCGATGCTTCCCTGCGACCTTGACCCCCGCGCCCTGCGGGGTTTTCCCCTTGCTGATGCAGTAGGAACCAAGTGGGCGAGCCCCAGCACCGGCAGCATCCCTGCCTAAAAATAACAAAACCGAGCAGCCGCGATCCTTGTGCTGCCAGCCGCTGCTCCGTATTGCTTTAGAGCATCCTTACAGAATTATTTTTTATTTTAATATAATATATAATATTCACTTATGTATTTTTCATCTGTATAAGCTCTGTTTTCATCCATGGCTGTTCATAAGCTTCACGTTCTGCCCAGTGCAGAATTTACTTGCCTTGTGTAATAGAGGAAGGCGCTTGGGCCAGAGAAAAAGCCTTTTCTCTTGCCCGCTAGTCCCATAAATCATTGATAACGCTACAGAAATCAGAGAGACAATCCGATCCGGTGGAAATTAAGTGATGGAGGGCGAGTGAGTGGCACTGGTGGGAGCCGAGCGGGGATGCCCAGGCCCGTCCTCTCCTTCCAGCCTGTTAATGTGCCCCGTCCCAGGGTAAGAATGAAAAAAAAGGAAGGGAAAAAAAAAAAATCCCCCCGCACGGACCAAAGGTTATAAATAAAAGCAATGAGAAATCAACTAAGTAGATGCAGCTTAGCCAAATAGCTAAGAGCCTTAGTGCATTTTTGCAAGCTTTAGGAAAGTATTTCCCATTCCTGAATTATCAAGTTGGGCAGGCGGAGGGGAGCGCGGCTGCGCACCCTTCGCAGCTCGGGCTGGATCTGCCGGCGGGGCCCCCGCGCCGCTTGGGGTTCAAAGCATCACCATCCCCGGGGGCAGCGGCCGAGGCCACCGAAAGGGGTGCGACGGTGACGGTCACCGCTGCGCCGGCCCCTTCCCACCTTCCAGACCCCAGCAGGGACCGGGATGGAGCCGAGCAGCGCTTCCCCGTGGGGACGACCCCAGCCGGGCACATTTGGAGCTCCGGCATCAGCCCACCAGGAAAAAAAAAAAAAGTGATTTATTTTTCTTCTAAGGATAAATTTCTGGTTATTTTTAATCTGCTTTCAAAATTCCTGTTGCACCAGGGTTAAACTCACTCGGCATATTTAGGCTTTTAAGTTTCTAGGTCTCGTGGCAACAGAGGGATGGGGAGAAATTAAAAAGAACAACAAACCCGGCCTCGTGTAACACCAAGATTTCCACCTAAACCATGAGCCTCTCGCAAAGGGATCTTGAGATAAAAACGCCCCAAAATATTTCAAGTGCTGTAGTAAAATTAATCAGTTCACACCACACCAGCTTGTATAAATTGATCTTTCCCCTCTCTCATATTAACCTTAGTGCAATAACTTCGTACCCACAAATCATCTGGACCAGGTGAAGCCTCTCACGCCTCGGCCCGTCACGCACAAGGGGATGAATTTGCTCGTGTTTCACATTGATTTTATTTTTCCTCCTCTTAAACAGCCACAAAATGCTCTCAGCAACAGAAAAACGAGTCTGTTGAATTTCTCTAGTCCAAAAAAGGGGGGGAAAAAAAATTAAACAGCTGTTTCCCTAATACTATCGCAATACACAAAGAATTAAATGTCATCTAATGTCACTAGGAAAAAATTCTGCAGCCGAGCCTCAAAACCTACAGTATCCCCATGTGGCGTGGAGGTCATTTTAAACGATAATTTAAAAAAAAATCTGGTAAAAAAGTCTGTACGCTCGCGTTTGGTGCCATCCCCGCTGCAAAACCTGAAGGTGAAACAAAAGGAGGTTGATTTTTGGGTGTGGGTTGGTGCTTTGAGCGTGGCCGGGGGGGGGGGGGTTTCGTGGCCACGACGCCCCGTGCCAAGACCATCGCCGGCGGGAAAAGGAAAATCCCCACGGCCGAGGCCGGGACGAACGCCCCGCGGAGCCGAACGCCCCGTGGCGAGGACGCGGTACCCGGGGCGCTGCGGGCAGGATCCAGCCCCGTCCCCGGGATGCTGTGGGGATGCAGCCGACCACATGGCGAGGACCAGGGGGAAAGAGAATCGGCCATTTTACGCGTCGGCTGCCTAAAATGGTGGCTCCCACCATTTTTTTTCCCCTTTCTGCTATCGTTTCAGCACGCATGCACCCGCAGGGAGGGGAGGGAGAGGGGCCGCGGCCCCCCGCGCGCGAGGGCGCCGGGAACGGGAGCCAAGATGGAATTAGAGGGAGAAATTAAAGGAGGGGAAGGGGGGGAGAGGGAAAGGATGCGCTTCGCCTCGACACGGCCTATCCGCCCTTGGCTTTTGTGCGTCCTGCGGAAGGGAGAGGCAGGAAGGCATCGAGGGGGGGAAAAAATGGGGGGAAAGAAGAGAAAAAAAAAAAAAAAAAAGAGCATTTGGATGAGGATGGCGAGGGGCAGGGATGCGCGTGGGATGCGGGGAAAAAATCTTCCCTTCTTTCTTCGTCGACCCCCCTTCGCCCTCCCCGCAATCCCGCTTTGACTTTTCCCACAGAAGTAGCCAACCTCCAAGAATGCAAATGACATTCATTATGTAAATGCATGCAAATCAGGTTTAACTATCGGAAGAAGGGCTCGGAATTTCTAATGGATTAACTCTTTCGCGCACAACCAGGATAACAAGAGCCCCGTGTCTTCCTCGGGGCTTTGTGTTTCCCCGTCCAGCCCCGGCACCCCGACCCGCACCCCTCGGCAGGCGCCCCGTGGTCCCCAGGGACGGCATCGGGTGGAACAAAGCACCAGGAAAAAAAGAAAAACAACAACAACAACAACAAAAAGCCATTGGCGTGGGAGCGGCTGCCCCTTCGTTAAGCGCGCTGGCAGGAGACGAGACAAAGCAGGTTTAAATGCAGAATTGGAAAACAAAAAAAAAAAAAGAAAAAAGAAGAAAAGAAAGAGAAAAAGGAAAAAGGAAAAAGAGAAAAAAGGAAAAGGGAAAAGGAAAAAAAGAAAAAAGAAAAAAGAAAAAGGAAAAAAGAAAAAAGGAAAAGGAAAAAAGAAAAAAGGAAAAGGAAAAAAGAAAAAAGGAAAAGGAAAAAGAAAAAAGGAAAAGGAAAAAGAAAAAAGGAAAAGGAAAAAAGAAAAAAGGAAAAAAGAAAAAAGGAAAAGGAAAAAAGAAAAAAGGAAAAGGAAAAAAGAAAAAAGGAAAAAAGAAAAAAGGAAAAGGAAAAAAGAAAAAAGAAAAAAGAAAAAAGAAAAAGGAAAAAGAAAAAAGAAAAAAGAAAAAAGGAAAAAGGAAAAAGGAAAAAGGAAAAAAGGAAAAAGGAAAACAAAAAAAGAAAAAGGAAAAAGGGAAAAAAAAAGAAAAAATAAATAAGAGAAAAATATTAATTAAAAAAAGGAAAAAATAATAAAGCAAAGGAAGGGAACAGCAGGCCGCTCTCGGCAGAAGGTGAAACCCTCCCCACGACGCATCGGCAAAGGGCTATGGCAGCCATAAGGGTTCGGCTGTTTACATGAACCCGCTCGCCGGGACGGGCACAGAGCCACCCTCTCTTCGCCTGCTGGAAAAAGAAAGTCACGAACCACACCAAAATCCCACGCTTCGGGTTTTTTCGGCTTTTGCATGGAGAAAAAGAAAAAATAAATTACACAGTTGCCCCCGGTGCTGGCTGAGGCCGTTGTCCCCCGGGGAGGGAGGGAGGAGCGGAGGGATGGCGGTGGTGGCACCAGGGCCCCGATCCGCATCCCTGGGACCCGCCCCGGCGCCCCGGGATGCTCCGAGCGTGGCGGAACCGCGCACGGCAGCAGCAGCCCACGCGGCACCGCCGCTTCTCCAAAACCTCTGGAAAAATCCCGATTCCCCAGCCCAGCCCTGAAAACACAAAGGCCCCGGCGCGTAACCTCGCGCTCACCAAACGTAGGGATTGCGGGAATTACGGATATTACAACGAGCCGTAAAGCGGAGAAATAGATGCATTGCATAATTCTCAATATCTCAGAGCGATGCTGTTATTGATTAGCAATAATAATGCATTTGTAATATTATTGCTGTGGTTTGACTAAAAAGTATGCCTCATCTGCACCAAAACCACCTGATTTTTCTGTTATTTTCTAGAGCTCCTTCCAATACCCACATTTGATTTTTTTTTTTTTCCATCTGCTCAAAAACTCCTATTATTTAAGATGGAAGCTGTTGGGGGCAGGAGCAATCATCTGGGCTAGGGCAAGAATTTCCCAAATTTTAGGGGTTTGGTTAAGGACGCCATAAAAATGATTGGTTTAGAGGCTGGTGGGCTCTGAAGTGCATGAACCCAGAACTACTGGCCAGTTATAAAAAAAATAACCCCTTTTATTTCATTAATTTGATCTCAGCAGGTCCCAGCCTGGTGAGGCCTCCGCAGAGCGTAAAATATTCAGCATTTCGGCAAACCTCAAGTGTCAAAAAAAAGTAAGTCAGCCCCTTCCCTACTAAAAAAAAGATGAGGGGGGAATAAATAAATAAAATACTAATTTTAAAAATCCCCAAGCCCCCAGTAATTTGGGTTTCTTTGTCTTCTGGCCTCCAGCACGCAGGCAGGTTGACATCTGCGAGCCTTGCTCTGCTCCCGTCATCTCCTTTTGACTCCAAGCCCCAATTTCCAAGTTCACGCAGAATTCCAAAAGTGGAATTGGGTGATTTTGGGGGGAATAATTATTGGAAATTATACTTTTTTAAAAAATAATAATAACTGGAGGCAAAGAAAGCCCAGTCCTGGGTGGAAAAAAAGGGCTGGAGGGGTGCTGGTGGGTGCGCCCGCCTGCGACTCGGGTGCCGGCCGGCGCGGCTCGCGCCGACGGCTCCTTATTGCTAATGACTGATACACGCCATCGTTATCATATCGCAGTGCTGAGAAAGCAAACTTCTCTAATGCTTTCTTATGAGCCCACAACTAGGACGTAAATCGTCGTTTACCGCGATGGTAACGAGTTCGGATTCACTTAGCAAGTACCTGGTGTCAAAGGCACGGCTGGAGCTGCGGCAGGACGGACTTCAGGCTGCTGGGAAGAAAAGCAAGTTTATGTTTTTAGCACGACGCCGGCAAGGAGTGTTGCGGAATTGCCTGATTTCTTACAACCTCCCTCGCGGAGTCACGTGAAAAGAGGTTAGGCACCATTTGCAAAAGTGATTTTTTTAAAATTTTTAATTTTTATTTTTAAAAAAAAGAGCTCCTCTTCATTCTCCTCTCTTTTCCTTCACCTCCCCTCTCTATCAAATTTCACTATTCACATCTATTGCAAACCTATTTGCTCTGGGTTTTTTTTCCCCCATCCTTGATGCACCCCTTTGACCCTGGAAAACTCCAGATTTTTGCATCCTGAAGACACCAGGCTGCAGCCCTTGGGCACGGGGTGGGAAAAGAAGCGCCGGGGACGTTTGCAGCCTCTCCATCACCCCATTAAAAAAAAATTCAACTTTCAAAATGTTTTAATCACTTTGCATTAGAAGCCGACTGCCAAATAACACATGCTGGGAGTGTTTATCCACACAGGGGGTGGAATGGAGCCTGGCAGCTTTGACAGCGATTCCTTGCGCAGAGGGCTCTGCAATATCGCTGGAAAGAAGGGAAAATAAGAGGGAGGGAAAAAAAAAAGAAAAAATGACAAAGGAAACATATTTCTTGACAATAATTTCAAGTGTTTTCTCAAGCAGGCCCGGGGGCTGCGCGTCCCGAGAGGAGCGTGCAACGGGAGCAAAGCGTCCGGCGCGCTGGACAGCCGAGCATCCCCCGTACGGCCACTTTCTTCCCCATTTCTACCACCATTTAAAAAGCCAGGAGCGACTCTGCCTGTCCTTCGCCACGTGCCGGGCCGTTTTCTGCCAAAAAGCCCTGTTTTGCCCCCAAAAGCCCCGTTTTCCCTCCTTGCAAGATTTCCAGACGGGATGCTCAGCACCGGACTTTGCACAGGGCTTTTCCTCGGCCGTGCTGTGGGGAAAACACGGGCTGGGAGAAGGCACTGCTGGTCTTTGAATGAATCCAGCATCAGATTATGAAAAATTAGCAAGGGCAGGAAGAAAATATCCTGGACAGAGACACGTGGAGACACCGAGTCCTTGGGATGGGGCAGCAGGAGCCACCGCCGGGGACTGAAGTCCGCAAAAGCTCCAGCCAGGTGCCCCAGACCAACCTTCCCAGCGGAGAAGAGCCCTTAAAGTCCCAAAGTGCTGCAGCAAACCTCTGGGTTTTCCTCCCAAGCAGGACCTTTGTGGGTTTTTTAAAGAAAGATCTGGGGTTTGGGGCTGTTATAGGTAGCAGGCGGCTTCCCTCCTGCGCGCTCGCATGGTCACCGGTGCCAGGAGTCAACCGGGGACGACCCCGCACCAAGCGCTAATTAAAGCGCTTTCGGGGAGAATCCTGACTTTTCACTATTTCTCTCAAGGGTAAGAGGAAAAGAGGAATTTTGCAGCAGCGATTCGAACCGCCTCGTGCTGGTTGATGCTCATCGCCTCTCGGGATGCAACGGGACGTGGAAGCGCCCTTAGACCACGAAACAATTTCCCCCGGGATCACAGCGGGGATTTGGGTTTTGGTTAGCGGGCCTTAAAAAGCAGGAGGCAAAGGCTCTCGATACTATTATTTTTGGAGGCAGAGGCTCCTGCTACTGTTATTTTTAACCGGTTTTAACTCATCTCACCATGCCCTTCTTCAAAGCCAGCTCCCCAGCCCTTCCAGGGCCAGATTTTTTTTTGCCAGACTCAATTTTCCAGGGGCTGCTGATAGCCCTCCAAAAAACCCCCACAAAAAAAAAAAAAAAACACAACCCCACCACCCTTTTTTCTAATTTTTCCCAAAGAACCGGGAGGCGTGAGCACTCAAGAGTCAAATTTGCCCAGGACCCGCGTCCCCTAAGAAAGCAGGGCTCATTCGCCTTCCACAAACTCCGCAGCGGCAACAAAAGTCCCTTTCAAGCCCTTCCAGACGCAAGTCCTTCAGCTCAATTAGTCAGGCACACAGAGACACAAAAAAGCCTCCCATTCAGGCTAGTGGCTGGCTGTGGAGGACAAGGGCGAAGAAAGGATCTTTCTCCCACGCTTTCACTGGGTGTCATAACAAGCAGAAAGCCCTCTTACGGGGGGATTATTGGAGATAAGAGCCCGATGGAGGAGCTGGTGCAGAAGCTGGGGCTGCAGAAGTAGGGGAGGAGGGGATGGGGTTTGGAGGTTGCGGCTCCCAAGGTCGGGTGAGCACGGCCGCCGACGGCATCGCGCTCCATCGCAAATGTTTAAAAAAAAAAAATTAAAAAAAAAAAAAAAAAATGACGATATTCGCCCCGGCGCAGACACGCGCAGAATAATCCCGGTTCTCCATGGCAACCTGCTCCGTGGCCATCCCTCGCACTGGAGGAGGGAGGCAGCCTGCCTTTGCCCCGGCCTCGCTGCCGGCTTGCCCTGGTGCCGGCAAAAGCTTCGGCCGAGCCGGGCAGCGGGGCCGGGCAGCGCAGGCAGGCCTCCTCTCCCTCCCTTCTGCTCCGAAAACAAGCGGTTGATCTGGAGCAAAGAGTGGCAAGAGGGCGCACAGCTCCGTGGCGAAGCTCCCCCGCCAGAAACCCACCCAGCCCTGCTGATGCTCCCGGAGCCGGGGGGGTTTAAGATTAAAAAGAACTCTTTTTTCATTAAAAAAAAGGTAAAAAAAAAAAAAGGCGGAGGGGCTTGGCGGGTTTTGTTGTTCAAAACAAAGAGGAGGAAGGGAGAAAATTCTCCAGAGAACGGGGTTTGGCTGCAAAATCACGAGGCGGGTCGGTGGCCCAGGGCCACCCGTCCTCCGCGGTACCCGTCCAGCCCAGCGAAGCATCCCGAGCCCTCAAACCTCCCCGCAGCCCGAGCGGTCAAACCCTGCACCGCCCGGCCCAGCCCGAGCAGGTAGAAAAATCCTCTGGATACCAACAGTGCCTTGCAGGATTAATCAAAGTTCCCGAATGAATTACGTGCCTAATTCCCTTGAACAAAGTTATATTCCTAATTCCCCACGCCTTTTCCATTGACTCCATACGCGGCTGCGGAAGCCAGTGCACTTCCAGCTCTTTTCAAAGACTATTCCTCTCCTGAAACAGTGGCCACGGAGGCAAATTCAAAGCCAATGCTAGAAAATTTAGGGTTTTTTTTTCCTCCTGCTGAGCCCGAGCCCCTGCAGATCGCTGCTGCGGGATGCCCCCGCTCCCGGCACCATCGAGGAGCAGCTGACAAGAACAGCCAAGTTTAGCGACGTTTTACAAGGATCAGGGAGGGGATATAAACTCTCCAGCTCGGGGACGGAAAGCCGAGAAACTCTCTCGGAATACATTATCCCATAATTGTAGGGTTTCAAGCACTTTCCTCCCAAGCAGCTGGTGCCTGCTGATGCCAGAGAAAGGTTATTTGGCCCAGATGCTTTCCTGCCCGGTTCAGCCCGGGAATCCCTAAATCAATCCACTCCTATGAAATACCGTAAAAGCTGAATATTTCACTCTTAGCTAAAATAGTCGGTATTTGTTAAAAGCTAGAGAGGGAGGAATGGATGAAACAAAGCGAGCTCCTTGGGAGAGCTCTTTCTCCTTTCCAAAGAGCATCCACAGCCTCCGAAAGAGCGACGCGGATCTGGGGGATGCCCTTTCCCCTCCCCGTAGCTCACACACGGATCCAGGAGACTTTTTTTTTCCCCCCCTCCAAAAGGGACCGGTTTTGAGCTTCCAGCAGGCAGGAATCTGCTGAAGGTCAAATTTAACCCGGTTTACCTGCATCAACCCAAGCGATGCAAAGCCACCGGAGGAGCCAACAGCCCCCAGGAGCCACGCGCAGGGCGCAGGGCCAAACCATCCCACCACACCGATGAATACTCAGGCTTTTTCATTCCCAACACTTATTAATCAGCTTTTTTTTTTTTTTTTTTCCCTCCGAGAGCCTGCATTTTCTCTCTGTCCCAGACCAAGCTCCACTTCGTGCCCTCCACCTGCCTGCAAAAATTCACCGCACGAGACCGAGCAGTTAAAGCCGGCACCCGGTGCAGATGCTCCCTCCTCCTGCACCAGCATCCTGGCACTACTCCCTTTGTCCCTGCTCCGGCAATACTAAAAGCCCTGAAAGTGGAATTAAAATGATTTTTACACCTAGCCTGAGCTGTCAAAGCTGAGGCTCAGGCCACGGCCGTCATCGCTGGGTGAGGATTACACAGCTTAGCTTTACGGTTACAGATGCCAGGTCCAAGTCTGGTCTCGGCTGTAGCAGGGTAAATCCTGGAGTTATATGCCAGCACAAGACCGTGATCCACTGATAACCAGAGATGGATTCAGCCAGGAGATCCAAGACCTCCCCGTTAGCCTTGCAGACTTCAGGACACCCCCTCCCCGGCCCCAGGATTTGGGGGGTCCCTCGCCGTGGCTGGCACAGGGCTCCTGAGCCAAGCCTTGCCAGCTTTTTCTGCATTTGGGAAATGCAGAGAAGCTTTGCAGGTGGCCAGATCCTGCCTGCTCCAAAGCCCATCGGCTGTCACCCTTTCCCCCTGCATTTTACAGCGGCGGGGGAAAGGCAGCGAGCATGGAGGTGTCGGGACTCACACGCACATGTCCCTTCCTATCTCTGTCCCTGAAAATCCCGCAGGACAAGCCAGAATGCAGCCCCAGGACTATTTTTAGGGCCCCCCCCGTCACGCTGGCAGTGCTGTCACACGAGCCTGGGCCAGCAAAAACTCCCGCCGCGGCGGCGGGTGACGGGGAGAGGCGAAGCTGCCAGCGCGGGCGGCGAGCGCCGCATCTCCGCTTTCACATCCAATCACCCCGGCTGCGTCTCAGCGACCTGCCCGCTGGCAGGCCGTCTCCTCCGAGCAGCCTAAAGACCACAGAGCTCATCATTTTCCTTCCAGCTGTCCCCCCCCCCAGGGCACTGCCACCCGCTTTCCCCGGGCAGGGTGCAGGAGAGCCGTCCGGTCCCATTTGCTGGACACCCAGCACCGCGTTTGCACCCTGGGATTGAGAGGGGAGGGGGGGATTCAAGAAATCCCCTCTCCCTTTTCCTCTTGCCATACAGAGACCGGCACCGGACACCCCGAAGCCATCGCAGGGGGTTGCAAAGTGCCGTGCATCGGCAGCCAGCCCCACATCGGCAAAGGCACGGCGGGGACAGGGAGCAGGGGCAGCTGCCTGCACCCCTCCTCCGGTCCGTGCACCGAAAACGGGGGGCCCTGGGGCCCAGAGCTCAGACGGTTAATTCAGAGCATCGCCCCAGCCTCCGTTCCCACACACCCGCCACTTGCTGAAATTAAAGCAGGGCCTGATCTGATTCCTATGGCGGCTTAGCGCGCCCACTCAGCCGGTTTATCATAATCCCGACATAAAAATCGTTCCCTTGAAAACGCTCAGGGGTTTTGAAGCCCTGATTGTTTGAAGAGGAAAGACTCTGTTCTCGGCACAAAGACGAGCTCCCCTCTCAGCCCCGGTCCAGCGGCTGGAGGCTTCAATAAGCATTTTTGACCCCTGTAGGTACGGGTGGCAAGAAGCCTTACGTTTTCTCTTGGCACAGAGATCACCCCCAGCCTGACAAGGTGCCCGCGCATCGCGTCGACCCGACGCCCCAAAAGCAGCAGAGCTTCTAGGACCGACGCTGGGAGCGAGCCGCCGCCTGCCCGCCCCGCCTCGAGAGCGCCTTTACAAACCACCCCATCTCCCGTGCGAATCGGGCTGCGACCGCTTGGAGGAAGGAAATATATATCTCCATTTCAAAAAATATCTAGATACACGGGCATAAATGTCGCGTATCAGGGCTGTATGGTTTCTTTGTGGTTGCAGTGCAGAACCAGCAGGGAGAGGCTGGGGAGGAGAAGGGGCAATTCGTGCGCCGTGGAGACCTCGAGGGGCTTGAGCCATCCGGGCCTCCTTTTGTTTTCAGTTTAAAATTGTAAAAAAAAGACCAGCAGAAAATTCCTTCGGTTGGGAAACACCTGCTTTCCTCAAACACAAAAAAATCCTGATTTAAAAAAAAAAAAATTAAACTATTTTTCACAATTTGGGACCGAGAATTTGCTAATATTATTTATAAAAAAATAGAAACATTTTATCCTTCGCAAAGAAAAAGTTCCTAGACACTGGCAGCATTGACCAGCACGAGCATTTCTGCGCGCTTGCCAGTCCCCCGGCCCGCTGCGCCGGCCGCGGCGCGCCGTTCCCGTGGTCTGCTCCGTTTCTGCACCCCTGGCACGAGCATTAAAGACAGGAGCTAAAGGCAACTCAGTGCCAAGCTCTTTCCTAGATGAAAGTGATATATTGAATGACATGAATAATTTCCAATAATTATATTTGTATAGGCTAGTTCTTCTCAACGACTGGCCAAACCATAAAAAAATTAGTATTGCATTTGCTCTTTTTTTTTTCCTCCTCCAAACACAGTGCTTCTGAGCATGAAAAAGAACGTGGAGAGCTAATCTCTCGATACAGAACATGCAAGCATATCTCCTATTAATGTCTCCAGCAGTTATGCAGCCATAAGGGAGACCAGAGTAGACAGTGCTGAGTGTTAACCAGTCAAATCATGGTGTCCAAGCAAGCTTAAACGGCCACATGTAAGCTGCAATTTGGATCAACGTCATGCCAACACACTGGGCTTTCTTATTGCTAGTGCACTCCAGTAGCAAATCGGGGGGAAAAGAGGAAAAAAAATAATAAATCAGCTGTTTGCAAGGCTATTCCAGTTCACGTTCCCAAAGGCCTCCGCGAGAGCCAAGCTCTCGGCCGCGCAGCCGGTCCCGCCGCTGGGAACCATCACCCACCGCAACAAAAATCTGAATTAAAAAGAAATCTCCACCCGCGCGGAGAGCGACCCAGTCCGACGGCACCCCTAGACCCTGGGGGAGCCGCGGCAAAGCTCGCGGCACCGAGAGCCCTGCGGGACCCCCCCGCCGGTCTGCGCCCACCAAAGAGCAGCGAGTGGGGTGAAACTGGTTCCCGTTCGCGCTGCCAGGCTGGGAGCACAAAGGGATGGGTGAAGACCTGGGGGTGCTTTAGCCCCGCGGTGTCACCCTGTCCCCGAGCAGAATTGGGGGTTCACGACCATTTTAAAGGGCGCTTTTTGCGGCAGGGAATGGGGTGCACGAGCTGCGCAGAGCCAGGGCAGGCACGACGGGCTTTAAACCCGTCCCCTCCATCACCAACCAGCATGGACACCTCCTGCCCCTGGATCCGGCCCGCCGTGCACGGGCTCCCTACGCCCCGGGTTGCTCAATTCCCCGCTGAGTTTCGCCCCGGTCCCAGTTCGCATCCCCCCCATTCCTGCTCGTGCCTTTGTTATACCCAAGCAAGTGACACCATCAAACATCAGCCTATGGCGGTGCCGCCTTGGCCCCGCACAGACCATGATTGGCCACCTAGGAACACCAAAAGATGATCACATAGCATCGCTTCCAGCCCCTGATTGGACAAAAGGCGCCTTTTTCCCCCCCTTGAACGAAGACACCGGCCAATGGTGGATGGCACATGGCAGCTCACCAGTGCTCACCCAGGAATAAAAGTCCCTCGTCCCTGGGCGAGCCACCGCACCCCTTCGCACGAGGACTTGGGGGCCACCGCTCAACGCCGGTGTCCGCCCGCAGACGCATCCCAGTCCGTGAGCCTGGCGGGCGCCGGCTCGACCGGCAACCGTTCTCCTGGCTCGGTCTGCCTCGGAGGGATGAAGGAGGAGAGCTCCATGCGGTGACATCCCACCGCCACCAAAGCCAAGGGTGTCCAACTTCATCCTAATAAGATGCTTGGGGTGCGAGCATCCGTGGAGGATGCTCTCCCCCTTCCATGGAGGATGCTCTCCCCCCTTCCATGGAGGATGCTCTCCCCCCTTCCATGGACCAAGGCTCGGATGCTTTCCAGAGCTGGGTCCCTGTTGCCCTGTCCTCTGCAAGGTCCCCCGCCGGCTGGGGACGAGCCACCCGGCCAGGAGAGCGGCGCTTGGCCCTCGCCCGAGGGAGGAGCAGCAGCAAGGCAAGAGAGAAGAGGGAATAAAACAAGAGCTCGTCAAAACTTCCCTACGCCCCTGCCACCGCCGGCGTGGGCTGCAGGAGCAGCGCCAGGAACAATAGCGGCACCGAAACGAACCTCGGAGGGAAGAGAGAACGGAGGTTGTCCTTAAGCTTTCCCCAAGCAGATCATTATGGGGAGTTCACACGCGCACTAAATTATTCTGAATTACAGGGCCGTGGGTGAGGGGGGGGAAAATATCTTGTTTATTAATTTAAATATGAGCAGGATAAATCTTTCACGTTACACCCAGAACTACCCCCTTGCCCCGGACAAGGCAGCAGGGACAGTTTCTTCTGCCCCCCCTTTTTTTTTGTTTGTTGAAAGCTCCCGAGGAGCCCCCGAGCGAAACGAGCGGGTCCAGCACAGGTCAAACCTCAGCTCTTTTTCTACATCTCTCCCAAGAGGGTTTTCATAAAGTTGCAACGCTATAATTGCTCCTTTCCAAAATTAGTTCAGGTGCCGTCACCCGTATTTGTTCTTTATTATTATGATTTTTTTTTTTTCCTTTGGAATCACCATTCTGAGATTATATATTATCTTAATCCAGCACAAAATCTTGTGTTCTTCTAAGCAACATCAAGACACCTTGCCAAATAGGTTGCTGTATTTTGCAGGTGGCATCTAAGGCAACCAGTCTGACCATTAAAAGCGAGTGGGAAGCACCCAGTTCACCTCTTTGACCCAAAATTCCTTTCTACAGTAGAGGAGGTGAAAAAAAAAAAAAGATAAATCTCGGTTTCCGTAAGGAAGAGGTTGGCATATAATCCAGTGACGGGGGAAGGACCAGCACGAATTTGCAGAGAGGATAAATAAGACAAAATCAAGTTCCCCAATTAGTCTCACGCGGTTTCATACACAACTTCGATATATATATTTTTTTGTAAATCCCCGATCTTGGAATCTTGAGTCCATTCAAAGCAATGTTCATGGACAAAGGGTTAAAAGAAGAAAGAAAGCATTTGGATAGAGGGACTAGGGAAGAAAAACAAAGAAAACTGCAAGAAACCATTTTCCAAATCACCATATCCTTCTTTCTAATCCTGATATCGAGTTATAGCTGTCAGGGAAGAAAATTAAACATATGACAGATAGGGAATGGGAGGGGGGAAAAAAAGAAAAAAAAGAAAAGAAAGAAAGAAAAAGGATCCAGCGCTCGTATTTGCAAAACAACCATTAATAACCATTGCTCTGTTGCTGCTTTATTAAACAGATAATCCAACACAGTAATCTGTATTGATTTATGGATTCTCTGGTGCTATACGACTGGTTACGCAATGGAAGTTCATCCTTGAGCTGTAGTCCGTGTCCTGGACTTAACTAATTCCTAATCTGACGGGAAGTTTTACTTTGTTAATTCAATTACAGTTAACAGCCGAGGAGAGAGCGGCAACATCCTTGCCTTTCTCAAGACAGACGTTTTCTTCGCATACACAGAATCAGTAAACTCTTTCTTAAAATCATAGGAGGGAAATAGGTTCTTTTTAAAAAAAAAAAAAAAAAATCCTACCTCAGGTTTTAATTCCAGTCTCAAAAAGTTGTCTTTTTTTCCCCAGTTTTTTTTTTTCCGCCTCTCATTTCCTTTCTCTTCCTTTTTTTTTTTTTTTCCTCCATTTCTTTTTTTTTTTTCTTTTCCTCCTCTTCCTTTGGATGAATTTCCTTTCTTCTCCACATCCTCCTCAGGCGTGTAATGGGGTTATTTTTACTTTCGGTTATCTAGCTTTATGAAGAATTGACACCACTCATACAGCTAGATAACCAAAGATAACAACCAACCCCTGAAGTCTACAGCATTAGCAGGAAAAAGCCAACCTCTTCTTCTCCAGGGGGTTCGGGGGCACATGGCTTTTAAGGAAGGAAGGAGGGAGGAAAAAAAAAAAAAAAAACACAACAACAAACACAAAAAAAAAAACGAATAAAAAGAGATGCAAATATTAGCAGCGCGATCCAGAATATCAGCACCCAGCTACAGCAGTGGCCCTGTCCCTGCAACCCAGCGAGCCCAGGGCGAAGCTCTCCTGAGCATCAATGGGACAAGCAGGATCAGGCCCCTCGGCGAGCCAATTTTCAGCAGAATTACAGGAGAACCAGACAGGAGCAGCCTATTTTCTGCCGAGTTTAAATTTTGTTTCATTTGCAAACCAAATGATAGTCTGCAGGTGCTGAGAATTAAGCCCGCATTATTTTTAATAACTATCAAATTAATGCATTCAAACTGGTAATAATCAAAGCAAATATAATTTGCGCCCGCAACTTCAAATAGGCATAAAAGACCAAAAGGACGTTTCCCCACCCAGAAATGCGTTTAACGCTCTCTGAACAAAATGACTGCGAATAAAACCTGCCGGTTAAAATAAAGAATAACTTGTGCTGCTTTGGATTCAGCCAAGAGCTGGGGGAGCAGAAGCGAGGAATAAACACGGACAACCCAGAGGAAATGATGAAAGGGAGGGAAGGGAAGAAAGAAGGAAGGGAGCGACTCCTGCTCGCGGCTCAGGACCCCGGCCCTGGGCGCAGGGACCCGCACCCCGGGCAGGACCCGCACCCCGGGCAGGGACCCGCACCCCGGGCAGGGACCCGCACCCCGCCTTTTCCTCGGGGGGGACCCGCAGCCCTCGCCTCCCTTGAGGGGACCCGCAGCCCTCCGTCCTTTCTTCTTTGGCGGGGAACCCGCAGCCCTCCGTCCTTCCTTCGGGGGCTCTGCATCCCTCCATCCTCCCTCCCTCCCTCCCTCCCTCCCTCCCTCCCTCCCTCCCTCCGGCGCGGGGGGGGACCCGCATCCCTCTCCTCCCTGGGGGTGACCTGCCTCCCTCCACCCTTCCCTCCTCCGGGGAGGAACCCGCATCCCTCCACCCTTCCTCCCCTTCAGGGGAACCCGCATCCCTCCATTCTTCAAGGGAGGAACCCGCATCCCTCTCCTTCCTCCGGGAGCCCCGCATCCCTCCCTCCCTTCGCCAGGAGACCTGCACCGCTCCCTCCCTCCGCCGCCGGCAGCCTCCGGGCCGGCACGGCCCCGCTGCGGGGAGGCTCCGAGCCCCGCTCCCCCTCCCCGCCGCCCCCCGCGCATCTCCCGCCGAGCGGAGCGGAGCGGAGCATCGCGCAGGCAACGCGGGGCCGGGGGCCCGCCCGGCGGCTCGGCTCGGCTCGGCTCGGCTCGGCTCGGCTCGGCACGGCACGGCACGGCACGGCACGGCACGGCACGGCACGGCACGGCACGGCACGGCACGGCTCCTACCTGCTGCCCGCCGCTGCCCGCAGCCGCTGCCCGCAGCCTCTGCGCCGGGGGGAGCGGAGCGCGGCACTTTTCATTCATGCTTTCACACTCCCGGCCCTCGCCGCCGCCCCTCATTGGCTCGGCCCCGCCTGACGTCACCTGCCCTGACTCCCACCCCTCTGCAGCGCCTATCAGTTCATCAATGGGCGGGGGAGGGGCCGGGAGCGGCGCGCACACGCGCGTCGCCGCCACCCAGCACCCCCACCCCTGTCACCCCCATCACCCCCATCATCATCCCCCCCCACCCCCGCCACCCGTCTGCACCATCACCATCACCATCGTTACGACCATCGCCCTCAGCACCATCACCCTCATCACCACCACCATCATCCTCATCACCACCACCATCACCATCCTCATCACCGTCACCATCCTCATCACCATCGCCATCACCCTCATCACCATCAGCGCCACCTTCATCAACACCATCACCACCACCATCACCCTCATCACCACCACCACCACCATCATTACAACCACCACCCTCATCACCACCACCTTCATCTCCGTCAACACCACCCTCGTGACCACGACCCTCAGCACCACCACCATTAGCACCACCCTCATCAACCATCATCCTCATCACCATCATCCTCATCGCCACCATCATCCTCATCACCATCACCACCACCATCATCCTCAACACCATCACCACCACCATCATCCTCATCACCACCATCCTCATCACCACCACCATCCTCATCACCACCATCCTCATCACCACCATCATCCTCATCACCACCATCATCCTCATCACCATCACCACCACCATCATCCTCATCACCACCATCCTCACCACCACCATCGTCCTCATCACCACCACCACCACCATCCTCATCACCGCCGGCCATCGCCCATCGCCAACACCGAGGACGACCACCACCAGCCACCACCGCCGTCTCCAGCCCTCCCCCACCTCCCTGGCCTCCCAGCCCCTCCCGGCCCCCCTCTCTCGGCGAGGGGGAAGCCCCCCGCTGCCGGCGTCCGACCGGCGCTGGGCGCTGGCGCTGGCCCTGGCCGCGCTGCGCAGCCCCCGGATGGAAACCGCGCGCTATTTTATTTCCGTAGCTTCCACCCGCTCTTCATTACCCTTTTATTTTCCCTGTTACAATACGGGTAGCATCAAACCGGGTGATTTTTCCTCAAACAAGAGCGGTTGTTTGGGGTTTGGTTTTGGTGGTTTTGGGGTTTTTTTTGGCTTTTCTCTTAAAATTCCTCTTTGCCTTGGAATTTTTTTTCCCTGGTGTAAAACCGGCCGGGTTGGGGCCGCGGGTTTGGGGCGGGAGGGTATTTCATGAGTTTTGCCTCCTTCCCGGAGCCAGATTCCCCCGCTGCCACCAGCGGCACGTCCTCCCCATGGCGGCCCTCTCTCCCAGTTGCCCCCACTGGGAAAACGGGAACCCACTGGGAAAACGGGAGCCCGCTGGTCTGGCTCCCGCCAGGCCCAGGACTCGCCTTTGGGAATACGGCCCTGGCTGGGAGCGGGGAGGGTCCTGGGGGGCACCCAGACACCAGGGACCACCCCAGCCTTGGGGGTCCCCACACCTGCCCGGGGGGGTCCCCGGCCAGCCCGGCTCGGCTCCCCCGGGGCTCTGCCCCCCAGGACTATCGCTCCTCTGCCGGCAGCCCCTCACCGTGGCCTCCTACCTGCCCTTTCCGCAAGCCTGCGCCAAGGGTGGCTGGGGGAAAAAAGGCGAATTTCGGGACCATCCTGCCGGGTGCTGGGGGGTGCAGCCCCCATCGGGGGCACCCCCCCTGCCTGCAGACCACCCCCAAACTGCAAAGGGCCCTTCCCCCCCCGGCTCCCCCCGTGCCCCCCCCCCGGGCCGCTCTCCCACGCCAGCGGCGGCTCCCCCGGGGCAGGACCGGGACCGGGGCCGGGACCGGGACCGGGGCCGGGCAGAGCCCGGGGCCGCCCTGGAAGAGAGGGGCCGAGGGGGGCGGTGAAGGGGGCGGCAGCGCCCGTGGGCGCCCACGCACCCCCCACGCGTGGCCGTTGGCGGAGCGGCCCCGCGGGGACCCGGCTTTAACCATTCCCCCCTCCCCAGGACGGGAATTTGGGGACGCAGCCACACGCCTTCCCCTCTTTTTATTTTCCTTTTTATTAAATCGACGTAAAAAAAAAAAAAATCTAAATTTATATTTCCAGAAATTACAGTTTTGTTTTTTTTTTTTAACTAAAAGAAGAAACACGACGAATATCGCTATTTATCCCGAGACGCGTTGCAAAGACAGGGATTCGGCTTTCAAACTTATATTCTCCCTGGGCTTATCCCGATGACAGTGCATTTTTATATATATAAATATATATAAAAATATATATAAATATATATATAAACACCGCCTTAGACACGTCCCGATCCGGGGGGGTTTAGGGAAGGAGACGAGCGGTTTGCGGGAGATGCTCGGGTGCGTTTTGAGTTTCAGTCGCAAATAAAAACCCGCTCCCTGCTTCGCTGCTTTGCTCTGAAGTCGCTCGAGGCAAAGTGAAGGCAGACAAAAAAAAAAAACACAAAACAAAACAAAAAACCACGCCAATAAATAGCGGGAGCCGCTGTCGCGATCGCGGGGATCACACGATTCACGGCGAATTTGAGGATTTCCAGCCCGAAAAATTTGCCCGTACACCAGTGCAGAAAGAAAAACTTAATTTTTAGGGGGTTGCCCAGGGCTAAAAACGGAGCTGAGCTGGGCAGGAGCTGAGCCGGCGGCTACCAAGCGCTTTTCTGCAGAGCCGGGAATCCACGCACGAACCGAAAAAAAAAAATATAAAATAAAATAAAGCCCAAGACGATTTTCTTTTTCCCCGTGCACCGTCTGAGCACATCCTTCCCCGCTCCAATGGGGAGAATTAAGGACCGAGCGCAGGGACGCGTATTTTTAAGAAAAAGAGGGAAAATTAAAATGGAAATGAAAAGGTTTCTTGGCAGAAAAAAACAAACCCAACCAAACCCCAAACCCGTGCGGGATTTTTCCGGCGGCGGCAGCAGCCCGGGCGCGGGTTCGGCCGCGGCGTGGCCAGCCGCCCCCCGAGGCTCGCCTCTGGGCCGAAAAGCTGCTAAAAACATGTAAAAATACCCGAAAATCCCATTTATTTGGGGTGAGCCTGCCGGCCTGCTGCGGGGGGAGGCTCGGCGGGGCCCCCGACGGCAGAAATCCCGAGGGGGGGTGTTGTATTGCAGGGGGGGGGGGTTAAAGCAATTTAACGCAACGAGAAGTTTGCGAGTGGGGGGCGATTGTAACGCTGTCGTAACGCGGCTTTAATTTGTTTTCGGCCCCATCCCTCGGGATTTGGTTATTCCCTAAGGAGGTGCGGGCCTGGGGAGCCCCCCCAAATCCCCCTCCCAGCGCGGGGCGGCCCCTCCGCTTCCACCCGTGTCCGTGTCCCCACGCCAACGCCTCCCCGCCGCCACCCCGGCCGCTCCCACGGGGAAGCCGCTTGCAGGAAGGGGGGGGGGGGATTTTGGGGACCCCCCCCAACCCCACGCACCGTGAGCATCCACTCGAGCAAAGCCCAAAGCCCCGCGGGCAGCGCCCTGGCTGCTCCGTGCCCACGGGCGGGAGGTGCGGAGGGCAGCAATGAGCCCACGGACACGCGTGGGGCGGGCATGGCCGTACCCTGCCATGCGGGGGAGGCCTCCGCACCCCAAAACTGGGCCCCCGGTGGACGGGGGGGGGGGGGGAAAGGCAACGACCCCCCCACGCGGCGTGGGTCTGGGGGCCGCGGGGAGGAATTCCCACGATGATCCCGGCCCGGGGCCACGGCGGAGGAAAGCGCCGGGGTTCGGGGGGGGGCCGCGCCCGCCCGCCCCCAAACTTTCCCAGCTCGGACGCAGGGGTGGGGGGGTCCCCCCCGCCTCCCCCCCCCCTCCCGGGGGCTTTGGGGGCAGACGCCGACCCCGGGGGGGGGGGGGGACCCGCACCCCCGGCCCCCCCCGCTCCCGGGGCAGCCCCAGCCCGGCCCCGCCGCCCCCAGCCCCTAAAAAAAACCCCCTTTGCGCCCCCCCCCCCGCGTTATTTTTTGTTTTATCGGGGTTTCTCACCGAGTCCCGCCGCTGCGCGGCTCGCCTGCCCTCGGACGTGTTCAGCAACCCAAGCCCGCGGCTTTTGTTCCGCCAAGTCTCACATTGTTCTGTCCGGCTGCGGGGCCGGGCCGCGCGGGTGCGGGGCTCCGCGGGGCTCCGCGCCCCGGCCGCAAGCCCCGGCCGTGGGGAGCGATGGGCAGCGGCGGGGAAGGGGTTTGGGGGGGGGGGATTCCCGGCCCGGCCGCCCCTCTTCCCCCGGGGTGACCCCCGACTTCTTCACCGCACCCCGATGCGGCTGGCGGCGGGGGGATGCGGGTCCTGCCTGCGCTGCCTGCGCTGCCCTCCCGACCCTGCTCACCTGCCCGCACTGCTTTCCCTGCCCGCTTGCCCTCCTTGCTCCTCTGCCTTGCATGCCTACCTGCCCTGCCTCACCTGCCTGCGCTGCCCTGCCCTCCCTGCCTGCCTGCGCTGCCCTCCCTGCCCGCGCTGCCCTCCCTGCCCGCGCTGCCCTCCCTGCCCGCGCTGCCCTGCTCACCTTGCCTGCCTGCCTGCTCACCTTGCTTGCATGCCTGCCTGCCTGCCTGCCCACCCTGCCCTGCCTGCCTGCCCTGCCCTCACCTGCCTGCCCCCAGCCCGCGGGTGTTCGCGGCAGCCCCGGGGCCGGAGCCGCTGCCGGAGGAGAGGGGGCCGTGCCCGGCGTAAGGATATATAGGAGCGGCCGCGGAGCCTCCACGTAGCCTATACGTAAAGTATACGTGTTATATTAAAAAAAAAAAAAAAAAGAAAAAGAAAAAAAGTTGCGATGCAAATGCGGGGCCGGCTCCATCGCAGGGGGGCCGGGGGGGAGGAGGGGAGCCGCGCTATTTCCAAGCTCCCTTAACCTATGTATTGCTCGAAATCGATCAGCAAAGCAGGGCGAGCCTGGCAATTAGGAGCTCATTACCATATATGCAAATATGGCAGCCTCTCTCGGCAGGCAGGGAGGGCTGGGGTGCGGGGAGCGTCGCGCAGCGGTGCGAGAAAAAGCGCAGCAGGGTTTGGGGTTGGAAATTGGGGTGAGGAGGGGGGGAAGCGGGGGGGGGTGGTTGGGGGGGTTTGGGGGGGTTAAAGGGCTGCGGGGGGGCGGACACGCGAGTCCCGGTCCCGCGTGGCTGCTGCGAATTCGCTCCTTAAGGCAAATAAAATTTCTTCCCTCTGCAGCGAGCCGCGGGCGAGCAGCGCGGCCCGGAGGAGCCCCCGGAGCCCCCCGGAGCCCCCGGAGCCCCCCGGCCCCCCCAGGAGCCCCCGGAGCCCCCGGCCCCGGCGGGGCCCCGCACCGGGCGCTGCCGCGGGGCGCAGGGGAGCGGAGCCGGCCGGGGCCCCGCCGCCCCCAGGCCGCTCCCGGGAGCGGGGCCGGCCCCGCACACCCGCAGCAGAGGGTTTGCAAGGTAATGACCGACTTTTTCCATTTTATTACCAAAAAAACATTTACATTTTATTACCAAACCCCCCCCGAAGCAGTGATTTTCCAGCGCCCACGCTCGAGGGCGGGTCCCCTTGTAATAAAGAGTTACCCGCAATTTTAGAAGCATCGTCGCGTTGGTTTTTTGGGTGGTTTTTTTTTTTTTGCTTAATAAGCCCAGCTTAGGAGCAAAGTCCCCCTGGCATTTGCTGGGTGCTGGTCCCGGCTGGGGACGCCAGGCAGGGAGCGGAGGGGACGGGGGCATCGCCAGCATCTCCCACCGGGGCATTTAATAAAGTTATCCCCGGCTCTGTCCTCCCCCCTTCTATTTGGGAACTGACTTTGTTTTCCCCCTTCCACAAACCCTAATCACGGCTTATTAAAGAAGAATAATGCCCGTTTCAAGTTGCACTCCAATTTTCTTCCTTACTTTGGATTATTATTATTATTTTTTCTCCCCCAATGAGTATTTTCTCTGTTTCGCCAAACCCCAAAATAACGCGAATGAAAGGAAAGGGGGAATCGATTCCCTCCGCTAAACGCGTCTGGGGGATTGGTTGAAATACTAAAAATATAGAGAGAGAGATTTAAAAAAAAAAAAAAATAGCCAAAATGAGCAAAACCGCCCCAAGGGCTCCGGGGAGGAGGCACCGGTACCTCGGCAAACCCGGCCGGCACCGGGAGCCCGGGTTATTCCTGCTCCTCACCCGTGCCAGCCGCGGCCGTGGGGAAAGAGGTAATTGCAGGGTTTTTTTTTTTCTTTCTTCCTCTTTTTTTTCCTTTTTTTTTTTTTTTAATTGGGAAAAGCCCTTTTCAGCGATTGCATTTGCAGCTCGGCGACTGAGCCGCTTTTCCCAGCCCCGTCCGGGTCGCTGCTCTCCGCATTCCTCTGCCCCATCCCTCGTTAATTCCTGAGCTACCAGGATTATTTATTATTAATTATTATTATTATTATTATTATTATTCTTCATTTATTTCCTGTGAATGGCCAGAAATGGGAACTAGCCCGCACGGCGAGAAGCTGCGGGACTTTCCTTTGCCCTGGGCATCTCCGTTCCGTCGCATTTTATATTTTGATTTAGTTATTATTTCTATTTGGGGAATGAAGCCGCTGCTTTCTACCAATCTCCTGCGAGTTTCGAAAGGCAGAGAACACCGTTTGGAAAGGGAAAAAAAAAAGAAAAAACCAACCCAAAAATCCCTTTCGGTTCCCCTTCTCTTGGCAAAATTCGCAGTTACCGAGGACCAACGAGATGAAACGTTTTCCCTGCAAAAAAAAAACCCAAATCCTCCCTCCAGACCCGAGGGTCCTGGTCCCACGGCCCCACCGGGGGCGAGGACGGGCCAGATGATGCTAAAAAAGTGAATTAATTTTTTTTCCCCCCCTCCTTACCCCAAAGCAGGAATTAAAGTGGCGATTTTTGCCTTCGGAGGAGGCTCGGGAGCCGGCGATGGGTGCGCGGACCCCCCGCACCTTCGGGATTTTTAAGTCGCAAAGCTCGGCTTTATTTTCTTTTCTACGGAACTTTAAAGAGGAGGGGGTGGGGGGCGAGGAATTCCTCCCGATTTTTCGGGATTCCCTCGGGATTCACCGAGGAAATGCTGGCTCCTCCAGCCGAAGGCGCGGAGCCTTTGCCTCAAGCCGGGAATTTTGTACCCATCCCATCTCCCGGTTATTTTTTTCCAGCCTCGCTCCCTGCCAAAGGCGCGTTATTGCGGGCACACGGGCGGCTGCGACTCCCTTTTATAAGCAACCTCCTGATGGAAGGCAAATTCCGGGCTGCGGGGAGGGGGGGGGTTGGTTAATCCCAGATGATCCAGGAGGATTTTTCACCTGGGAAAAGCGGGATTTTCGGCGGTTTGTCCCGGGGGAGGCGGGGGGACCCGGCCGCCAGCCCCGCGGTATTTGCGCCCCCCCGCCTCGAGTAAAAAATACGCATTGAGATAATGCAACCCCCCCCCCAAACCCCTAATTCTGCCCAGAAACGCGCCCATTTGCAGAGCACAAGGCACTGGGGGGGGGGGGGGGAGGTGGCCCCCCCACCCTGGGGACCCCCCCCGGGGCCGCTCTGCACCCCCCGATTTTATTTCAATGAGGTTTTGCGGGGTTCTGCAGCCCTGCGGGGCCCAGGCTCTGCCCCCCCCCCCCCGACCCCCAGCCCCTTCCCCACCCGCAGCCCCCGGCCCGGGTCGGACGCGGGAGAGGCCACGCACATCGGGGAGCTGCAAAATGGGGGATGCTGCTGCCAAAGAGGGGTGCTCATTCCCCAGCAGCACCCCCCAAAAACCGCTCCGACACCCCCGGGGCGGGCGTGCACCCTACCCGCGTGCGCCCGCCCGCGCGTGTACTCATCGCGCGCCGGCGTGCGTGCGGGGCGCGCGTACCGCGCCGGCCGCGAGCGTGCGACGCGCGGGCAGGATGGGTGCGTGGTTTGATTTACATACAGCTGCACACGTGCACGCACCGGCTCCGTCCACCCAAGGAGCTCCAGGCTCCCTCCACGCAGGACAAAATACCCACCGTGAAACGCTCTGCCCGCAGCCTTTCCCTGCCCGGGGGGGGGAAAAATGGGTGAGCCCTTTGCTCACGAGTGGGTGCTGGGCACCAGCGAGCACCTCGGAGGCCGCGAGGGCTTTGCAGGGTGCGGAGAACCTGCAGGGCCCCGGCACGGAGCAGCCTGCATCTTCCCTGGGGGGATTTTTAAGGGAAATTCCCTCATTTTTTTGCCTGCCAGCTCAGAGATGCTCCACTCGGGAGATGTCTGAGCTCTGTAAGAAACGCCACGGACGGCTCAAAGAAGGTTTTGGGCTTTTTAAGCATTTGCACCGAGGTGCGCACAAACCCGCGTGACTCCAGACAAAACCGCGTGTGCTCATTTTCGATAAACCACGGCCACGCGACCACCGCTGCCTCTCAAAGCGAGTATGGCCGTGCCCTCCAGATACAGGGGTTTTGTTTGAAATTCTCCTCGCAGCCCCAGTGCCGTCAAAATTTGGGGTCCGGCTGTCTGCGCAGGTTTGTGGCTCAGATTTGGGGGTGGGAGAGAGGCCTGGAGCCGGCTGATTTCTAAATAAATGTCTTTGTCTCCGTGCTCAAAAGCACCGACCCTGCGTACTGCGCTTTTCCGCAAGCGGCTGCGTTCGCCGGGCATTTCTCGCTGCCGCCTGGGCCGCGCGGTGCCACCGCTTCGGCACCTCCCCAGACAAAGAAAATTGCAACAAAAGCTGCATTTTGAAGCAAGCGGTTGCGCGCTGAAGGACGGTAGCAGAGAAGCTCCGGAGCCGTCCCCGGGCCCGTGGGGCTGTGCCAGCCGCGTACAGGCACCCGCTGTGCCCGCAGCCTCCGTCCCGGGCACCCGCACCCGTTGCTCCGTCCTTAAGCAAGAGATGGAGAGCCAAACCCTGCTCCCCCGAGCCAGCTCCGGGCTGGAAAGCCTCGTGCCTTCCTCCTGCCTCTCCCCTGCAAGTATTTCCTACCTCAGGTGGGGATTTTTTAAGAGTTGACCCAAAAAGCCCGCATAACCTGGGAGCTTCAGAGCGGAAAGGGGCTGGCGCCTGAAAACAAGCAAATTCATTTCTATCAGATCGTCTTGGCCCGAGCTGGGGTGTCAGCCCCAGCTTCAGCTCATCCCCAAACCGGTAGCAAAAAAAAAAAAAAAAAAAAAAAAAACGGTAAAAAAAACCCCTAAAACCCCAACCCAAACAGAAAAATTCCCTCTTCCCGTAGTGGAGGGGAGCGCTGTTTTGTCTCGGTCAAACTGGGTGAAGCGTCCCCCCGGCACCTCGCCCGGCTCGCCCAGCTGCCCGCCGCGCTCGGGCCAGCAGGTGCCTTTTCTTCTGCTTCAAAGGGCCCTGGATGGGACCGGGACAGCTCTTTTGGAGAACGGCGTTTGTTAGCGAGAGACGCCTGGCACGGACGCGGCCTGATTACAGCCCTGCTCGTTAAAAAAACGTTCGCTAGGTATTGAAGAGGATAACAAGGATATTTAAACATTCCCAGCGTGCACCTTTAAGCGGCAGAAAATAAGGGAAATTGCTCTCGTTTAATTCACTATTGCTCCTTTTGAACTCCCACTGGCTTCGCCTGCAATTGTTCCCTTAGCCGGAGCTGGAAGCCGAGTCTAGATTAGAGAGGCGGCGGGTCTGCGGGGCCGGAGGGCTGGGAGGGCGAGCACAGCGGGACCGGCTTCCCCGCACGGCAAAAGGCCGCCGGGGCTGGTTTCCATTCGGATTTGGAAAGCTTTCCCTCAATAGGGCAGAGCGGGGTCTGGCTTTGGGGCCCACGGCCCCAGTTTGTAATTACTCTCGTATTTTGTGTGCGCCAGGGAGAGGGCGGAGCAGCGTTTCTTTTTTGTCCCTATCTCTGAGGAAGCTTTTTCCAAAGCGAGAGCAAAAAAATCCACAGCTGGTGTTCATGGATGAGCCACTCAGCCGGGTTCTGGTGGGGGGGTGGGGGTGGAAAAAATAAAAAATCTAATTTTAGCTGTTCTGAAATGCTTACACCGTGCATCCTTCCAACTGCCTGGCACGGGCGCCGGGCGGTTATGTCCACCCCAGCACAAGGAGAGGAAGGGAGGGCTCGGCCCCGCCGCGGCCGGGCTCCCCCCGGGTGACCCCGTGGGACGTCGCCTCCGGGGGTCTGCTGGTTGGCCTTGCCCGGGCCGGGGCAGAGGGAGAGGCTCCTCTCCTTGGGGCAATTCGCTCACGTTTTGGCTTAGCCCCTCCTGGCCAGAGCTCCCTTCGGAAAGCCTCCGTCCCCCAAAAAGCAGCTTTTTGTGAAGCGCTGGGAGCCCCGCTGACGAAACCCCAACGCGCGCGACGACGGCCCGTTGTTTAACCAGAAGTTGGCCGTTTCCCAGGCCTCTCGCCCTCCAGACGCCTGTCATCCCCCTGCCCGTTTCCCGCGCGGCCGCGGCGGCGTGCCGTACCCCCGCCACCCCGCGTGCCGCCGCGGCCCCCGGCCCCATCCATCCCCCGCCGCGCCCGCCTTCCCCCCGCGACTTTTTCTCCCCACCCGAGCGATTTCGCACCCGCACCCCAACAATTTCTCATTCTCCCGTTTAACCCCCAAAGGAGCCCAACCGAAGCCCCACGTCGACAGGGGAGAAGCTTTCGGGGGAGCGACGCCGCGGCATCCCCGACCTGAAAGGGGGAAATGTGCCGTAGAGGCAGGACAATGCGGCTGAAAGGGCTCGGCGGGCCGCAGCCCCCTGCCAGAGCCGAGCCTCAGGGGAGGGTGAGGGTCTCAGCTTACCCGGCCTCTCATAAAAGTCTCCTCCATTCTAGCAAATAACCTTTATGTCCAGGGACCAGCAAAGTTTGCTTTCTCCCTCCAGGGTTAGTCACAGCGGGGGCGAAAGAGAAAGCAAGCGCTTGTAGGAGGTTCCCTCGGCATAATAACCTCAGAGGAGTTTAGGTCTAAAGACTAAAAGGCTCTATTTACTTTCACTGACAAGGAACAATCTAAGCAGATGTCCTTTGATGGGATTAGTTATTAATCCTTGAATCATGGGTAAATGGGAAAATGATCCATTATTTTCTGCAAAATCCTTCACTGCTTTAGGTTTCGAGGATGGGGTGGAGGATTGTTAACAGAAAGGTCTCGACCTGTCTGTTTTTTGCCGGTTTTCAGATGTATTTTTACAGTTTGTGCCGTGGAGCGTGACTCTGAAATAAAATAAAATAAAAAAAAAAAAGAACAAGAAAAAGGTTTTTCCTTCCACTGACGACTGAGAACAATGCGCCGTGTCAGACGTTTATCAATATATAGGCCCGAGCATTCCTCAGATAATAATACCGATTATGACAATAATAATAATAATTATAATGATGATAATAATGAGGATAATACTAATACTCCCCCCTCCAAAAGCACACCCTGCGCTATTCTCCAAACAGCTTTGGCAACTCTGCCTAAATGTTTAGATCCCTCCGCCGCCTCTGTGTCGCGCCAGCAAAACACAGGAGGAGCCCCGCAACGCGAGGCTCCGCGGGCAGGTGCGGCACCGCGCCGGCACCGCGCCGGTATAAATAACGCGCGTAGGTGGTGCAGGGAGGCGCGGGAAGAGGCGGCGAGCGGCGCCGGGTTGCCTCCGAGGCCCGATCCCCGGGCAGGGTAAATCTGGGGGTGGGGATGGAGCTGCGGCCACGCGGAGCATCTTCCCACGGGCTGGGTGGGAGACGTACCGGCACCCAGCACCCGCCGTCCCGCACGGAGGGGCCGGACCCCGCGCCGGCGCGGCTCGCACCCATGGGTCATCCCAGCGCTTTGCCCCGCCACGGGCGAGCAGAAGCGGGAGCCGCACGAAGCAAAAGCCGAAATTACCGGCGATTTGCCCGTCTCCTCGGCGCTGTGGCCGCAGCTCAACTTATCGGAGTGCATATTAACAGCCCCGAGACAGCCGCTCGCCCCCGAACCCTGCCTCCGAATCGCCCCTGTAGGGAAAGCAGAAATAGATTCCCAATGAATAATTTACTCTGCTTTCTTTTGATTTGCGTTCTGATTGTACACAGCGGCGCAGGCTCTGAGGGGGGAAAAAAACATGTTCTGATTAAAGATTTATAGCGGGCATAGGATTTTGTTGCTGTTGTTTAAATCTACTTCAAAGTTTGAGTAGCGGGGTCTGGAAAATAAACGGGCAGGAGCTTGCGGACGGCCTTCGGGGTGCGTGCGTGCACGGCCGAGCTCGACGGCCCGGCGTTTCGGGGCGGCAAACTTTGCATGGCCTTGCTGGAAAGGCGCTGTCCTCGGCGTCCCTCTAACGCCAAACGCAGCCAAACTGGGGCGGTAAATGACCTCTGTGATCGCACGTTACTGGTCCCCAATTCCCTCTCCTGAGCTACGCCCACACCTCAAAAATCAAGGAATAACCGCTAAACTTGTGCTTTATTCCTTTACCATTCCTTTACCATTCCTTTACCACTCCTTTACCATTCCTTTACCATTCCTTTACCATTCCTTTACTACTCCTTTACCATTCCTTTACTACTCCTTTACCATTCCTTTATCATTCCTTTACTACTCCTTTACCATTCCTTTACTACTCCTTTACCATTCCTTTACTACTCCTTTACTATTCTTTGACCATTCTTTGACCATCTTTGACCATTCTTTGACCATCTTTGACCATTCTTTGGCCACAAAAAGAATAGTTTCTGGCTGCCGGGAGTGATTATCTCATGTGGGGAAACTGAGGCCTGGAGCTGGACGATGCTTTAACCACGGGTGACCAGGGAGGAACCAAACTTCACCTTCCAGCCTCCTCCTTCACCGAAACTTGGAAATACGGGAGAGGAAAGCTCCGCGTCCTTCCCAGGCTGCCGGCTGAATGGTTCAGGGCCAAGGATTTTCCCTTTCTTCCCTCTCTCTGCCCCGGCTGCCGGCTCCCCGGCGGGCAGAGCCGCTGCCGCGCCCGCCCCTGCAGAAAGCACCCGCGGCCCAGAAGGGAGCCGCGCCGCAGGCGCCGGTCGCGCTCCGTTCCTCAAAGCGCCTTTCCATAAACCCCCAGCTCCCATCGGCTCGGCAAGAGCGAGAGCTTTGCGTGGCGGGGAGCGGCTCCCGCGGCGCACACCCCCTCCTGGGAAAAAACGCAAATCTGATAAAAGAGCGTTTTCTAACGTTTTTTTGTTGGGTATTTTGGGGCCAGCCGCCTGCATTCAGCCCCGACCGCAGGCGTCGGTAGCAAAGCAGCAGCAAGGCCCTCCCGCCCTGCAAGGAGAAGCCTCTCCGTGGCGGATAACTTGGAACCCGCCCTTCGAAGCATCTTCCCGGCGTGGGGAAACGCAGCTCCGGGGGCACCGGGCACCCGTCGGCACCTCCAAATCCGGCTTCGGCACCTCCAAATCCGGCTTCGGCACCTCCAAATCCGGCTTCGGCACCTCCAAATGCGGCTTCGGCAGCCCGAGGGGGCTGAAAGGCAGGCGATGCCGGGGTCCCTGCCTCCGCCGCACGGGTCGCGCGGCTCGCAGGCCGCCCATAGCTCCGGCCGCTCGCGCCGGCCGCCGCGGCCCGCGCGCCCGCTTCTGTGGTTTTCCCGCTTTTCCGGGAATTCACACCAAAGCCAGGAGCTCCCCGGCCACGCGCCGGACGGCGTAACGTGGAACTAGCCACGCTGGGGCCACCGACACCGCGCGCCGGTAGCCCCGGGCTGGCCCACAGCCACGCACCCACTCAAAGCCCTCATCGCCCGCTGCCCCACAGCCCGCGCGGCCGCCCTTGAGTGACAGCTGTCAATCAACGCCGCGGCGCCCCGCGCTCTGCCGCCACCTCGCGGCGAGACGCGATCGTGCAGCCCCCCCCCAATTTAATCGGTAAGAATTTAATAAATTATTTGCTTTTTGAGCATTAATGGACGGAGGCGCCGGCTCTGCCCCGCCGCGGGGTCCGAGCCCCCCCGGGGAGGCTGCGGGGGGGGGGGGATCCCCCCGTTAGTTTTGGGGTGGAAAGGTGATTTTTGCTGGGCGGCAGCTCTTGGTTTAGCTGAAATCAGCGGCAATCCGGGCCGGCTGGGGGGGGGGCTGCCCTACAGGGGCCCGATCCTGCCCCGGGCCAGCCCCATCGCCCCTAAAACCAGAGCCCCGCTGCGGGCGGTGGAGGGAGGCGATGGGGCGCGGGCTCTGCCCTGCACCCCCATCTGCTGCTCGCACCAGTTCCCCCCAGTTCCCCCCCAGCCAGGAGCCAGGCACCGCTGCCCTCCCTGCCGGCACCAGCCCCACGGCATCCCCAGGGAATATCGTGACCCCAACGACAGCCGGCAGAGCCGGGGTGTGCGAGGGGGACCCCAGCCCGCAGGCGGCCCGCAGGAGGTCCCGCTTACCCGGCAGCCTCGCTGGAAGCCCGACAGAAATCCCACCTGCAGGTGGAGGGAGGCCCCGTTCTGATTTCAAGCCCATGTGGATCCCATGAGGGATCGGGGGATCGGGAGATGCTCCGACACCCACCGGGAAAAGCTTTGGGTAGGGAACGCGGCGCCTGAGCCGTAAGGAGGCCGCGAGGGTCCGCGGGAGCCGCAGCACGGGGCGTCTCGGGGCGTCCATCCCGGCCGAGCGAGCGAGCGGCCCGGGACCGCGCCGTCCGCAGGGAGGCACCAGCTCTGCGGTGGGAACCGCCGTCTCCAGGAGCACCCCAGGGTGGCCATCGCCCCGCGCCGGGAACCGCCGTCTCCACGAGCACCCCAGGGTGGCCATCGCCCCGCGCCAGGAACCGCCGTCTCCACGAGCACCCCAGGGTGGCCATCGCCCCGCGCCGGGAACCGCCGTCTCCAGGCGCACCCCAGGGTGGCCATCGCCCCGTGCCGGGAACCGCCGTCTCCACGAGCACCCCAGGGTGGCCATCGCCCCGCGCCGGGAACCGCCGTCTCCAGGAGCACCCCAGGGTGGCCATCGCCCCGCGCCGGGAACCGCCGTCTCCAGGCGCACCCCAGGGTGGCCATCGCCCCGTGCCGGGAACCGCCGTCTCCACGAGCACCCCAGGGTGGCCATCGCCCCGCGCCGGGAACCGCCGTCTCCAGGCGCACCCCAGGGTGGCCATCGCCCCGTGCCGGGAACCGCCGTCTCCACGAGCACCCCAGGGTGGCCATCGCCCCGTGCCGGGAACCGCCGTCTCCACGAGCACCCCAGGGTGGCCATTGCCCCGCACCGGGAACCGCCGTCTCCAGGAGCACCCCAGGGTGGCCATTGCCCCGCACCGGGAACCGCCGTCTCCAGGAGCACCCCAGGGTGGCCATTGCCCCGCACCGGGAACCGCCGTCTCCAGGAGCACCCCAGGGTGGCCATCGCCCCGCGCCAGGGCTGCCTGCGGGGAGGGGGCTCGCCGCCAAGCAAGGGGTGTCCACGGGTCCTCGGACCGGTTGGATCCCTCATGGAGATGGGACAGGGATGGGAAACTGGGGACACATGAGTCGGAAAGCGGGGTAACCCCCTGCTCCGGCACCCCTGCGGCTGCCCCAGCCGCGTCCCACCGCCCGGCTGCGTCGGGCGAGCTCGTGCCGACGTTCCCGGCGGGAGCCGGGGCAGCAGCGTCACCCCCAGCCGCCGGGACCAGGCGACACAGGGAGCATCCCCGCCGCGGCCGGACCCCTGGCAGGAGCCCGAACCCCGCACCCGGCACGACCCCCGCTGCGCCCCACAACGCGGGGGCTGAGGAGGGTGGGAAAAAAAGAGCCAGAGGCACCGAAAGTTATCAGAAACGTGTATTTTTTTTCTTTTTAATAGTAAACCTCTTTACAACAAATATAGTGAAAGAGTTTCCAAACAAAACTCATAAGAATTTTTCATGGTAATTATTATTATTATCGTCATTTTTTTATCTCTTTTTTTTTTTTCTTATTGTGGAATATACAATAACGCATCACCATACAGCACAGAAAAAGGAATATTGAAAAAACGAACCGGACGTCTCAACCACGTGCTGCAGTCCCTGGGAAGGAGCCACTGATTGTCAAGGGTGCAGGGACGGGAGGGGACGGGGGCGACGGCGTCCCCAGGGCTCGGTCGGCCAGGCCAGACCCCGAGGTCGCAAAATACTCAAGAAAAAGATGGAATTAGTCAAAGATCCCGGTTAAAACTTTCCATAGCGCTTGGCAGAAACCCTCCCTCCCCGCCCAAGGCTCTCGCCGCGTGGCACCCGAGGAGCGGGATACGGCGGAGAGGCCACCCCGGTCCCCGCGTCCCGTCTGCGGGATGAGCGGGACCGTCCCGCCGCGGTCCCCGGCGGGCGCGGCATCCCTTGACGCGCACACGCACGCACGCACACACACACGCACACGTGTGGAGGAGCATCGGGAAAAAAAAAGAGGTTAAAAATATATATATATATATATTTATAGATACACAGTTTATCTTTTTTTTTTTCTTTTTTCTTTTAAATTGCTTCTCGAAACAATAAATAAAACTACTCGGGGGAAGTGCACGGTCTGTTTTGTTTCTACCTGTGCAGCGTCCTGGGGGAGAGGAGCGCTGCCTGCGGCGAGCCGGGCGGGCTGAGCTGCGGAGGAGATCCAACTCACCGGCACGGAGCCGCTGAGCAGGGGGTCAGGTATATATATATTTTTTTCCTTTTAGTGCATCATTTAAAGGATCGATTCTATTTTACACAGGTTGTTGCAGGCACCCCAGCGTACGCTAACACCTACCTGCTTTGCCTGAGCTCCGGGGAGCCGGGGGCAGCGGAGGGGATGGGGTACGAACCAGGACCCGGCCCAGCGGCCATCGGGGGGGACCCCTTTGCCAAGGGGGGACAGCGGCACAGCCGCGATGGTGTCCCCCCCTCCCCGGTTCAGCATCATATTTGCCTGCAAACTGCTTGGAAAGAGCCGTGGGGAGGAGGGGAGTCGTGGCCCGCGCTGGGACGGGGCAGGGCTGCTTCGGCCCTCGGCCTGGCAGGGAGACGCCGGGAGCCCGCGGGGACGTCCCGGCATTCGTCCTGCGATGGCGCGTTTGCAGCCGGGGAAAGGATGTCCCGTACGGCTCCGCGGCACGCTCAAGCCCGGAGAGCGAGGAAGCGTGCCGGTCTCTACGCCTTGGTGACGGGAGCGGCACCGGGAGGAAAATCCCCATCTGCAAACCCAGCCGAAGTGAAAAAAAAATCCCTTCTTTTCCCCCACCACGAAGCTGCCCTGCGGTAAAATGCAGGGGGGCAGCAGCCGACCCCGGCCCAGCGACGTCTTGGCCTTCTCTGCCTCTCCCCGTGGCATCAGGCTGGGGATGTCAGAAAATCCCCAGGTCCTGGAAAACCATCCCAGCCTGCTCCGAAGATGCAGCTCCCAGAGCCACACCACCCTCTTCTGGCTTAAAGAAAGCATATTTCAAAAAAAAAAAGGCATCGCTCTGAGAGAACGGAGCTCGAGAGGAAAAATAAACTGGAAAATAAAGGGGTTTTCCACCCGTTGGGGAGGAGAGGGGAGCTGGGACGATCCCGTCCGCTCCTCCGAGGCCCCCTGTTCCCGCCGGGAGCGTAGCAGAGAGCCGGAGCATCCCGGCGCACCGGGGACCTCCCTATATCCACGACCCGCTCAAAGATATTTCTGGGTGCCGGTGACCTCTCCGGACCCACGGGTGAGACGGCACCGCTTTGGGGACCCTCTGCGGAAAAACATCCCCGGTGCTCCCGGCCGGGAGCCTGGCGGGGTCCGGGTCTGGGACGCGGAAAATCGGGGAGCGGGGAGGGATGGGGAGAGGGGGGCACGGGAAGAGCCAAGAGGGTTAAACAAGAAATAGCTGTACAATTCGGCCATGTCCAAAGTCAGTATTATTACAATATACTCTGACAAAAATATAATCTCATTTCATATCAATACAACCGAAAAAAACAAACCAAAAAACAGTTTTCTGTACTGTTACCATTGCTAACATATCGAAACGCGCTATTTACAGTTACAGTAGCCAGGTAAAATACTACGAGTGAAAGATCAGAGAGAGAGGAGGAGCGGGGAGAAGGACAGACGGGGGGACAAAATCTCTGGAGAAAAGGAAAAGCTAAAGGGGGAAAGGCCCTCGTCCATCCCGAGCATGGCTTCTGGCTTCGGACAGGGAAGGGTGATGGAGGTAGCGAAAACATAATACTCTGTTTATGGGTCTGGCTGGGGATTTTTGTTGGAAAAAAGAAGAAAAGAAAAGAAAAAAAGGAAAAAAAAAGGGAAGCGAGAGGGGTAGAAGGGAAAATGAAGGGAAAATGGGAAAGGCAAACAGGAGCGAGCCTTCAGCTGAAGGCCACGGTCACGGACTCGCCCGCGGCCCCGGGAGAGGCGGACAGGGATGAATTTTTGCCACTTTGGGTGTTCAAAAATCCCCGAAACATCCCAAATGGTGCCCTCAGCCGGAGGGATGGGAGGGGAAGGCAGGAGGGGGCACCGGGGATGGCACGGGCAAGGCATGGCCGGGAAGACGCCGCAAACCCCTTCCCCGTCGCAACGGGCCGCTCGCCCTGCTCGCTCCTGCCGGGAAGGCGGCGGCGCGGCGGGGATGGCCGGCAGCACCCCGGGCCCCGCGGCCCCTCTCCGAGTCCCGCGCAGGCGGCGGCAGTTTGCAGCGTTTTCCCCAGAGCTGGTGACAAACTTTGCAATTCCCATCAAAAAGGTTGGGGGGGGTTTCCCAGCCGAGCAACGCAAGGGGGGCAAAAAGTGCAGCGGGTGGAATTTTTCAAGGAAAATGTGGGGGTTTTTTTGTAAATTTGCTTTTTCCCTGGTTTGCTGAGATGTTTTTTGGGGGGGAGAGGAAAGTGAAGAAGGCGGGGAAGAAAAGGAACCGTTTTTCTTTCTCCTCGCTTTCCCCGCCGGGACCGCGCGCGGCCCTTTGCGACCAGCTCTGGTTTGAACGCCTCCACCTGCCCTCCGGCCCCATACCCGCGACGGCGACAAACCCCGTCCCCGAGGGTCTCCCCGCCACGACCGCGGGGCTCGGGGGTGCCCCTTGCACAGCCCCCCCCCCCCCCAGCACCACCCCCTCAGCACCAGCAGCCCTCATCCAAGCCTCTGATGCAGCCGGGCTCTTTGCCATCCCCCAAAAGCGCCCCGTTAGCACGGGGTCACCCCGTCCCCTCGCACCCGGCCCATCACCTCCGCAGCCCCGCCGGAGCGGGCGAGACCGTCCCCATCCAGCCATCACCATCCTCCACGCCCGCCTGATGCACCCCAGCAGCCCACCCCGATATTTTAGGTTCGAGGCATCATTTAGGGTCCTGCTCCATCCCCAAATCTCCTCCCGGGGCGGGCAGGCGACTTCCCACCCCATCCTGCTGCTACGGCTGCCGGCAGCAGCATCACCCGCGCCAGACACCGCGACCTCCTTCCATCCTCCTCCTCTCTGCACCAGCCAGGGGCAAAAACCCCGGTTATCCCGGCGCACGCCGGCGGCAGAGACCTCGCCCGCTCCCCGTGTCCCCCGGCACACGGACGTACCCTTTATTCTACATTTGCCCCCCAAAACGCTGCTCTCCCCGGCATCGTCCCACCGAGGGACACCGCGCACCCGGCCAACCCCGTCCCCACCGCCGCCGGCACAAACACCCCAAAACCTAACCGGCCTCGGCTCTGCCAAACCCTGGGAAAGACCAGCCTTCCCGGGACGGGGGGTGACAGCCGCCCCGCGCCGCCGGCATCACGGCCGCATCCACCAGCCCCGCGCCCCCCAAAAGCAGCCGCCGCCGGCGCCAGGCTCCCGCATCCCCCGGCGCCCCGCAGGGAGCGGGGGAGCCCCGGCGCGGCCGCAGGGAGAGGAGGGGGCCGATGCCGGCGGAGAGGGGGGGTCCGCAGCGCTCGGCGGCCGGCCCCGGAGTGCGAACCACCCCGGCTTACCTCTGGCTCCGGCCCGCGGCGTCGAGCCCCGGCGTGCGCGCGTTCGAGGGATCCACAGAGATTTCAAGAAGGTAAAGATCAGAAACAGACTTTGGTAAGTAACCACACTTTTAGAAAGTAATATATCATTTTTGAAACATATCAGTGCATACTTCTTATATGAAAATATACACAATTGTATTTCATTCTCCAAAAAAGGAACAATTAAAAACAAAAGCAAACTAGCCCAAACACAATATATTAGCTGTTTTTTTGGGTTTTTTTGTGTTTTTTTTTTTTTTTTCTTGTTGTCGTCGTCATCCTTTAAAATTTTTAACGCTACACTTTGTTCAGGTTACACTTTTTTTGTCTTTTTTTTTTTTTGTAAATGTTTTTCTTTTTTTCTTCATGCATTGTACACCTTTATAGCCTTTGAGAATAAATAAGCTCCATTTTGCTTCCACATCTCTAAAAACTGCAGCATTTTAACTATTGTCATTTAAATCGTGCAACTTTTTGTTTTGCAACACCCCTTTTTAAAAAATGGAAAAAACATATATATATTTTAAAACTAAACCCTATACAACGCAAAAATTCCAAATTAAAAAAAAAAAAAAAAACAAAAACAAAAAACTATACACAATTGTAACTGTCAACAGTACAGATGAGCACAAGAAATAAAATTAGATCAGAAACATATTTATAGAAGCACAAAGGAGGGTGCTGTTTAGATTGTCATTCTTGTTACCTTTCGAAAATAAGGAAGAGTTTACTGGATACTACAGTCTGGGGGGAAATAAAGAATAATGGCCCGGACCAAAAAAAAATATAATATAATAATAAAATAACCCCAAGCCCCCGACAAAATAAAGACCCCCGACAAACCAACCCCCAAAACCGTTTCACCGCGACGGTGAAGCTAATGCCGTATCCGACCCGGGGCATTCCCGCTTTTCCCACGAGCCGTACTTGCCCGTGGCACCAGCCCAGGGGATCGTCGAGTCCCGCCGCCGCGCTGCTGGGGATCCGCTCCGGCGCGGCGCGGCGCGGCACGGCGCCAAACCGCTCGCGCTCTCCCTTCCAGGTAGATCTAAACCTGCATCTCTACGTAACCCAGAGCGTTTTTACGTCTCGGTTTTTGTTTTTTCCAGGCTCTCGGCTTCAAGGTAGAAGTGCGAACTCGGGAGTCAGGGTATGAAGTTAATGAGCAAAAATGTTTTTTTGGTTTGTTTTGTTTTTGTGGGTTTTTTTGCCCCCCTCGGGGTTGCTCTGCACCGATGCTCCGGCGGCGCGGACGGCGTCGAGTGCCGGGGGGGGTCTTCACCGCCTCCTCCCCGCCGGTGTCTCTGGAGCGAGCTGCTCTGCCGGCACCTCCTGCCGCACCGCTCCCCAGCGGGGGAGAAACCGCTTGGTTGGGTTTATTTTCTTTTTGTGAAGAAAAAAAAAAAAAAAAAATATATATAGAAAATGAGACCAATGAGACGTCGTTAATCCCGCCTAATTTCCGAAGCAAGGCCGTGCAAAGAGCTCAGGTGCGTGTCCGGTGCGCCCGGCATCGCCGGGTCAGGGGGGCCGGCGAGGGCGAGGAGGACCACGGTCCGCAGCGTCTCTCCCGCTTCCCGGATGGACAAACGGAGGCGGAGGGAGGGAGATCCGCTTCTGTCGCCGATGCCGCGCCGGCATTTTGGAGGTGAGGTCCGAGCGTCTCCCCGGCGCACGGCGGTACCGGCTCAGGGAGAGGGAGACGGGGGGGTTTAACCGCACAAAACCTGCCGGGAGCCCTCCCCGGCGTCGCGGGGCTCCCATCGCCCGCCCGAGGCCCTCCGGAGCGTGGGAACAGGAGAGGGAATTAAAAATTTATCATCAAAAAAAGAAAATCATCATCATTTGGAAAAATTGTGGCAGAAATTTGATATTTCAAAGGTTTTCATGGGGAAATTTTAGCCGGCCCATCTCTCGGGGCCTCGCTCCCGCAGGCAGGGATTTCGGGGCAAGGTGCTCACCCTGGGCTTCGGTGAGATGCCGGTACCCGGGCAAGGCTCGGCGCTCGCCGGCACCGCAGCGCATCGGCTCATCGGCGGCTCCGGCAGCTCAGCCCCGGGCTGAGCATCGGCCACCCCGGTCCCTCTGCCGGGTCTCCGCACCCGAACCGATTCCATCGCCGGGGAGAAGAGGAAAAGTCAGGGTAGACGTGGGCTCAGAAGGGACGTGCCGGCAGCCTTTCTGCAACGCCGTTTCTAGCAGCAGCTCGCGCACCGCGGTGCCCGACCGGGCAGGGTGCGGCCACGTTTTCCCTCTTTGGCCATCGTTTCTCACAGCTATTAATTTTCACCCAATTTTTGGAGTATCTCTCCTCCTCCAACCACTCACTTTAAGTTGCCCCTTTTCATTTCCTAATAATCATCAACTTTTTTGTCTTGCTTTTCCAATTAGAAACTTGGGGAAAAACGCTTGCTTGGGAAAAGTTTATAAAAAACCTCATAAATTTGCTTCTGGTTTGCCATCGTCCCAATACGTTTTTATGCAATAGGACTCATTTCAGCGGGCTGAGCTGGACACTGGATGCCCGGCGGAGGCTCTAGGAGGGGGATAAATCCTACCGTGACTTTTTGCTCCTCTCTCTTTGCACCGGCGTGGGGGGAAGCCGGCCCCAAAGCAGCTCCCGGCTCCTCCGCAGCCTCCAGAGCCCGTCCAGGCTCCGGATGCCGACGGAGCCGTTTGGCAAAGGTGGCATCCGGGCAGGTTTTGTGCCGGTTTGCGACCGTGACCCCAGGGGTGAGCGGGGCCGGGGCCGTCCCCGCGCAGGCGGTACAAGGGTGACGAGGCGGCAGGCTGGGACGGGGACGAGGGACCGGCATCCCGGAGAAGAGCGCCTGCGGGGAGAAAGCCATCCCCAAATCCTAGCCCAGCCAGGAACGGCCTTTTCTCCTCCAAACCCTCAAGCCCTGAGCTGGCTGCTGCGTTCTGGGGTCAGGGCGCTGATGCCTGCCCCTGGGAAACCACCGGAGCAACCGGTAGCACAACGAAATGCCTTGGTTTTTCCTCCTTTTTCCTTCCACTAAATCACCCCATCAGCAGATTTTCCACACAGCTCACCCTCACCTTTTGAGGCCTAGGAACCTTCAGGCAAAATCCCAAAGGATAATTATTTCAGTTGCATCCTTCAATAAAACCCATTTATTCCTATTTTTCTAATTTAAAGCTTTGGCCCATGTGGAATGGGAATGCATTTTTAAAATGCATTTACAGATTTTGGTTGGTAAAACCCGCAATTTTCTTTAAAAGCAGCAAGAATGCATCCTTCCTCCTCAAAGACGCTTCGCCCAGGCAGGGGCAAGACTTTCCCCTCTGCATTTGGGCAAGGTTAACCGCACTTCTAAAATCACCATGGCCAGAAAGAGCGGAGTTCCCGTTTCTGCTGGAAAGGACGCTGTCTGCATCTGTTTTTCATGCAAACAGGATTAAGCCTTAAAAAATCTGCCTCTTCTTCCCCCAACACACCTTTACGGGACCCGGGCAGCACACGCAGGCTGCAGATGCGTCTGCATCGCATTTAATATTGAAGCCGGGCTCTCCGGGCCGCCCTCGGCCGATGCCAGCCTGCCTTCCCAGCCGGTTTAGGAAAAGCCTTTTTTTAGGAAAAGCCTTTTTTAGGAAAATCTTTTTTTTTTTTTTTTAGGAAAACCGGCGCCTGCCAAAGCCCTTCGACCTTTCTGAGAGCTGGATCGTGTCCGAACCGCCCCTCGCTGCGCATGGCCCTAGGAGAGCCCAGGCGCTGCTCGAGAGCGCGTTTCGGGGATGCTCCGTGCCCCGTCTCCCCTCGGAGCCCGTCCTGCCGCAGGCGCTCTTCCCTAGGGATACGGGCCGACCTCCCGGGGGGGACCAAGGTCCCCGGGGTCTCGCTGGTCAGCGGGCACCGACTGCCGCCTGGTCCGCCCGGCTCGCGGGGATGAGCGTCGCCAGGGTCTGCCTTTTTTCGGCGAGGACGCAGCTATTTGATTTCCGTCCCCCAATTCCCCACGCGCCCGGCTATTCCCGAGCCAGCGGCCCCCGGCCGAGGAGCGCCGTATGTACTGCGTGCGTCGCCTGCTGTGCTAGAATGAATGCCTACAAAATCCTAAAGCTATTTCTCAGGCAGTTTATGATAATTTCCCCCCACCCCATCCCATCCCCATAACCCGTTTCGCCCCCGCGCCCCCCCACCCCACCCCTCCCGCCCCCTCCCCGCGGCCCCGCTGCGAGCCGGCGGCGCTCCCAGGGACGACGGGGACCCGTTATGTGACCCAGGTATCCAACCGCATGCGCTTTACGGAGGGGCTCTCCCCCTCGGGCTCGCTGGTGGGTCGCAGGAGGCCCAGGGATGAGCCGAAATCGGGGCGGGCGGGATCGTCCCGCTCGCTGCTGCCTTCGTAGGAGCTGGTGTTGCTGCTGAGGCTGTCGACGGGCGAGCGGCCGGTGGGCTCGTGCCGGGGCTGGTGGGGGAAGGTGCTGAGCGGGGTGGCAGTGTTTCTTTCCCGGTTGGGCGAGACGGGCTCCGACTTGATGCTGATGTTGGGGTTGGTGTTGACAGTCAAAGTGGTGGTGTGGGACAAGTGACTCCCTTGTCTGGGCATCCGGATGGCAGGGGGACGAGGTTGGGAGAGGAGGAGGAGGAGGAGAGCAGGAGGGGAGGAAGGGGGAGAAACAGACGGAGGAGGAGATAACGGGAAGTCTCTCATTATTCATCTTTTCAGTGGCCTTTTACCCTCCAATCCACAGAACTCATCACCCGCATACCCTGCGTCTGAATGAATCCAGAATTATGAATCTGGATTAGATAATTAATCTGGATTAGATTACAAATCTGGATTCATCATCAGAATTATGAATTATCAGGACTCCAGAATTCATAATCGGCACACTCACCACGACGCATCGCTGCCGAGCCAGGATGGGACCCCGCACAACCCCGCGGGCAGCATCCCCCCTCCGCCAGCACCCCGCGACCCAGCCCCATCCCAGCCGCCGTCCCCGCAGCAGCGACCCAAACACGCGGAGGAGAGGGACCGGCTGCGGCACCCCCGGCACCCCCCGGCTCTGCCCCAGCAGCCCCCGTGGGCTGCCCAAATCCGGCGGAGCGCTCGGACGGGCCGGGAACCGCTTCAGCCTCTTTACTACAACCCGAAATTCCGTCCCGCAGCCCTGCCGGTGCAGGACGGCAGCCGCTGGGGAAGCTGCTGCCTGGAAAACGTCCTCCAGGCAGCGGAGAAACGCGCTGAAGTCGCTGCGCAAAAGCCTGACACATCCATACATCCCCTGGCACGTCATGCCGGGCTGTCAGAGCTCAATCCTAAGCTGGCTTTGGGGCAAAGTCACTGAATTCCTCAATTCCTGCCTCCTTTTGTCCCACGGTCTTAGCGTGATCACGGGCAAGTTGCTTAAATCTTTATTTTGACTAAGATACTCTGAAAAAGCTCTGCGTGTGGACGCTTTATTCCAGACTTAAAGCGGATCCACTTCAGAAAACCTGCTTCAATATAGAAGTGCCTGTATCTTTTTCCTTGGAGTAAAGCAATTCATTTCCAACTTTAAAAGCTACCCTCTTTCTGCACTAGCAGGACCACTATTTCCAGACACCCTCCTCTGCAGCGACCACTCCATTTAGCTCTGCCTCTTGCTGGACCTCAGCTCCCCCGACGTGGGGTGAGGACCACCCTCCCGCTGCGGCCAGACAGCAAGAAGCAGCTCTCAGAGAGCATCACCCAGCACCCCGCCGCCCTGATCTCATCTGGGGACTCCAGGGTCACTCCTACGACAGTGGCAGGGACGGGATTCCCCAAACTTCATGAACCGGCTGCTCCGGCTCCTCCAGCCGCTGCGGGCACGTCTGCTCCTGCCTCCTCGAAGCATGGTGGCAACCCGCTGTGATTGCCGGGGCCCTGCGGCGGGAGGCTGACGATAACCCGGCAGAGGAGTCACGGCTCAGGTTCTGCAGGTTTGGCACCTTGGAGGAATTCCCCGTTTCCCTCTTTCCTTTCCCAACATCAGCTCCGTGGCCCCTGGTACCCATTTCACTTACATTAAATTTCCTAGCGATACAGGAACCAGGTGCTGCTGCTGCTGCGGCTGCTGCTGTTGCTGCTGCTGCTGCTGTTGCTGCTGCTGCTGCTGTTGTTGCTGCTGCTGCTGCTGTTGCTGCTGTTGTTGCTGCTGTTGCTGTTGCTGCTGCTGCTGCTGCCAGGCAGAGATGTTGCCAAGGGACAGCCCACCAGGTGAGCTGAATGCTGGCAGCGAAGACAACTCGGCGCTCGTCAGCTGATAATCTGGAAAGGAAGGAGCCCTTCAGTCATTTCAATGTCAAACCTACTCCGACAGAGTCCCGAGCCCTGCAAGAAGATGGAGACCGGCTCGAGAGACGCAAAAGAGCCCCAACGTACAGAATATCAGCTACCGCTGTGAGCTGCACGGGGATGCTGGCCATAGGACGCGTCTCAGAATCATGGCCTGGTTTGGGTGGGAAGGGACCTCTAAAGGTCACCTACTCCGACCCCCCTGCCATGGGCTGGGACATCTTCAACCAGATCAGGTTGCTCAGAGCCCGAACTTGACCTTGAACATTTCCAGGGATGGGGCATCCACCCTGCTCTGGGCAACCCGTGCCGGTGTCTCACCGCCCTCAGCGCAACAAATGTCTTCCTTAGACCTAGCCCGAATCGAGCGTCAAGGTACGAGCCACTACAGGGCCCCCGCTTCCACACCATCCAACGCCCACTGGTTACTGCTGCCCCCCCAAAGCGCAGCAAGGGCAAACGCAGCCCCGCGCCCGCACCGATGCCACTCAGGACGGCCCGCGGCGCGTGGCAAACCCCCACGGACGCCTCTCCGGCGGAGGACACACCTTTCCTCCGGCCCCCGGGGCAGTAAAACCCCGGTAGCTGCTGACCCCCGCCGTGGGTGCTCCATTCCCCTAAGGGTGCTCTGTCCCCCCGTGGGTGCTCCGTACCCTGTGGGTGCTCCCTCCCCCATGGGTGCTCCGTCCCCCCCGTGGGTGCTCCGTCCCCCCCGTGGGTGCTCTGTCCCCCATGAGAGCTCCGTCCCCCCCGTGGGTGCTCCATCCCCCGTGGGTGCTCCGTCCCCACCATGGGTGCTCTGTCCCCCGTGGGTGCTCCATCCCCGCCGTGGGTGCTCCATCCCCCCGTGGGTGCTCTGTCCCCCATGAGTGCTCCAACCCCCCGTGGGTGCTCCGTCCCCCTGTGGGTGCTCCGTCCCCTGTGGGTGTTCTGCCCCCGTGGGTGCTCCATCCCCCGTGGGTGCTCCATTCCCCTATGGGTGCTCTGTCCCCCGCGGGTGCTCCGTCCCCCCATGGGTGCTCCATCCCCCCCATGGGTGCTCCGTCCCCCCCGTGGGTGCTCCATTCCCCTATGGGTGCTCCGTCCCTCTGTGGGTGCTCCGTCCCCCCATGGGTGCTCCATCCCCCCCATGGGTGCTCCGTCCCCCCGTGGGTGCTCTATCCCCCCCGTGGGTGCTCCGTCCCCCCGTGGGTGCTCTGTCCCCCGTGGGTGCTCCATCCCCCCCATGGGTGCTCCGTCCCCCCGTGGGTGCTCTATCCCCCCCGTGGGTGCTCCATCCCCCCGTGGGTGCTCTGTCCCCCGTGGGTGCTCTGCCCCCCGTGGGTGCTCCGTCCCTCTGTGGGTGCTCCGTCCCTCTGTGGGTGCTCCATCCCCCCCATGGGTGCTCCGTCCCCCCGTGGGTGCTCGGTCCCCCGTGGGTGCTCCGTCCCCGCGCGGCAGCAGGGGGCGCTCCCCGCCCACGGCCGGGCCACGCACGGGGAGGGGAGGGAGATGCTCCTTCCCACGCACGACTCCGGGAGCATCCCAAACCCCTGCCCAGCATCCCCAAAACCCCAATCCCACCCCAGCACCCCAAGCCCCACCCCAGCATCCCCAAAACCCAGCCCAGCATCCCCAAACCCACCCCAGCACCCCAAAACCTAGCCCAGCATCCGCAAATCAGCCCAGCATCCGCAAAACCCAGCCCAGCATCCCAAAACCCCAGCCCAGCATCCCCAAACCCCAGCCCAGCATCCCCAAACCCCACCCCAGCATCCCCAAAACCCAGCCCAGCATCCCAAAACTCACCCCAGCATCCCCAAAACCCAGCCCAGCATCCCAAAACCCACCCCAGCACCCCAAAACCTAGCCCAGCATCCCCAAACCAGCCCAGCATCCCCAAAACCCAGCCCAGCATCCCCAAACCCCAGCCCAGCATCCTAAAACCTAACCCAGCACCCCAAAACCCAGCCCAGCATCCCCAAACCCCACCCCAGCATCCTAAAACCCAGCCCAGCATCCCAAAACCTAACCCAGCATCCCAAACCCCAGCCCAGCATCCCCAAACCCAGCCCAGCACCCCAAAACCGGGGCGGGGGGTGGATTTTACAAAGCGTGGCAAATCCTGCGGCAACACAACACGGGGGGAAAGCAACTGCTCTTCCAGGAGATGCTCAAACCCTTGGCCAGCCGCTTCCCCCCACCCCTCTGCATCTGCTGCAGATCCCGAGCGTTTATCGAGCGCTCGCCCTCCCTCCCCGAGCCCGCTCCCGCTCCCTTTGCTCCCTTTTTTCCCCTGTCGTTTTGGGCGTCTTGTGGTTTCAGCCTTCCCCACCCCAGCGGGGCCAAACTTGCCGGCAGCGGCAGAACACAAAGAGGTGGCTGCAAAGGCGCTGAACCGCTGCCAAAGCCGCCGGGCTGATCGGAGGCACACCCTACAGAAAATCCCAGCACCGGGCTCTTCACCCTGCACGCTGCTTTACCCCCAGCACCAGCCATTCTGGTTTAGGAGCTCCTGACACCCACTGGTTACGACAGCCGCCTCCGCAGCTAACGCCAAGAGCTTGAACTGGAGCCATCCCGTATCTCGAAGCTGCAAATGGTTGGGTTTGACTTAATCAGGCTGCAGAGCCGGCACGGGAAAGGGCACGCAATCCTGGCCAGCGGGAAGCTCAACACAACCTCACCGGCCTGAAATCGGGACAATTCCCACCCCGTTAATAGGTTAGCCCTGGAAAGACCAGGCGGCAACAGCCCAGGAGTTTGCAGAGGACACCTGCACCCTACAGCCGATCTACGCGGCGATAACCCCTGCTGCAGTTATCGCTAGCAAACGTCCCAGCCACAGGCACCGACGGCGCCCGGGTGGGAACGCTTCTCTGCCTGCGGTCATCTGCAAAAGAAAAATAAATACCGAAAGCTGAAATTCAGCCCCCCCCTCCGCCCGGAGCGGTAGCAGCGCAGGGCTCAATTAAAACCTATTTTGGGGCCGTCGGCTGTACGCAGCCCGGCTGCCGGACCACACGGCCGACGATGACTTCCACGCGGGGAGAGGAGCCTGCTCGTCACGCACAGCCAGGCATCTTCTGGCCTACACCTACTAATTAGGAGAGGGAGTTCCCACCACGCCTATTCTGGGTTCTTCCAGACAAGCAGCTTTTGACATTTTTGCAAACTTTTCTCTGAGCAAATGCCAAAATGAATTACGCAGGAAACCAGCAAGTCCTTAAAGTCTTCGTTTGACAGGTCGCAGAACCAACCCTTCGCTCGGGCAAGTGCGCCGTAACCATCGCCTCGGGCCGGTTCGAACCCCACCAGCCCAAATCTGATGGGCCTACGAGCAGGCCGGTTTGCATTCCTCCCAAACTTTTGGGGACCTGACGCTTATTTTCATTAAGCTCCTGTTACAACATCACCCGGAGCTCTCAAGAACCTGGAGATGGGTGTAGCTGTAATTAGCATCCACTTAAAAGCACCTTCACGCTGCCGGCGCAGCGCAATGGGCTATAGCGTGACAGGATCGGGCCCTCGCAGACCCTCTGGATACGACAGCGACTTCTCGTTATTTATAGGAGTTTCCCCTTGATTTTAATCCCGTGAAACTCTTGGGCTCGACCACGTCTTGCGGCAGCGAGTTCCACGAGTGATGCTGCAGCTGCGCGGGGAGAGCCAGGCACGTGCTTCCAGCGGCACGTTTCCCTCTCCTATTAAATTATCCATAGAATCACGGAATCGTTAAGGTTGGAAAAGACCCTTAAGATCATCGAGTCCAACCGTTAACCTATCACTGCCGAACAGAACAAGCTCTTCCCCAGGCCGCGCGCTCTTACCTGTGTTGTACGCCGTGGGCATGGCAGAGAAGGGCAGCCCCTGCGTCAGCAAACTCGGAGTAGCCACAGAAACAACCGGCGTGGTTAAAGAGTGAGTTGCTTGGGAGACACCTAACCGCTGCGTATTCTGCTGGGGAAGCAAACGGAGAGGGAGTTACAACCCAGGTGTATTTTACTCTGTCGTCCTTGTGGGTTGTGGCCCCCCCAAAACCTCGGGCTGCAGCTGCCCCCCTGGGCATGCACCAGCCTTTTCCAAGCAGCCGAGGCCGATGACAGAGCCCGTGGGACTGAGCAGGATTGATCCTCCGGCCACTCCGCATGGCAACAAAGCCAAGGGCAAACCACACCGGGGACAGAGATTTCGGACCCTTGTGACATTCACGTGCAGGTCACTCGGCATCGGCCTCGCGTCACCTTTCTGCCCAGGGCTGGGCTTCCCCCGCAAGGACCAGCAACATTCCTGCGAGCATGGAGGGGGGATAGCAGTGGGATGCCTCAGTCTGTATTCCCTCCGATGTGAAAAAAAATCGCTGTTTTCCAGAGGATGCACTGTGCTCCTCAGGGAGCGAGACAGGTACCGAACAAAACCGGGACCAGCTAACGCGGCGCAGAGCCGACACGTCCTCCTCCCTGCAGCACCCATGTCCACGAGCGTGCCTCTAAGGCAAGCTGGAGATGCTAAGCACCAGTCTCAGCACTTTAAAGGCACGCTGGCATCCTTAAACCTAAAATCCGGTGCTCAGCAACCTGCCGGCTTGATGCCCTCATGGGGTTTGGGTGACTTGGGCATTAGCAGGTCCACTGTGGAAAAATTCTGCCCTTGGACCAGTGCATGCCAGCCTCCCGCCGTGGTCTTCCAGGCACTTATGTGGGTGGATCTACGGGTCGGATTCAGCCCTGTTTACAAGGCAGATAATCTGGGCTGTCTCTGCTGATCTGATTTAAATCAGACTCAAGAGGCTTGACTTTAATCTGAAGCACCCTGGCGCACGTCACCCCGTGAAGACTGGGGCAGCGCCCAGCTTAAATCACGCCTGGCACGAGGCTGGCTGCGTCCCCGGGGACGCGGCGGGGAGCCTTCCTCCCGGCTCGCCGCGAGGCGCCGAGGGCGCCCAGGGCCTTTTAGGGTTGGGCATGGGACCCTGCGATGGTTCACGGCCACGCAGGGCTCTCCTGGGATAAGGCTGGAGGCTAAAAGCCCTGCCCTTGCCACCTCCGGAGGGTGACAGCACCCCGGCGTGCTGGATTTGCGGCACCCTGCACCCAGATGCCGCCCAGGCACCCAGGGAAGGCGATCACCAGGGCTCTAATTGCTAAAGCCCTGGGGCTGTAGGAGCAGGTTTTCCTGGCCCAAATCCTGCTGGCAACCATCCTCGGCCGTGCCCACTGCCCACGCGTTAAGGGCGCTGCAGAGAAATGCCTTCACGGTGGGCAGGATTCAGCCCCGTCCCTCTCCTGCCTGCACCGGACCCTGAGCCAGCCCAGCAGGATGCGACCCGCAGCTCCATCCCCTCCGCGCCCTGGTAGCCTTGCACCGGGGATCTGCGGCTTTCCGGGGAGAGCGCCGGCACGGGGACGAATCCGGCTGCGACAGAGGGCTGGGGCGGTGGGACGCTGGCGTATCGGCCCCGGCAACGGGGCAGCAGCCATCCCCGTTACACCACGAGGCGAGCGCGGGGATGTCAGACCCGGCCGCGCCGGAGGAAGCCCCCAAGTTTTCATCCCGATTCATGCAGGTAGGAGGTGCAGAGGTGTGCAAGCTGCCCCCCGCCCCGCGCCACTCACACCGCCGTGCACCTTGCAAAACGCTCCCGGTTGCAAAGTTACAAAACCATGCAGGCATGCTCCCGGTGAGATCGCTTGTCGCCGTAGGCTCGGTGGTTGGATCCTGCTCTACCCTTCGGATTAGGAGCGTGTAAGAGAAATGGGGGGGACGCCTCTCTGAACCCACTAAAAGAGCAGACCGCGCTCGGAGCCTAACGCTGTCAGGAGCAAACCCACGAGGTTGGCGGGGGCTGAGAACTGCGGGCAAAGGGTTAAGGGCAGCGGGGCAGGTCTCAGCAGAGGGGCAGCTGACTCATCCCGCTGCCTGTGTGTAAAGAGGTGGGAGTTGCCATTTAGAGAGAAGATCTGGTGTGTAGGTTGAGCAATATGGAAGGAACAAATCTGGGGAGAAGGTTAGCAGAGCGGGGGGGGGGCATCTGCACCAGGCGGGATGAATCCGCGGAGCAGCCGAGGCAACGCTCTGCTTTCCCCTTCCCGATCCAGCTGTGCCGAGGTCCCTGTCCCCCACTCCTGGGTTTCGTCACCCTCCACCTCCCCGCTGCCAGCTCAGCTTGGGCGAGGGCTGTTCTTCACTTCAGGCAAAAATCAGCCGGGTTAGCTCAGACTAACAATTAAAACTGTTCATGCCAACCCGGCTGATTTTTGCCTAAAGCAAGCTGCTCCTCCAGCTCGGAGACAGGCAATGCCCTCTGGCAGCGGGAACGGTGATGAGCAGATGGGGAGGCGGGTGGTGACTGTTTTCACTCTGCAGATGGGGAAACTGAGGCACGGAGCTGCTGGGAGGGGGGCCATTAAGCAAGAAGGGTTTTGGAGCATGGAGAGCGGCAGAATTGAAGTCTGCCAAAGCCCTGGCCAATCCTTCCCCTGGCCAAGAGTGTCTCCTTGCAGGCTGCGAGAGGTATTGGCTTACTCCTGTGTTTTTGGAGAGCTTTTCCCTGGCTGCGTTAGCTGCATCCTACAGCGGCTCTCGCCCTTTCCTCGCTGCGCTGACCTGTCGCCCATCTGCCCTGCACCAGAATAGCAACAGAACAGGGTGAATCATTGCCACAAACAAGGTGGTGTTCACTTTGCTGGCAGGGGGGAAAAAAAAAAAAGAAAAAAAGCCGTAAAAATAACACAGAAAACAGCCCCTGTGCACAAAGAAGGTTTAGGGAGTGCACTAGCCAGCCAGTGGATTTACACAGGCTTTAAATAATATCCTTAATATGGGAAGCGCCTGATTTACTCCCTATCTCTCATGCGGTGGCAGTGGGCCAGGTCTTCCCGTGCTGTAAACTGCGGTGGCTCCAGCGAAGCCCACGGGCAGGGGCCCGGGCAGCGGCGGTGCCCAGGCTGGCTCCGCGCAGCCCAAAAGGGACCCGGGCTGAGCCCCCCCAGGGAAACCAGCACAGCTTTTTTGGCCTCGCTGGAGAAACAGGCGCTGTACAGCTCCTGTCAGCTCCTCCTTTTCCATAGGGAACCTGATTTTCCTAAAAGGGCGTTTTTCTCGGGATTGATTTTCTGTGGCAGGACTGGATGTGACATTTGCGCTGGCACCCGCGTCCCGCCGTGCCTTTGCCGAGCCAGGGCAGGGTGCGGGGACCAACGGGACAAGCGGCCCACGTCCCACCCCGCCGCCACGCGCGCTCAGCGGGGAACTCACCAGAGCCAAGTGGTCCTCCGTCTGCCCGCGGGAGAACAGAGAGAAAACCGAGAGGCACCGTTAACTCCACAGCCCCGCCAACCGCCGCGCCGCCACGCTCGCCGGCACCGCGCCCTCGCCTACCGCGGGGCACGTACGGTTACGCTTGTACGGGTTACGCTTGTGCCCGGAGCAGGGCTCTGCACTGTGCTGGTTGCAGGCACAGGCTTTGCACCGTGATGTTTGCATCCAGCATGGTGCAAACAGGAATCCAAGCCTTCCTCCTCGGGTCTCCCCGCCGGCACGGCCCCGGCCAGCTCCCACCGCTACGGCATGGATTAGGTGTCCGCACCGCATCTGCTCCAGCGCAAAGTCCACCCTGCAACCAGTCTGCTGGCAGGGGACACGCTCCCACCCCATCTCCTTGCAGACCTCTGCCGGGCACTCACCAAATGGTGCATCAACCCCTTCCCGCTCTGCGAGGTGATCACGCGTAAATCCGGCTTGCGGCTGTTGGTGGGGAGCTGCGTGCTGTGGGAGGGCGGTGGCGGGGACTTGGCAGGGATGATCTTGCCCAAGCTGCTGCCGTTGGAGACGGGAAGGAGACCTGGAGAGGCTCTGGCACTCACGTAGCCGTTTCCTGCAGGAAAGTGGGTGACAGAGAGGAAGGAGGTGAATGCACGGCGGTGAAGGCACGGCGACGGTGAATGCACGGCGGTGGTAAATGCATGCACGGCGAGCGGTGCCGCAGTGGGGCTCCACGGCTGCTCCTCCTCGGGAGAGCAGCACCGCGTCCCCCCAGGCTCCCCAAAACCCTCCTGCACACCAGGCAGCTCATCTGCAGCCCCGAGCAAGCTCGGCGGCACCGGCAGCCACTCCAATGCCTGCGGCGGGTGCGTCCTCCCCACCGAGACCAGGCAAACCTGCCCCGGGCCAGGCAGGGGCAGGGGCAGGGGCAGGGGCGGGGCAGGGGCAGGGGCAGGGGCAGGGGCAGGGCAGGCAGCCGGCCCCGAGCTCCCAGCGCCCGGGGCAGCTCCTCAACCTGCAGGAACCCACGATCATTACTGCAATAACAACCAATAAATATTACAGGCCTGATTTGCAGCAAGGCCTCTTTATGCTGCTCTGGCAGGGTACTGGGGCCCTAGCAAGGGGGGATAATTACTGTTACGTTCACTTTTAAGGTCTCTTTATGGTACCGGAGCAGAGAAAAGGGGCCGTGGCAGAGCGAGGACTCGGTTCGCTCATCCCACTGCCCCTTTGAAGATCTGAGGTTCCCTCCTCCTCCTCCTGCTGCCCCACTTAAGGATTTTATGTGCAAGGGGGTGGGGGGGGAGAAGAAAGGAAAGGAAGAAAAAAATTTAAAAAGGAAAAGATTTGATGAACATCAGGAAAGGAATAAATTGGATCAGATTACTGTTCTGATGAGGGTTTTTTTTTTTTTTATGAATAGGCCCCAAAGATAGAAAGGCGTTTAGCAATCACCAGGATTCAGCCCTCATATTCATTGCACGTTAGACCGGGAAAAATAGGTCGCTGATTGCATTATTAATCACATCCACCATTGCGCTACATCTGCATTTCAGCAGGCGGCTGGTGGCAGTGACGCCGCAGCCGTGGCGCGTGCTCATCGGGGGCCAAGCGCCAGCCGCTGCCTCTCCCAGAGCTGTCCCAGGGCCGGACACATCGGTGATGGGGTAAACTGGGCACGGGGGACGGCCACGCGCCCTGGGAGCCACGGGTCTGATCCCACCGATGCCGCCGGGGACGAGAGATGCTGCCCCACCGGGTGCCTGGGAGCTGCCCGTTGGATGCCCGGGAGCTGCCCGTCGGATGCCCGTGGTGGCATCCCTGTATCCGTGTCCCTGCCCGAGGGAGGGGACCGGCTTTCCCGTCCCCAGCGAGGTGTCCTCCCAGTCCTGAATCACCGTCAGCAGCCGTGCATAAGGCACGTGCCCGGTGCCTCGGGTCCCGGGTACCTCTGTGCACCGTGAACTACTCGCATTTCGCTTGCAAGGCCACCGGCTTTTATATTTATTAACAACAAATATGCATAAAATTCCTCGGGTGACCTTCGCTACCCACAGTGCCGGCAAAAGCCGACGGAGGCAAAGCCAAAATACATGTTAAACCCCTCGATATTCTCCTTCCCAAGGTGGCACGGACGCGGATGCACACGCGGCTCTCACGGCAGCTGCCACTTTGAGGTACGCCACGGTATCGTGCGCGCCAGCTGGGGCTCGCGGTGGCCCCGGTGCTGGAGGGGAGCAGGTTCGGGTCCCAGCGCCGCCGCTCACCCCCGAAGGGGCTTCCCTGGCAGGGGATCTCGGGCGCTGCCATCGGAGGAGTCCCCCCAGCCTGGATCCGAGCTGGAGAGAGAAGGACTGCGCTCCCGCTGGGATTTTGGGATAACCCTGATGCCAAGGGGTCCCAAAGCGAAGCCCCCGGGCTGCCTTTGCACCACCCTGGTGTGAATTTGAGCCTGGCAGCGCCCCGTGCCCTCGCGAAGCCGGGGACGGCCAGGGCACAGCATCAAGCAGGGTGGGCAAGGTGCTTCCCACCCGCAGAGGCACCAAGGACGGTGCACGCCGTGGCGGGCAGGCGGGACGCGGGGACGCAGCCCGCATCGCTGCAGGATCGGGCCAGAGGCACCCGGCGGCTGATGACTCAGAGGCAGCAGGTGATCGCTCGGTGCCGCAGAGATTGCAAGGGAGGAGGAGAAGGAGGAGGAAGAGATGTCCCAGGTACCCGAAAACCGCAAGCACGGCGCCGGAGCCGTGCTCCCCTCCTGCAGCCGGCGCGGGAAGCCCTGGGGATGGCAGGGGTCCGGGGACGGCAGGGGGTGCGGGGCTGGCCGCGGCCGGGTTGTCCCTGCTCCTCACGCCCGTTTCCTGGAGCGGCGGCAGGAACGCAGGGAATGCTCCGGTGACGTCAATGCTGACATTCACAGGCCCTGCCAAGCTCCGCGCCGCCGCGGCTGCTCCCAACAGCTGACGTGGGGGCGGCCTCGGGGGGGAAAAGGGGCCGCGAAGGTGGCTGGGGACCGCGGCACGATGGCCCCTTCCCTCTGCCTTCGAAGGAGCAGTGAAGCTCCATCCTGGGCACTGCAAGGGCGCCGGGGAGACGCCAGCCCCACGAACGGCCCTGGCAGGGTTCGCTCTGGAGGCACAGCCGGGGAGAAATTCCCCCGGCACTGGCATGGCTGCTGCCTGGCACAGGGAAAAGGTTATTCCTGGCAGCGGCCGCGGTGCAGGGGATGGGGATGGGCGGCCACGGTGCTGCAGAACCGCGTCTGGACCAGCCCCGTCCGTGCAACCGGCGGAACCCGAGCTCCAATTTGGTTTTAATTGGGGCAACACCGAATTCCACGCTCCTCCTCTGTGCTGTCGGCTGGAGCCCCATCGCGAAAAGCCCCCGAGCGGGTGACGAGCCAGGCTCCCAGTGCAAGGCCGCCTTCCCCGCTCCGCCTCGCCCGGGGATGGACGGCATCCACCCCGCTAAGCCCTGGACCGCGGCCCGTCCCGCCCCAGCCCGCAGCAGCAGTGCCGGTAGCGGCAGCTGCTTCCCAGCGGGACGCGGGGGCCATCGCTGGCTTTTGGGTTGTACCTACGCAAGCGCCGGCCCCAAAGACCTCACCCTGCAGACAGCGGAGGCAGACTGCGGGGAAGGAGGTATTATTAGCGCATTTTATAGCTGGGGAGCTAAGCCACAAGGTCTGAGCCTCGTTAGCACTGAGGCTCTCGCAGTGGAAAGGGACCTTAATGAGCTTTTTTCCTTGCAGTAAAGTTCCTTTATAGGGCCCAAGCGCAACGAGGAATCAGGTGTTAAGTGACTCACCCGAGGTCAGGGGAGGAACTGGTTGCAGCGCGGGGAGCTAAGCCCAGAGCTGCCCAAACCATGCTCCTCAGTGGCCATCTCAGTCGTCCCCTTGATTTGCAGCTCTCCCAAAGACCCCGGGGAGATGCCAGCCCCCAGGATGCGCACCCCGCTCCTCCTTCGGTCTCTGGGGTCCCCACCGAAACCAGCAGCCCCCAGCAAAGGCGCTGGTCTGGAGCTCCATGTGCCAAACCCTCCCGCTGCCAACAGCGGCATAATCCTCCCTACCGCTTCTCCATCGACCAACGGCGCTGAACAGCAAAGCAAAATCCTACGTTACGTGTGGGGAAAGCGAGGCACGGAGTGGCAAACAGAGCCGAGGGCGCAGGTCCCGGCGCCCACACCGCTTGCCGAAAGGCAACGGCTCCTCACTTACCCACGGGGCTTGGGCAGGCTCCGTTCGTGTTGTTCAGGTCTCCCCCGAGCATCGCCCCTGCAAAGCAATGGGAAACACGGGGTCACCGTCCGCTCGGAAACAGGGTGAGCATCCCTCCTTTGGCGGGGGAGGAAGAGGGGGAGCACGAGGGAGGAAGGCAGAGGAAAATGAGCGGTGGTGCCTTCCCGGGGAGAAAGTCCTGGGCAAAATGAGCAGCATTCCTGGTGATCAGGTTGGGAAACATTATCCAGGCAGATCCGTTTCCTTTGGGCAGGAGCCAGGCAGCACAGGAGCCCGCTCCAAAGGAGGCGGCTTGGAAAACACTGCGGCTATTTTATTCCAAGCCCCGCTTTGGGGGACACGGGGCCAGTGCTGCCGGGGAAGAGAGCCCCAGCAGCAAGACGTGAAACACTATCTCCCCTGTAATGTTCGCACCGAATGGAAACCATCCCCGAGCGCTGCCAGGACGCTGCTACGATTCGGCCTCCCACGGTCCCAACGCTTGGAAAGCGCTGCCGCTCCCCGCCGTGCCGGGAAAAACCGTACCAGAGGCCTTTTTATCCCCAGTAAACTGAACGTTTTGCCTCGCCTGCAAGAAGATTTCATTTTTTTCTGCCTTGTTATTGAGTTATTGCTGAAAGCCACCTATTCACAGCCTGGCCATGCCACGGGCGGTGATTTCGGCCAACAGCCGGCACGGAGGCTCTGGAGCTGCGACCGCAGTCATCCCAGAGCCCTGGGCAGGGGAATGAGGAGCCTCTGATCCCAAACCCCACCTCCAGCCACCGCCCAACCCTTCTCACCCCAGAGGGGGAAACGCGAGATGGAAACCTTTTTTCCAGCCCCCGGCTCTCGGGTCCGGGCTTGCAGCGAGAGGCTGAGCCGCTGCCGTGCAGGAAAGCGCATTTGGTCCCCACGTGGGAGCGTGATCGGGGATGGCGGTGGTCCCAAAAATATTTTACAGCTTGAGAAAGGGCGAGGTGACCCCCAAAATGTGGCAGTCACGGCACTGCAGCGTCCTTCCTTCAAGGGACAGGGATGCGAAGTCCTGGAGGAGGGACCCCACCAGGATTTGGGGGCTGTCCCCTGCTGCGGGACCCCACTTGCACCCCAGACCTCGGCACCCGCGCTGCTGAAGCGGGCTCATCCCCTTGGGTGAGCGATGCCGACCCCGTCCCCAGCCCCATAAACCCCCTCGGCCGCCCTTCTCCCGCGCCGTCCCCGAGCAGACGGCGTCGGCCAGCGCCGAGATACCAACTCAGCGCTCTGCTGCGCATTTGCTTTGGAAACAACGCCGCAGCGCTCTGCTCGAGTGCCTTGCTAAAAAAATGTAAGGAAAAAAAAAAGTTCTTCTAACATGCAAGGGCCTGGCTCCTATAAACAGGATTTCTTCCGTGTCCCAGGCAGCGAGTGAATGAGACGCAGATGGCCGGACTTGGAACACCTCTGCGCTCGCAACCGCGAAATTATCCCCCTTCAAACGAACGGCGAGCGAGATGGAAACGGCGAGCCTCCAGCGGATTCTGCGTTACAACGAAGCCTCCCTTTTCTTTCGGCAGAGGGGCCTGCGAGAGGGCAGGGGAGATCCCTGCCGCCGGAGCTACGGCCGTCCCTGCCCAAGGAGGGCTCTGCCGCCCAGCCTGGAGTGAGATGTTGCTCTTTGGGACCGGTCCTAGAGCAGAAAGACCCCTCTCCCTGAGGTCTGGGGGCCTCATCCTGGTATCCGAGCGCTTCCAGCCATCCCCGAGACCGTGCAGAGAGAGCAGTAAGCAAACAAGCTGGCTTCGAACCACGGCTCCTGCTGCATCCCAGCCCAGGCACCTCTTTCTGCTCGCTCCCACCCAGCCACCCAACCTGCTTCTGGAGGCACCCCCCAGCCCTTCTCCCACCCCTCCAGCCCTTCTCCCACCCCTCCAGCCCCTTTGCAAAGTCCCCCCTGAGCTCTCACAGCCCCGGGGCCCGCAGCCAAGTGCCCACCGCCCAGATGTCCGGGCGGTCACCCTCACCGGCTCTGCCATTTGCAGCCCGTGCGATTTTTACAGACCATCTGTGACAACCAAAATAGCAGGCAGGGGCTTTCTGCACGCTATTATTATTTATGATCGCACTGCGGGAGAGCCGGGCCGTGGTCACACGTCGTCGTCCCCCCCCTCGCCGCTGCAGGGGACGCGGGTGATGAGCTCCTCTCCCCTAACCTGCCCTCCGCCACCCATCGCCGGTCCCCGCTGGAAACGACTGCTCCCTCCGATCTGTCAGCAGATCCGCATGAGTAATCGCTCGGCGACCAACTGCAACCAGCACAGCCCGACTCAGAAAAGCCCTTTTTAGGCAGCAGTCCCGTGTCACCGGAGTGCCACCGGCGAGCGGGATGCCGGCAGCCACCCCCAAGCCTGGGAACGGCGCCGGGTGACTCATCTCCTTGCGCTGCCCAACCTCAAAACAGATCCCTGCAGGGATCTGGCTCTCGAAAAGACCTTGGTAAGGCGAGGGGGGGTCACCCCCAGTTTGAGGCCAAGGCACAAACTGGGGGTATCAACCTCTGACAGGAGGGCAGGAGCATGGGCAACAACCCTTCCAGGCTGCTCCTGCCACCCACGGGTGCCCGGGCAGGGGATGGAGGCAGGAGGGGGGTCCCCTGCCTCCCGGGATGCCCCGTGCTCGGTGCCGCACGCCCAGCGAGGCTCTCGCAGAGAGGATGAGGAGTAGGGGCTGCGAAGGGTCACGGCATGGCTCACCTGCGCTGGCCGGCCTCTGCGGCAGCCCCGGGGACACGGTGTTTCTCTGCAGCGCCGGCTGCTGCGGCGAGAGGAGCCGGGGGTCCGTCAGCGAGGAGGTCACCAGGGACTGGGTCACCAGCGAGCTGCCCGGGTTGCTGAACTGCAGGGTGTTTTGGTTGGTCACCGGCACCGTCACGGGCATGGCGAAGTTCGGAGCGGGCACTGCGGACTGAACAGAGAGCAGGGGGTAAAGGGGAGCAGGCGCCGCCGGGCGAGGAGAAGGGGTGAAGTTCCTGGCTTTGCAGGCTCTGAGCAAGAGCGGGCCTGATCCTGCATCACAGCAGCAGCAACACCCCACTGCTGAAAAAGGGGGGACGGTCCGGGGCCCCCCAAGCCCCCATTTCACTGCTGTGCTTGCACCCTGCCCATGCTGGCATCTCGAAGGGATGCACCGGAGCCCGGATCCCACCAGGGAAGGCCGGGAAGAGCAATCGGCTCTCCACTCGGACACGTCAAAGCTTTGCAACCGGTTGCTTCGCTCTCGTTTTCAGGCCGTATTTATTTACCCCCAGTATTTTCAGGGCAGCCTGCGGAGAGGTGGCTGGAAACACCCCAAAGCATCGAGGCGGGCAGCAGCAGGGTGGTCTGCCCCTGCCAGCGCCGAGAGCGGCCGAGCTCGGCGCTGCCCTTCATCCCACCGCAGAGGCCGAGCAGCCCGCAGGGATTTTACGAGGCCGTTCTTCATCCGGTGGGATGGGAAGAGCCCTCCCAAAGAGCTGGCAGCAGATCACCGGTTTGGGTTGGCACTGCTGCCGGTGGCCGAGCATCTGGGAAAGGCTCGTTTTGCTCTGCACAGCCCCCGGGTGACACTGGGATCCATCCTGGCACCTCCGGGAGCTGCTGGGAAGGAGGAGGAGCTGTCCCCAGGGAAGCAGGAGCATCACTAAAGCCCTATCCTTGGCTGCGGGTCGAGGACCAGCTTCACCTACCAGCGTCCCCGCTGGAGCCAGGCTCGCCGTGATTATCCTAGCCGTCTGTCTTATGTCACTGATTTGCTCTTCGTTAACAGGAGCAGGCACCTGCTTAGAGGCTTTAGCGGGGGCTTTGCTAAAGTCCCACTTTTAATTTGTTCAGGGCTGGAGAGGGAGAGCAGCCCAGCGCCGGATGGGACCATCGCGGGGCCGGAGCTGGGACCCCGCAGGCCGCAGCGGCGAGGGCAGGGGGAGCCGAGCATCCCCCCCATTGCTGGGTGGGGGCTGCTGCCCTGCGGCCCCCTCCCCTCCAGAAATCTGCTCCTAGATGGGTGATTTTCTTTTGGGGTAGAGGGGAGGACGGGAGGAAGGAGTGGGACGGTGCTCACCCACGCCTCGCTGCCGAAAACCCTCCCCGCCAGCCTCTCAAGGGCATCCCGTCCTTCAGAGATATCCCGTGGCTGCAGCCAAGCTCAGAGGACGGCGGCTCTGAGCCTGCGCTGCGGTACCGCTCCGAGGGCCGCCAGCCCGCCGTTCCGAGGGACCGGCCGCGGCGTTTCCCAGACCTTTACACGCTGCCGGGGTGAGCTGTAACGCAGAGCCCTCCCTCTGCTCGGCCCCGGGAGCTTATTCTGCACGGCTGCAAAACCGGGAGGGGGAAGATTTCTTGGGCGCTGCGTGAGCACCGAAGCAGCGTTGTGTAATAAATCACTGCAAACGCGGCTGCGTGCGTGCACGTTCCCGGGAAAGGAAAGGAAAAGCTAACCCCCGTGCATCGCATCTTAAGCGACGCCGTGATAAAGCCAGGAGGTTGATACGCCAACCCGAGAGCGGAGTTCGGCTTTTAATCCGTATCTATCCCATCGCACCTTCAAACAAGCGTCAGGCCGACGCCGCCCCGGCGTGCAGCGCGATGCACACCCAGGCCACCAGCCAAGTGGTCCCAGGTCCCCCCCACCCCAGGGAGGACACAACTAGGGAAGGCGGCTCGCACATCAGTCCAAAATCTGGGGGAGAAGATGCACACATCAGCCAAACCTCAACAATTTCTGTTTTCACTAAAAGCGATTACAAACACCAAATGCAGAAGCCGCGCCGAGGCCTCTCTTTAGCGAACAAGGCTGTTGTTAAGCTTCCCCGGCTGCCGAGCCTGGTTAGTTCTCATCACACACAAAACCAACCCAGCTGGTTAAAAAGGAAAAGCATCTTCTTCAACCGCACACGCTCCACCTGCATCACTCAGTCCCTGGCTGCCCAGGGAGGTTTAGTGGGGGAGCCAGATGCTACGCCCTGACTACGAAGCGCCCAGCACCTGAATGCCACCAGCCAAAATGACTTTAGGGCACGGACCGTTCCCTTACGGCACGTCTGGATGCTGCCTCCGGTGATGGGAGCCTGCTTGGAGCCCTCCCTTTGCAGCAGAAAAATACAGATGCTAAGCAGTCCCTGCTTTCTGAGCTCGTTTTGCACCAAGGATAAAGCTCTGCTGCCTTTTCGACCGATTTTGCACCGGCAGCAGGGCTCGTGCAAGGCACTGGTGGGGTGCACGTCCGTACCCCCACCCCACACGAGCCTTGGCAGGGTGGAAACCTCCGGGAGGATGAGGCAGAGCCAAGCCTTGCAGAGCTAAGCCTGCACTAAACCCACCCCGGAGGGCTGGGCTTGCTGTCACAGCCGAGCTGCGAGCAAGCATCACCGCCTGCACCCCGTTTGGCTTCACCTCCCCAGCTCTCCCAGGGCTTGGGGCAGCCACCCCTCCCCGAGATGCAGGGGATGGAGATGAAGATTTTGGGGTGCTTGGGAGGCTCCCGGAGCGACGCAGCGCTCACCTGCTGAGTCAGCAAAAAAAGAGCCGTGGATTTCACAAGATCCAAATCCCAAGAAAAGCCAGAATTTTAATTTGTGGGAGCTTGCAAAGCACAGAAGGACAGATTATTTTTTTGGGGGGGGGTGTAATTTTTGCAGTGCTGCATCCAGCCCTTGAAAACGAGCCTCCTTTCTGCTCCTGGCAGCATTAATTATGGCTGCAGCGACTCGGGGTTAATCCCTCTGAAGAAGCCTTGCCTGCATCAATAGTCTCTGCTCCCTTGAACTAACAACTAATTTGAAACGTGTCCCCCTCCTCCTCCCGTCTCCTGACACAAATCCCTTTCAGCGCTGTCCTGATGCCACCCCGGTGACGGCTCCGGGATCACAGGCTAAAACCTCCCTGGATTTCTGCCGCGGCCACCAGCTGCCCCGAGGGCTCGGTGGATTTGGGGGGAATTAATGCGGAATAGCCCAAACCAGGCTGAGCCTCGCAGGGATGTGAGGGGCCGGCAGCCAGCGCCAGCTCGCACGGATGCTGGGGTCGTAACCCAGGCAAAAAACCCTTTTTGGGGGAAAAAAGGGGCAAAAAAGGAGGCCTTAGTCCTGTATTTGCAGGAAAGGAGGGGAGAAGAGGAATATCCTCCTGCGCTGCCCGGCCGGAGCCAAGGAGGCTCAGGAATGCCGGAGCTAATGGGAACGGCTTTCCCAAGGGTTGTCCCCGCTTCTCCGGGTGGGAAACAGGAGGGACCCTCGAGGCCCCTCGTGCGTCCCACCCATCAGAGCCGGGGTGCATTCGGGGCTGCGGGGGGCTGCGCGCATCGGCTCCCAAGGCAGAGCACGGCTCCAAAGCAAAGCCATGCAAAATCCAGCCCCCCCGGCACCTGGAGGCAACCGGGGAGGGGAAAGGGGGGGCTGCAGACCACCAGCTACTCACTGCGAGCCGGTAACTCTGCATCATTTTATCAAACTCCTCATCAATCTTTTTATATTTCTCCTCCGTCTGCGGGGTCAACGCAAACACTTCATCCCCTTCCGGGCTCTCGCACTCCCTGTGCTTCTTGTTCAGCGCCTGTTACGTTTGGGGAGGGCGACACGGGGGGGGGTGGGGGTGTCGGGGAGGGATCGGGGGGACGAGGTTGGAGGGAAATCGAACAGAAGAAAAAACAAAACAAAAAAGAACATATAATGAAGGTTTTCCGGCCAAGGGGCAGGTACTTACACCGTATCGCTTGAACAGGATATCCAGATCCTCGTTGCCTTTACGGTATTTATCCTCCATCAAGGGGCTCTGGTCTATCGAGTCATCGCCGTCGGGCTCCGGGCTGTCACAGCCGTTAAAACCTTTCTTTCTTAACGTCTGAAAACACAATCGGGACAGTTTGAGATCTGGGAGTGGGGATGGGGAACATGGGCAGCTGCCTGAGACGGGCAGGTCCCCCCCAAAACATCCCCCGGCCCATAAAGACGAGGACTCGCGTTAACGCCTGCGCCCCAAGATGGCGTTGACCTGAATGGGGTTAAAGAGTCAGGATCCGGCCCTCGGGTTGCGACGCTGGGGTGTCTCTAATTAAGGAATTACAACGCGGGGATGGATGGAGAGAAACTTCTTTGCTTTCAAAGGATCTGTTTACACCGGAGCCGAATTTGGCCCCGTACCAGCTCAGACGCATTCGTCACCTACAATTACAACAACGACAAGGAGGGGAAATAAACCTTAATGATATCTGCTCTCCTGCTAAAAATAGGGAAAACCTTCTTACCCGTAGGAAAATAAAAACCAAAATAAGAAGCACAAAGCGGCTTGCCCCCGGCAAAAACAGGTGGGTGGCATTTACCAAATGCAAAGGTTGCACCCCAGCGAGAGCGTGGCAGGAGAGGGCACGCGGCCCGGCGATAGCCCGCCGGCGCCGGAGACGGCGGTGACACGGGGGGTGACGGTGACAACGCCCGGGCAGCAAACCCCATGCCAAGACCCGGCTGCAGGAGCAGCCAAGGCCCCGGGCGCTGCTGCAGAGAGCTAACGAGGCACCGTCGTTAACGGGAGCCCGGTAGTCGCGCGTCCGGGCTAGGCGCAGGGGAGAGCGAAACCCCCAAAAGCTCCTCGTTCGTGCTCAGTAGCCAGTTTGCAGATTGCGTTACGCACGCACATTTAATCATTCTATTTTCAAAATACCAAAAGCAATTAGGCGTTATTATGGAACCATCACTTGCCAATTTATTTTTTTTAGAAGTCAAAGCTACAGAATTTCCTGGAAGTCTTGATCTCTTTTCATGCCAAATTCAGCAGGGGGGGAAAAAAAAGAGCCTTGACAATTCTCCTCTGTCTTCCTAAACAGTAATAAACATCTCTATTTTGAGGCCAAAACGTATCCTGGAGTGGCTCTTCATCTACCTGCGAGCTCCGGGAAACACGGAGCTTGTAGGGGAATTTTTACCGGAGCGGATAAAAGCCGGCGACGTCTCCAGAAGGGCTGGAAAGGCCGCGGGCAGGTTTGGCTCGGCATCGGTACGGCACAGCCCGGCCTCTTCCCGCAGCTCTCGCTTGGTGGACGCTTGCACCGGGTGGCAACGGCCAAGCAACAGGCACCAAACCCAGCCCCCAGCCTGGTTTCCATCCAGCCGAAGCTTTTCACAATATTTTCAATTAAAATTACTCCTTCGCGGTCGTAATTTTAACGCTCGGTACTTAGATTTCATCTGCAGAGGGGAAAAGTCCTCATCCACGTCCAGCTCCGCCAGCGAAGGATCTGGCTCCCTCCTGCCCATGGCGGCACCTGAAGCCCTGTTTGGTGTTACCAATAATTCCTGCTACCTAATAATTACTACCTAATTACCTAATAATAATTCCTGGTATCCCTAATTTGTGTTATTTATTGTCTCTTTTTAGAGAAGGGTGGTGGGAATCTGAGTCACTGGCATGAAGGGGAGGTTCCCAGAGCTTTTTTCTGCAGGTTCCCGAGGATTTTTCCCTATTATTTTTCTATTTTTGTATGTGTCCTCGTTTGTTTTTAGAATGGGCCAAAAAAAGGAACGGGTGCTGCCGGTGGGGAAGGAATGGCTTTGCCTTTTTTTTTTTTTTTTTGCTTTTTTGGAAACTGCTTTTTGCGGATTTTTTCTTTTTTTCTGAAACCTTTTGTTTCGCCGATGCAGCCCGAAGACGGAAAGTTGAGCCTTTCTTTATTAAAAAAAAGAAAAAGGTTTTTTTCCTCTTTCTCTTTCAGAAGCAAAATGGAAAAAGTCGTTCCATGAGCAGTGGAAGGGATGAAGCCGGGTTTCCTTCGGGCGCACGCGAAGGGTGCCAGCTGGGGAGACTCTCCGGTGTCTCATAGGGGGCTGTGCTCACCTCGCAGCGGTTCTCTTTGCAGGGACAGTAACTGGATCTCTCGCCTCTGCCCTCCCATCCCTGGCTGGGAATCATGAAGGTAATCCCTCGCATCCCTGGGAGCTCTCCTCCTCCGCCCAAGGCTGCCAGCGGGTTCAGGAGTCGAAGGGTCGGACAAGCAACCTCCACCCCCGGGGACCCTCGAAGATGGGAACCGCACAACCGAATTTTCAAGAGGTTTCAGCCGAGCAACAACATCCTTCTCCTTTCTAAAATCTGCAGCAATGAAACGGCCCAGGAGGTTTTAAGCAGCTTCCAGTTCCCCCAGCTCTGCCCCATATTTACCGCCCAAAGAAAGCGCAGGGAAGAGCAACGGGCCGACGCCGCCGGCCGCGGCCTTTTGCCGTTCCTAAGCCCGCATGAAATCATCCCAAGGGTTGTTCCCGCAACGACTCCATCGAGGAAAGCGGAGCAACGGGGTGAAGGCAGTTCTGTTCGCCCAGACCCAGAAACCCCCCTCCGAGCAGCTCATAGCATCGCCCCGCTCTGCAGTTCCCAAGGTCTTCCCCCTCTGTGGCTCCAATATATTTGGTGTCTAATACAGCTTCAGCTTAGACAGCAGCCGTTGCCTTGCTCTCTTCCCTCTCCCTGGCCACGAACTTCATAAAATTAGTCATAACTTAATTGTCTTTGAGACCCACATCTCCCTGCCGCGTTCGGTTCGCAGCATCCCGAGCTGTAAGGGCTCCCCGCTCCCGTAGGAAACTCGCCAGCAGCCCTGGGAAGCATCGAGCCCGTTGTGCACGGCAGGGAAAACCCTTCCCGGGCGCCGCAGGCAGCTGCCTGCAGCGTGAGATTGGATTATAACCCTGGCCACGGCGCGGGGCTGCCGGAGCTGCGGGCAGGGAGGGGAGGAAGGGGACGGGGACGGGCTCCAGAGCTGGCACGGCGGAGGACGGGGACGATCTGCGGCGCAGCGGGACGGGAAGCACCGGCGGCGGTGGGTGACCGGGGCCCGAGTCGCAGCGGGACACGAGCCAAAGCAGCGCGGCTCGCAGCAATCTGCTGCTCAAAAAGAGAGCTGGGACAACAAAATGCCATTTCCAGCCACACGAGCGTCGGCTGCTGGGTTTTGCCTTTTTTTTTTGACAAAATTTCTGCTTTTTGACAAGATGCTGTAAAAGGAAAACAATCCTGCTGGAGCGAGAATGAAACCCAAAGATTCCCGTTTTCAGGATCTCTGCAAGGTCTTTTAGAAATGAGTTTTCCTTCTCGTTCCTCCTTCTCCGGGGGAAAACCAGAAGATGCAGAGAGGCACGAAACTTTTTTGTCACTGGGTTGCATCCAGTGGAGCACGACTGTTTTTCACCTAAAGTAGATTTAAATTCAATTCCTTCACAGCAGAAAATTTTCAAAGGAGAAAAGCAGGGTGAGAACTTCACATGGAAAAAATAACACCAAACAAAAGAAACGCTCATCATCAGCCCATCTCCCTGCCGCCCCCGGGTCCCCCCCAGTCATCGGGAGTCCCCCCATGGCGGGACCCGCTGCAGGTCCCGCTCTTCCAGGCGATGCTGGAAAGAAAACGATCCTAGCTCATACGGGAGCAGATTTCCAACCCGAAAAGGGTAAGAGAGCAGCAGGAAAGGCAGAACATGTGAGAGGAAACGATGCTCGACCAGGATGTGGTCGACTTCCCTTAGGGGAGGGAGACTCAACCGCCCCGGCTGGGGGGAAGTCTGGCTGAGGCTGAGGGCAAGGATGGGAATGAGGATGAAGACGCGGCACCGGCAGCTGCCTCTGCACTTCGCCGCCTCCCCAGCATCCTGCAAAATGCCTGGTTTTACGCACCCCGGGGAAAAACAACCCCAAGGGGAATTAGGGAAAAATCAGCCCCTCCCCGGGATATTCAGGCAAGGAAAGGAAAGCAATCGCTGCGCGACTTTGGCTCCGGAGCATCCCCGTGCCCCGCTCTCGTCCAAGTCCCTTATCAGAAACTGGCACGTCAGGCGGGCTGCGCGGAAACGAGAAGCGACAGCGAGGAGCAAAGCCGGCGTGATCCCAGCCCGGGCGCGCACGTGGCACCCAGCGTGCCTGTCTGGGGGCCTCAGCTGTCCCCCGCCTGATTAAGGAAACCCCCCTCCCTGCATTAAGAGAGATTTTCTCAGACTTAAAAGCTTGCGATGGCCAGGACTTTGCCGGGCACAGAGAGCGCCGCAGGGGCTGCGTGGCTGAATCGCACTCCCGGCAGCCGCTGTCGATCCCTGGCACGGCTGAAAGACGGAGGTGCCCCCACAGGGGATGCTCCCCGAAGGGCAGCCGGGGTGCTGAACCCCTCTTGAGCACTGGGTACACTCATCCCGGAGCAGCTCTGCCTCTCGCTAAATATCCAAGGGGATAAACCCCTCAAGGGCATCCCCGTGCAGCATGTGATGGGGTAGCCCCAGTGCCCGCCGCGGACTGCACCTCCCCAAGCCAAAAAAAAAAAGGGGAATCTCATGTTTAGCGTTGTTTTAAAACATAATTTGAACAGACCAACTTGTACCGCCCGGAGTTGGTGGTACCAGCGCCTTTGGCCCCAGGAGCCCCCCAGCCCGGCCGGGAGAGGAGACCCTGGCTGGGCCAAGCCTCCGGAGCCACCGCTTGCTCCCCCTCTGCCAGGAAAATGAAATCAAGAGGCTTCTGCCTCGATCCACCCAGGTCCCCATTGCTCCTCGGCCTTTCTGAGATGCTGCCAGACTCGTTCAGGGTTGCAGCCCTCTGGTAGAAAGGGGCCACAGGCGTTACAGGGAAGGCAGACGCATGCAGCGATGCCTTAAAATCCACTTAAAATCCTATTTGGTAGCAAATTCACAGCCTGTGCCTTCACGGTTCTATAAATGCTTGATGCTGGGGGAGCTTCGAGGATGCGAAGATGCTCTTGGAGGAGTCAAGTTCAACTGGGAGCCACCAAGAAATGTGAGATAAACTGGGTCTGTGTCCGGTGGGGACGAAGCCGGGCCGGTGGGACCTGTCCTGGGCGAGGGGAGATGGCAAGCAGGGAGACGGAAATCTGCACCAGGAGCAGGAATGGTCTCCCGGGGGTGGGGATTTGGGAGAGAAAACAGTAAAAAACTTAAAGCAGCCCTAACCCTGCTCCAAGATGAGACAAGGATGGGAAGGGATGCTCAAGAACCTCAAAACCTGCCTGCACCCCAGCGGCTTTCGCTCCGAGGCAGCTCTGCCGGCAAAACGTGCCGAGCCCGGCACGTTCCGGCTCTTTTTCTTGCCATCTACCAATATCCTTCCGCTCCCGATGTTCCTCTCCTTGGCTTTGGATGCAGATCCAGCTTTTCATGTGGTGCAAACACAGTATTTCTTTGGGTGCCAAGGACTGTGTGTAACTTGTCGGCTTGGGAGTGTTTGCATCTTGGACCATAAGGGAACAGAGAACGCTGCCCAAAATGTTTACGGTATTTTTAGGCCAAGACAAATCTGTTCGACGCTGCGAGCGCCGCAGTCTGAGCATCCCGGAGAGGCTGGGTGAGGCTGCGCTGACTCGCACGGCGGGGAACCGCGCCTGCAAAACCCCGGCGTTTTCACGGTGGACGGACACTACTTGGCTCAAACGGGCCAAAAAGGACGTTTTTGAACCATTTCTAAGGCTGTACACAACCGTGAGCTGGCAGAACAGTCTCCAAAGCCCGGCCAGGGCAGGCAGGTGCTGCCGGTTGCTTGGCCGTGGCTCAACCCACTTCTGCTGCGGCGGGACGTCAGGGGGAACTGGGTGGACACCGAAGTGAAAACCTCAATCCAAACCTCTCAAAAAGACACGTTTCACGGAGAAAAAAAAAGCATAAAAAGGCAAGATTTAGGAGGTAGGTTGGGTTTTTTCCTTCTCCTTCATGAAATCAAAGCCCCAGCGCGCTGCCCAAGATGCACCAAAGGGGTTCAAAGGCAAAAGCGGCGCAGCCCGAGCGGCAGGAGAAGCCGATTCCTCCAGCGGCGCTTTGAAGAGGCGAAGCCTCGTGCCGCGCGAGGTCCGAGCGGAGCCGCTGCCTCCGATCCACCCAGGGCCCTCCGCGGGGCCGTGCCGCTCCGCTCAGTCACCGACGGCTCTGCGGGTGTTCATTTACGCCCTCCTGTAACGTCAGTAATTACCCAGCCAAGCCTTTCGTTTGCCCAGGCGTAAAGGCAGCTGCCCACACGCTGAAAAGCGACAGCCGAGCAGCTCCCATCTTCGCGGGCGGAGGGAAGAGGATGCAACCGATGGCCGAGACGCCGCTGGCACCCTCCTGCGAGCCAAACGCCCCGTGCTCGAGGCCGACGATGCTCTGCCAGCGCCAAGGACGAGGACAAAGCGGTGGGGAGGGCCAGCGCAGGGTCACCACCAGCAAATGGTGGCCAAGCATCTCCTGCGACGCTGGCAGCTGGAGGAGGAGTGCGGCCTTGGCGTCAGTGAGGTTTGGACGTGGTGCCCTTGGCAGTGCTGGGGTTGGACTGGACTCGTCGTCCTTGGAGACCCACAAAAGGCAGCCGGACAAGCCTGGAGCAACCCCACCTACCCGTGAGGTTGGCCATGCTTTGAGCAGGGGCTGGACCAGAGGCACCCAAAGGTTCCTCCCAACCTGAATTACTCTGCGATTCAGCCGCCGGTGCCCTCCTACAACCCCACCATGCCTGTCTGAAACAACGGACAGGCAACGTCACCAGTTGCACCAAGGCACCCCAGTGCCGCAGCCCCGGGAGATGCCTCCAAAACCATCCCCTGGTTTCCCTGGACCACAGGAAAGTCCCACAAAGCAAACCTGTACCTCAATTTTACAGCAGTAGATCAACACATAACTCGAGACAGCTTCAAACTCTACCACCCAGAACTGAGTATTTTCATAGGCTGGACCAAAAAGATGCAAAATCAGGCTGGCACCGAGTGCCGGAGATCTGCTCGCTCCCATCCCCACCCTGCACGGAGCTCCCGCATCCGGCTGCGGTGCCAGACCCGGCCCTGGCTCCACCACAACGGCAAAGCCGGGGAGAGGACGGGCGGCCTCACCTCGATGATGTCCGCGTTGGTCCGGCTCTCGTGGGGCTCGTTGTACTCGGTGTACTTGAGCAGCACCTTGTCCATGTCGGTGCTGGCGTACTGGAACAGCTTGTTGGAGTGGTTGAAGATGATCAGGGCAATCTCGCAGTCGCACAGGACGCTGAGCTCGTAGGCCTTCTTCATCAAGCCGAACTTGCGCTTGGTGAAGGTCACCTGGAAGCAAGGAGAGCCGCGGTCAGAAGCCGTGCCCGCGCTGCCACGTACCCGACACCTCCCAGAGAAAACTGGGATGACCACTGGAGGAAGAGCAAAAGGAAGGGGAGGGCAGAGGGAATCTTCTGTCCTCAGTTTCCCCAACTGGACAACCACCCCAAGCTCTCCTCTCTCACCTCCCTCTTCCAACCGGTTCATATCGCTGCCTATTTTGGGATCCTCCAAAGGCAGACACTTCACAAGCACAAAGATGATTATCAGCGTTGGAAATCACATATTGCCAAATCAAGAGAAAATACATTTCAGCAAAATCCCCAGCAGAGCTACCATCTGTCCGGGGGCTGCGGGTTGTTGGGTTTGGGTTTTTTTTAAAGTTGAATATTCAAGCAGTGGAGATCTGATCCTCGCTCGCTGCAGCAGCGCTGCGAGCACCCGACCCTGGAAGCCGCCGAGCCGGGGGGCTCGGCCGCCCCGACGCAGGTCGGGGTGCCGCTCCACACCGCTCGCCCACCCCATCCCTGACCCGCTCTCCTGCTTCCCAGCACCCACTTCTCCTGGGAGGCTCCACGTCCCCAAAGGCACCCCGAGCCCCCCGCACCGGGTGCCCGGCCGGCTGCTGCCTCCCTCTTGCTGCCCCCATAACCTTTTGGGGGCATTTTTCCGCATCGCCTGCCCACCCCGGGTCACCGCGCTCATGACTGCGTCCCCTGTCCTCCCAACCTGCCCTGCCTTGAAAGAAGCTGTCGTTAGAGCTGTCAGCTATCGAGGCATCTTTCGCAGGACTGATCCTTGCGAGCTGGCTGGGGGACGGAGCTGGGCTCCAAAACCCGTTCCAGATGCCGGGCAGACGTTGGGCTGCATTTCCCAGCCCACGCTCGGCTCTCGCCGCGACGCTGCTAACAGGACCCAGCTGGTGGGGAGGGAGCTGGTTTGGGGCTCTCCGTCCCGGCTGCAGCGCAGACAGCCGCTGACGGCCCCTCACCCCCCCTGCAACCAGCGGCACGCTGCCGGGGAAAGGCGCGATGCTTGGCCAATGCCCTCTCAGCAAATAAAAAAAGAAGAAAAAAAAGGAAAGTAAAAAGCAGGGAGGTCACTGCTTTGCTTTAAGCTTTGCTCTCAGGGGCGAAGCAGCAGCCCGGGGAAGGGCTGGAGATGAGCCGAGATGCCCTTGGGTGCCGAGAGCTGCCCCCTCGCCGCGCGTGTGCACGGGAGGGCTTGACCCCACTTAGGGCCTCCACCACGGCATCGATTTTGCAGCTGAACGGCTTTAATTTGCAGTGCTGAGGGAGGAGAGTGAACGAGGCCGTTGCCTTCGCTCAACTCGAGTTAGTGGCGTTACAGTCGCGGTTCAAAGAGCTTAAGCTGGAGCTTCCCCGTCCACGCTGGTGGTGATGAGCATTGCCGCCGCGACGCCACCAGCAGCACCCAGCACGCACCCACTGGGGTCCTGCAGCCAGCGCCGAGCACCCCTTGAGATGCAGCCACATCCCTCCGTGCAGCGGGACGGCAGAGCAGGGGCAGCCCTCGGCACGCACGGCACAGGCAGCTGCCCGTCCCTCCCCGCCATCTCCCAGAGATGATTAAGCAGTAACGAGATTCGGCTCTAATCGCCTCATCCCCTGGAAAGTGCAGGGCTGGCACCCCGCGCCGCTGCTCCCCGCCACGTGTGCCCGCTCCCACCGCGGTCAAGCTGCGAGCACCAGCGCTCACGTTGCCAGCGTCCGCCCCAGCTCCGGCGCGCCGTGACACAAATTAAATTACTTGAGGGCCAACGCCGGTGTCATTGGCAATTCCCCCTCCCCGGTGGCATCCCAGACCTCTCGGCCACCCAAAATCACTGCTGCCAAGCGCTCGCCCTGGCGGCTCCCAGAGACGGAGCCGGCAGCACCACACCGCAGCCGCTGCCGCACCGTATGGCTTCAGGTGGGACCCAGCTGCGGCTTTGCTCCTGCAGCAGGACAGGCACTAAAACCAACCCGGCCTCCCCGGCGCCACGCCAGCAGCGTTTCTGGTCTCACGTCCCCACTAGAGACTGGCTGCTCCACCGCAGCTCCGGCAGCAGCCGCGGCCCGGTACGGCGTCCCTCGCTGTCCCCCGCCGGGACGGCCCCGCTGCTCTGACTCACGGTCGAAGCAGCCCGAGGAACCCTCAAGAGGAAAACACATGGCCTCTCCGCCACGACAGAGGGAACAGCCGAGGGCGGTTGTTTCTGCAGCCACCGGCGCTGGAGACACCTCACCAAAAACCACCTTGCTGGGCGCTACGAGCCCACTTGGCCACCGAGATCGGAGGCAACGGGGTGAGGCCAAGGCACGCGAGCAAGGGGGCAGCTCTTGGCTGTGAAGAGTAGAAACAAGCACGGTTTGGGTATTGCCCTTGAGCAACGGAGGAGAGCATGCGGTTACCTGCCCAAAATCAACCAACAACCTGAGCAGAGCCGAGCAGAACCCAAAGCACCAAATCACCTCGCTACGGATATTCGCTCTGCAGACAGGGTGGAGGAGCATCCCTCTGTCTTGGCACCCCTGCTTCTTGCAGAGAAAAGCAAAGATTTTCCGTTCAGCCAGCCCCGTCGCACAAAAGCATCGGCTAACACCGCCCTGTGCATCTACCCGGGACCCGGGACAGAAACCCCAAACCTTCCCCTACCGCCGTGCACGAGCCTCAGCTAGAAGAATTAACCTTATAAGTCTAAGAGGGTAATCAAATCTCATGCTTCAGGGCATAAGCCGATCACCGAAGGGGTCAGGAAGGAATTATTGCCCCACACTAGCGGGGGATTTTTGCCCTTCCCCTGATGCAGACCATATTGGCCGTTGCCAGAGCCAGCAGGCTGGCCCTGAAGGACTGATGGTCTGATCTGTTATGGCAAATCCTCTCCAGTAATTCCTCTAATGACATTAGTGACTCTTACTTGCTCTCCTCCCCGGGTTTTGGCTTCTGCTGTAATTCTGGCCTCCTCCGCGCAGGCTCGTGGTCCGTGCACCCATGGGAGGCCAGACCCGGGGCGCGAGCAGGGTGGCACTCACTGATGCTGTAGGTTGGGTGCGAGACGCATGGGAAGAGCTTCACCGTGCAGCGAGGGCTTTGGAGAGCCCCCGTCCAACCCTAGCTCTTCCCGAGCTTCACGATGCCTCGGCGGCCCCGAACCACCACTATCGATGGACTTCACGTGCAGAGCAAGCGGAAACGCAGGCATCGAGAGCGGCTCTGCCTCCACCTCCTTGCCCGACCACCAGTGAATCCTTCCTTCTCCAGCACATCCACGCGCTATTCCCATTCCCCATCCCGCTCTCTCCCGACACCCACAGGTGCCGCGGGAGCCATCCGGGCGCCGGCACACGCCGAGGACGGTGCACGCTTGCCCGCCGCGGTTGGAGCTGCAAGACCTACATTGCCAGCAGCAGCGCCGCGGCATGAAACCCCATGCATAATTCAGCAGTGCCGGGCTGCTCAGCTCCCGGGGTGCCGCACGGGAGAGCCGAGCCGTGCCCCCCGCACCGAGCCCCACGGCGGGGCTGCCGTGGAGGCAGCGATGGGCTGAGGGTGCTCCCAGCCCCCGGGTTTAAGCCAGCTGAGCCCGCAGCCACGGCGGCCGCACGTGCACGGACGCTTCTCACCTCTGGTCTGCAACAACAGCAGGGGAGGAAGGGAAGGGGAATGAGATGAAGCAAGATGGGACATTTCTGAGCCCAGAGACCGGATCCCGGCATTGCACACATACGTTATCACCCCCTTTGCAGAGGTGAAAGATGCCCCAGCCCCACGCAGCTCCCACTGCAGTGGATGGAGCGGATCAGCAACCCGCTGCCTGGAGCAGGCGTTCGTCACGAAATGTCCTCTCTTCTTGGTGCGTCCTTGTTTCCCAAAGAAAGGGAGCAGCGAAAATAATTGATTGCAAAGCCTGTGCTGATGACCAATTAAACAGCTGCCGCTTTGCTGACACCCGACTTAAACAGGGCTGGGTTTTCGGAAAAGCAAAGCGCTACGTGCCGCGCTCGCGTGGGGAGCAATGCTGGGTTTGGAAAAACCGGCCCGTCCGGGGACGCAGCTGCTGTGAAGGGAAAACCAGCGGCCCCGGGCCCCCGGAGCTGGGCTTTGGGGACACAACCTGACACCTGAGACGTGCTAAAACCAGGGCACCCGGCCGCGCTGAGCGACTCCCGCTGCTAAAACCCACCTGGGCTTGGCTTAGCCGGGGAGACCTCGGCAAGGGTCTGCATCCCCTCGGCCAAGCCCAGCACCAAGGAGCAGCTCAGCACCCCCAAAAACGCCTCCCACCACCTTGGCTTCTGCCTTTGGCAGAGAAACACCTCTTTCCTTTCCTGAAGGCTTATACAACAGGGCTGGCTGTGCCATCAACCGCCAGCATTACCAAATATTTTCCGTTCATTTGAACTCCGAATGGGGCTCCAATAGCTGCAAATCCCTCTCTCCCCTATGCAACGTTCAGCAGCGCTGCCCCATAAAATACACTCCAGCTCCTTTAATAACCCCTAACGCCCCGTTTCCTGCTAATTATGGAAATAAACAGTGCCATGAGCAACTGGGACATTATCAAAAAACATTTTATGCCCATCCCCCAGCCACCAAATAAAGCTGTAATGAAGAAAACCTGCAATTTTCTATTGTTTTGCTGTGAAGCAATAAACCAGTACATCCAATTCAGTTATTTGCCACTTTTTAAGCATTAGGAATATAGACACATGCTTTTTTTTTTTTTTTTCCTTTTTTTCTGGAATAAAAGCGGTAGAAAAGAAGCGTGGCAGGCCCCGCTGCGGCATCCGCAGCGGTGGCCGGACTAAAGGCAGAGCCTTGGATCTGCTTGAGCCAAACTCAAGGATCGCGGGAAGGCACGGAGCGAAGGGACCTGCCCGAAAGCCTTGTGATTCCGGAGAAACGCATCGATGGAGTCATCACAGAGCAAAGCTGGTCCGGCAAAGCGCTGCCGCTCACCCGGTCCGACTCAAAGAACACGTAAATTCGGGAAAAATCCAGTGGTTTTTGCTTCCCTCTGAGATAGGCGCGTGTATTCCTACACACGTGCACGTGCGTGCGTGTCTAGGGCTTGGCTTCAACAGAGCACAAGGGAAAAAACCCTGGCCCCATATAAGTTTTCAATTGAAAAAAAAAGAGAATAATTTGGGTTGTTTGCGTTCAGAAAAATGGATACTTGTTGTGGCTGTTTTTTATTGGAAAAACCTCACGGAAAATGTCAACTGAAATATATTTTCTGCAAGACCAAAAAAAAAAAAAAAGGGAACTAACTGGAGAAGATAGGTTCTTCTGGAAAAGCGTTTAGATGGAAACGGCGCGAGGAGCTCCAAGACGAGGAGCAACGCCCGGGTGGGGGCCGCGGCTCCTCGCCACGGCAAAACGGGGCCGTTTGCCTGGTTCTGGGCATCCGCCTGAATCCGGCCCCGGTGCCGGGTTTCGCCCATCTGCTTATTTTATGGGTTGGGAAAAAAAAAAAAAAGGACCAGTTGGCCCAAAATGGGATGGAAATGGGTCATTTTGAAGCAGAACCCTTAAAATACCCGACGGGAGGAAGGCGGGCGAGGAGGGAGCGGAGAGCCGAAGGGAAAGCACCGACCTGCCGATTGCGCTCGTCCGTGATCCGCTGGATCTGGATCTTTTTTCTCCCCATCTTCTCCGGAAATCCTCGCCGCACCGGGGACGACTTCGGTTCAGGGGTGGGGAAAAGTAACCCCCTTTTAAAACGCTTTCATTAAAGAGCTTGGGGGGCTTTTTTTTTTTCCCCCCCCCGGATGAAAAACAAACCAAAAAAAGCCAAACCCAAAAAAAAAAAAAAAAAAAAAAAAAAAGAGTTTAGCGGCGCTCCTTGCTCAGTTCATGGTATCCTCCTGCGTGGCCGGATCCAGCGGGGCTGAGCCGTCAGCGGCTGCTCAGAAACCTGCGTAAGGAGGGAGACAGGAGTGAGACCGGCTCTTCCCAAACCCCATCCCGAATCCGGCACCCTCCCGGCACCCTTCCCACCGCCGGCACGGCTCCTGCCCCCCCAGCCCACGGGAGGTCTCTGCTCCATCCTCCCGCTCAGCGCCGGGGCCAGGAGGGTTGCAGAGGGATTTATCCAACCTGGGCTCAAAAAACCCCAAGGATGGAGCCCAAAAACGCCCGCGCCGCAGGACACGTGTGGGCCGGGCACGGCGATGCTCGTCGAGGAGGAGGAGACGGCAGCAACGAGCCTGTGAATCATTATTCCTCCGTGACACTCCAGACTTTTTTTTTTTTCTCTTAATAAAGTCATAAGCAGTCGAGTGGCTGGTGATTAGCTTGGGCAATTTAAATCCATCTCCAATTTCTGCATTAATCTTCAATTTGGAATTTTAAAATGTCTTTATTTGATTACTTAAAAAACCCTATAATCAGGCACAGAAACCTAATTCTTATGGGCGAGGGGAAGAAGGCCTCCGAAGGAAGCCGAGGCAGCCCGGGGTTCAAGCGGGCTCAACAACAGTCGGACGCCGGTTGTTTCCATCCATCTGGGGGGTGTGCGCATCGACTCGGGGGGTATCTTCTGCTCTACACCTCTCTCCCCAAAGGGACGAGCGCTGCGGGTCCCGGGGACCCGCACGGCTCCTTTCCCGGCCTCGCTCCGTCACCCCGCTCCGGATAACGGGGCAGGGACTCGGCCCCCTCCGGGCACCCGCGTCCCCGATGCCGGAGGCTGCGTCTGGATGCACCAGGGCACAAACCGACACAGCCCCCCCAGCCCCAGGTCACCCCTTTTTTTCAGCGAGGATAAAGAGGGAAAGCAGGCCAGTTCGCTTGCCCGCAGGTATGTTTTTCTCCTGGTTCTCTCCCCGAGCGGCCAGATAAGAGCAGCAATAACACTGCATTTAAGGCGAGGGTGCCCCATGCCAAGATCCGGGCAGAGGGAAAAGCCAGTCCCAAAATAGCTTCCTATCTGCCTCGACTTGGCAGCCCCCAGCCCTCGGTCTTGTTACAAAAAGCACGGAAAAAAAAAAAAAAGCAGCTTTTTCTCCCTTCCCATCATCCCAAATTCCCCCGCAGCGTCCGCAGCCAGCCCCGAGCGCTCCTCCTGCCCCTCTCCCACCCCAGAGCCCCCCCGGGCCCCGCCGAAGCCCCCCAGCGACCTTGGCCCCGTCCTTCGCCTCCTCCTCAGACCACGCTCCAACAACAAACAAGCCCTGACGGTCTCACTCCCACACTTGTTTTTTGGGGTTCATTGAGTCATGTGAGTCACTTAAGCTTTTTTGCTGCCTTTTTTTTTTTTTTTTTTGAGTAAAATTATTCATCGCGCATCGTGCTGTGGTTTCAGTGCTGGTTTGAGCAGCCGAGAGGGGAATGGGGAGAATTTCCCCCCCCGACATCCACAATTTGCTCTCCAGGGAAGACAAGCAGTGGGGAGCCCAGGAAAGGCCGTTGGCAGGAGACTGGAGAGACGAAGGGCAGCAAAAATCCCTTTTTTTTCTCATAAATCCCACCAGGAAGACTCCTTGCAAGGACAAACCATACAGGGATGGCATTTGCTGCTTGAATCATTATTTCCCCACATTGGTGCCTGTTTCCCTTCCCAGCAGCAAACGGGAGGGATCGTCCGGCTGCGAGCAGCACCGACGCCGTGAGGATGCCGAGCCGGTGCCGGGGGGACGCCCTTCGGCTGCTGCTCCACATCCCTCTGCGGGCAGTCCCAGGGCATCACCAGTCCCAGAGCATTGCCAGTCCCAGAGCGATGGACCGTCCGCATCCCAGAGCATCGCCGGTCCCAGAGCGATGGACCGCCCGCATCCCAGAGCATCGCCGGTCCCAGAGCGATGGACCGCCCGCATCCCAGAGCATCGCCGGTCCCAGAGCGATGGACCGCCCGCATCCCAGAGCATCGCCGGTCCCAGAGCATCGCCGGTCAGGCTGGCACCGGTGAGCAGGGGATGCAGGCGCCAGGCTGCCACGAGAGCATCCCTCAAAGGCCGGTGGTACGGGAAGAGCCAAAAGAAAAACAAGGATTTTCATTTCATCCACCGGGGCTGTCCGCTCAGCATTTCCACCACCGCAAGCCCACGCAGGAGAAAGTCCACAGCCCCGAGGCCGGGGGCCGAGGCGAGGATTTCACACGCGCAGAGAAAATTTGGCAGAGGAGGAACTTTCCACCGAGTTTGCTTTGCAGCTTTTCCCTTCGGAGTTGCCATTTCTTTAAACTGGCTGAAAAATATTCACCTTCACCATCTTCAAAACCACCAGCAGCAGCGTGAAGTAGCAACAGCTCCGCATCCGGACCCAGGGCAAGATGCTAATTCTTTCCTTGTGCTGCAGCTCTTGGACAGAGAAACCCTCTGAAAAGACGGCGGATTTACTGTCCAAACCAGAGAGGAACTCTCCAGAAGCAACAATAAACACTGGAGAACAACGGGCAGTAAATTTAAACTGAGTGAAAGGAAACATATTTTAACACAATTCGGCTGTGGGACTTCTTCACAGGATGCTATCGTGGCCAAAAGCTCTGCGGCGTTTGAAAAAGAGATGCGATGTTTGTAGGGACGAGAAGAAAACCCCGGCGCTGCTCATCCCTGCCCCGAGCTTCGCACACGCCGGTGCTTCTTGCATGGGAGCGGCGGCGTTCAAATCACGTTCCCCTCCCTGTGCCCCAAATAAAACCCAGGTGTTTTGATACAAATCACCTTTTTCAACTACCAGACCACGTTCCTCCCGCTGCTCTCAAATCCCAGCTCCTGGGTCCTCGGCACCCCAGCTGGATGGGGACCATCGTCCCAGCCTCCGGGCTCGCTCATGCCGCTTGATAAAGTCCCCCGAAGGAAAAAGGTGACTTAACGACACTTTTTTTGCTTGTCACCATGGGGAGAAAAGGAGCTGTGATGCTCTTGATCCTTCCCCCCTGCACGGGAAGGAAAACACCCCACGGTGAGTGCGGTCCTCGGATGGGATCAAGAGGAGGGATGGAGAAAAGCACGGCACTGCGTGCTGCCCTCCAAACTCATCCGACGGAGAGGACTGAAAACTCCTCCCTTTTCTCTTCATGTTCCCGGTGTTGGAGCTGGGGTTTTGGGGTGGGTTTATTTGGTGTTAGGTTGGGGTTTTTTCCCAACATATTTTTAAACCCAGGTATTTTCACGTTTCCTGCCCAGGTGGCCGTTTCAGAAAGTCCGACCACAGGCTCGAGTTTCTGATCAGCATCTGCAAGCGTAAGAAACCTGGAGAGACTCCCTGCCTCCGGCCCACCGCGCCGGCGCTGCCGCTGCCTGCTCGGACCCGAGCCCGAAGCACCCGCTCTGCACCGCGCACCGAGCCGGGCGCCTCTGGAGCTCCCTTTCCTCCACCAGCAAATTGCTCCGGCTCCCTAATTGCCCACCCCGAGGCATCGGGATCACCCGTGACCCTCCTCCGTCATCAGGTGGAATTTAAGCACATAAACATATATATAGCCAAGCATCCAGAGCGCAGGGCTTTTAAAAGGAGTTAAACTCCTAAATAACATTTGGGGTCTTGGATGGTTTTATCCAATATAATATCCCCGGTCATTAAATCAGCTTTTCTTCCTTCTGAGACAGCAGCTTCTTTCTCCTGAGCCTGGTTTTCCCAGGAAAGGAGGCTCACGCCATCCCGTGGTGCATGCGGGATGAGAAGGCACCCACCCCGCCCAGCGTCCGAGCCCACGGGACCTTTCCATCCCATTTGGGATGAGGCACCAGCATCCCCAAGCCGCGACACCCCAGCGAGTCGCACGAACGCTGGCAGATGGGTTAAGCCCAGCCCTTACGAGACACTGGAGAATCTCGGCAGCCCTGGCAGGCAGACCGGCTTGCCCAAAATGTGACCCAGCGCCGTTCTAAACCGGGTTTGGGCCAGCTCAAACATCACGAGGTGCGGCCGGGCCGGAGCGGGGCTGGGCTCGGGGCCACCCCGGGCACCCGCAGCCACGATGCCGCCATCCCCGGTGGTACCCGTCTCCATGGTGACCATCTCCACGCAACCACCGAGCATCTCAGCCGCTACACCCCGCCAGGAGGAACCGCCGCGGCGCGGGGGTCCGAGGGCATCGAAAGGGACCTACAAACCTGCTGTAAAGCAAACCACGGGCGTCGCGGCGAGCGAACGGCGCCGGCAAAAAGTCATCTCATCCCTGTTCAGCACCCGGAAACCTCGGCAAGGATCAGGAAAAGGGAAATTCGGCATCGCCCCGGGGAAGCGGGGAGAAGCGCGGGGACGGAGGCAGCCCGTTAGCGCCCGCATCCCTCCCTCCTGCCCTACACCCCCTCGCGCGCTCGCACGAGTATGACTATCACGGCAATTAACACACATGCCAATTAGCTACAAGCAGGTGCTGGTTAACTCTGTGCTGAGTAATTCATACCCGGCTCCAAGTAAATTGCTTTAAATTGGAGAGACGGGTGAGGGAGCAGAGTTGGCATTTTGCAAATGGGGGAAGAAAGAAAAAGCAAAGAGGAATCTCAGCTGGGAGATGTTTTTACAAAACAAGGAATTTGGGGGTGCTGAATCCAACGGCTCCGAGAGCTGGGGAGGCAGGAGAGCCGCTATCTCTTCCAAGTCTTTATTTCTGGATTTTTTACCGACTACACATATTTCCCATCTCTTTTACCTCTTTCTAAATGGTTTCACCTTGGCATTGCACGAGCAGCAGGGTTCTTTGCACCACTCTGTAATTTGTCCCTTTTCCATTTCTGCTAAATAGCCCCATATTTCTCTCTGTGCGAGCAGGAGCACTTAGAGGCTCACATCCACTTTCTATGGCCATTTGCTATTTCCAATATACTTTTATTGCATCCCTTTTTAGTTGCCTCCTTACTAAAGTTAGCCGTGACACGGCCGCTCCTCTCAAAGGCGATGATATTAAGCCGTCCTTCCTTAAAACCCCACCTTGTAAAGCCTTGTGCTCTCAGCACGATGTCAGCTTAAATAAACCAAACGTTGGCTGCGCGGCTGCGAAGGAAAGATCAAAAAGATGAATCCAAAAGCCTTTGGAAGATAAATAAAGGCAAATAAACGCATCCTTTCCAAAAATGTATTTTCCTTTCGAGCTCTGCATGGCCTCGCTTTTCCCGCTCATGTGCGGCACCGCGCTCCCCAATCCACTCGGGCAGAAACACGCGGTAGAGCCAGCGTTACGAGCGACGGCAAAATTCGGATGGGTTCATCGCGGCACCGGTTCAAGGGACCCCATCTCCATCCCCCAAACCGGGGCCAGCACCACGGGGACGTCCTTGGCTGCGGGGAAACCTGCAAAAGCAGCTTCGAAGGACAGTTGGAGGCTGGGAAAAGGGACAAGAAGAAAAACGCTCTCCTGTGAAAATGCCGAAAGGACCGACGCGGCTCGTCTTACGGAGGAGACGAATGGGAGGATGTCTGATAACGGCATAGAAAGTCCCAAATTGAAGGGAGAAAAGCAGGTGACGGCTACGGAGGAGCACAGCCCGGCCCAGCAGCCCGCTCTGCCCAGGCCCCGAACGCTCTCTCCGCAGGACAACCCCATCCTCTACCCAGGATTTGCGGGAATTCTCCCAAAGATGGGTTTATCCTTACTTGGCTTCATCAAGCCAAGGGGCCGGCTCGGCGTAACGGGTCCGAACGCAGCGGGATGAGGGGTCCTCCCCGCCGGGCATCCTCCCCCGGGGAACAGCGCACCCGACGGGACCGAATTCACCAAATTGGCCCAGCAGGACCAACATTTGGGGGGGGCTCAGGGTTCATCTGCATACAGAAACGACCGCAACAACACCTTCCCGTGTCTCGGAGCATCTGCGGGCGAGGCAGGCCATTGCAAGAGAGCTTCAGCCCACAACCGATGGGTACGTGGGTTACAAGGTGCAGGGTTTTTGTCCTGTCTGTCTGCCCACGGCAGGAGAGCGCCCGTACCGGGGAAATGCTGCTGTGCTGCAAACCAGCCTGCGAGCTCAGCCTGCCATGGGAAGTGGTTTACACCCGCCGCGCCGACGGTGCACCGAGCCGCTTGCCGAGCCCTTCCTCGTGCTGGGGTAGGGGTGTGGGGGGAACGGGCTGAGCGGAGAGAAGGAGCGATGATGCTCCGGAGGCGGCGATGATGCTTTGGAGGTGGCGAGAGCAGCCCCACGCCCTGCTGCACCGCTCCCTGCTGCAAACTTGCAGCTTTTACCGAGAAAAGCAATTGAGTCAAGGCGCGACGCGGCCGCGCTGCCGCGAGAAGCAGTCCGGCAGCACCCACGCAACGCTCGGACTCTCCACCCGCTGCAAAAGAGCCTTAAAAGCAATTGCAAATCAAAGAGCAAACCCGCAGCCGAGGTGTCCAAGCCTCGGCCTGGGGCTCCCGGCACAATCCGAAAGAGCCGCTTCCCCGCCCGCGGACGGGCTGGACTTCCATCCCTTAAGGATATGGATTTAGCTCAAAGTCACCTCTTGAACCCGACTGTTTAACTGCAGTTCTTGCCTTCCTGTTTCCTTTCTCGCTGACGGCCGGGCCTGCCTTTTGTGACTTAATTGTTGTTTTTTTTAACATATCCTCCATGCTGACACCAAGGACTTTTAGTTTCCTTCTTGGTGGTTTCTGGATCTGCAGGACCGGCTTCCTTCTCCTCTGCAGAGGGGGGAAAAGCCCCCTTCCCTAAAATCCACCACCTGTATTCGTGTTAACGGTGCTCTTCCTATCCTGCAAAGCCACCGGCGTGCTGCTTGCCGTCATCCCACCAGCGAGTGACCGCCGCTGGAGCGAGCCGGCTTTGCCGCAGGATGGGGGGCAGCGCCGGCAGGAGCAGCGCCGGCTCCCCGGGGCGATGCAGCAAAGGGGAGCCGCGTCCCCGCAGGGACGTCCCTGGCATCGCAGCGGGCAGCGAGGGCAGGTGCCCGCGCTTCCCCAGCCCCGCTGCACGTACGCGTGAAGGACTCCAACTCGCCCGCTTAGCATTGTTTAGCACCTCTTTATCTACAAACCGAGATCAAAACCACACAAACATGCTAAAGTCCCCTCCAAAGCTTCTATTCTGGTTTCAGGATGATGCTATCTGGGTTCCTGTGTCGAGCCTCCAGATGCAGGCAGGGGGAGGGGAGAGGAAGGCGGCCGAAACGCGGCTCCGGAGCAAACCTCCCGCTCGGAAATGCAGCTGCAGGGCCCTGCTCGGCCAAGCCATCCCCGGGGCCGAATCCTGCTCGCCCAGCAGGTGCAAATCCAGCGTCGAGCTGCAATCCCTCCCGCGCACCTGATGCCGGCGGGACCGGGAGAGGCCCCGATTTCCCCAGGATCGGGAGCAAAACCAGCGGCTCGGGTCCTCCTGCCTGCGCAGGATCCGTCCCGCCGGCTGCAGGTACAAACCTCGGGAGGCTCAGGAGAGCAGAAGCGAGGCTGGATTCAATCCGGCCCCCGAGGAATTTGAAAAAGACACACATATTCCTGACCCAGATTCAGGCGCTCTCTGGAGAAAAGCAGATGCCAACCGCGCAGCCAGCTCTGCTGAGCTGTAACAAAACCACGCGCCGTGCCAAGACCGGCAGAGTCGGGGGGGGAAGAAAAGCACAGCCCTTAAATGATGCTGGAGAACTGGCATTTGCCTGTGCAAGGAGGGGGGTGAAAGAAAGGATTTGGGGGACATTATTAAACCGGGGTTGATTTTCTCTTCCCCTGCAACTCGTGCACCCGTTTGCACCAGTGTGGACCCAGACAACACCCACCAAACAAGGGTGACAGCCCCGACATTGGCACAAGGACTGCCACACCGTGGCAGCACCCAAACCAGACCCCCAGGTCCCCTGCACCCCAAATCGCACCGTTTCATCCCACGCTGCGGCTAGTCAGGGATGCCATCACACCCAGCACCCCGGGAGCGTGTCCCGGGCTGGGGATGGGTGCTGCAGAGGCTGGGTGACGGCGGGCACAGCCGGTGACCTTCCCCACGTCGCCAGCGTGGCCAGAGCCAGCAGAGGCTGGAGGGGACACGGGGCAGCTGGCAGGAGAAGGGAGGCTGGGCAGGAGCCCCGGGCAAGGTCACCAGCAAGCCCATGGCCTCGCTCAGCGGTGGCCAAAAGCCAACCAGGGAACCGTCATCACCCCATGCCAAGGCGAGGACACAGCCTCCGGGAGGAAAAACCCGCGGGACCAGGGTAAGCGGCATCCCAGGGCGGCAGCCGGTCCTCTCTCCTGGAGGGAGATGCCGCAGGGAGGGACGGGCAGGGACGAGCCACCGCACGGCACGGCATTAAACCGGAGGGGTCGGATGGCCCCTTGCTTAAGCGACCTTTAAAGCGCTCCCGGGAACGGCGACGCGCAAAGGCTGATGCAGGCGCTGGAAAAGCCCCGCGACCTTGAGCAACGACCTTGGCGGTGGCATCCTCGCAGCGGGGGTCACCCATCACCCCGCGCCAGGCTGCGGTCCCCTGGGCGGCTCAGCGGCTTCCCCGGGCGCGCACGCTGAGGCTGGGGACCCAGCACCCCGCTATGGGCACAGCATCCCCTTTCCCAGCCGGGACCAACCGCCTGCACCAGGCAGCCCTACGCCACCTCCATCCCCATCCGCCCTCCATCCCCACGGAGGAGCAGCTGGACCACGCAAAGCCGTTCCCCTTCCCTCCTGTCCTCTATCCATCACCAGCTCCAGAGCTGGAGACCGGGGGTAATTTTCCCCTCTGCACTAAGTAGGGTTTTCTAAAAGAAGGGAAGCGAGAGCCCATTATCCGGCTCCGTCGCCCACCCCCACGGCTCCCTGCAGGGCATGAAATAACCACCTGCCAGCTCCCCGTAGCCTCGCGCCGTGGCAATGATATCGCAGCTTCCCCTGTCACTATTGTCAGAGCAAAATTTAGATACCTGGTAATGAGGAGGTTTAATATGACAGATGAGAGGTTGACTCATTAAAAAAAAAAAATAAGAGCGAGAAGGAGAGAGAGCTGAATTCGGGGTCGGATCCTGCACTCGTAAATCAGGAGGCTGTCAAAGTCGTCCCCATGCCGGTGGGGAGCAGAAGCAGCTCTCGACCCCAAACCAGACCCACGGTGAGGACTTTCGCCGGTGCTGAGGCCACAGGGAGGAAAAAGAGGGGATGGAGGGGGAAGACGCGGCTGCAGTTTTGGGGCCGCCCAGCCCTGCTCCCCACCGAGCTGCCGCCCACCCCCGGGGCGGGGGGATTCGAGCCCAGGAAAAGCCTCAAAGCCTCGGCGCCCGACGGCAGCGATGCTTCACTTTGAGGGTTTTTTTTCTTCTTCTCGAATGGGAATCTGTACGGCAAGATGCAAACCTGGGGTGGGGGAAACCGAGGCTCCCTGCATCACCAGCACCAGCCCCAACATCACCCCCCATCCCAAGGGTGCACCCCAGGGTGCTCCTGTGCCCCGTGCAGCCCAGCAAGGTCCCCGCTGCCGACGACCTCGCTACGGTCATCGCAAGGGTGTCAATGACTTGCAAGTCCCAAAACACAACACGCCAAAGGGGGACAACCGCTGCCTTCAGCTCCCGCATGGGGGGCAGGATCCCACCACCGGGACACGGGAACGGGGTCCCCAGGGGCGGCTCAGCAGCGTGAGGAGGGCGAAACCCCCTCTGCAGGGAATTTAGGGGCTCTCCATGCAAGGGGACGGGATTTCCCCCAGCAGCAGAGGGGACAACTCTCTCCCCGCGGTGGGTTTTACCCAGGGGAAACTCCATGAGACCCGACTGCTGCTCCGAGCCATCCGTGAGAGCGATGGAAACCCACGGCAGCCCCGTGGGACATGGTGGAGAGCGAAACCGCGCCGGGGAAAACACTCCTCTTCCCCCCGGCGTCACCGGGATGGGATTGGGGATGCATCCTCCGCAGCCAGCCCAGGGCACCCTGCAGTCACCTTCCCTTCGCCCAAGGGCAGCGTGGCACAAATCTCCATCCCCACCTCAGCAACACGGCCGGGGACCCCACACCCAAGGGACACCCAAGAAGGGACACCCAAGAGCAGCTTTGCAGGCCCTCCAGTACCCAAAGCACAGCGCGGGCTCCGCCTGGGAGCTGGGGCTGTCCGGAGATCCCCAGTGCCATCCCGGAGCTCAGCCCTGGAGCACGATCCGCCCTCCCAGCGCACAACCCCAGCAGCGCCATTCCCAAAGGCTCAGCCCTTCCCCAAGGGCCACCAAGATCTTTCAAACCGGCCTCCCAAAACCACTTCTTTTTTTTTTCTCACCCCCAAGCACTGGTGAGTAATAGCAGCAATGCCAAAAGTCACGGGGCTGCTGGTTTTATTTGCATCTACCAACTGCTAACAGCATCCAGACCCAAAGCAGCCATCACACCCGTCAGGTCCAAAGACACGAAGGCAATGTAGACGCAGATGTTGCTCCTGCATTGCCTCATCCCACACTCTCGGTCAGGGTTTACACGTCCTAAGCTCCCAGGCGGGGAGCACCGGGCTCCCTAGGGGCTGCAGGGTCCTGCACGTATCTGGGGTGTGGAGGAGCTGGTGAAGCTGGTGAAGCTGGGAGCTTCCCATCGTTGGGAAGTGGATGGTGGTCACCAGCTCCACTTGACCATGAGAAGAAGGATAAGAAGCAAATGAGCTTAATTTGCCACTGATACGGCGATGCGGAATACTGGGAGGGTGACACCAGAGCAGAGCTCGCCAGAGAGTCCCTGGGAGAGATGGATGGGAAAGATCCGGCCAACGCCACCAGGACCGGGCAGGACCAGGCTCCTGCCTCCATCCCAGCGCTCAGACTCAACCATTGCAGCTCTGACCAGCCCCTGGCACTCCCAACCTGGAAACAAAACCACAAAAACTGGCGTCCTGGCCAGCTGCTTTTCTCGGAGGTGGACCTGCCCATCCATCTGTACACGTCCCCACCATTTCCACCCCAAAACACGACTTTGTTCTGTAGCCACAGGCTCACGCTCGGAGCCTGCTGCCATCTAACAGCTGGAAGCTTACCACTGGACACTGCTATTGTTTCTAATAAAGCAAACGAAGTCCACAAGCAGCATTAATTATTTGGGACTAGAGCAGCAGCACAATTTGCAAGCAGAGCCCAAGGCCCCAAGGAACCGAGCAGAAAGAGCCATCCCTTGGCCCCGAGAGCTACGGCCCGAGTGCCGTGAGAGGAGAAGGAGCCACCGAAGCCCACCGAGAGGCACGGACCGGGGTCTGGCCGATACCAAACCCAAACCGAACTCGCTCTAAGCGAACGGGAGGAACCAGGACAAGATGCCACGCAGCAAAAACGGGTTTAACTTCCTCTTCCCCTACACTGCCTTGAAAACACGGCGGCTCCAACCCAGCACCCAAATAACATTGCATCAGCCGCCGCATCTGCCGCTGGCACCGGCGCTCCGGGGACCCGCCGATCCGGAGCCCGGGCACGGCGCCGCTGGAGCAGCCCAGGGACCGCGGCGCACCGTGCTGCAGCCAAATCCAGGGCAGTGGGGGGACAAACCAGCTCAAGGTCCCTCGTCCCCGGCGTGACTCATGGCTGCTGGGACAGGAGGGTGCCTGCCGCGCCACAAAGGCTTTGCCGTCTGCCGGGATGAGATACGGCCCCGCTCCCCCGGCTCATCAGCAGCTTGCACGCACATGCATCTGTAGGCAAAAGGCTGACGGAGGACGGGGCCGGATCCTCACCCCGCGTTCCCAAGCCGCGAGCCAGCAAGGCGGGTGGGTGAGGATCCGGCCCCGGCTCGTCAGGCGGCCGAAATACAGCGAGACAGCTGGTTCTCAGCTGTTGCCGCTCACTCACAAGACGCACATTCTAGACACAGGCGCACAAATCCTGTCCTCACCGCTCCCCAGCACCGGCCCGGCTGGGCCACCGAAGCCAAGCCACGGTCTGCCCGCACCGATGGCCTTCGCTGGCAGCTCCGGCTGGACCCGCTGGGTGATGGTTCCCATCAGCAGGGAGAGGCGGCCTCATCCAGAGCCTGTTCGGGGATGCATCCTCCAGGAATAGCGGGGAAAATTATTCTGGTTTAAAAGGGGTTTTTTTTAACCCACCCAAAGCTTGTGTTTTAGCAGGGAGGAGTTAGGTGGGGCGGGGGGAGTCCCCTGCCACGGTCCCCAACCGGCCGAGCCCTTCTCCACGGCTGTGCCGAAAGCCCCGTGCCGGAGGGGCGGCGATTTCAGCCAGCCGGGGTTTTGGGGGTGCGGATGCTGCCCACGTGCCCACCTCGGGCATCCCAGCAGACCGCAGGGGCGATGCTCAGGAGAGCGACGGGGGTGCCCAGCTGCTGCGGGAACTGCCAAAATGTGGCACTTTCCAGAGGTGCCGCTACACCCCGGGTCCGGCACCCTCCAAGCTCCCGTGCCGGAGCACCGCCAGCACGCCGGTGCGGTTGAAGCCAAGGGCTCGGTTGTGGGTCCCAGCCCGGGTTTCCGAAGAGATGGCAGGGAAGCCGCTGGGATGCTCGTGCGGCACAGAGGAGATGGACCCTGAGGGCAGGCGAGAGCTCGGGAGCCATCAGGTGTGTCACATATAAACACCAGTCACGATTCCTCTTGGAAAAGGGAAAATATTGGGAAAAAAACCAAATAAGGCACTTTTTTCTGCAGACTTGCAAAGGGGACGAGAGAGAAAGCGTGGCTTTCAGAAGGCACGAGTTTGCAGGTAGAAATGAAAATATTTCAGTCATAATTTTTGGCTGCAGGGTGGGGATGTAAGAATAAATAAATATAAATAAATAGCTGCCCAAATTGATTGTTTGCCCAAAAGAGGTGGAGGAGGAGGAGGAGGAGGAGGAGGAGGAGGAGGAGGAGGAGGAGGAGGAGGAGGAGGAGGAGAAGGGCTTTGCAGCCGTTGTTGCCCAGGGCAGTACCGCGGGCAGCCGTTCGGTTTTGAAAGCAGAAACCCGGGACCGTGCAGCGGGGATGAGACCCGCGGCCCCAAACCCTGTCCCCGGAGGGGGCCGACGCCGCTGCGACGGGGTCCCCTGAGTCGAGCAGAGCGGAGAACCCGCTTCGCCCACCCCCAGCGATGGTTCAAGGCTTGGGTTTAACCCAAAGAGTGACGTTTATCTTCCAGCCCCGGTTGCGTTCAAGCCGTCTACGAGCATCGGAGCCAGGGCAGCGCACGCGAGCGGTGCCTCGGGAGGGAAACACTAAAAGCACTTCTGAAGGATGCCGTCCTCCTTCCTATGGGTTTTCCACCTTAATTTTCACTGAAGTGGATATTAAGTTTATCAGCATTATTAATTCTAACCCCAGGCAGGATCTGGGCAGTCCCGGCCCCAAAGAAGTAACAGCGCAAAAAAAAACCCCAAAAAAACCAAATCAAGATGGAAAAAGCTTTTGCTGGGATGAGCCAAGCCCAGTGCCGGTCCCAGCCCCACCGCAGCCGTCCCTCATGCGGGACCGGCCGGGCTGGTCTCCAGAGCAAACCGAAAATTTATGAAATAGTTAAGGGAGGAGAAGGAACAGGAGGGAGAGCCCCGGCGCGATGCTCCTGCCGTCGCTGGATGCGGCGTGGAGAGGTGCGCGGTACCCGGCTCAGCTCCCTGCGCGAGCCACAAACTCCCACTGTGCCGGGCACCCAGCCCTGGCTGAAAGGAAACAGCACCGAGCAGGAAGGTGTTAAAAAACCCCGGTACCAACCTCAGAGGAACCACAATAAATAACATCCCCAACACCCAAGTAAATAGGGTGGGCTGCTCCCTCCTCGCCTTCCTGTTTGCTTTCGCAGATCTGGGCTGGGACGGCCGCCTCCAACCACCGGCTCCGTCCCGGCGTAGCAGAGCTCCGGCCGCGGCACCCTCCACCCGCATCGGCCCCGGCATCGGCCCCGCCGCGGGGAACCGCGGGCGCGAGCTTTCCCAAAGGGCCGGATTTTATCCCCCGGGAACAGGCACCGATCCTGCATCTGAGCCCGCGCCTGCTGCGTTCTCCTTGCTCATCTATGTTTGTTTTTATTTTAAGAGGAGGAAATCCCGGCTCACCCACTCCCCATCGCTGAGCCAGGTCTTCCCTCCGTGCCTCAGTTTCCCCCTCTCTCCATGCAGCTGATCCTCCCAACATGGGAACTCCCCCCACCGCCCAGACCCCCCCTCTCCCTCCCTCCCCACGCAGCCCTGGATAAAAAGCAACGGGTCCTGATCTACGGGCACTTTTGTGCTTTACCACGAACACAAAGGAGAGGGGAAAAAAAAGAATTAGAGGCACACTCACATCGAAGATCGGTGTCAGGAGCAAAAAGGGGGTCTGGGGCAAACCCCCCCGGCAGAGCAGCGGCGACCACGGAGGCTGACAATAGATAAGGGCTCTAAATTCGGCACTGGGCTCTGTAAGGCGATCGGGGTGGGGGTGTGCCGGGCTGTTTATTTGGCTCCAAACTCCGCACCGACACTGCAGCGTCACCCGTGTTTAAAAAAGGAAGGAACGAAAAGAAGGGGGGAAAAAAAATAAAGAAAAAAAAAAAGAAGGGAGAAAAGTGCACGCAGACGTTTAACAATAACAACAAAATAAAAAAAAATCAAGAGAAAAGGAGCTGGGGTGGGGGGGAAAAAAAGGAAACCCAGTTGGGCTGGCAAGGTTTAAAGAGACGCCTGTTTTATAAAAAGAAGTTGCTAATTTTAACTCTCCAGTGGAAAGAGTGAGAGGTACTTACAGGAGACAGGGTGGCTGCGTCCTTCTCCACGTCTGCTGCGCGCTGGCGGCCGGGAGGAAGCGCGCGGGACGCAGCCGCTGTCCCCGCACCGCTGCCACCCCGAGCGGCCGTCACCGAGGCCGCCGGCCGGCCCCCGATTCCCCCAAAACCCCGTTTGGGGAGCGCCGGGGCGCACCGCGGCCTCGAAAGGGCAGAGGCAGATGCGAAGGCAGGAGGAGGTGGTTAAGCGTGCGGCAGGGGGAAGGGAGCGGCCAGCGCCGGCCGCTTGCGAACAGCTGCCGAAAGCAGCCCCCGGGCTCGCTTCCTCCGCCGCCCCAAACCCGGGGACGCGGCGGGATGGGGACAGACCCCGTGGGCACAGCGGGACCCCCGGGGAGGACGAGCCCCGCTGCTGGCTCGGCACAGTTAGATGACATTTCTGTGCGGACATTTCTGACCAAGTTGGCTTTTTCCCAAAGGAAAAGGGCTTTGAAGACATTTTTTCTCCCCCCCTCGGTGGCAAAATAGCAGATGAGCTCAGAAAACCGAAGCACAGGGCAGAGCCGTGACCACGAAAGGCCACCCGGCTCTGCCGGGAGTTAAAAGGTGACCTCCAGCAGCACGATCGCGTTTCAGCAGCCGCCCGGGCAGCAGGAAACCATCGCTTTACCGAACCCAGGATCCCACCTCTCCCAAAGTCGGAAAGGGGCAAGAAGTGGGATTTTTGGTGAGCCCACCGGCCGGTTTTTACGAGCTCACCCCGGAGACAGGGAGGATCCTGCTGGATGCAAACAGCTCGGCGCCGGGCGAGGCGGCACGCTCACGCCTACGGCACGGTGGGAGCCCAGGAGCTGCAAACTCAAGTCTCCACCAGCATTAAGCCTCCAAGGGCACATGATGCAAGGCCTTAGGCAGCAGAGGAGCAGACCCGGCAACCCAAGGGCTCTTCCCAAGCAGCTGGAAATCAGCCTCGGGCTGCAAAAATCTCATCGAGAGAGAAGCAGGCTGGCACAGACCCTGCAGCTTGTGCATGCGGTAACGGACACGTGATTTACCGAGCATGGCTGCAGTGAGATGATAGGACCGTCTTCAGGACATGAAAGAGTCGATTCAATTAAGGTCACAGGCCCTAGAAGAGTTTTCTGCAGCAGATGCGGTTGGGCAGAGAGAGGTTTTCCTGGTGCGCCTCAAATGGGGCTGGCCTCAGGAAGACAAAATGCCTATTGATCGCGGGTAGCGATGCTGCACGTCGCAGGATGCGAGGACGTGGCTTCATCGGGATTAAATCACCCAGTGCTGGTTGTCGCACGCTTCCGAGGCAGGGTCGATATTGCTCTTCTAATTGCTCAGCTCCTGTCGCTCACAGAGCGAAGGGGACGAGTTTCGAAGCAGTCCCCGGAGATACTTCTCGAAATCCTCCTCCCCAAGTCGCACAACTTAACGCACCGCTCCCTGGAGCGAGCAATTATGCAGCTGCAGAAATCGCTAAACTGCTCCTCCCCTGCTCAAAACTCTGTGCCGGCACCGGCAGCAGCACGGGGCTTTGCGGGAGGACGCTGCCGACCCGAAAAACTAAAATTTGTGCGAGTCTAAAAAAGAAGGAGCTGTTGTAACTGGTCAATATGGAGTCGGCGGAGCCGAGCATCCCGTCCCCAGCAGCAAGCAGCGATTTGGGGGAGAACACAGGCAATTACGGAAAGATCCTGCCGTCGCCCGCCAGCATCCGCGCCGGGGGGACGGGACGCGCACGGTGCATCAGGACCGTGATGCTCGGGAGCCGTGGAGGGTCCTGCCCTGCACACCCCGCAGCAGACAGCCCCATCATTCCTATGCTCCCTTTTATTATTCACCGCACTAAAAAGCACACCCTTTGGCTGGTATTTATTTGTGCCCGAAGCGAGCAGACCGGAGCCGGTCCCATACCAGCACCCGGCACTCTGCCGCAGCACCGCGCTCGGCCAAACCGCAGCAGGACGGACCCGGCCGAGCCTTCCCGGCGCTGCTCTCCTCCGGCACGCCACGGCCCATCGCTGGCGCAAACGGAGCATCGCCGAGATACGGCCGGGCCCCTCCACCGCTTTCACCCTGACGCAAGCCTGTGGAGCTGCTCTTGGTTTCTATCAGCGTAACCGACGGCAAGACGAAGCCCTTGGTCCTGACCTTGCGGAGGAAACGGCGAATGCTATCCCCATCTCCCAGCACCAAGCCTCCAAATAAATTACCTGCCCCCTCTCTGGCACTAAAAAACCATCTCAACCCAGCAAAACTGCTCACTAAGCAGCGATGACAGAGTCCCCTCCTTTCAGGAGCTGGGGTCAGATTATTTTTAAAATCTTTCCTTTTATTGATTTCAATATCGGGTACAGAAGATACATTACACGAAACCGTAGAGCCCTCATAAAACGGGTCCGCGCCGTTGTCTCTACCACAACCTCATTGCAGACAAGGGAGACGCAAACATTTACTGTAACAGCAATAAACAGGCAAAGAAGGGCGAGAAGGGAGAAAACCTGGACACGGGGCCCTCTCCCAACGGCACCGTATTTCTGGGGAACGCAAGGGACAAAATAACAGTGGGTTTGGCCACAAGTCTCGACCACCCAGGGAGAAATCAGGGCAGGAAACCCCCGCTTTGTGCCGACACCTCCATTTTGCAAAAAAACCCCCAGAGCCCCAAATCAGCGCCGTGGCCGTGGCCGGGATCCGGCAGAGCCATGCCAGGCGGCGAAGTGAAGATGGGCGTTGGGGAACCGGGGAGGCACCCACCGATGGGTGCGGGGCTGCCCGCCGGGCTGCAGGACCACGAGCGGGTGCCACCCCCCTGCCCCGTGCCAGCTCTGGGGACCCTGCAGCCCGGTCCCACTCACCAGGACCCCCTTGCGCCCGCGGCAAGAGAGGGGTGCGCAGCCAGGCAGGGTGCTCCCTGCCAGCACCAGCACCCACTGCTCCTCCTGCCACCGGAGCAGAGCTGTAGGGTCAGATCCTGCACCAATTTGGGAGTCTGAGCCCCTGAGCTGCATCCAGCCGGGGTGACCTCCACGGGGGTCCCCTCCTCGCCCCCAGCCCGGAGCGGGGGAGACGCACGGCCCCCGGCACGCAAACTCAAGGGGGAAGGCAGCGAGAGCCCGAGGGCTGGGATCTCCCTCCCTACCTGCTACGCAGACTCCTGCATCTTCTGCTCCTGCCAGAGGACGAGCTGCGGCTGCCGCTCCTCAATCAAACTGCAAAGAAAAAGCGAGCAGCCATCAGTCTGAGGGGACGGAGGCAAGGAGGGGGCTCCCCGCACACCCCATCCGAGCACGGCCGGCCAGAGGGGACAACGAGGGGCTCCTGGTCCCCCCTGGGGCAGCCCTGGCTGAGGGGACAGGAGCTGGAGGGGTCCCCTCCCGCACCGCCCTGATCCTGAGCATCGCTGCAAGGGCCACGGAGGCCGGGTGGGACCTTGCCAGGCTTCTGCAAGGCAACCACGAGCCCCGACCTTATGAAATGTAATTATCGTTAACGAGGGACAAGATGCAGCCCGGCAGCACGTCCGGCAGCGAGTCGTTCCAAGGTTTCAAGCGAACTTCGCGATCTCTATGAAGTCCCTCGCGCACGCCCCGCAGGGAAAAGCGCCGACCTGCGCGCTCGGATGCTTTCTCCCGGGAAGCGCGGCCCGCGCCCTTGGCCCAAAGCAGCCCTCGCCAAGAACAAAACGCCGTGGCCCAGAAGGAAACGCGGCTGCTAAATTCATCTCATTCGCCACTCAAAGATGGGAGGCGATCCGCTGGGCAAAGCGCAGCGGTTTCAGCCAGCCTCGTGCTGGTCATTCCTCTACCGGTGGCCGTCACCGTTTGCCGTGGGACGGTGCCTCCCCTGCGCAGAGCCCGTTCCCCACGGCACGCTCCCGCAAGTGAGAGGAACGGCGCTTTCTCCCGCTGCACAAAAGGGAAACTGAGGCACGGGGGCCAGCACCCGGCTCTCCGAACGCGCCGCGAGCTCCCGCTCCCGAAGCCGAGCTGCAGCCTCACCCCCGGCGCCTGCAACAGAGCGAGGAATTGTGCTCGGCTTTCTGGCGTCCTCATCCTCCGCTTCAACCACAAAACCAGCCTTCCTCTCCCCGGCTGCCTCCCCTCCCACGGCCAGCTCATTTCCTGACATTACAAAATTCAGCCTGAACAAAGCCGGAGCGAGGAGCGCGTGGCTCCGGCCAGGGCTGCACCTACCCCTTGCCCCCGAGGAGCTGCCTGGAGGGGACACCCCAAAACAGGCGGGGTACAAGCAGCTTTCCAGCATCCCAAGAGCAACAAACTTCACGCTGCATGGGCTGGGGTCCTGTAGATGGACCGGCCGCAGGGTTTCCCAGCATCGGGACAGACGGACAAGCCTGGCTCTGTCACGTCCACAATGGGAGAGCAGCAGGGACAAGGATGGGGGCTCCAGCTACTGCCCCGCTTGCACCCTTTCATGCCCAGACCAACCTGTTGCCCCCCCCAGGACCCCCCTTTATGTCCTTTAATAAAAAAGAGCGTCCCACATGGGGACAAGGACACCCACAGAAGAAGCGTCACCTTGCAAGTGCCACCCTCCCAGCCGGGACGAGGGACGGCGCTACCTGCGCTCCCACTTTCTGCCTTATCTCAGCTGCCAACTCGGGGGTCGGGGGCTGCTTCTCTGCAAACGAGCCCCCCACCGCGCCGTCATTACTGCAAACCCAGGCGTTACCCGCAGGGAGCAGGGCCGGGGCCGGCTCCGAGGGATGGAGACGTTAGCATGAGCGGGACCACCCTTGCACCAAGGGGCTGCATGAGATTGGCACCCGTGCCACGGATGCTGTCCCCGGTGTTTAATGCAAAGGATCTCTCGATGGCCTCCTGAGCCCCCGTGCCTCAGTGTACAAACGGCTCTTGCTGATCTCGGCATCGCAGCGCCTTGCAGGGCTGGTGGCAGAGCACCCACGCTCCCTGCCACCGCCCCGGCGTGGGGACCGGGGACCGCGGGCTGGGCTGGGTGGAGGATGTGCGAACACGCGGCTCTGGTCTGTGCCCGCGGCTGGCTCTGCTCCGGGCAGCCGAACCCCCGCCTGCCCCGGGGAGCTCGGGGCCAGCTCCACCATCCCACTGGGACGCAACGGGGGACACGCAGCCAAGCAAGACCTCGTGTGTCTGTACATGGAGTTGTCCCCAGTTGGTGGGGGATGCCGGTAAACAAGCCGGGAGCGTCCCCGCAGGCTGCAGGATCCCCACTCGCAGCCCACCTGAACCCGGAGCCGCGCACCCACGGTGCCAGGCCGCGTCGCCGCCACGGGACAGCCGGTACACGGACCCTACGCCAACAGCAAAACTGTCCGTGCCTGGTTATTCGCAGTAGCCTACATCTCCGGCTCCCAGAGCCGAGCGGGCCGTTTCGATGATGACCGTGGGACACCACCTGACGCCATGCAGCCCTCGGCGTTGTCCCCAGATCCTGACAACTAATGGTAATGCCTTTGCCGAGCCACTCTGGCAGACCGGCTCCCCCCTCACCGCGGCAAGGTGGGAAGCCAAGGTGGGATGGCCAGGATCGGTCTCAGGCTATTTAGCCGGGCCGGCGGCTCTGACAGAGCCCACGCGCTCCCGGCAAGGGCCTGATCCCAACCCAGCGCAGGGGCGCAACCCGGCGTCACCCGGCTCCGGATCAGCCGCCAGGACGGGGATGAACGGCACGCACGGGGAGACAGCCCGGAGACCACGGTGCGCACAACCGTGAGCTCAAGGGCCCGATCCTCTCCAGCCCCATGGCTCCAGGGTTGCTTCGCGCCCCGGCCAAGCTGCAGAAGCCGCTGCCCTTCGGAAACGATGGTACATCCAGCACCAGTAAACCCCAGTGAACCCCCAGTCCCCATTTCGCAGCGTTTTGAGCTGGTGTAAAGGAGCAAAGCCCCCACCCGCCGGTGCTGCCAGCTCCCCGTGTCCGTCCACGCACGTCCTGTGCCCCGGCGGGTGAGCCTCCCGGCACGGCTCCCAAAAACTCTGGATTCTGGGGTATTTTGAAAGGTCACCATCTGACCCACTGCGGCACGCAGGAGCGGGTGAAAGGGACCCTACGCAGCCCCCAGGTCTCATCCCCACGGCACCGCCTGCATTCGAAGCCTTTTTGTTTTATAGAGAGAAATGCTGCCCAGGAAAGGGGAAAAGTATCGTGTTTTCAAAACACTGTTATTTTATAAGCTGGGGAAAAAAAAAAATCACGTAGGGGAGGGATGGAGGCAGTAAAGGCAAGCAAATTCCCCTTTCTAAGTAAAAAAAGGAGGGGAGGAAAAGGGGGAAAGAGAAGACAATCTTTTTGTCCAGCTTTCAGACAGAAACGCTGAGCAGACAATAAAATTGTTCCTGTTTGAAAACCCGAAGCTTCGGTTTCGCCCAGCGACAAACCAAAACACCTCGGGGTGGGATCTGCCCCGAGAGCAGCAGAAAAACCTCCCTGGCACGGGGGGACCTCCTGGGGCTCCCCGGTTGTAACTGCTGTAGTCGGGCTGGTGCAACCGGCCGTGCAAAGGTGGTGGAGCTGCTCCCGCCGGCCAGGAAGGATCCCGGAGGACGCGCAGGGATGGCTGCCGGTGGCTACCCTGGATATCTGCTCAGCTGATGCTCGGCAGCCCCTGTGCCTCAGCCAGTCTTTGCTAATACCCCCAAATATATGTATATTCCCATATATATGGATATAAACCCCCAAATATATGTATATTCCCATATATATGGATATAAACCCCCAAATATATGTATATTCCCATATATATGGATATAAACCCCCAAATATATGTATATTCCCATATATATGGATATAAACCCCCAAATATAGATATATTCCCGTATATACGGATATAAACCCCCAAATATAGATATATTCCCGTATATACGGATATAACCCCCAAATATAGATATATTCCCATATATACGGATATAAACCCCCAAATATAGATATATATTCCCATATATAAGGATATAAACCCCCAAATATAGATATATATTCCCATATATATATAACCCCCAAATATAGATACTCTCATACATATATATATATCCCCAAATATATACAACCCCATATATATATACACACACCCCCCCACACCCCGACTACATCCTATATACATGTAATACCCCCAAATAAATAATCGCCTTGAGCCGGCAGAGGAAGGGTCGCAGGGAAAACCCATCCTCGCCATGCGCAGAAGGCTGGAAGACGCTAAATCACTCAAACAAGCTCCCTGCCCCGTTATTAGATCAATCACCGGGCAATTAAGCCGCCGGCGTGAGCTCGCCTCGCTGCCTCGGCAAAGGAAAGCCTCGGCGCGGCTGGCTCGGCTCAGGGCGCCGGGGTCCCCGGGGTATCCCGCAGGGCCACTGCCATGGGGACGTCGGAGCACACGGGGAGGAGAGGAGATGGAGGGGGGTAAATCCTCTGCTCTGGGGCTCCTCCGGGCCGGAGCGGAGCCGAAGGGGCCAAGAGGGAGGCGCAGATTGCGGAGGGGAAGAGCAGCCGACCGCAATCTCTCCTTCCCCTTTTTTCATGTTTCCTCTAGCAACGGGCTCGGGGCCGCAAACATTTGGATGCCAAACCTGAACTTCCCCCCCCAGGCTCCCGACCCGGCTCACCGCTCCTCTGCCAGGCGCTCGCGGACCCTCACCCCAAACCGGGGCGACCCCAGACCCCTGCCACATCTGCCTCAGGGGGGTCCTGGCAATAGCAAGACCCTAGCAGCAGCCAAAAAAACCCAAAACCAAACCCCAAAACAACCGACTATCTCCATTTCTCCAGCCCACGAAACTAAGGCATCTCAGCCACGGCCCAGCCTCCAGTTTGCACCAGCCACTGGGAATATCCCCAGGGCTTAATTAGGCCTGATGAGTCTTTTACGTTTGGATTTCCTCTGGCTTGCCACCAAGAGGTGGGAAGGGACAAACTGGGAGAGATCCCACTGCAGGCAGGAGGGCCGGGCAGGACAGGCTGGCGGTTAAACGCAGCGAGAAACCGTGGCTCCCCACCGCCCATCGTGCCGGTTCCTGCACCCGAGTCACACCGCCGGCACGGCGACGGGGAGACAGAAGGGGAGACGGGAGGGAGAAATCCACCTCCAGCAGCACGAGCCGCTCGGCTGCCCGCCACGACGGTGCAGGGATGAGCAATGGCACAAGTGCGATGGCACAAGCCAGCCGTGCCGAGGACACCCCCACGCCGCGCAGAAGGTGCAACCACCACCGGTGCTCCTCCAACACCTGCACCAGCTCCAGGCAGGGTGGGAAGCATGGGGGGCTCGCTTCCCCGCTCCTCCAGGTCACCTTGCAGAGGCTCTGCCCCCACGAAGGGTCCCAGTACGGGACCCCTGCCCAAATCCAGCCCCTGGGCAGGTGCTGGATGGCCGCTCTGCTGCTCTCCATCCTCGCCAAGCCGTGCTCCAGGAAAGGTCACCACAGCCAAGCGCGTGGCGCAGCCGCCGCCGCAGGTGTTGCGACAGCGGCCGCTGGCGCTGCCAGGACTTGGGGGACGCGGAGGGGGTGCCGGGGGGGCGGGCGGCGCGCGTGTGCGACCGTTGGAGCTACCGAGTTTCGCTCTCGCCGGCTGAGTTCCCCCTTGGGCGGCGGAGATGCAGAACCGAAACCTCCAGCTGTATGGACGCAGGCGGGCGGGGGTGGCCGGGAGGCACAGGAGGCCTGGGGACCGGCACGGGTTTCGGAGCAAAGCCACGCACCATGCCACGCCGGTGACCAAGGGATGGCGGGAGGACTGGGGGAAGCGTGGGACGAGGGACGGACGCAGGGGTCTCCGCTGCTTGCAGCACACACCCTGCTTCTGCCCTCTCCGCACAGCTGGGCCGCCCGTCTCCTTGCACCCAGCACATCTGGCAGGAGCAGAAATACCCTTCAGCGTGTGGGTGCCTACACCTGGGCGAGCTCTGGTTTGCACCTCCCCCCTCCGAGAGCCCGTCCAGGGGCCGACGCTGCCGCAGGACGTCCCCGCGCATCAGCCGAGTGCCGATCAGCAGGACCGTGACTGCCCGCACAGGGTGGTCCTCCTGCCTCGCAGCACCCCCCGCTCCTCCCAGAGCAGGGAAACTGAGGCACGGAGAGGGGAAGCAAAGAGCAGAGCTGGAAACACAAACACCCCCCTGCCCGAATCCTGATTACCTCCCCCTGAGCAAGCCCCTCGCCTCCTTCCTTGCCCCATCCTGCTCACCCACCAGCAGCAGGAGGACCTCGAGCCTAAAACAACCCCGCAACACCCGAGGGCATCGCAGGGGCTCCCATGAGAGCCCAGGGGTGCCAAGATGTGGGTGCCCCATACGCCAAGGGCCCAGCTCCTGCCCTCGCCCCGGTGACGGAGGCAATGCTTCGGGCCACATTGCCATCTGCTGGCACCGGCCCCAGGGCCCGATGGCACCAGCCAACCCGGCCGCAGGCGCCTGCACCTTCCCCTATAGAGCCAGCAGCGGCTCTGCAGGCGCTGTGCTGGGCACCGGGGAGGTGAGCGGGGGTACGGGTACGGGTACGGGTACGGGCACAACCGGCCCCTGCCACGTTTGATCGGAGCAGCTGCTGCTTGCTTTCCTTAACTAACTTTATCCGACCTTGCGGCAGCCCGGGACGGCGCATGTGCAAACCCATCCCAGAGGTGCCAAGAGGGGCTGCGGGTGCCCCCACCCCGCTCGCATCCCCCGGTACCGGCCCGGGCATCGCATGAAAGGCCCCAGTGCTGCTCCAGGGATGCAGGAGGCTTACGGCAGCAGTGACAGCTACTCCGGATTCGCAATTCCAGCTCCTACCAGCATTTCCAAGGCCGAGGTAAAGCAGAGAAGGCACCATCAGCCATTTTGCCCCCCCAAACTCCCCCTAAAGCCCTCCTGACTCCCCCACCAACCCCTCCTGCCCGCTGCTGGCTCTCCCCAAACGCCACGGATGCGATTCTCACTTGTCTTTCAAGCCACGCTCTCCTTTCTGTAGCACGGCAGGGACAGATCCTCTGCCACTGCTTTGCAGCCACTTCACATCCACGTAAAACCCCACGCAAGGCATGGGGGGGATGCAAACCCCGCCGGCGCGCACGCCAACGTACACCGGCAATTTATCACCGACGCTCCGCAGCCACTGACCGACGCAACCGCCTGTGGATGACAAGAGCGGAGCTGGAGGAAAAGCAACACCGAGTTTGGTTCCTCACCGCACGCGTTGGCACCCACCGATGTCTCTGGAGGGCAGCAGGTCCGGGGCTGTGCCCTGGCAGGGGCGGCGGGTGCAAGGACCAGGCGGGTGATGTTTAAGGGGCACCATCCGCAACCCCACGCCAGCGCGCCGGGGCGCACATCGGCGTGCTTGGGCACGCATCTGTGCCAGCCCGGCCACCGCCGTGGCCCCCCGCCAGGCAGGGCTCGCGCGTTTACAGCGACGACGTGGACCCACGCGAAGGGCTCACGGACGGCACCAGGAGTTGCCACGTGCGTGCCCGGCACCGGCGAAGCACACGGGGTCCCCTCGCCCCCCTAGTTGGGTACAACCCCCCCTTGGGCAGGTCCCCAAGGACCCCAAAGGATTTTGCCCAGGCCGATGCAGCACTTGTCCCCTCCCCGAGCCCGGGAACCCGGCCGGGCTGGGTGCCCCCGTGCCCGCTGGCGTCAAGGCCGGCCGGCCAGCACAGCCTCAGCTCTGCGAGGCAGGTCCAAACTCCAGGGCCACCGGGTGAGGTGTGGCGAGCCAGGGCTGCGCGCCAGCACGCGCCGGAGCCGGGCGGGAGGGAGGATGGGAGAAAATCATAATAATTAAGAGCAAAGCCTGGGCCCCTCACCGCCGTGCTCTGCTGTCGCCTGAGTCAGCAGCCGCCAGCCCCGGGGACGTTTTGCATCGCCGCAGCCTCCCCGGGGCGGCTCGGGCTGCCACCGGCGGCTCGGCCTGTCCTCTCCCCATGGAAACCAAACAAACACGTTCGCCCAAGTCCAAAAACCTCCAGCCCACCCGTCTCCCCGCTCCGACAAACCGTGGCAGGTCCTAAGTCACCTCCCGGCTGCGATGAGGTGACACGCTGGGGTGGCAGAGGGCTTTCCCAGGGTGGGCTGGGGAAGGGGAGAGGGGCTGCCAGCCAGCACCCCAAAACCCCCTGCAAACACGACTGCAAATGCAGAGGGAGGAGGTGGGCATTCGCCAGGACGGGGGACCAGGCAAACCTCCGTGTGCCCCTCGCTGCTGTCCCCCACCCCGGGGAACGGGGACCGCCACCGTGCTGGAAAATCCCAGCCCAGCTCCACGGCCCTTGCTGGAAGCCGAGAGCTTTTTTTAAACTTGCTTTTAAGGGCGACTTGCAAACAAGAAAGAAAAAGGCCCTCCTTGTGCGGAGGAGAGATGGCTTTGTGGTTGAACACGGGACGCCTGGGAGATTTGCATTTAATTCTGGGTTGTGCTACAGATCCTCCTGTGTGTCCTGAGCGAAGCCGGCCAGGGCCAGGGCTGCTGCCGCCTTCCAGGCACCCGGCACCTAGCCACAACCCCTCCTCGCCTCGCGCCCCCAGCACCCAGCCCGCCGCTGACAGCCACCGACACCAGCACCCACCGTCACTTCCAGATGAAACCCCTGCAAAGGTGCTGGAAAACCGGCCGGCACAGCCGCGACCCGAGCGGGAGCCAGGGCTGCTCATCCCCGAAAAGCAAAAAGGGCGTTCGCCCCCAAGCCGGCGTGCAAACCTCGACCCCTCGTGCAAATCCTGATCCCTCGTGCAAAGCCCAACCCCTTGTGCAAACCTTGACCCCTCGTGCAAATCCTGATCCCTCATGCAAACCCCGACCCCTCGTGCAAATCCTGATCCCTCATGCAAACCTCAACCCCTTGTGCAAATCCTGATCCCTCGTGCAAACCTCAACCCCTTGTGCAAATCCTGATCCCTCGTGCAAACCTCAACCCCTTGTGCAAATCCTGATCCCTCGTGCAAACCCCAACCCCTCGTGCAAACCTCGACCCCTCGTGCAAACCCCAATCCCTCGTGCAAACCTCGACCCCTCGTGCAAACCTCGACCCCTCGTGCAAACCTCGACCCCTTGTGCAAATCCTGATCCCTCGTGCAAACCCCAACCCCTCGTGCAAACCTCGACCCCTCGTGCAAACCCCAATCCCTCGTGCAAACCTCGACCCCTCGTGCAAACCCCAATCCCTCGTGCAAACCTCGACCCCTCGTGCAAATCCTGATCCCTTGTGCAAACCCCGACCCCTCGTGCAAACCCCGACCCCTCGTGCAAACTCTTCAGGCCAAAGCACTGATCCGGCAGCCGAGCGCAGCTCCGCACCCGCTGCAAAGCTGGGCTTGCATCCAAAAAAGCAGGAGCCACATCCCGATGGAGCGAGCCTCTGCCACCCAGCAGCCTCCCAAAACCCAGCAGGGAAAAATCCCGAGACGGAAAATAAAATCATCCTTGGGGTTACCCAAATCTACAGGTTCAAGCCCCCAAACCCCTTGCATCCTCCGCGAATCTCCGTGGGGAGGGCGCCTACTCCCCAAACTTCAGATCCACTTTTTTTTAAAAAAAAAAAAAAGAAAAGATTAAAATATTTCTCTCCGTCGAGGTGCAGAGAAACACTTGCACATTCGGTGCCGTCGTCAGCAACTCCTACACCACCCCCCCACGTACGCCGCTGCGAGGGGAAAGCAGAAGGGGGATTTTATAGGCACCTACAGAGAAAAAAAAGCAGCTCTCTGTGTAATTTGGTTAACCAGTCAACCGAGCGGCACAAATCCGTAGGAAACTGCCCTTGCTGCTCCCCGAATGACTCGGTCCCCCGCGGGGCACCGAAACCTCCGCGGCCGGCGCAAGCGTCGCCTCCCGGCACCTCTCTGTGATGGATCGGGCCCCGATGACCCTTGGAAAAATGAAAAATCCCAAATGCAACCCCCGGTATGAACACGCCAGCACCGGTGAACGCAAAAAAAAAGGGGGTTATCAAGTCTTGCAGTCGCCGGAAAAAACTCTGGCAGCGGCACCGTGGACCTCAGCATCTTCGCTGCTTTTTCCCCTTAAAACCCCAGCCCTGCAGTCCTGTAATTTAAAGCGAAAATCACAGCGTTCCGATTTAAAAGGCAGGGAAGAGAAGCGGCTCTCTGGCCTGGGAGCCAATTAAAACAAATGGAAAGTGTTTTGCTTTTTAATCTCGTGATTTTTTTATTTTTTTTTTTTAGCTAAGCCCTCCATTGGAAAGGGAAGATGGGCTCGGCGGTGGGATGCTGCCGGGGGGATGCAGCCCGTGGGCAGCCCCGGCCGGGACGGCGCCCGGAGCCCTTTTTGCTCTCCATTCCCATCCCTCCTGGCTGTCTTTATCCTGACTTTCTCTCAGAATTACTGTACCGGGGTAGAGAAGCAATAGCAGATCTTTGGGAAACTTAACAGGGGATTTTGCTGTATTTCTGTCTCTATTTATGAAGAGGGGAGTTTTCTATTTTAAAAATACGCTTTTCAGTTTGAGTTTTTCACCGGTTTGCCCGGGAGGGTTCAGAGGCAGGAAAACCCTCCCCAGCCCCTGCAGACCCCCCTGCTCCCGCTCGCTTCGCCCCTTCTTGGGCGACAAGCGGGGTCCGATTCCTCACCTGGCCGGAGATCACAGAATCACTTGGGTTGGAAAAAAAACCTTTAAGATCATCGAGATGATGCTTTTCCCGCTGCAAAGGGAGCCCCGCTCCTGGGAAATGCATAAAAATGGGAAGTTTTAGAAGTGGAAAGGACCACAAACACCCAGGAATGGGGTTTGTTTCCTTCTCCAGCCCAAGGGCGAGACCTTGGATGGGATGCAGCAGAAGGGGAAAACAGGACTCAGCCGTCCAGAAGAAGGGGCTCTGCTCGCCCCCCGCCGCCGCGGCAGCGTCTGGCAGCGCACCGGCGGCAGGAGCCGGTTTGAACCTCTTTGCCGATCCAGACTCCATCCATTCCCACAAGCAAGAAGCGAGCCGGAGCGGGGAGGAGGCCGTCGGATGCCATGCCCAGAGTCCATAAATTACAGCAGGGAAAAAGAGTTGCATTTGCCCTATTTCTTATCTGCCTGGAAATTGCACCGCTTTCCCAGCTGCAAAGGCAGCTCTGTTCCCAAGAATTTCAGCAAAGCCATGACCTCTTTCCAGGATCGTACAGTATATGGTGGCGGGGAGCCAGGGCTAATTATAGGCACAGGAAAAGGGGAGAGAGGCGTTTGGAAAAGCTCTACCTTCCCAGCGGCGGGGAGCGGGGCGGCACGGCCCCGGCTGAGCCCCGCGGTGGCAGCACCCCAAAGGGCTGCGAAACCCAAGGCAAGGAGAGCGAAGCCCAGGGACCCGGCGCTCCTGGACATCACTATTCCCCTTTTCTGGAAGGATAAAAGCCAGTGTAAATCACGGCTCACGAGGCTCCCCGATTCCTGCGTGCTCCGGTGCAGAAGGGAAGCCCCACGGCGGGAGCGGGACCCGCCGCTGCTCCGGCACAGGCCGAGCATCAGCACCAGCACCGCCCCGGCTGCAGAAATAAATGCAGCGAGAACCAAAGTCGCTCAGTCCTACAACAGGAATCCGAGCATTTAGGGTTCATGCAGAGACCCCATCTCCTACAGCCAAGCGAGGCCACAAGCCCCTCACCGTGCCCTCCTGCCCCAGCAGCTGCCCAAAAGCACGACCTGCAACCCGAAGGCGAATAAATGTGCCTGAGGCTTTAAACACCAGCAAAGGCTCTCGAGCAAGCCACGTGCAATTTTAGAGCCTGGTTCACCCTCGTTTGCTGGGCAATGTCAGAGGAGTCACCTCCCTTCCCCTGACCCCACTGTATCTGGCACGTAGAAGCGGACGAGGACACGTTAACATTCGTGCCTGCGAGACCTTCCAGCAAAGAGGAGGCTGGAGAGGAAAGCACTAAAACAGGCAGCAATTTTTTAACCACCAAGCTCCTCTTCAGAGCCACGTTTCTACACCAAAACAAAAACCAGGGAAGATAAAAATCCCACCTCATTTTTTTTTTGAGGGGGGGAAAAAAAGCCAGCAACCCTCTCGCTTGCCGCAATGGTTTTCATTTTCCACCAAATAAAATTGAGTCTCGGCTCCGGCTGCTCGCTTATCCCCCGTATGCTCGCTTCCTTGTTTGCTTGCGCATGTGGGAATGTGTGGGTGTGCGGTTTTTGTTTTGCTTTTTGCAATCACTCTGCAGACCATCTCCTGATGTCTTGCAGATCGCAGCCTGCAAGGCAAGCGTGCTCAGCCCCGCTCCATTATCCGCCGAGACAGATTTTCCACCTCTCCGGCTTTAGACTCATGCAAGGCCGCGCTCGTCCTCCAAAGCAGCTTCCAAAAACAGGGTTTGCAGGTATCCCGACCCCCTGGGTGCTGCAGAGCTGTTGCCGTCACCCAGTCGCCCCACAAAGGTCCCCGCATATGGGGGAAGGATGCAAAAGCTGGGTGCTGCGAAGGGGAGCGTGGCTGTGCCGGGACAGGCCGGGGCAGCCGGCGGCACGGAGCAGCAGGGCACCAGCTCCAGCCTCCCAGCGGGAAAGCGGCCGCTCGCTAAGGGAAGGAATCTGCCCGTGGCACGCCGGGTCCAACCGATGCCCTTTTTAAGGCTCCTGCGGCAGCGGGAAGGGGGTTAAGCGTGCACCGAGCTCGCCCTCCTCCTGGCACGCCGTTCAGGGTCACCTCCCACGAGCTCACCGGATAACCCCGGCTAAAACCTCACCCTTGGCACCCGGGTCCGCTGCAGCGGGGGCGCTCAGAAACGCTCCTAAGGAAGGCCTAGCCCGAGCGCAAACAAAAACCAGCTCTATTTTACATTACGCCCCGCCCTCCCCGGCACCAACACCCCAGATGGGCACGTCCAGCGATGGAGGGGAAGATAAACAGAAACGACGTCCCCGCGGTCCGCACCAAAGACACCGGGACCGCAGGCGCCCAGCACCCACTCCTCTTCGAGCAGCCAAGCGGGAGCGGGACGGAGCAGCGGGCACCCAACCCGCAGAGCAGAGCCCACCTCACCCGGGTACCGGCACATCCCGGCGGAGCACGTGGCGCCGGCGGGGACGACACAGCCCCTTCCCGCCCCGGCTCTGCGGGCGATGCCGCCACGTGCGGCTCTAAGCCCTAACGGGATAACAAGCTCACAATGAGATCCTAATGAAGGATTAGCGAAATACAGTTTAAAGAGATTAAGGCTGGGTGCAGCACTGAAACTTTTTTTTTTTTTTTGAGAGCCTGGCAGAGGTGAGACCTGGATTTCAGCCCCTGCCAGCATGCAGGGAGCTGGCATTTGCCGCCGGCTCCGGTGACTCGGGATGGTTTTTCTGCCGCAGTCGTGCAAAGAGGGGCCGGGGCTGCAAAAAGGATGGAGGAACACAAAAAAACCCTGCTCGTGGCGCCTGCAAGCCCTGCCCCAGATGCTTTAAAAGCGAGCCAGAGGCTTCCTTCATCTCTCCCCTCCCACACCAGTCCCTTCCCATCTGCATCCCAGCTGCAGGCAGCGCGGGGAGCGATGCTCTCCGTCCCGTTCATAATGACTGCTGATGTTATCCGCCCGAGCCGGAGCCTTCCAAGGAGCCCCAGGGAAGCAGGTACTCAACTCTCATTCAGGGAAAGTTATTAATATTAATTTCTTGGCTCTACACAAACAGAGCAAGAAGTCAGCCCTGGCCTCAAAGAGCTCGGCGCAACTGCCAGCCCCACACGCGTCGAAAGGTCAGGAGTCTGGTTCGCCCCCAAATCAAACGATGATGGTTTAAAATAGAAAGCAACACATCTGGGGTTGCTTTTTGGGTATTTTTGGCCACTCATATTTTTCCTGCAACCACAAACACCAGAAACTTTCTCCTCCCAAGAAAGGGCAGGATGACTTTCACCCCATCACGGGAATCCAGGAGCTGGGAATTTGCTAAACCAGCCCCAAGAGTGGTAATGGCCGGGGGTGAATGGGCAACGAGGCCGGCGCTGAGCGGGCAGGGCGTTGGCTGGCAGGGATGGGCTCGTCCCACGGGCAGCGGGGCGACCGCTCGAAGCCCACCCCTAATTTCAGCCGAGTCGCCCAAAGCCACGCGACGAAAGGGAGGTGGGGAGGGGATCTGACAAACATCCCCGTCGAGAGACTACAAAACAAATCAAATGAAGATGTTTGGAGCGGATCCAGATGTTTACTAATGACGCACATGGAGGTATAAATAATTATCCGGTAGGAATTTTGTTCACAGGCAGCTCTCCCTTATCTAATCAGATCTCAGCGCGATGCAGCCCCGGCCCCCCCTGCTTAAAAAGTCTTGAGGAAACCAGATGCAAAATAAAAAAACTCACTAGGAGCACCAGTTTAATCCCATTAATCACTGGACATTCGGACCAGAGCTGCCAGGACTCAGATCTCATCCAGGCACAGCTCTAGGAGGGAGGACTTTTTTCCCCCCCCCAGCGGGAGCACCGGCGGAGGGCCGGATCCTGCGCAAGGGTGTGGAGCGGGGCCGGGGAGCCGAACCCTCGCACCCTGCCTCGTGCACGGCAGCGGGTGCAGGTAAGGTGGCATCTGCGGGGACAGGAGCCAGCCATGGCATCGGCCGGGTCCCTCCACAGCAGCCGCGAGGAACTCGCCAGCAGCTCTCGCCTGTAAAAACCCAGCTGCTTAAAATACACCACGAACAGAAACCTCCCTTGTCCGGCTGCGCGTTACCGACCGGCGACTTCAGAGCCCCAACGCCGCAATTACCTAAAAATAAATGGACCACAAACCCCGAGACGCCGAATGGCAGAGGGGGATGAAGATGGCAATGAAGGCGCCCTGGCAGCGCCGAGCCCGGCAAGGCGGAGGGACCGCAGCCGCAAGCGACGGTCGCGGCATCACCGGGAAGCCCAAGCCGAAGGGTTCGCATGCAACCAAAAAACAGGTAGAAAAAAAGGCTTTACCAGTGCAAAAAAACCCACCTGAGCTGAGTTTCCCCCGCCATCAGCATCACCTAACCCACCGCCGCTGCCGTGGGAGGTGCCGGCACGCCGAGCAGCACCGCTGCCCCCCGTGCTGGCAGCCCTCGCCCCGCCGCCCCCCCGCCGGCATCACCGATGGTTTTCCAAAAATTAAACCGACCCAACCCACCGTAGGCGAGGCCGCAGAGGGTTTCGCAGAGGCCGGAGAGGAGCAGGGTTGGAAACTTACTGTAGAAAATTGGCCGCTCGGCTCCGGCTCCTTGTCCCTACTGGTGGGAAAGTCTATAAATCTCTAATAAAGAAAAAAAAAAAAAATCCCCTCCCATTTTATTCCTTCTCTCTCCCCCCCTCCAAAGGATTGCGAAACCGAGAGGGCAGCCGGGGCTTGGATCTGCAGCATTTCTGAGTTCCTACGGAGTCTGGGCTCCCTGCCACCAGCAACAGCGGCTCTGGGGGTGTGGAAAAAGGGAGGAAAAAAAAAAAGAAGAAGAGGAGAAAAAAAAAAAATTAGAAAAAAAAGACTCCTGTTTATTTTGGGGGATGAGAGCGAAAACTTGCAATGCACAAACCGGGGAGGGTGGGGAGCGCGGCTCCGGCATTCCTGCAGGCACCGCGCACTTGGTAATAGAAAAGGCTTTTGGTTAAAAAGCCCGGATTTTGGGTGGGAATACCGAGCTGGCAGAGGATGCTCTTTCCTGGGGTGCACACAGGCGCCGAGCGATCTCCTATACAGGGTGTGCAGCACCTCCCGGGGCAGAGGGACCCAGCCCGGGGAGCACCCATGGGTGCTAACGGCGGCCCTGCCCTGCCACGTCCCCCCAGTCGCAGTAAGGGGAATTACCGAAGACGGGCTGGAAGAAAAGCCTGCTCCAGCCGTGACCCAGATTCCCCTCCAGCCTGATCCCTCACTGAAGTCATAATCCTTGGAGGGCTTCTGGTCCTCTTTTTTTTTTTTTTAAAATACATCCCTGCGCGTTGCCATGGCGACGAGGGTGATGCTATAATTTCAGCATTATAGACTTCAGCGCAAGAACAGGAGGGAGAAGAAGGTTGAAATATGGACGAGCTGCACTGGGAATGTCTTTAGGGAAAAAGAATTAAAAAAAATAAAAGAAACAACCAAGGCGGCACCTCGGCTTCACGAGCAGAGGCCGGGGGAGCGGGGCTGCCCCGCAGCTGAAGAGACGCAGGGGACGGGGGGCAGCTCCTGCCCCGGGGCAGGGGACCCGCTCCCGGGCATCCTTCGGGCAGCAGCTTCCTTGGGCATGGATGCTCCAGACCCCGCAGGCTTTCGGAGGACGCAGGCTGCCACCCTGCCAGGACAAAGGGACAAGTCCTAAACTCCCGGGCGGCCCTTGCAGTGCCCAAGGCAGCCCCGAGCAGGAACACCCTATTTCAGGGTGGCCTTAGCTCTGCCCACCACGGCTCAGCACCCGGCCGGTGGCAAAACCAATCACCTTGGCAAAGAAGCAGCTCCAAAAGAGCTGCCCACCCCTTTTTTACCTCTATTTTCCACCATCTTTCTTTTCCACCTTGCTCTGCTCACATCAGCTCCCGACGGCATCCCATTGCCAAGGGGATGCGGGAGTCCCCGAGCTCCCGTCCGGCTCCTGATGGGAGAAAAACCCGCCGCTGCTCCGTGTTTTTGCAAGACCATGAGCTACCTCTGAGTGCTCTTAGCATCACGCTATCATGGTTCGGCCCCAAGAGCCCCTGCGTTGGTGTCAGCGAGTTTTCACACTGGAAGGCTGTGACACCACAGGAGGGATGAAACTGGACCCGAGCCGGAGCCCCGAGGGCTTCAACCTTCCCAAATCCCAGGAGCCTCAAGCTCTCCTGCAGCACAGGAACAGGAAAATTGCACGAGCAGAAGCTAAACCAGTTTTAACCACGTTTCCACCCCCCGCCCCGTGCCCCTTCCCGCCCCATCGCCAGGCACTGAACCGGCACCCGCCGTGACGAAAAATTTCCGCAAGACGCACAAATAAAAATAAGATCGTACACAAACACCTCTGCCTAAACACGGCCCAATGGCCCGTGACCCCCACCACGAGGGAGACGGGCTGCCAGCGGGCTCACGGGGTCCCAAAGGAAGCCAGAAAGCCCCGGGGGACGCCTCGCCCCACGCCACGCTCGCCCACGCGCCCTTCCAGCGCGCGGCTGCAAGCGGGGAGGGGAGAACAGGGCGCTCCGGTCCGGTGCACGGCACCTGGCGCAGCGTCCAGCGCTGCTCCAGCCACGCAGCCCGCGCCCCTCGGCTCCTCTCTCTGCGCGGTGTGAGAAAGATCCCCGACGGTAAAAACCGGGTGGCCGGCATTGGGAGGCACGTGGAAATCGCCATCGGTCCCGTGCCGGAGCCACGGTGCCTGGACACAGCTCAGAAAGGCAGCTTAACGTGGGGATCCTCGGAAGGCGGCATGATGCTGGGACAAAAAGGGTCTCCTGAGCCCATAAATGCTTGGAAAAAAAAAAAATTACAGCGTATCATTGCAAAAATGGGAAATCCAGGCATGGGGCAGCGGGTGCTGCCCACCAGCCATGGGATCCCACGCCGGGGCTCGCAACGCTCCTCGGTGCAACGTCCCATCTCTACCAGGCTGGGACCAGACCTGCAGCAAAGCTTGTATAACCTCAGAGGGGAAAAAAAAAATTCAGAGCATTTTGGTTCGGTCCCCAAAGGGGAGCCAAACCCCCAAACTGCCAGCCCTAGCGCCCGACCTGTCAGCCCTTGAGCCATCCGGGTCGCTTTTAGCGGTGGCCTGAGCTCCATATTTAGCCTCAAAGGTATTTATCTTTGAGAAGCTAAAAACAAAGCTGCATTTGCATAACAAAAAGACCCCGTTTGCTTGGTACATGTGTAGCATCGCGGGGAGAAGGCATGCAAAGCAGCCTTCCTCCCTCGCCAAGCAGAAGGCGCTGAAGGTCACCCGAGCGGATGCTGAGCTCGCGGTGGCTGGTCCTCTCCGCTGGAAAGGACAAGGCAAGAACATCTTCCCTTACGGGAAGCCTCTTCCCGCCCTTCCCACTTACATCTCGTCCAGCTGGAGCAGCCCTCTCCGGCACAAAGGCAGGCGTGAAATTCTGCTTGCTAAAGCACACGCTCACGTCTGGCCTTAAACCTCAAAGATCAGAGGGCAATTAACAGGTTTTTTCCAAACTCTCTTGATTTGCAACCAGAGCCGATCTCACCGTTTCCTCTCCTGGGTGCCAGCAGCCGGCCGGAGCGAGGACACGCGGCTTCGTCCCGCCTCGGGAGCAGCGTCTGCGGGGGAGCGGGGCGGCGAGGAACCTGACCCTTGGCAGGGTGCAGCGAGGTGCCGCGGCTCAGCCGGGTGCGGTGAGCCTTGCCCCTGCCACGCTCCTTTGGAGGAGGGAGAGGTTGGCCCGAAGGCGGCTCCCACGACACCCAGGGATCCCGGGAGCACCCGGGACCTCACCCCACCGGGACCCCCACCCTCCCGCAGGAGCAGGCAGAAGATAGGGCAGCTCCGCGCTCACCCGTCCAACGCGCCGGGTCGGCACCCGCTGCCGCGCCGTGCCCGAGCCTCAAACCGGCACCTACGTCATTGTTTTGGGACAAAGTCCCTTCATGAACCAGTGCCACCCAACGCCCTGTCTCCTCCTTATCTCGCACCGACGCACACCGCCGCGGCACCGCGCTGCTACCAAAACCCCTTTTGCCCCGCCACCCCCACAGCTCAATTAAAGCCCAACCATACCCAAGACCAAAGGGGGATCACACCGAACCCCAAAAAGCACTGCTGCGCCCAACGCCGCCCCAAAAGACAGATGCTCGCCTCTCCCCCTGCGATAAAACGCCAGCTCTGGGGAGAGGATTGATGGAGGGAGCAAGAAGCAGCATACCAGCCACCAGCTGCCGCGGGAAGAGGCTTGGCTGCCTTCGCCACCAGCATCCTGCTCCAACCATTTGTTCTGCTTCTATTTTAGAAAGCGATGGGGCTCGGCGCTACGCGGCTCCCAACCTCCCCACCGCCGAGCGAGGCGACAGATTTCTGCAAAGAGGTAGCGCCGGCTCCGCTCCCCATCTTGGCAGCGGCATCCGCGCGGGGCCAGAGATATTTTTGAACGAGCGAGTCGAGAGGTGCTAGTTTTCCCGGCGGCTCGCTGCCGGCGCGTGGGAAGGACGGCCGTGCCGAGTCAAGGAAGGTTGGGGATGGATCTGTGATTGATCCCTGTGCCTGAAACCCAGGAGATGGGGCACTGAGTCCTCATAAGCTGCGCAGAGCGAGATGTCCAGCGGCGCATCGAGCTCTCCGGGAAAGCATCACCCAAGAGAAGAGGCTGGAGAGCAGCCTGGCTCCTGCGGCACCCCAGCCCCGCAGCCCTGAGCCCTTCCCAGGAGCCCCCACGCCGGTCCGTGCGCTCGGAGGGGAGCCCGGCACGCAGACGCTGCCCGCGCGATCCCAAGAGCTGCTCCTCACTGGAAAACCAGACCGAAAACTGCCCCAAGCCCCCGTCCGAGCAAGCCCTGCCTTCACCCAACTCTTCCACCCCGCTTCCCAGTTATTGAAATAAATTTGCTGCTACCACAGGGTTTCCTTAAGGGCAGAGACGCATCTCCAGGGAGCACGTGGTTTATCCCCAGGGATAACGGCGCCCGGAGGCACCTCCTCGCCTCCGCCACGACCTCCCCAGTGGTGTGAGCACCGGAGGAGACGCTCGGTGCCGCACGCCAACGCTTTGCTTTCCCCCATGGTTTTTCCAGCAAGTTCTCAGACGGTCTGAGCGCCGCACACGGGGCTCTGCACCCGACGGTGCGGGCGCCTCGGCCAGCGGATGCCGCCGAAGTCAAAGCTCCCTTCGGCACAATTTTAAAGGCCAAAATTCCCCCTGGCGCTGCCTGGCAGGGAGATGGTGCCGGCTGGCAGAGCCGGGCTCCGGCAACGCCGGGTTTGTAACAAGCTGCAGGTTCTTCAGCCGCTCCAACCCGCCGCCCCCTCATCCAGCCGAGCGGCACCGGGGTCCCCTCCCGGACAAGGTGACGCAGAGCCCAGGGATGCTGCGGGCGCGGCAGGACACCGCACCCCGCCGGGGACAGCCGCGGTCCCCAACCGCTTGCGCTCAGGCAAGACGGGTTGCTCCTCCCAAGGCTGAAAGCTCGCTCGCACGCTGCCGGGAAGCCTGCAGGTACCAGCTCCACGGGGACATTTATCACGATATTTAGACAACTCAGTCCCTACCTACGGTTACGCAAAGAGACGGCCCCTCTCTGCCTCCAAACCGCCTCAAAATTGGTCAAAACCCACTCATTTCTTCGCAGCCCCGAGCTTTGCAGAAGGTCCTCTCCCATGGGTGCCACCACGGAGCCGGAGCACCCAGGCCTGGAGCCCGATCCTGGCCATTCCCCGCCGCAGCCCCTAATCGCACTGGTTTATCTCCCGCTGCCAGCAGATGCTCTGGGCGCAGACCCCTGGGGCTGCGGGACGGGACGGTCTCGGCGACTGCACTGGTAAAAAAAAAAAAAAAAAGTCTGGCCGGTCAAAATAACTCATCCACATTTTTTTTTTTCATTTTTTTCTTCCCTGTCAGTGGAAACTCCTGCTGCGGCACCGTGTCTCAAGGTTACTGCTTGGGGTGGGGGAGGATTTCAGGTTTTACAACCGAAAAATTCCAGACAGATACCCAGAAACGTTGCCAGTTTTACTAAACAGAAGTCCTTCATCCAATTTATTTAATTTATTTAACTTGCTTTTTTTTAAGCTTGATGCAGCAGGTTTTAAGCCAACCCCATTTTTTCAGCCCCCAAAATTTCGACCGCTTTGACAGCAAACTGTCACTGATGCCGTGAACATTTTCCATTCTCAATTTCTTTTTTGAGGAAAACCAAACCAAACCAATCTGACCCCACATATTTTCCCCACCTGCACGACACGGGATGTGTTCCTGGGTATTTGTTTCTGCGGCGCCTAGCAATTTTTCCCTGAAGTCTTCCAATAATTGGAAAGGAAAATTTCTTTTTAAAAAAAAAAAAAAACTTTCATCTTAAAAATAAGAAAAAAAAAAAAGATGCTTTCCAAGAGGATGGAGAAAAGTCGCATTGTTCCAAAAGGCACTTTCATTTAAAAAGGAAGATGAAAACTTTCAACCAGGGCTATTTATAACCGCTGCTTATATCCATCAATAACACCTTCCACCGCGCAAGCTCCGCTGCATCCTCCTGGGCAGGTAACACCCTGCCGACAGCCCCCAGCACCCTGCCGCGGGGCGCAGGATCCGGCCTCGCAGGCGATGCAAATCATCCCTGTTGCAGGAGGAGGAGGAATCCCTTTGCTGCCTTCCCAGAGGAGCCTGCAAGAGGTGACCCCGTTGCAGCCCCGGGGTGGCCTCGGGTCGGGGACTCGGCTCCGTGGGCAGGCGCTGCCTCCCAAATCTCTTTACTATTTTTTTGGGCGGGGGGGGAAGAAAAATTAAAAAAAATCAGGAGCCGCAGCTTTGCTCTGCCTCCTTCCAAAAAAAGGCCGATGCAGCAGCAGCGCCGCAGCGGGAGGTCGCCCGTCCCCGCGGCACCCGGTCCCCCACCCGCTCCCCGAGCATCCCGGCTGGGGGGCGAGCGGAGGCACCTCCTCCTGGAAGCGGTTTTGGGTTTGCGCCGGACGCTTGCTGGAAGCTGTTTGAAGTTCTGGAAAGAGAAATGATTCCTCCTCCTCTTCCTCCCTGCCCAGAAATAGGTCATTTAATTACCACCTTTCCAACCCCAAAACAACACTGACTCAAGGCAGGAGGTGGGAGCTCTTCAACCCCGCGCCAGCTCATGCCCAGCAGCAGCCCAAAGACACCGCGGCACGGCTTTGACCTTGAGATGTTTTGCGCCGGCAGGACCCGGGCATCGGGGCAACGTCAGCGCGGACGGCAAGGACTCAGCTCCCCCCTTCTGGATTTCAATTAGCGCTGTTCAATTAAAGCAAGGAGGGTCGGGGAGGCGGGTGCTGCGGAGCCCCGCCACGCACGGCCACCAGGCACGGCCACCAGGCACGGCCGGGCGCCGGCTCCAGGAAAACCAACGGCTAATTGCACATTGTGAAATAATACGTGTCCTGCTCGGCACGGAGTGAAACGTGCGGCCCCGGCGCGGTCCGGTCTGGCTGCTTCGGGATGGGACACCGCGGTGGCTCCTGGGTGGTGGCCGGAGCCTGACACATCCCGGCGCGGGCATTATCCTGCCCTACCAGCTCATCCTCACCGTGCGCACCAAGGCACCTGCCCCGGCACCGCTCCTGCCGATTCGGGCTTCGCTTTCAGCAGGCCGGGGAGCAGCGGCACCGCTTGCCAGCAGGGATTGGAGCGGCACAAAGCTGTTAAAAGCCCCACTGGGTGCCGCGGCAGCACCCAGCATCGGGAACGGGCCCCAGTGGCTGCTCCGGCATCCCAGCGCTCAACCGCAGCCGGGACATCTCACCACCACCAGACCCCTCCAGGCAACACGGACCCTGGCAGCAAGGAGCCCCGACACCACCGCATGCGCCTCGTCTCATCCATACCTACCGCCCTGCTTTTATATAGGGGAAGAGCCTCACCTATAGCTCGGGAGAGAGCGGCCGGGGAATCGGGCAGCACCTGCAACATCTCCCGAGCTTTGGTGCGAACCAAAACGGGCCGAGCTTCCCCAAAAAACTCTCCCCGTGCAGCTCGGCGGCCCCACTCCCCCCATCTTTTTAGCCACCATTTAAGAGAAAGCAAATGTCCAGCCCACCCCCCCAAAACAAATCCCTCTGAATTGATTTCCCGCGTATTTAACAAGCCCTCACTCCACGTGGGCACTTTTTTTTATTATTTTTTAAAGGATGCAAGCTCTTGTCCGTTTTTCAAGCGGTGGGGAGCTACAGCAGGGAGACACCAGGAGCGGGGGAAAAGGAAAAATTAAAAGAAAAACCGCAAGCAAACCAAACTGGAGTGCGAGATGAAAAGCGACAGATCTGTGGAGGTAGAGCTGCTGGCAGGCAGACGGCTAGATCCATCTTGAAAGCAAAAGCAAACTGCTGCTCAAACAAGGCAGAGGGAAAAACCTAGAGGTCTTCCGGCACTGCCTAAGCTCTGATCAAACAAAATGATTAACAAATTTCAGCTTTTTATTGAAAGCTTCTCTAATTAGAGGAAAAAAGGAAAGAAAACTAAATAAAAAAAAACCTGAGAGGCGCATCCAATGGTAAAGTAATAAATACCGTCTCGGGGAGGCGAGGGGTTGATGCATCCCGTAGTCCTGCCGGCACGGGGAGGGCGAGCGCGGCCGGGGGCACCCGGCTCCCACCCCGCGGCACCCGGCACGGCTGCGGGTTTCTGAGCCTCCCTTCCCTCCCCAACCCTCCTCCTCCTCCTCCCTGCCCCTGCTCTGACTCACTTGCGTTTTGCTCACCGCGTCTGGCTCGGCGGCGGAGCCGTACCTTCCCGGGGGCAGGACTGTCATTTGCAATAGAGTCACCTCCGACCTCCGGACAGCTCAGCCTCTAGGAACTGCCAAAATAGCTATAAAAATAAGAAAGAGCCCCTGGCCCGAGGAGCTCGCCCTCCCAACAGATGGGACGGCTACGGAGCGAGGCAGAGGGGATATTTTTAGCTCTGGTTGCAGATGGGGAAGTCCGGCACGGCATCTGCACGGCAGCCCCCGCCGCTGCCCGTGCTAGCTCGCCACGGCCCCGCTCCGGCCACCTCCGTGTGCGCTCCTGGGTATTAACGGGATTTAATGGGATGCTGCCTGCTCACTTCCCAAGCCTCGGGCACCGCCTGGCCAGGGCCGGCTCGCACCACCGCGGCTCTGCACAGCATCTCCGCCGGCACTGGGCTGCCAGTGGCACCCGGCGGGGCGGCAGCGGTCCGGCGAAGCGGGGGCGATGCCACCGACACACATCCCTCTCCCTCTTTCCCCCCCGTTCCCAAACGGGCCACCGCAAAACGGCCGCGGCCCCACGATCCATCGCGGCGGGGGGACGCCAAGCAGCATCCCGTGGCAGGTCCCTCCCGGCATGCACCGAGCGATGCCGGCCTGACGCCGGGAAGCGCTCTGGCTTGGAAAAAAGAGGGAAAAGCAATTTCTGCCCCTCGCCGCTGCTGCTTTTTTAGGTTTAAATGACTCGCCCAGGGTCACAGAGCCAATAACAGAGCCCTCCCCTCCTGGTCCAGGCCCTCCTGGTCCTTCGGGATGAGCCGGGCGGCATCACCCCCCCCACACCCTTGCTTTCATCCTCCCTCCGCAAGCCGGGGCCTGCACCGGCATCGACACCTCCCTGCCAGGCAGCTGCCAGCGGCGGCTCCCGGCACGTGCCAGCACCGCAGCAGCTGGGTCCCGCTCCCGTACTTTTCGTCCGACACTTTCAGCTTTGTTCTCCTTCGCACAAAGCCGCCGTTACGCTGCCCTGGCAGCACGGAGGGACCTCGAAGTGGATGTGGTTTATGACCATATTTAGGCTCCTTTACGTTGCCAGAGTCGCAGTAAAGGGTTGCGGCGTTAAATGAGAATCAGACCCCACTTGTTTCACTTGGCAGCCTGGGAAAAATCCACCCCGGGCAACTCCGGCACCGTCCGTGCCTCCACCCTGCCCGCTCGGGGACAGGGTAAAATAGCAACAGCCCTTTCCAGCTCTGCGGTTGCACTTCCCAAGCGGAGCCGAGAGCCCCACAGCAGCGAGGAGGGGGGGGATTAAACACATTAAACACACGCGCACACCCCCGAGAGCAACACCGAAGCGTGGGGAAGCAAAGGGACTTGCCCAAGGTCACCTGCTCACAGCACCGGCACTTCCCAAGGTCCCCGGAGCCCCCCAGCAGGACCGAGCACACGCGGGGACGTGACCGCCCGGCACGAGGAGCCCCCGAGCCGGTTCGTGCCAGGGGGGAGCCGGGGAGGAGTGGAAGTGCCGAGCCACCAGACACGGGAGCTAATGCCCCTTCAACACGAGCACGTTAAATCCCTGCCGTGACGGAGGTGACGGCGCTTTTCCACCGCGCTGGCAGCACCGACGAAACCCGAGCAGCGGCCCCCGCCGCTCCGGAGACATCGGCCACCTGCTCCCAGCCAAGCACAAGTGCGGATGCCTCAGCCTGGCAAAGCCATGACAACTGCAGGGGCTGAAGGGCAAGGTGGGGGGGGGGAAGAGAAGCCCTGAGGCCTGTCCAGAGGTCCGTGACCTTCAGGAGCCCACGGGCAACAATCCCGAGGGCAGGGCAGGCAGCTCAGTTTCAGCTCCCAAGGGATACGGGCAGCCCCAGCGCTCCCCGGGCCAGGGCCACCAGCATCGAATCGGCGCAGGGAAGGAAAGAAAATACCCAGGATAAACCTTACCTACACCCAAAATCCACAGCCCCTCGCCCGGATGAGGGGACAGGGCTGCCGCAGCATCCCCATCGCGCCGAGTCCGGCACAGCCCCGTCCCCAGCAAGGTTTCGGGCTGGCTGTCCTGGGACAGGGGTTTAAGAGCACCCACCTCGGCGGAGCAACGCCAGCCTGAAAATTCACGTGGGACCGTGCACTGCAGGAGAAGAGGCTTTGGAGGGGCAGGATCGGGCCTTCCCCGGCGAGGAGGCTGGCAGAGGCGGTGTGCCGGAGGGAGGAGGCACCGGGGGAATCCGTACCAGCTGTGCTCCACTTACCGGTGTCTGCCTGCCTGCCTGCCTGCCCAGACCCCTGCCTGCCCAGACCCCTGCCTGCAGGTGGGGGGGGGAGCATCACCAGCCAAAAACGCATGGCAGCTCCCGACAGCCGGGGAGGATGAGGAGGGGGGGACGCCCCAGCTCGTGGCCGTGCAGAGCCGTGGGGTGCCACGGGGCTCCCGGGGCACGGAGGGAAGAGCCGTGTGCGTGCGCACACGCGTGTGTCTTGCTGGGTGTGTGCTGCTCTTGTGCGCAAGACGGGGGGGGTGGGGGGGGGAAGCAAATAAATAAAAAAATAAAAGCCAACAACAAAGCCAAGGGGGCGAGCTGGTGGGAAGGAGATAAGCCGCTGGCAAACAGGCGTTACAGATGCTAAACAGCACCCAGATGCCGGGACGCCCTGTCCACCGCATCCCTCCCCCGGCATCGCGCGGCCCCCCGTACCGCCAAGCTCAGCGTCCCGGGGAGGCCGCGGCGGCTGTACCGGGGGCTTTGCCCCCCACCACGGCACCTCGCTCCGGCCGCTGGCAAATGGCAGCCGCGGCGCTGTGCCCCCACCGCCACCGGCCCGGAGGAACAAACAATCACAGCTGTCAGCTCCGGAGCCGGCACCCGGCCAAGTCATTGAAGCTCCAGGACTCGATTTACCGCCGGCTCGCCGAAAAGCTGCTCTTGCCAATCAACCCGCAGCCCCCCGCACCGGCACCCCGGGCCTCGCCGGCGGCTCGCTCCGCCGGCGGTTCCCCCCACAGCACCCTTACCGTCACCCCATGCCCCAGCAGGGTGGGCATCCCTGCACCCCCCCCCCACCCCAAAAGCTGCTGGGCCCCGCTTCTCGCTCGGTCCCGCGAGCTCCCGCTCCGGGGTGGCGGTGGTCTCGCCGCCGGGCTCGGGGGTCTGACGGGGGGTGCACCCCACCCCAGAGCGGGGTGAGCACCCCCCTGTGCCTGCCCCCCCCCCCGGCAGCACCCAGCACCGGCAGCACCCGGAGGGACCCATCCCCTCGCATCCCCACCCCGCCGCTCTCACCTGTCCCCCCGCAGCCCCCGGGCCGAGGCGACGCTGCTTCCCCTTCCTCCCTCTCCCTCCTTCACCTCTGCACCATTTTGGTGACGGTTTGTTTTGAAGCGGCGGCGGCGGAGGAGGAGGAGGAGGGGGGGGGGGGGAGAGAAGAGCGAGGAGGAGGAGGGGTGGCGGGGGGAAGGATGTGCTCTCCGCCCCCGCCGGCTGCGCGCTCCGCGCTCCGGCCCCGCTCCGCCGCCCATCCCCGCCGCCTCGGGGCGGCACCGCGCAGCGGGGGCCTGGCGACAACGGGGGGGGGGGTCCCCCCCCTCCGGTACCCCCCTCCCCAAGCAGAAACACAGACAGACAGACAGACAGAGCGAGCTCCTCGCCCTCCCGAAGGCGGGAGGCACGGCCCGGGGCGGAGGGGTGGGAGGGCGGCGTTCTCGGAAGTCATGGCAAAGACGTTAAGAAAAAATAAAGAAGAATTAAAAAACGAGAATTAACAAAAAAAAAAAAAAAAAAAAGAACATGACGAGGTTTAAAAACAACCCAGAAGCGCGAGAGAAGGACGGGACCCACCTCTAGCGGGGCGCGGAGCCCGGCCGCCTCCCGGGGCTGCGGCGGAGCCGGCGGGGAGCGACCATGGCCGCGGCCGGCCCAGCCCAGCGTCAGGACGCGGCGCGGCGCAGGGCGCGGGCAGCCAATGGCCGCGGCGGCGCGGAGGAAGCGGAGCGGGGCCGGGGGCAGAGCCGGGGCCTGGGGGGGGGAGACGGGGGCTGGGGGGGGGAGAGCCCGGGGCTGGGGGGGGGCAGAGACGGGGCCTGGGGGGGGGGGAGAGCCCGGGGCTGGGGGGGGAGACGGGGGCTGGGGGGGGGAGAGCCCGGGGCTGGGGGGGGGCAGAGCCGGGGCCTGGGGGGGGGCAGAGCCGGGGGCTGGGGGGGGGCAGAGCCGGGGCCTGGGGGGGGGAGACGGGGGCTGGGGGGGGGAGAGCCCGGGGCTGGGGGGGGGAGACGGGGGCTGGGGGGGGGAGAGCCCGGGGCTGGGGGGGGGCAGAGCCCGGGGCTGGGGGGGGGCAGAGCCGGGGCCTGGGGGGGGGAGAGCCGGGGGCTGGGGGGGGGCAGAGCCGGGGCCTGGGGGGGGCAGAGCCGGGGGCTGGGGGGGCAGAGCCCAGGGCTGGGGGGGGCAGAGCCCGGGGCTGGGGGGGGGAGACGGGGGCTGGGGGGGGGAGAGCCCGGGGCTGGGGGGGGGCAGAGCCGGGGCCTGGGGGGGGGCAGAGCCCGGGGCTGGGGGGGGGCAGAGCCCGGGGCTGGGGGGGGGAGAGCCGGGGCCCGGGGGGGGGGGCAGAGCCCGGGACTGGGGGGGGCAGAGCCCGGGGCTGGGGGGGGGAGACGGGGGCTGGGGGGGGGAGAGCCCGGGGCTGGGGGGGGCAGAGCCGGGGCCTGGGGGGGGGCAGAGCCCGGGGCTGGGGGGGGGCAGAGCCCGGGGCTGGGGGGGGGAGAGCCGGGGCCCGGGGGGGGGGGCAGAGCCCGGGGCTGGGGGGGGGAGAGCCCGGGGCTGGGGGGGGCAGACGGGGCCTGGGGGGGGGCAGAGCCGGGGGCTGGGGGGGGGCAGAGCCGGGGGCTGGGGGGGGGCAGAGCCCGGGGCTGGGGGGGGGCAGAGCCGGGGCCTGGGGGGGGGAGAGCCCGGGGCTGGGGGGGGGCAGAGCCGGGGGCTGGGGGGGGGAGACGGGGGCTGGGGGGGCAGAGCCCGGGGCTGGAGTGGGGCAGAGCCGGGGGGGGGGGGGGGGGGGGGAGAGCCGGGACCCCCCCTCAGGGTTTGGTGCCGAGCGGCGCGGCCCCACTCGTGTCGGTGCTTCCCCACAGCAGCAGGATGGGGAGATGTGGGCTCCGCCATCCCCCGTGTGCCGCCACGCCGGGGGGGCCGGGGGGGTTTTGCCTTGAGCTCCTGTAAGGGGGACGAGGCGCAGGGCAGTGGGGTCGGTGGGGTTCGGGTGGCACCGTCCCGGCCCTGAACCCCAGGGCTGGCCTTGGCACGCGTTCCTAAAAGCCACGCTGGGGCACCAGCCGCGGCGAAGGGGCCGGTTCGGCGGTCGGGATGCTGGATCTGGCACCAGCACAGAGCCCTCGTGGGCACGCCGCCGCCCGGCTTGCCCCGGTACGAGCCGCCCCGTGCCGCGGGGCCGCTCTCGCCTCCTGCATCTCCAAGGCGCGGGGCTCCCGCAGGACATCGGCGCGAAGCCGGCCCTGCCCCAGCCCTTCCCCGCAGCGCCAAGTCCTCGGGGCCACGAGCACACAGCCGAGCGCACGCCGCCGGCACCGACTGGCCATGGCGAAGGGCTTCCTGCGCTCCGTGGCTGCGGGGCCGCAACGCCCAGGCCCAGCTCAGGCCGGGACGTTGTGTTCCCTCTCCTCCGGCTTCTCCTGTAGCTTCAACCCGAATAAATTGCTCTGTGGTTACCCTCAAGAAATCCAGCCTGTTGAACAACGACTTCCACTGCAGCGCTCGCTCTGCGCCGGGGCTGTTTGGGGCTGTGGACTGGGGCAGGACTCTGATTTTTAGGGGGTTGCGGACCTGGTGCTGTCCCCATCTCACCGCCTTGCCTGGTGCCGCGCAGCCGCGGCGTCAGGGCGGCGCTGGTGCCGGCAGCCTCGGGGCTGGGGCTGGGGCCGGTGGCTGGAAGGATGCGGACCTCCCGCCTGCGCCCCTGGGCCCGGTGCTGGTTTTCCCACCGGATGAGCTCTCCCGCTGCCGAGTGCTGGCCGGAGAAGTGCCGTATGGCACGGCCGGGGCTCGGCGTCGGCTCAGCATGGGGCACAGGCTTTCCTTTCCCAGGGCCGCACGTGGCGTGGCGGGCCTGAGCAGGCTCCCGCGTGCCACAGAAAGCAGTAAAAATAAAAATGAAGCTGGTGTGGGGCTGCGCCCGGCGCAGCAAGCTTGTGCCGGGGGCCGGAGCCTCCCCGGGAGATGCTTCGTGTGTCCCCCCGACCGGCGGACGTGCAGCCCACCTTCCCGTACAGCCGGCGTGGAGCCAGCACGAGTCCGGCGGGAGCCCGGTGCCCCAGAAGACGGGGATGCTGAGCCATGACTGTGTCACGCACGCGGCCGCTCTCCCAGCGCGAGGGGGCTGGGGACCGGTGACGAGGGTGTCCCAGCCCCGCTGGGTCGCGTCCGGCTGGAGCACTGAGGATACGGGTGCTCCCTGGAGCACAAAAACAGCCGCAGGGGAGTGGCCGGGCACGGGGGAGCAGAGCCAGCCATTGCATTTTTACCAAAACCATGCCTGTAACCATAACCATCACCCGGCTCGCAGCGGCGCACGGTCCCCTGCGCCGGCCTCCTGGCTCCCCCGCGGCACAAGGTGCTGCACAAACCCCAAAAACCCAATGACCTCCCCAAAGGCCCGGGGTGATTTGGGAGGCTGGGGCTGGGGCGTGCTCCCGTTGGGGCTGTTCCTCGCGGCTGGCTCTTCCTCCAGCCCCATCCCAGGCCGGGAGGGGAGGAAGAGGTTCCCCGATGCCGGTGACTCAGCCGAGGGGGACGTTTTGCAACACGCTGGCCGTGGGAGGAGGCTCCCGGTGCGTGGAAAGTAGGCGGCGAATTATCCGAGGTGTGTGGTGAGCACGCGGCGTGGGGATGCTCGCCGGCAGGGAGCAAACGCTGCGGGGAAAGGCGGGCGGCGAGCGGACCTGCAGCCCGGAGCTGGGGAAGGGGGTCCCACGTCGGGGCTCCCGGGGGGACAGCGGATGCTCGGCGCCGGGATGGCGGCGAGGCCGCAGCCGGCCGCTCTGGGCTGGGCTTTCTCAGGGTCTGGTGCGTCCGCCCCACACCGCAGCGCGGCCCCTGCGCCTTTCCCGCATTAATCTGGGGCAAATTAAGCAAAACCACGACCGTCTCCGTTAGGGCAAGAGGTAAGAGGCACTCGACGGAGAGGCCGGAGCCGACCCGAGCATCGCCAGCGGCACGGGCACCTCGGCCGCCGTCACCCCTCTGACTCAGTGACACAGTTCCCTGCTGGCTCCTTCCCCCATCGCAATATGTATTTCTCGTGGACTTTTCAGTGTGTTTGGCTTTTTGGGGCTGTTTGTTGTCAGATAGTTATTGTATTATATTTATTGTTAGAAATAGGGCTATTTTTAGCACCCTGTTGGTTTAGATAGAGATGGGATTAGTCATCTCACCAAGAGCTGTTTGCAGTCTCTCCTCAAGGATTCTCTGGGGTTTGTTTTCCAATCAACTGAGATCATGTATCCAAAGAAATAAAAAATAAAAATAGTCGTAATAATGCGCAGCAGCCGAGCTTCGGTGCCTCTCTGTGAGCTACGGCGTGGAAACGAGGGAAGGATCCAACCCAGGATATTTATGAGACGAAGACGAGAACATTACTATGAACCTCAAAGTATTTTGGAAAGTCAGTTTAAGCTGTATTTTTTTTTTTTTTTTCTCTTGGGAACCAAATGCTGAGTAACTCCCTTCCCACACCAGGCTGATGGCTTCGTACAGCTGGTACGCAGCCTCTTGACAGTGGAAATTGCTTTCCCTTGCCCTGTGCCAGCGGGTAGGAGGCAGGACTCCTGGGTCTTCCAAGATGTGCAGCCACCTACACCCTCAGGCTCTTTAAAAAAAAATATATAAGACACCCAAAAACCTAAAGTGGGAAAAGCATTTGCTCCCTTCCTGCACCGAGCACTGGGAGGACGGGAGCGGAGCCGGTTGAAGGCTGGTTTCAAAGCCAAGAGGCCGAGCGCAGCATCCCGTGCCGCGGAGCGGCAGCTCTACCCTCCGTGCCGTGACTTTCGGGCGCTCTCTGCCTCCATTCCTCCTCCGAGCCGAGCGGGAGCAGAGCTCCCGAGCTGGTTTTGGGGAGACCAGTTTGGCTCTTCAAAAAGATCGGAGTTGGATGCAGCGAGGAATCAAAGTCGGCGGCTCAACTCATCGCTCACTGGCGTGGAAGTGCCGCCGGCGGCTTGTCCCCCGGCAATGCCGGTGCCCTTGGGGTGCTGCAGGGCTTGAAGCGAGGAGGGGGATGTGGGTCTCCTGCCAGCCCCACGTCAGCGGGACCCTGACCCTGGGGGCGGGTGGCGATGTCCTCGGCGGTGGCACAGCCCGCCGCCGGCGACGGGGGAGCAAACACCGACCGGGGAGAGGAGCCGGAGCAGCGCAGCGAGATGCGCTCCCGGGGTCGATCCGGGCTCTCCAGCCCCGAGCCGAGGGACAGCCCCGGTGACCCCCCAGGGGCCCTGCCAGCCCGGCTCCCTGCGGCACCCGCGACCCTCCCGCCCGCGGGGTGACGTGCCCAGGGCACGGTGCAGCGCAGAGGCCGGCACGCTCGCTGCACACCCGACCCGCGGGGAGGACGAGGGTGGCACACGTGCGGTGACGAGGCGGGGGGGGCCGTGCGGGTGGGGAGGAAGCGTCGCCTTCACGTGGCTCGCCCCGGCCCCCCACGCCGCCCACCCCGCCACGGGCACGCTGCAGGCGGATTATCTGCCCTCGCAGCTGGCGGAGGCCCCGGCGTTTGCTGGGAAGGGGGGGACGTTGCATGGAGCGAAGCCGCCGGCGATGCTCCCAGGGGACCCCGCCAGGATGGGCGGCAGGTCCCTCCTGCCCCGGCCGTGCACCCACACCGGCCCCGCGGCCCCCTGCTCCCTGCAAACGGTCCCTTCCTCCCTGCCCCCCTTCCTCTCCAAGTCTAAATTCTCCCACAGCGTCCATTGACGTCCTGCCTGCGTCACCGTCTCCAGCACAACCAGACAGCACGTGGGAGAGGCAGGTTTAAAGCGGCAGGGCCCTGCGAGGGCTCCAGCTGCGCGCCCCGGCAGCGGAGGGGGGCACGGGAGCCCTGCCGGGGGGTGCTGCCCCCCCAGACCCCGCTGTACCCCCCCCACCCAAATTGCACCGAGGTCCTGGCGCAGCCGGGAGGTGTCTCCCGGCGTCACCCCAGGGTGAAGCGGGGGGAAGCAGCGCAGTTTGGGCTGAGAGGAGGCTTTTCCTCTCCCGTCGCAAGGCTTGCATGGGAGCCTGAAAACATTTTGCTTCCAGGTCCGTGCCTGCATCCTCCCGTCCTCCCCGCCGCTCCCCAAACCCACCCCAAATGCGGACCAGAAGCGCTGGCAGCCAGGGAAGGCAGCTTGCGTTAGCCGGGCAAGCTCACAGCCCCGGCTCCCAACGCCAGAGCCAGACTCCTGGAATTTTTTCCCGGCTGCCAGACCCCAGGCCAGTCCTTGCGCCTTTCTATCTGGGCTTTGCCTGTGCCCAAATTAAGGTGCAGCTCGGCTGCGTCCTGGGAACAGGGTTTGCACGCAGGGAAGGCACAAAACTTCTGCAAGGGCGTGGGGTGCAGCGAGTTTTGCCAGGGCTCAGGCGTGGGGTGCAGCGAGTTTTGCCAGGGCTCAGGTGCCTTCCCTGACGCCCGCTCATCATTTCTGCTCCTGGATGTTGTCTCACAGCTGCAGCGCTGCAGGACATCGACTTCCCCGTGACTCAGGGCTTCGGGGTGGGTTGGGAGAGCAACCCCCCGGCCCCGAAACAGCCCTGCTTCCTCTCTGTGTCCACGCTGCAACCCTGGGGGCTATTTTTGTCCCTTCCCTTCTATTTATTGTTCCAAAGCCATGTGCGGTTGGAGCCCGCTGTGGTGGTTGCTTTATGATTGCTTCCTTCCCGCCCATAACCTTTTGCCTTAAAACGGGATTCGCCCTGATCCTCAACCCAAGGCCGGGAAGCTTGGGCAGCGTGCCACCGGCGCTGGCACCCCAAGGCTCGTGGGGGACAGAGATTCCTGTCTCTGACCCCGATTTTGATGCAAAGCTGAGTGCAAATGTGCTGCCCTTCAGCTCCCAGGGCACAAACTCCCAGCCCCGAACCTCCTCCCCTCGAGCATCCCCAGCCCCTGCTCGGTGCCGCCGGCAGCGCCTGCACTGCCGCGCTCGCAGCCAGACCTGTGAAACGCTCTGCTTTCGAAGGCAGACAGATGGGTGAGTGGGAACCATCGCGGCGAGCCCTCGAACAGGAGCCACCGTGAGAGAGGGGGAAAAAAAAGATGTGAATAAAAAAGCAGGTGGCAGAAGGCAGGCGGCCTCAGCGTCCTGCCCAAAGTCCCGCAGAACGTCTGCGGCCGAGAGAGGGTCGGAGTCAGGGCCGCCCCTTCGCGGGGGACAGGCGGTGGCAGCCCCGAGGACCCGCCGCAGGGACGGCTCGTTCTCACCCTCTCCGACACCCGGCTCGGGGCACCAACGCAAAGGGAGGGTGCCCCCCTCCTGAGCCGGGCTACCACGGGTTGGCTAGAGGCTTGGACCAGCCTGGAGACCACTGGGCCACTGGCCATGATAAATCAGGGGGCGAGGGGGTAGGATCCCACTGCTGTCCCAAAGCATTGGCTGAGCCTTGAGCCCAGCCACTGGTCAGGACCGTTTGCCGGCACTGCCGGCACGCTGCTGCCTTCGCCCCTCCGCCGTATGGCGCGGTATGGGCTCCGCACACCACGGCTTCTGCTCCTGGGGGTCACTGCCGGGACCAAACCCTGACGGGAAACGTCCAAAAGCTTTGCAGGCAGCAAACCCAGCCGGGGCTTAGCTCAGCCCAAGCTGGCGGCAGCTTTGCTGGTCCACGCTGGAGGTTTCCAACTGGGACAGCGGCAGCGCCTGGGGCAGAGCGGGCACAGCGAGAGCGTCCCCCGACTGCCGCTGCTGGGGGTTTTATCGGCACGGGAGGCGGCTTTTAGCACCCCCAAGGGTTAAGCCCAGCATGCGGCTTATCAGCTAACCGAGGCTGTGAAAACGTCTATCTCGGCAGAAAAAACACTGGAGCATCTTGCAATTTCAAATTAACTAGATGTCTCCTTAGCCTTCCAAAGCAGAAACCTGCGGCTCCGCTCTCCCTTTTCTGGTGCAGCAGCCGGCGGGGCAGAGCTTCGGCAGGCTCCCCGAGCAAGTGCATATCCTCCGCGTGTGGGAGTAGCTGCTGACTGGGAGCAGCCCAATTTCAAGGAACTCCCAAAAGTTACAAGCCTGAACGTCTTGCTGAATCAGAGCGCGAGATCCAGAGCAGCTCCATGCTCTGCAGCCTGGAGAAAGCAAAGATCTGGGTTTCTGCAGCCAGCACCTCTTTGCTGTACACGACAACGCCGTTCCCCTCCTGCAACCCTCCTTGAGACGCTATCTGCAATGCCTGCACGCACGCCTGGCCCTAATGAAAGGGCCCAGCACCTTCCCCATTGCCCAGCCAGTTAAACCTGCACAAACTGAGCCCAGCGCACACAAAAAAACCCTCTCCCGGGTGAGGTCCTTATCACCAGTGAGTCAAAGCAGCCTCCCAGCCGCGGGTCCGACCCGTGGGTCCGACCCATCTCAGCGCTGCCAAGCCTCGATGGAGATGGGAGGTGCCCGGGGCTCTGCGCCGCGACTTCGGCTGCGTGCCGCCGCGCTTCGCACCGCGAAAAAAGGCTGGAGCCCTCCCGGCCGTGGCCCTCGGGTGCGGGACCCCCTGCAAGGCAGCGGCCGGGCTGCCCTGCCTGCTGCTCCCTTGATCCCGTCTCCTCCCCGCCTAATCCGTGCTCCCCTCCCGGTATCCTCTGCTCCGCTTTAATGCCAAACGCTGGCCGGCAGCCACTCGGCTCCGGCGGACGCCTTTTCTCCCGGTTATGCAACGCGCGGCTGAGCTGTTTGCCTTTCGCTGCGAGGGAGTTTTGGGAGGCCGGGAACCCCGTCTGGGGAGCGGGCAGGTCCTGGGGTGCCCCAAACGGGGACCGAGAGGCAGCAACGCTGGCTCCCTCCCTCGCCCTGCCCCTGGGGCTGCTATCCATTCCCAGTCCCATCCCCTTCTCCCCTTTCCCGGCATCCCAACGCTCCCACGGGGTCCAGCCCTGCTCCCTTTCCCCGCGGGCTCCTCCGCACTGCAAGAAGAGCCTGCTGCGAGCTCGCGGTGCGCCTGGCGCGGCAGCCCGGCTAACCCTGCCGTCTCACAGCCGGAATAATTAATTACACTCCGAGTGGCACTTGCAGCCCCGTTTCACATCGCTGTGCCTTGGGACCGCTGACACCGAGTCCCGTTTTGCTCCTCCCGAGACCGAGAAGCACAAACCCCCTCAAAGGGAGAGCGTGGCACGGGCACGGTCCCCAGTCCCCGCACCCCACGGGGCAGAGGAGCCCCGCAGAGGCTCGAGCAGCGCCTTCCCCTTCCAGGCGATGGGCTTATCTGCTCCACCGCAGACCTGCTTTCATGCCGGAGAGCTTTGAAGATAAGTGAGGGCTTGGGAGAGCGGGGGTTTAAGGCTCAGGCTGCCGCGTCTGGGGATGCTATTCCTGGGCTGCCATACACGGCAGCATCTGAAGCACGGGCTGGGTGGTCAACCGTGCCACCGGCTTATTTTGGGGTAGATCTGGGGTGCCTGCTGCCGGTGCCCGGAGCGGAGGAGAAGCCTCCAAGCTACAGTGGGGTGCCCAAATGGGTCCCTTCCTCGCTACAGCCTGGGACCCCCCGCCGAGGCTGCCGTCCCCTTCCAAAACCCACCACGACATAAAAAACTGCCAAAGAACCTCTTCCAGGGAACAAAACTTCCCCAAGCCCGGCTGCTTTGGAGGGCATCCCGGCCATCCACCGCCGGACCCTTGCTCCCCAAACCCAGCAGCCTCCCCGCACCGGGCCGGCGCCCACCGAGCCGTCGGGGGGAAGGTTGGGACACAGCGGACATTTTGTTCCCTGCTCTCCCCTTAAATTATCCTGCCACATATAGTAGATCTCGGTGCTATTTTTAGGCCTTGCTTGTTTAATTATTGAGAAAGATTTTGAAGGATCTCTTGAAGGCAAGGAGACGAGCACCCGCGGGTGCTCACCGGGTTTCTCTTCCCTCTGCTGCCTGCGGAGGCTGCTCAGCCCCGAAGCACCGGGCAGGGAGCGGGGTCGCAGCGGCTGCCACCCCCCTTTTGCCGCACGAATCCTCCGACACCGGCTCCTGCCTGGGCTTCGTTTGCCTGCGGGGACGGCCGTGGGGACGGGGAGAGCGGGGCTGGGCGTTGAAACCGGTGGGGGAGCAACCCCACGGCAATAAGCGCCTCTCGCGCACGGGGAGAGCGGCTCAAGGGGCTGAAACGAGGGCAAAACCTGGTCCCCAGGGTGACGCTTTGCCAGCGCAAGGGACCACGTGCACGAGCCGTCGGAGCCGGGAAACGCTGGCTCTCAGCTACCAAAAACCGGTGCCATCCCAGCGCCGGCTTCCACCAGGAATGGACGCGGCCCAGAATTCACCGTTTTTATTTTTAACTAAAACGGCCACTTTTCTCGCTGAAAAATGACCTTATTCTCAGCTCGCCGAGTGGAATCGCAATGGCAGGAGATTTTTTTTTTTTTAAACCCATTCCTTTCATGTTTCCACTTACAAAAAGCCAAAAGGAGGATGGCCTTTATTTGAGATTAAAGGGTTACGGTCAACTTGAAGTCTGCTGAGATTTCAGCAAAATCACACCTAATGAAGTAAGAGCCAGATACTCAACTGGCATCAACAGCCACGGCTTTATCATCTTCGCTTTTGCACCGCCTCTTCGGACCTGCCAGCAACCTGGCCCAGGGACTTCAAGGAAAACATTGATTTACCCCAGCTGCTGGGCTCAGCCAGCCGGGATTAACTTCCACCAGCTGAGGGGATGGGCTGTTCAGGGTATCTGTGATCTGTCCATGTTCAAAACATGGAAAACATGTAAGGAAACAAAATATATATATATATAGTCATGTATTTGGTCTGTTCATCCTCCGCCTCTCGGCCATTTTGGGTACAAAGGTAAAGATATTAATTTTAACAGCGCAGATACTAAAGTGCTACAGGTTGCATGAAAATAATTATCCTCTACAAGAGACCCCCTACTCGCTCCGGCGGGGGACGGCGGGGTAAGCCCGGCTCTGTACGAGACCCCAGCCACGCCGGGAGCATCTGCGGTCCGAACCCCGCAAAGCCCCGTCTGCCGCGGACCCCGCGCCTGCATCCAGCCCCCGGTCGCGCACCGCCTCTGCCTCTCCCCAGGGAGGTCACCGAGCGATGCCACGCTGCCGGGATGCTCCAAAAACTCAAAAACTCGTCTAAACTAATTGCTGCGATGAAGGACGGCGGGATGAAGCCGGGCTGGAGGGCCTGCGGCGGGCACCTGGAGGCAGAGCCCGGCTGGGCTGCTCCGGCGGGTGCGGGCGGGGGGGCGAGTTGTCAGCCCCTGCTCCTTAACACCCTGACAAGCTTATAACTATTTCATTTGTTACACTGTGAACCTTTTTAAATTAATGAACATAAGGTTGTCACGGTTGCTGTGGCGACGACACGTTGCCGGGGCAACAGCAGCGATGCAGAGCCTGCGGAGTGTAATCAGGGGTCAGGCTAACGATGGAGCCGGGATGTACGTGGGGGCTGCTGGAAGGGGCAGCGAGCCCCGGCGCTCCCACCAGCCCGCTGCCCCCGCACCGCGCTCTGACCCCCGAAACCAGCGCCGACGGATGGGAAAACCACCATTGCAGCGCTCCCCTGCCGCTGCCGCCCTGACCCCGGCGAGCAAAATTGCCTCGACACCCTCGATGGCTGCACGGCCCAAGGATGCACGTGCTCCGAGCGAGCCCGACCCGGCTCACGGGGAAGGAGGTGGACTCGCAGACCCCATCCCACGGTCGCACCGCCTCCCCTTTCCATCCTTCCCGTCCCCGTGGGTCTGTCGGGGTCTCCAGCCCCTCACCTCGCAGTGGGGGTCCCCCCAGAGCACGGGCGGCCGAGGCAGAACAGACATGGCCGTGGGGCAAAACTGCGGCTCCGGGTCCTCTCCCGAAGGGACACGAGGACAGCGGGGTGGTTTGGGAACGGCTCGCCCTGCCTCGCTCTTCCCACCAGGCAGCGGCTGGGGACCGAGAGGCCTCGTCCCACCGCCACAGCCCTGCCCCGGCATCTCCCCACCCTGCTCGTTCGGAGGCCGCCTGTCAGCCAGAGCAGCCGAGGGTTTTGCAGCCACAAAACTCTTTAAATGCTTTGATTTCCCCCGCCCCAGCAGCACGCTAGAAAAGGGCGGGGAGGGAGGGGGACAACTGAACACCTCTGCAAAAACCCTCCCTGAAAGTCGGAGCGGGAAAACGCCTTTGCGAGGTCTCCTCTTTCTGAGTCGAAGCAAAGGGACCTCCAGCCCCTCTCGCTCCGCAGGGCGCAGCTCGGCAGCCCCGCGCGCACGGCGCTGCACCAATGCCACCGTGCACGCGGCATCCGTGGCCGGGGAGCTCACGCAGCGGGGACCCAGGGAAGGCGAAGCCCTGCCGGGGCGCGGAGGGAGGCTCTCTGCCCCCCTGGAATTAGGGGAAGCGCTGGGGCGAAGCCTGGGCGGCTGGGACGAGCGGAGCGGGGTGCAGGATGGGGACCGTCCCCTCCCCAGCGCGGGGTGCGGTGGCCGCCCTCCGCTCGGGGCAACGCGGCCAGCCCTTCTCTGCGGCTGACATCTCCCCGAGACCAAAACCGGAGGGTGTGAGCAGGAGAAAAATGGGGTGGGGAAGGCAAGTTTCGAGGCTGGGGATTTTTCTGTCTCCTGGGAAGGGAGCTCCGGGCTCATCCCAGGACCGTCGGCACGGAGGAGGGCGGCTCTGTCCCCAGCAGCCCTCACCGACACCCCCAGGGTCCCCGCAGCATCGCGGGGCTGCGGATGCTCTTCTTCCCTGGCCCTTTCAGGGTACCAATGGCCCAGCCTCTGTTTGCACCCAGACACCCCGCCGAGCCCTGCGGACGGGAAAACGGGCGGCTGGTACGAACCACAGGCACCAGCTCCCTTTCCAGCCCCCACAGATGCACAATGTCAAGTAAAATATATTTTTATATGTATATGAGAAATATATTTTTTATATATTTTATATTTATAGATGACATTTGTAGGGTTTTTTTATATATTCAAAAACCTCCCCCAAACCAGCTCAAACCCATTTCCTTATCGAGCTTTTGAAGGCCACTCGGCGCTGGGCTGCTGGAAGGAGGCTGCCCCATGGCGAGCGAGCCCCGCCATCCCACCCCTGGGGGCTCGCGAGGCAGCTCGGAGCAGGGCCGCCGAGGACGCACGCGTCCCCGAGCCCGACTCTGTGTGCTGAGGTTTCATAAGCGCGCACGTGCACGATGCCATACTGCAGATCTTTCAGAACCCTTCCAGCTCTACCGCCTGTCAGGGAAATGTCTAAATATTTCTATTTTCCCCAAATACATTTTTCATCAGAATTGGAAAGGGGGGGGGGGATCTAAAAAAATCATGAAAACACTGAAATCCACATCAGGGTTTGAACAAAAGCAGCATCTCGTAATTGGGAGGAGGATGCACCCTCAGGCCCCCCGAGAGATGGATCCGCACGCCTCTCTCGGGGCTTGGCTGGGTTGCAGCTACCATAAAGCCCTGTTTCCCTCCTACTGATGGGAGGCGCAGCCCGCGGAGCCCCAGGGGCACGATTTGCCTTGCTATCTCCTGAGGATAGCCACCGCCAGCGAAGAAACAGGGACCAGAGCGGAGCCTGGCTCTACTTGTGTCCCAGATAACGCTGTCACCCCACAGAAACCAGGCTCGACCCGGCGAGCTCAGCGGAGAGGCCAAAGGGTGAAGGAGATATGTCAGAGCCTCCCTCCCGCTGTGAAAAGCAGGACTGCGACGCCCAGGAGGGACGAGTGTCCAGGAGACCTTCCCTGCCTGGCCCCGGCTCTGCTCTCCATCCCTCGCAGTCAGCCGCCGGGAGCTGCGGCAAAACCTCGTGAGAGCAAATCGGGAGGAAAAAAAGTAAATTAAAAATTAAATTTAAAAAAGCTCCATGACCTGCAAGGGTGCTTGGGTTCACTTGGGGTTTGTTTTCCAGCATGTCGCCTCCAAGACTGGATGGTTTGGGGTGGGGAAAGGCATGGAAGCCGGCTTCCCCACAGCCCGGTGTGAACTGAGCAGCTGGGACCGAGCCCCATCGCTGCAAGGATGCGGTGCAGCAGCACCCAGGGGCTGAGCATCGCCCTGGGGCTGAGCCCCATCGCTGCGAGGATGCGGTGCAGCAGCACCCAGGGGCTGAGCCCCATCGCTGCGAGGATGCGGTGCAGCAGCACCCAGGGGCTGAGCCCCATCGCTGCGAGGATGCGGTGCAGCAGCACCCAGGGGCTGAGCCCCATCACTGCAAGGATGCGGTGCAGCAGCACCCGGGGGCTGAGCCCCATCGCTGCGAGGATGCGGGGCAGCAGCACCCAGGGGCTGAGCCCCATCGCTGCGAGGATGCGGTGCAGCAGCACCCGGGGGCTGAGCCCCATCGCTGCGAGGATGCGGTGCAGCAGCACCCAGGGGCTGAGCCCCATCGCTGCGAGGATGCGGTGCAGCAGCACCCAGGGGCTGAGCCCCATCACTGCAAGGATGCGGTGCAGCAGCACCCGGGGGCTGAGCCCCATCGCTGCGAGGATGCGGGGCAGCAGCACCCAGGGGCTGAGCCCCATCGCTGCGAGGATGCGGTGCAGCAGCACCCGGGGGCTGAGCCCCATCGCTGCGAGGATGCGGTGCAGCAGCACCCAGGGGCTGAGCATCGCCCTGGGGCTGAGCCCCATCACTGCAAGGATGCGGTGCAGCAGCACCCAGGGGCTGAGCCCCATCGCTGCGAGGATGCGGTGCAGCAGCACCCGGGGGCTGAGCCCCATCACCACGAGGATGCGGTGCAGCAGCGCCCAGGGTGTGAGCATCGCCCTAAGTCGCTGCTCGTGAGGTCCCTGGCTCCCACTCCAGTCGTCCCACCACCAACGCTGCCGCCTCTCCCGGGGGCTGCGCGAGTCCCCTGACCGAGCTTGGCAAGAGAAGGCTTATCTTTCCAAGAGGGTCATTTCCAGAGGCCAAAATATGACCCGGCAGCCAAACCACAGCTTCCCCTTCCAGCAACACCAGAGTCAGCATCATGTGCCTTGGCTGATGCTGTGCTCCCTCCCTCCGCTTTCCTTTTTTATGTGCAAGAATTTAAAAAAAGAAAAAAAGGCAAGGAAGGAAAAAAAAAAGCGCAAGGAGCCTGGCCTTACAGAGCCCTGCAAATTCATGCCGGGGCCAGCTTCAGAGAGGAAAAGACCAGCAAAATCTGCTCCAGCGGCAGTCAAGGCTAATTAAATAGCAAATGCATCCGTTCCCAAAGGATTCAGCAGTTTCTAGCTGCAGCTGCCGCTGACCTGTGACGCGACCTTGGGCTGCAGCCGACCGTTGTTACCTCTCTCACGGTGGCTCAGCACCCCAAAACCTGGGGTAAAGCTTGCTGCTGCGGGTACCCCGTTTTGCACGACCGTCTGCGTGCTCCCATCGGCTCGGCCGGGGACGCTGGGTGCCACGGGGCGCATCCCGGGGGCTGCTCCCCCCCGGCCACGCTCCCTTCCCGCTGGTTCCCCTGCCCTAAAGCCAAAGTCGCTCATGCAGAAAGTACCTGCGGCTCTTAACATCTCCGGGCAGGAGGGGCTAATCCCGTTTTCCAGATTAAGGCAGGATCTTGCCACGTGGTGGGTTGGAAATAGCGCCCGACTCCCTTCCCCGCTCCGACCCACGGCCATCCCGACTGCTCCCCGCTGCCTCGCCGGGGCCAGGACCCCCATTTTACTGTGTTAGCCCTGATCCCAGGAGTTCGTTCCTCCCGTTGCCCAGGTGCGGGGCTCGGTTTCTCCTGCTCGGTCCCCGGGACAACCTGCCACCTCCCTCCCCACTCCCTCTTTCCCAGCACCGGGCGCCCGCTGCACACCCACCTCCGCGCCCTAATCCCCCCTAATCCTCATTTCTGCCTCCGCGGCGGAAAGCCCTTATCGAGCTCCCTCGTCTAACTCGGGAGCAGAGATAACTCGCTATCTCCCACCCCAATCTCTTCCATACTTTATTTTCTTCCTGCCCAGAGTTGATTTCCCTCACCTAATTGCCCGGAAAGCTCTTTTCCCTTCCTCTAATCAGTCTGGAGCAGACTTTCTCTAGATAATTGTGCCGAGACCTGATCACCCTTCTCATCTCCGTCTCTCCAACACTCCCATTTCTTCACTAAACTCATCTGCCGGCGCTGCGTTCCTTGGTCTAATTATTTCAAGGCTTCGTTGAGTTACTTAATTGCTTGCTCGCCTGGCGCCCATATCTGAAAGCTCCCCGAGCATCTGGGACGGGACTCGGGTCTGAGTTACCCTGGTATAACCGCGTTTCCAGGGAATAAACTCGCTCCAGGTGTGCGACGGTGTGAGCCCAGAGCAAAACCTGCTTTTAAAAAAAGAAACTCTCTGAAACGAAGAACTTGCTGCTTCCCGTGGTTGGAGGAGCAAGGCCTCCTCGGTCGGAGCAGCAGCGCCTGCAGACGCTTCGCTGCATCCCACGCTGAGTTGCAGAGGGCTCGCACCAGCCACGGCCAACGATAAACTCATCTTTAGGCCAGGCTGGGAATTTACCCGTGCTAATGTCAAGCTGAAATAGTCCATTAGACTCAGCCTGGTGCCCCAGGTCCCCACAGCCCTTGGAGGATCCGGCCGGGACTGTTTTCCTCCCCTCCCATCCTTTCCCTTCCCAGCAGCTCCACCAGCCCCACGGTAGGAGCCGTGGGGGTCGGTTTTACCGCCTCCGCTCCCCGGTTCTCGTTATCACCCAACCTCGTCCTCTTTCCCAGGCTAATTGATCCACTGTTTTGTTTTCTTATCAAATTGCTCTCAGCCTCTGATGCTCCTCTAATCAATTCTCAGCCCTATCTGTACCAAGGACCGCTGGGAGACCTTTCTTTGCAGCCACCACTGTATCTGATCGCTCGGGGACTTTACCTAATTGGTGTAAAACCTGATTTCTTTCTCTAATCGCTCCGAGGCCCTGATTCACTTATCTAATCGCTCCAAAGCCCAGGCCTTGCACACCTCTCTCTGGAGCTCCGGCATATCCTTCTCCATAGGTTTTTCCCCCCCCGCAGGTGGCTCAGCTCTCTTGACTCCCTAATCCCTCGGCTGCTTGATCTCTTTAACTAATCCAGCCAAGATTTGGCTCCCTTGCTCGGCTGCTCCCCTAACCCAGTGCCGGGAGGGGTAAACCCACCGCGGAGTCATTGTCTCCATCTTCCCCCCCGCAGCAAAGCGCAAACCTGCCGCTCTCGGGTTTTTGCCCGCTCCTCCCCTCCGACGGTCCCCCGGGAAGGGCGACGCACGTCCCCGGCACCCCATCCCCTCGGGGTGCGATGGCCACCCCGGTGACGAAGGCGCAGGCGCGTCCTGCAGCCCCTCCGAGGGTCACCCCCCCGCCAGAGGAATCTCCCCTCTCTGCCGGGACGGGGTGCACCGGCTCAACCAGTTCCCGCTCTGCTGCACCCACTGGGCCGGGCACGGGGAGGGGACAGCGATGGGACGGAGGGGATGGCAGCCCAGGGTTTGCCTCCTCGCAGGCAAGGGGGTTTGCAACGCCGCTGCCGTGGCGTCGCATCGGCCCTTGCACCGAAAGGGACCCGGCGTCGCCTTCGCGGGCTGGAGCGCAGCTCGCCCAAGCCCTTTCTTCCCTCCTGGTGAGTCACGTCCTCTGATTCAAGCAAAAGAAGTTGACGGGGGGAAAACATTCACGAGCGCCAGCCTGGAAGGATCCCAAGGCTGAGGACAGGGTGGCAGGAACAGAGCAGAGAGATTTATTTTTTATTTCCCCCCCCCCCAGGAGTTTCACAGACGGAGAGCGAGTCCTGTCCCGCGGCGTGCCGCTCGCCCAGCCCTGGGGCACGCAGCCCAGCGCGGCGGGCGGAGGGGCCAGCAGCGCCCAAATCCTGCCTCCCTGCTCCAGCAAGCCCTCACGCTCGCCCTTGGCGACAGGGCAGACCCCAGACCTTCCCTGACCTCCTGCCTGTGGCTCCGGTCCCCTCCGGCCAGCGGTTTCAGCCCCGGAGCTCATTCTTTCCCCTTGGAGCACCCGTGCTGAGCAAAAGCTTCCCCTTCCCGGGGCTGGTGGGGCCGCGGCCCCCGGCCCGCGCCGGCTCAGCGGCACAAGGTCGCTCCCGCCTCGCCCCGGAGCCGCCCGGGGTGACTCACGCCTGGCTCCCGGTTCTGCTCAGCCCCACGCAGGGAGTTTTTTGGGGTGGAAAGTGCTGCCCCCCCCACCCCTCCGCCATCCTGGGAGTCGGATGCGGCTTCAAGTCCCAGCTCCGTCCTCTTATTGCCGCAGTTTTCCTTGCTCCTGAGGCTTGGGCTGAAGCTGCGCCCAGAGATGGGATGGAAACCGTACGGCGAGGAGGGGACGGGGCCACGCAGGGCTGGAAGCAAAGGAAACGGGCATTGGGTCTCACCTGGTAGCTACGGCACGGGCGCAAGAGAGCTGGGGCTCTCTCCATTTGGAAGAGGGAACAGGGCAGTGAATCTCTGCGCTTTGGGAGTCTTCAGACCCTCATCAGAGCAAAGCGGTGGTTTTTCCCCCCCCTACAGCCCCCGGGGTTTTTATTCCCCCTCCCAGGCGGCTCCAGGTGCCACCGAAGCCCCCCCGGCCCAGGGGTGGGAGGGTGCAGCGGGGGGCAGGCGGCCACCCAGCCCCTTCCCGGGTCCCTGCCCTCCGCACGGGGCCGGGAGCACGTTCCCAGACCCAAGCAGTGGGAATCTGGTGTGTTTATTTGCAATCCAGTGCTGACCCCGGGACTGGGAGGAGAATGAGTCAGCTTCCAGTTCAGGGCAGGATTCCTCATCAGGCCTCTCCTTTCAGTTAAAACAAGCGCCATTTGGAGATGCGGCAATTAAATCAGTTAATTAAATTGGCACTTCTAACCAGCGACAGGCTGCAACCTTTCCACGCTGCCACTTCTTGTGCAAAGCGGGCTGGAAAGCAACCGAGCCCCCAAACCGTTGGCTCGTGGGGATAACGACCAAAGCAGCGGGGTCTGCGGGCTCCGGGGAGCTCGGTTCTCCTGCCGCAGCCCCCCAAAGAGTTAACGCGCAGCTCTGGCGCTGCTTTGGCTGCACAGAGCGGTGCCTGGCCCCCAGGGGCAAAGCCTTCGCCCACCCCCTGATTGCTCTGCCCTGGGGATGCCGCAGGCGCACGCGGCTCCTGCTCTGACGGATGTCAGCGCTCGCGCGGCTCCCGGGGCTGCGGGAGGGAGCGAGGGACTCTGGGAGCATCGCCATCCTCCCCGAGCACCGCCGTCCGCCCCGAGCACCGCCGTCCTCCCCGAGCCCGCTCGGGGCCCCTCTCCCTTCCTCGGCCACACTCCCCTGCCCTGGTCGCTCCAACCTGCCCCTCGGGAGCCCGGCTCCAGCCCTCGCTGCCCGCACAGGCAGCGGCCACCTCCACCCCGCGCTGCCCAGCCGGCAAAGCAGGAGACGAAGCTACGGGAGACAGAAAGCAATCGAACCCTGCCTGCATTGGGCCGCGGTTTGGTGCACCGATCTAAGAGGGATGACTCCTGACCTGGACGGATCCGGGGGCACCCACGCACGGCACCCGACGCCCTCGCAGCCCCTCCTGCGAGCTGCACACGGTGCTGCACCGCAGCAGCCGCCCCCCCCCCATGCTGCTGGTTTGCTCCCCTTCTTCTGGGCAAGACGGAAGGGGATAAGCCCAGAGGCTCCCCAGGAACAGCGGGGCCGGCTGCTTTCCCCACGGGCAAGGGTAAGCCATCAGACCCTTAAGCCACCCTGTCTTTGCTCGTCTCAGGTCGCTCATGGAGGATGCCGTGGCCCAGGGGTGCAAAGCAAGCGCCCGTCCCAGGCTCACCCAGGAGGGCAGCAGCCGAGCAGGGTGCAAACGCCACAAACGTCACCCCATCGATCCCCCCGCCCCAAAGCCCCCGTCCTCACCAGGCCGGCAGCTTCGCCCTGCCGAGCTGAGCCCCGGCTCCTCGCCGCGGAGCGCGGGTACCCGCGATGCTACAGCCTGGCATGTCTTCCCGGGGTTGCCAAAGCAACCGCAGAAACACAACAAACAGCAACAACACACAGCAGACAGTCGGCAAACATTCCCCTCTTATTTTCTCCCCAGTTCGGTTTGTGCTTTTTCCCCTCTCCCACGAGGAAGCTGCTACCATCGGAAGGGAACAACAATATTATTCTTAAGCGCACGAAACCTGCGCCATCCCAGCAGGAGCCGCGTTGCAAAGCTCCCGGTGCTGCCGGGAAGGCGGCTGCTTCTGGGGAGGAACCCGGCAAACCCGTGCTGAACCCCAAGTCCGACGCGGGCAGGCTCGAGCCGCTCACCTACCTCCTCGGTGCTGCAGGCGAGGTCTTCGTGTGCTGAGTAATCGGGGCCGTGCCAAAGCCAGGTTGGCCAAGTAAGGCGAATCCCTCCTCCCGGGCAGCCGCGGTGCTTTCCCGGGCTGTTGGGATGTCCTGACCTCGGGGCTGGGATGCACCCGGTACGGCCCAGCCCTGCTGATTTTTACATCAGCTTCTATCCAACAGCACGTTTTGGGGAGGGGGGTCCGGGACTCAGCACCCTTTTGCACAGGAGCACAGGAGCATCCTCAAGGCTGAAGCAGGAGCAGGCAGAGGACGCGGCCGCGGCCGGCTGCGCCCGTGGAGGGGCCGCGGGTGCACGGACACCCCGGGGCTCGCCGAGGCAGCGCCGCAGCCCGAGTCCCGCAGCCGCCTTAGCGAGGGGGATTAGCGGGCGCAGCGTAGGGCGCGGGCTTTCAAAACGGGATTAGCATCGCCGCGGCACGTGACGCTGGGGGAGAGCAGCTCTCCAGGAGCGCTGCTTCGAGCCAGCCTGCCCAGCACCAAGCCCCCGCTCCACCGGGCCAGGCAGCCCCCGAGCTGTGGCATCAGGACCCTCAGCAGCAGCTTTCTGAGCCCAGTTTAACAACTTTTCATCCTTTTCTTGGGTTTGGGGGTTCCTGCGAGCACACTGGAGTAGGCAAAGGATGCTCCCAGCCCTGAACCTTCCTGTGCTCCTCCATCGATCTCACCTCTCCCTCCCAAAATCTGGGAAACCCCGGACCCAGCAGCCCCAGGGGGGTCTGGCAGCACCTATCCGCACTGATTACACCAGGCAGCTGCCTCCCATCTCCTTAACTCCTGCAAACGCCGAGTGCCACGGGCTGCAGGGCTTCTCTCCGATGCCCTGAGAGCCAGCCTGAGTGCCGTTCAAATATTTAACACGTATCCCAGACCCTGCGCCATTTCTCTCTCCCTCTTGCACACACATACATACTTAAGCATAAACTTATATGCACACTTCTGTTAACCCTCTCAAATCCCCTTTTTTCCTCTTGTTTTTTTTCTAAAGCCCACCCATCTGGTGGCTCATTTATGCTCCTGAAGGCAATTATGGCAGTAAGTAATGAGGGAGAGGGAGCGGGGCTGGAGGAAGCGGGGCCGGTGCTGCTAAAGGGCTTCGCGGCTCCCGGGGACACGGCCCCTTCGCCAGCACCCTCCGGCACAGCCGCCAGCTCCTCTGCGGAGCCAGGGCCACCGGATCGCGGCTGGGTGCAAGAGTGCAGACCTGGGAGGCCAGCGAGGGGACTGAGCGCAAGCACGATGCGTGCGGCCATGCAGGGAGTGCACGTGGCCCCAGGTGCCGGATGGCGCATGGGTGCAAGGCACCGGATGGTGCATGGGTGCAAGGCACCGGACGGTGCATGGGTGCAAGGTGCTGGACATCCATGGGTGCAAGGCGCTGGACGTCCATGGGTGCAAGGTGCTGGACATCGATGGGTGCAAGGCACTGGACGTCCATGGGTGCAAGGTGCTGGACGTCCATGGGTGCCAGGCGCTGGACATCCATGGGTGCAAGGTGCTGGACATCCATTGGTGCAAGGCGCTGGACGGCACATGGGTGCAAGGCACCGGACGGTGCATGGGTGCAAGGCGCTGGACGTCCATGGGTGCACAGCACCGGATGGTGCATGGGTGCAAGGCGCTGGACGGTGCACGGGCGCGAGGTGCTGGACGTCCATGGGTGCAAGGCGCTGGACGGGACCTGCTGGAGCTGGACTAGGTGAAATTTGAGCCTCAGGGGGAGCCCAAATCGCTCCCTTTCTCCCCATCCCCAAACACCACCTTTCAGGACGGTTTTTGCAACAGGTTGGGGCAGGACCTGCCTTTCCTCCCCGTCCCATTTTGAGTTGGCTGTCCCGGCCCGGGCAAGCCCCACGCAGCCCCCAGCAAGCCCCGAGCCCCGGGGAAAGCCCACAGGGCAGGGGAGAGGCCAGGGGCCGTGCGTGCGAGGACGAGTCCCCTTCCCCTGCCTGCCTCAGGCTCGCTTTGTCCCAGATTTGGCCGGCACGGCCCGGAGCGGTGTGCCCCATCCACCCTCCGGCCGGGGCTACGCCACGCGCGTTTGCAGCGCAGTCGCATCGGGGACCCCGCGGCGGGAGGCTGCCGGTGCCCACGATGCTGCAGGGTGCGCGGAGCACCCACAGCGCGCGGCACCGCGCAGCACCCACGGCCGGTGCCTGGGCTCCCACTGGCCACGGCCGCGCCGCGTTCCCCCAGCTTGCAATGACATCTAGTGGAGCTGCCTTGGGAAATCGCTCAGCCCCAGCGAGGCGCCGGGCCTCCTTCGGCATCGCCAGGGCTGAATTTCCCCCTCCATCCTCCTTTTCAAAACGCGTGGGTAGGAGGCAAGAGCCAGCACCCAATTTTCGAGTCACGACTGGCCACCGCACAGCTTTCCATGAGCCAAAAAATCACCTTTTCCACAGCAACACTGAGTCGCCTCCAGCCTGTGCCGAGACCGACGCAAGGCGCGTGCTTACCGAAGAGCTGGGGACCGTTATCGTCGTGCAGAGCCTTTTGCTGCCCCTCCATCCCCGAAACATCGCAAATAAATGGTTTCAGGGTGTCAAACGCTCTACACGAAGCCAAGGGCTGCTGTGGGAGGTGGCTGGTGGCAAACAAACCGCACCAAGCCGTAGCCAAAGAAGCACCAGTTCTTCCTCTGAAGGCAAGGAAGAAAAAAAAAAAATATGGTAACCAGAATTAAAAAAAAAAATGTGGTGATGGGGAGCAGGCACCAGCCGCTCCCAGGGACCGCGTCCTTGAGGACGGCGCGGCACCCGACAGGTTAACCACAGCCCGGTCCTATTTTAAAACTGGAAGAGTGCTGCAGCTTGATCCCGATTCATTCCTTTAGAGATATAATCATAGTCTTTAGGAGATGTAATCATAGTATTTATTTAAGAATTAAGTGTGTCTGAAAGTGGCCTAAATTCCCCGTGCAAGAGCTGAGTCGATGCCTCAGCGCCTGACTCAGCGCTGCTTCGAGGGAGCCGGGTCCCGGCTAGCGTGGCAACGACTCCCCTTGCCGTAAGCCAAGGGGGCACCTTGCTTCGGGGACCGGGTGCCAAAGCCTGAAAGCACCCGGTGAGGGAAAGGAAGGGGCAGGGGAGGACCACAGAGCTGGTTTAAGGAGAAAAAAAAAAATCATCCAGAGCAATGCTGTATTTTCTTATACTTATTTATTTAGAGTAAATGAGCAAGGGCAGCGCAGCTGGGATGCAGCGCAGAGGGTGGAGGGGTAAGCGCTGTTTGCAGCTTTTATGTGACAGAAGGGAAAGAAAAAAATACATAAAAACGTCACAGACAGACATCACTTTCCAAAGACAAGACAGACAGACAGACGCCTGAGCTGCCAATATATCAGGGTACCGTTATCAGGGTGCTAAGGCAGTTACCGAAGCGGCGATGGAGATGCCCAGAAAAGCTCCTTTGCGGAGCAGGTTTGAGACCCGCTGCTCCTGTGCCCCAAGGAGCTGGGAGGAGGCTTGGGACCAGCACCAGCTCCTTTCCCACCACGTGGAAGGGGCTGGGGAAGGAGCTCACAGGGAGGAGAAAGTGCTTTAAAAGCAGCCGGACTCGGTCGTTACGCCGCACTTGAAAATTAATTAATAATAACCAGAGCAAATCAACGGGGGAGAGAGCAGCCACCATCCTGGCCGAGACAGGGCTTGGGGTTGCTCCATGCCGGCTGCCAGGCACCAACGCGGGCCAGAGGAGAGGTCCCCGTCCCGGTCCCCCGCGGCAGCCCCGGACAGCAGTGGCTCCGGGCCCCCCTCCTCCGTTTCGGCCCCCAGCCTGGCTGGAGAGCAGGCACTGAAATTCATTTTTAAACACAATTCTCCTATTGCACCTCGATTTACTAGAGCAGCCCATGGCTGCCTTCACAAGCAGTTATTGCCTCTATGTTCTCCCTCTCTCCCTACTCCTATATAAAGTCTAATTCTGACATTTCCCCATCTTTAGTGGGAGGAAGAAAAAATATATATATTAAAATACCTTTATTTCATCACTAAAATCCCGTGTAGTGTCCAGAAATCCCTAGTGTCCTTGAGCAGCCAGCTGTTAGCAACACAGGCACTAAACAGCCAAAATACCCCCCAAAAGCTGGATTTTAAAAGCTACACGCACCGCAAAAGCTGCGGCAGCCGCATCCTTCCCGCGGGGAGGGTCGGGTGCCGGCTCACGCCGGCGCAAGCCGCGGGAGCGGGGGGCTCCAGCCAACACCGATTTTGGGTTGGGCAGGGCCGGGGCTGAGCTCCGAGCCCTCCGCTCTCCGTTGGCTGCGGATGCCCGCGCACGCTGCAGCCGAGCAGGAAAACTTCGTTGCAAGCAGCAGCCTTCCCCGCCCCGGGGACACGCTGCCCCGGGACCACCGAGCCCGAGGCTTCTCTTTGGCAGCTTTGCATCACCCCTCCGCCCCCCGTAGCCCTCCCCACCCGCCCACCGCCCCTGTTACTTCTTGAAAAACTTCTTGTTGAGGAGGAAAATGAGGAGGTTGACGTTGACTTTGGCCTTATCGAACATCTTCATGACTGCTACGCCCTCGTATTGCAGCTGCAGCAGGTCCTGCGGGAGAGGTGACCGTCACCGCGGCCAGCCCTGCGCATCCAGCCATGGGAGGGGGCTGTCCCACCCTCGGCACCCAGCTGCAGCGTCCCCCGGGGGAGAGGGGAGCCAGCACGGAGCTGGGGTTGTATCAGGCCAGGCAGCAGGGAGATGCACGGCGAGGCTGGCCCCAGCTCGGGGCAGGGCTCCCCGTGGGCTCCGCGTCCCCCCCAAGTGCGGGGACCCCATCCACCCCCTGCACCGCGGGGCACCGGCAGCGCCAGGACGGGCTCCCCACCTGGTAGTGCAGCTGGAACCGCTCCATGTCGACCCCCATGAATTTGGCTTTCACCTGGAACCTGCCCGATTCCTCACAGGGGATGATGTCGAAAATCACGTTCCTGAACCTGAAGGGACAGAGCCGCTCGCTACCAAAAGGGGCTTCACGGCTTTAACGCAGCGAGGAGCAGGTCACCCACCCAGCGCAACGAGGCCAGACCCACAGCCCAAAAACCCCTCTCCACATCCCAACTCTCCCGTGTTCTCCCGGTAATACCCGAAACAACTCACCCCATCCTTGGGGGAACGATGGTGGGCCCACGTGCACCCTCCTCCCGGGCTACTTTCCTCTACCTGCCCCAGCTTTGCGCTGCGATAGCCCACCCCGCGGGCCAGGGGCTACGTACTGGCTGAGCGGCAAGTCCTCGATCTCCAGCAGCACTCCCTTCTCGAACAGCCGGGCCGCCGTGTAGCGCAGCGACTGCGGCTTCTTGTTCTTCCCAGGGACCCTTGAAGAGAAGGGATCACATCCTTGGAGCTGGTCTCCAGCCACACGCGACCCCTCGGACCCCCAACATCTCCGGGACTCACAACATCCAGATAGCAACTAAAAATAAAGGGTTCTTTTCATTGCTATTTGTTTAAATCACTGGTTTTTTTGTAAGGAAACGTACTTGTTGCTGGCTGCCAGGTTGTCGAGGCAGGTCTTGATGTACTGGTTGTAATAATCAATTTGCTCCTCGTAAAACAAGGTCTTGGCGTTGAGGCCCTGCAGGGTCTGCCTCAGCTTCAGGAGCTCCCCTTTGCGGTGCTGCCGGTAACGCCTCTGGTTGCGGATATCCTGGAGGAACCGAAGCCGCACAAGAAAGCCGATATAACTCGTTCTGACCTTTATCGAAGCACCAGAGCGGGATCTCAAGCGGGTTTAGAGAGGCGACCTCCCAACTCGGTGTCCCCCAGCACACCTTGGCCAGCTCGTTGATGAGCTCCTGGTACTGATGGGCAGAGTCCACCAGCCCCAGGCTCTCCAAGCGCCGCAGGTTGCGGATGATCTTGCGCTTCTTCTCCTCCAGGGAGAGCTGGCTGTTAGCAGCCAGGGAGCGGTTGCGTTTCAGCTTGGCAGGGGTCTGGGCATCCCGCAGCGCTCGCCTGCGCACGAGGTGGTCGTGGTGGGCTTCCTAGGGAGGAGAAGGGGGTGAGCCTGGCGCACGGCTGGAACAGGACAGGAGGAGATGGAGCAATCAAAGCCCCCCTCGCACACACACTTTGATACGAGTCTCTCCTGGCCCCAAACACGTGCTTTCTCTGAAAAACAGAGCCCAGCCACTGCTGGAGCATAAGAGCAGCGGCCAAGCCTTCAAGAGGAGCAGGGCAGCTTTTTGCTGGCTTGGCTGCCGCTGGCTTGGTTGCCAACAGCTTGTTTGCCGTTTCCCCAAGAATTTTTTTAGCTCATCCCCAGTAGCAGCCTTGCGCATCCCACCTCGTGCTCCGATGCCACTGTCCACAGGATCTCCGGGAGGGAATCTCCTGGCTGGGACTGGATCACATCCACCAGCATCTGCTTGGTGCTAGAGACCAGAGGGAGAGGTCAGGCGTCCACTCCAGACCATCACCCTCCCCCACCAGAGCAGCACGTTATTTAGTAGCCTCCCAAGGGTTTCTTGGCCCCTGGAGCATCCCAGCTGGCATCCCGACCCCCAGCAAGCTCCCCCGGAGCCCGCAGAGCCCATCCTCACCTCAGCAGCAAGCTCCTCGTGTCGCTCTCCTCGCCACTGGCCGCCGGCACCAGCTTGCCGGTGAGGGTGAGAGAGATCTCCATTTTGCTGAGCTGGGAGAGCACCTGCTCGGCACTGCTGTCCGCCGGGCTGGGAACGCTCTCCCCTGCGAGGGCAGAGAGAGCCCAAGTTGCCACATGAGGCTCAGGAGGGCTGGCTTCCCCATGCCCAAAGCAATCCAGCTAGAGCTTCATGCAAAAAAAGCATCCCCATCTCCATCCTCCTCCTGCCGCGGTGGGTGGTGGGCCCCAGAGCTCTACCTACCGACAAGGGACTGGACCGTAGGAAGCTCATCAAGATCCTCCAGAAGCTCGTGCAGGGGGTCTCCGTGGTGCGGCGCGATGGAGTCCTGGTGCTCGAGCAGGAGCTGGATGGTGCAAGGGAGGAGAGTCAGCGGCAAAGGGGCGTGCACAGACACAGGGAGCAACGGCCAGTCGGGAGCGATGCGATACCCTTTGCGCCTGAGAGGGGACTGCAAAGTTATGGGGTTCAGGGAAGGACGAGCAGCAGAGAACCTGCAGGACCTGGATTGTTTGCTTGCTTAAAACGGGAAAAAAGGCCAGGAGGAGCTGTGCTGGGGTGGGATACAGAGGAGCGTGATGAAACGCAGCAGAAAGCCCAGGAGGTGGGAGCAGAAGTAGCGAAGCCTGCTTGTTTGCGGAGGAGTTTTATGCCCTTACCTTGTGCGTGTTGATGAGCTCCCCCACTGTGATGTAGATGACCGGTTTGGCCACCGCCACCATCTCCGAGTACTCGTCCACGTTAAACCTCTCTTCTGGCTCGGGGACGCAGCAGGCAGCGGAGATGAACCTCCTGCAGAGAAGGACCTCTTCGGTCAGCCCCAGAAACCCTGCCGCTGGCTCGTAGCCGCACTCCCACCCCAATGCCATCCTGGAGCCCACCTGAACTTGTTGTGAGTGTCCTCCAGGTACTGGTTCACCCCGCAGAGGTGCGCGTTCTCCCCGTCAAAGGCCTTGCGGGCAGCCGCGTGCTGCAGCACTTTGGCGATGGAGCCCAGGCTGCGGCGGTGGTCAGGATGCAGGGCCACCCCGGCCGAGATGTCCACGATGTCGAAGCCATCGGGGGCCACCACCGCCGGGTTCATGAAGCGGTAGTAGAGCAGGTTCCCCACGATCTAGGACACAAGACAGGCTGGGTGGTGGGGAGCCCGCGGGCTGGTGCCCAAGGAGGTGGTAGCTCAGCAGGGAAAGCCGTTTCATCCTTGCGCTGCCTGGTGGGACCCTCCCGGAGGGAACAGCAACGCTGAGAAGAGCCCACTGTTGGCATTTCGTAGAATGGTTTAGGTTGGAAGGGATCTTAAAGATCATCTAGTTCCACTCCCCCTGCCATGGGCATTTCCTTAGTGGATCAAGAAAAACATTGACTTGAAGACATTTTTAAGCAAGAGGACTTGACCTGCTGTGGAGGGACGCTGGCCCTTTGCATGCACACAGAGTTGAACCCCACCAAGCCGTGCAGACCCCCCCAGCCCCGGGGTACCTTGTCGATCTCCTCCTCCGAGGCTTTGGGGAATTTCTCAGCCAAGGATGTCCTCAGGATTTTGGCCACGTAGCGCATCCCATAGCTGAGGAGAGGGCAGGGGGAGGTCCATCAGCATGCGGGGCAGCACCAGGCTCGGCCACCCCACCCCATCCCTACTACCCATCACCCAAGAAGCTGCAAGCCCCCAGCCTTGGGGTGATGGAGGAGCCCATAGGAGGGGCTGGAGGCTGCAGCATCCCTCAGCTCCCTCCCCTCCCCTGCTGCCAGCCCAGACGTCCCTGGAGGAAGCCTTCATCCTCCGAGATTACCACAAAGCTCAGCTGCTTCTCTGCAGGCACCTCAATGTCAGTAGTAAAGCGCTCAGAAATGGAGTGGCAAGAAGAGCCAGCCCACCGGGGCATTGCTGGAGGAGCAGAAGCAGCACTGATATTTGGATTTCCCCTTGTTGACGGTGCAGTAACTCAGTCCTGCAGCAGCTAAGGGGCCGGGAAGCCCCTCGTCACCCAACCTCCCTTTCTAAGACCTTGCTGAAGCTACTTTCAAGCCAACAGCACTACAGGGATGTGCACACAAGCCACTGAGATACATACGGGATGGTGTCTACAGAAGAGGTGATGGCAGAGACAAACTTGTCCGTCATCGCGAGGAGGTTGCGGATGGAAATATCCAGCCGCCTTTGGACCTCGGGGTGGCTGAGAGCCTGCTCAGGGCTGACCTCATACGGGAGCTTGCTGTGGATAGAAGACAAGGTCCCCATCATCATCCCAACGCCCGTCACCCTGTGGTCGGGCTAAGCCTCCCTGCCCAGGGCCTGACCTTTTCTGCCCACTCTGCGATTCGGTCTGGTTGATCCACGCCTTGTAGATGTCCACAGGGTTGGTGCGGATACTGAGGGTCTTGTCCTGCAGGACCTCCTGCACCGGGCCACCCAGGATCTGCCGCAGGGCATTCTGCCCGCGCGCGTTGCGGTAGAAGCTGACCACCAGCCGGATCACCGTGGCGTTCCCCGTCAGGATGTCATGGATGTTGTCCACCTTGGACCTGGGGAGAGAGACAGGATGGACGGGATGAAGATGATGGACCGGTGTGTGTGTTCTCCAGCGCAGGAGGCAGCAGCCAGAGGAGATAACTGCATCCAAGCTGATGCCCCTCATTCAGCCTTTTCCCGGACCTGTCCCCAAACCGGGGCACCCATGGCCACCCACCTGATCTCCTCCTGCAGCGCTGTTTTGAAGAGCTGGAGCAGCAGGTAAGCCTCCCGCGGGTTGGACGCATAGTTGTAAAGTGTGAAGATCACCGACTCCATGAACTTGGTAGACTTGTTCTGGGGCATCTGGAAGATCAGCCTGGCCAAGTACACAGGCTGTGTCTGCAGGGACGAGGAACAGCAAGCTAACCCCAAGTGCCAGGGGGGTGGCAGGGGGTCAGGGTCCCCGCGCTGCTCCCCCAGCTGCGGTGAACGCAGCAGAGCCCCACCAGCCCCACCTGCAGCAGGTAGAAGAGATGCTGGTAGGCCTCCAGCTTCTGCCGCTTCTCCTTGCTGAGCGACTTGAGCCCCTTCTGCTTGTCTATGGACATCATCTCCGAGAGCTGCTCCTTGTTCTTCTTGGTCAGCTTCTTGCAGTGGGAGACCACCTCCTGCAGCCACACGGGCAAGGAGAGAGAAGCGTTGGTGACTGCCGGCAGGCTCCGGCGTTCAGCCCAGCTTTTGGGGAAAGTCAGAGGGACCTCAATGCTCCCCAACCCCTTCAACCATTTTAAAGGCAAAGCGGAGAGAAGTTCAAGCTGTGATGCCAAGGAGGGGAGGACCGGCTCTGTGCTGGCTGAACAAGGCCGGGCACCGCGGCAGAGCCGCATGAGGTGGCCGAAGTCCCCCCACCACCGCCGTGCTCTCCACCTGCAGCGTGATCCTGTTCTTGACCAGCAGCCCGATCTTGATGTCCATGAGGTCCAGGTCGCTCTCCAGCTGCCGGCTGGCGCGGATCCTCTTCACCACCTCCTCCTGCAGCCGCAGCACCTCCGACTCCTCCCAGAAGTCGTGCTGGCTCTGCTCCAGCAAGTGGATGAAGCGCCGGACGATGCTCAGCGGCGGGCTCCTGGCGTGGACTGCGGCAAAGCACAGCACCGCCGTGAACGCTCGCGGGGACGACTGAGCGGCCGCCCCCAGCACGGACCCTCGGACCCCCAGCATCTCACCAAGACACCCCATCCTCCTCCCCAAAAAAGCATCTTCTTGCAACAGCAGGACACAGGACAAGATAGCACCACGCGGTGCAACGCCTCCCCGGGACGCCTTCGGGAGCAGAGGGGCAGCAAGAGCAGCCCCAGGGCTGCTCTACCTGATGCCAAGGGACCACCAAGCCTCCACCACTCTCATGCTTGCCGCGGGGACGCTGGTGGCCAGCCTGCCACTGCCTCCCCACCGCGCAGGGCCAGCAAGGGAGGAGGCAGAGTCCCCTTCCCAATTAATTATAGCCACTTCAGAGCAGAGACGAGCAGGCACTTACCCAGCATCCTGTAATCCCCGCGGGCCTTGTTAGCTCGCACAAAAGCCTGGATTTTAATTACAGCTTTAATCTGCCAAGACAAACAAGGGGGTGGGGGATGTTTCCCCACGACATCCCTGAAACACGCGGGGAGAGGAGGAGAGCTGGACAGGCACCCGGCTGCCTGCTCCCACCGCTGGGAATCTGCCGATGCCCGGGATGAGGGTCTGCACAACCCAGGAGGGATTTCAGGATTTCCCCCTCCTTAGCAGTTGTCTCCCCTCCGCTTGCTGTATTTCACGTGCTGCAGCAACTCCAGAGGGGCAGCTTCGCTTCCCGCAGCCGCGCACCCCTCGCCCCCAAAATTTCCTTCCCCTCTAACGGGCATTTTGAAGTCCTTGCTGGCTTTTCTCTCCTCACACTTTACAGAGCCTGATAGTTTGGCTTCCAGACCCGCCAGGCACCTTTTCCCTCCCATCTGTCCCCATGCAAGGATACACCAATTCCTCCCCGCCGCAAGCGCTCGGGGGCAGAGCTCCGACTGCGCCCTCGGGATCGTCCCCCTCCATCCCCGCGGACGGGGACACGCTCCCCGGAGCCATTTTCCTCCCCATCCCATCGCTCACGTTCTGCCTGAAGTAGCGCAGCCTCTCCTGGTACTTTCTCCGAGCCTGCCACATCCTCACGCCCGCCTGGATCTGGGAGAGATGTTCAAGCCGTTGGATACTGGAAGGACTCGCTCGGCCAAAGCGAGCCAGCGGAAAGGGGGAAAACCATGGGGATTTTTGCAAGATATTCTCCCCCAGCCCAGCCTCCCCCCGTGGCTGCCATATTCCCCCCAGCTGCCTCTTCACTGGGCAGGGGGAAAAGCCACGCTCATTGCCAAGCAAGCAGGCGGCGGTGCCCGACGTGGGAGCAAAGGGTGAAGGAAAGAGTCTTCCAAACCTTTATCGCAGCGTCCGCGTTGGCTTGCAGGTAGCGCAGCCTCTCCAGGTAAGCTCTGCGCTGCTTGTACCCTCTCCAACGAGCCTGGGCATGAGAAAAACCACCAAGCTGCCGAGACCTGCGCGAGGTCGCTGCGGTGCCTGGTTGTTTGTTCAGAGAACACACAAGGAGAGGGGATAACGCAGCATGGGAAAAGAGAGGAAAGCAGCACCCAAAGCAGCTGCTGTGGAAAAAACAAGCCCCATCCCATCTTCTGCAGTATCTTGGGTGGGTCCTGGCTGTTAAACATACAGAGCGGCAAGCACTGGTGCTCCCCGGACCCACCGGAGGATGCTGCATGCGTGGTTTGCATCCCCCCCGCACAGAGGAGGGACAGATTCTGGCTACGTCACCTGGATCCTGATGGCAGCCGGCCGCTGCTCCCGCAGGATGTGCCGTCGTGCCGCGAACTCCCGGCGGACGAGGAAGCCCCGCAGCCGAGCCTGCAGCCTCACCACGAAGGCGATGTTGGACGCCCACAGGCGCTCCCGGTCGTGCGCTGCGGTCACTTGGGTGACAACCGACTGCGGGGACACGATGCACCGGTTCAGCCCGCACCGGTTCAGCCCCAGCAATGCCACCAGCCCCCACCGAGCCCCATCCTCCCCGTACCTGGATCTCCTCCCGGCTCAGGTGCGTGGTGTTGAGGCCACCGTCGCGCGGGCGCTGCCAGCTGCCCTCAAAGGTCTGCAGGCTCAGGTAGTACTCAGCGCCGTCCGTCAGCCTGTGCCGGATCCAGATTGGCTTTGCACCCCCTGCATGCCAAGACGGAGAGGTGCTGCTGAGGGGTGCTGCTCCCCCCAGATGGCTCGGGCAGGGGTGCACCCCAGGTTCCTGGGGGGGAAGATTTTGCAGCCCCCAAGCTTTTACCCGCTTGTCTCTTGGTGGCCATCAGAGCCGCGAGCTGCTCCTGGTACGCTGCGGCGCAGGCGCTCACCACGCCGCACAGGGCCACGTCGGGGTTGCACAGCACCCGCAGGGTCTGCGCCGCCTTCCCCTCCTTGATGGCCTGGTTGATGGCGGCGGTGCCCAGGGCCACTGCAGGAGCAGAGGGGGCTCACGTGAGCCCCTTCTCGCCTCCCCCTCGCAGCAGCCCCATGGCCAGCGGGGCCAGCACCCACGCCAGGGAGAGCACTCACTCCTCCTGGCTGCCACCGTGTCCTGGTTGGCCCTACAGACCCCTTCCTGGATCTCTTCCCACCAAAGCACAGCTCCATCGTCCTCTGTGGCCTGCGAGACGGGGGGAGACAGCGGAGAAGACGGGGTCTAGTGAGCCGCGCAGCCCCCCGAGAGCTCCAGCCGCGCTGGTCTTGCGCTACATCACCCCTCGAGCACCTTCTGCTTTGCAAGGTGCCGCGCTGGCGGGGGGATGCCATGCTGCCAAGGCGGGGTACCGCACAGACGGGGGGGGATGCCACCCAACCTGGGCTTTCAGCCTTCGTGCCCGGGCCAGGACGTCGTGGTAGCGCCGAGCGGTCGGGAGAGCGACGTCGGGCAGGGCGGCCGCCGGCAGCAGCAAAGCCGCCAGCGTCTTCTCGGGGTCTGCCTGCACCAGCGCCTCGTTGATCAGCCGGACAGCGAGGACTCCTGCGCGGGAGGGAAGGGACACGCGGTTCAGCTCCCCCAGCGCTCCGGGCACCCGATGGAGTCACAGCCCAGGGTAAGGTGAGGTTCTCTAGTGTCTCATTAGGGCTGGGCTCCCAGGGCAACCTCCCTCCTGGAAAGTTTGCAGAACCCCCTGCTCGTCCAAACCCCGCGGGGGCAGGACTCACGCTCGTTTTCGTCTTGCACTGATAAATTGGCGGTGTTCACGCTGTCCTGAATGTCATTCCAGCTCAGGAACTCTGCTCCCGCTTCCCTAGATTGGCCTTTCAGCTGCAGTAAGTCCTCAAAATACCTGCAGGAGACACGCAGGGCAACGGCTCAGTGCATTTTAAGCAGGAATGGTGCCTGCCGGAGCCAGCTGCCTTGCTTTTCAGAGGGGAACAGGTAAGGCACAGGGCAGGGAGGCTGGTGAAACAAGCCCACACAAAGCCCAGACCCCCTGACCGTCCCCTCCCAAGGGATTGCTCCGCACCACCGACCCCAAACACCGAGACCATCTCCTTACCGCTGCGCATTTGCATCCTCAACACCCGAGAGGCCCAGGGCTGAGCTGACCAGGCTGCTCCAGAGCCCGTCAGCGTCCCCGGCGTCCAAGGCTTGGTTAACCAGCGCCACGGCTGAAAGCATCTCCACGGCCACAAACAGCTCCTCCTGCACCAGCTCGCCCTGCATGGGGCAGGCAGAGACGTTGACCCCCCATAGCCCCATCCTCCAGCCCCAGCAGCCCCCGAGGTGTGGGGGAAGCACCCCCCCATCACCAGTGGGACCCAGAGCCCGTCCCCGGGGCAGCTCTCACCCGCGGGTGCTGGCGCTGCAGCAGGGCCAGCTCGCGCTGGTACAGGGGGGCGGCGAGCGGGTACACGTCGGGCAGCTGCGCTGCAGGGTCCGTCAGCGCTTCCAACGTTTCGGCCGGCATCCCTCGACGGATGGCCGCGTTGATCTGGCTGACGGCCCGCAGCACTGAGGGAGAAACTGGGCTGAGCTGGCATGGCGGGGGGGAATTGCAGGAGGTGGCCGTGCCCCATCTCCCCTGGGGCACTTGGCCGGGCAGCCGGCAGGGCCACCGGCTCCAGAGGATGCACCGGGCAGCACGACCCGCCGCAAGCACCGCGGCCACCCCAGCCACTCACTGGCTCGCTCCTCCTCGCCCTTCTTGTTCGCCGCGAGGATCCCTGCCTCCACCTCCTCCTGCTCCAGCAGGTCCACGTAGCCCAGCTCCTGCAGCGGGCAGAAAGAGGGGCTTCTGGTCTCGCACCAGACCCTGCATGTGCTGACGGAGCAGCCACGCTCAGCCCCCTTGCAGAAAGCTGCTGATCTGCAGAGCGACACCCTGCCCGGGGGGGGGGGACACACACCCCTGCAGCCCCCGGGTGCCACCCCAGCCCGGGTACCCCGCGCCCGCAGCCTCCTGCCAGCCCCTACCAGCGCCTTCTGCTCCCGGTCCGTGCCGAGCTGCTCCAAGTACCAGTCCAGGTTGTCCCGCTGGAGGCCGCGCAGGGCCAGGACGGGGTCCTGCAGCGCGCGGTACAGCGCCGGCGCGTCCTGCCTCTCCAGGGCATCGTCCACCTCCTCCAGAGCTCCGTGCACTAGGAGAGAGGCCAGCTTACATCGAGGCGAGCGGGTAAATCATCCCACAGCTCCAGGGAGCAAAGGGAGCTACAGGTGAAGCCTGTGTACCAATAATTTTAATTTCTCCTTGGAAATGCACACCCAGCCCTGCTCCCTGCCGGGTCTGAAGCTGGCCTGAGCAGACAGCTCCTTTCTGCTACGCCCACCACCCCGGGCAGGCTCCCCCCTCCAGCCTGGGGTACCACGGTCCCACCGATAAACTCTGGAGACCCTCCAAGAAGCCACAGCTTTGCTCACCGTTCACTTTGTTGATGTTCCCTTGGATTTCAGCCTGGGTCAGACACCGGTCGTAGATGTCCTCTCCCTCGGGGATCACCTGCAGGCGCTGGAGAGGGACTCCCGGCCCTGAGCTTTCCTCCCAAGCGCACCCCAACAGCGCACAGCGGGGGTCCCCTGCAGATGCCTGGGCTCATTTCCCAACCCCAAACCCTGGGTCAACCAGCCCCCAAAGAGGAGTCGTTTCCCCACCACTTATCAGCATTTCCCCACCTTCCGATCAGCGCAAGGGCTCCCAGGCTGTGTTTTACCCACCAAGCACGGGGATGGTCTCTGACCGAGAGGGACCCCCTCCAGCTGGAAGCACCCACCAGCACATCAGCGAAGGGGCTGCTCCTCTCCCAGCCCCCCCGGGACCCCCCCGTGCCCTCCTCACCCTGTTCCTGGCATTGCTGCCCTTCTCCAGCTTCGCCCGGTGGAGCACCTCCTGGTAGGCGCCCGCCAGCACCTCGCGCAGGTCGAGAAGCATCGCGCTGGGGTTGCGGAGGGCCACCATCGTCTGCGCCGCCGCCCCCCGATCCACCGCTTCGTTGATGGCCAGCACCGCGGCATGGACTGGAGGCAAAGCAGGAAGGAGGCGGGTGAGACGGGGCACGGAGGGCTGCGACGGACCATCCGCTAGGTCCCGGCAGGCAGTGGGACAAGGCGTGCCACACGCGATGGTGGGTACCCCCCTCTTCTCAAAGAGCAAGCTGCAGTCTCCAGTGCCTGGGAAGTCTCGGGGTCTCTACAGCAAGCCCAGGTAATGCAAAACCCCGGGCGCTGCTGGCCGGGAAGGGGCCGTGCCAGCCCTTGCAGCCACGCATGGGTCTGAAGGAGAGCAACCAGGTGCCTCCGCTGCATCTCAGAGCATCTCTCAGTTTGCCGACCCCAGATTTGACGTTCGAGGGCTGAGCCGAGATCCTGCTACGGGCTGACGCACAGCACCGCTCCCCCCGCAGGCGCCCGTTACCTGCTGCTTCGTCCACCGAGAGCTCGTTGGCCAAAATGCCCCCGATCTTGCTGAAGGCGGGCAGCTGCAGGCCGTACTTCTCCAGCTCCCGCTTCATGTTGTCGATCTCCTCCTCTGGAGCAGAGCACAGAGGCGTCACCGCTCAGCGCCAGCACCGTCGTCCAGCCCAAACCAGAGGGGTGCAGAAAACACCCGCGCTGGGGTAAGCATCACCGAGGCAGCTTTGGAAAAGCTCGCCCGAGGTCTTCCTTCCCCACATCCCTCCCACCGCAGGGATCCGAGAGCATTCCTGGCAAACCCTCACCGCCGGCCCCCAGCCCGGGTTCCCCCGTGCAGCGCCGTACCCGTGAAGTCCACTTTCCCGTACAAGTCCTGGATCTGAGGAGCCAGCCCCAGCTTGAAGAGGTACAAGCTGAAAGACGAAGCAGACACACACCATGACCGTGCAGCCACTTGCTTCTCCCCCTCAACACCTCTGCAACACCGAAGACTGCAACCCAACGCAGGAGGTGACGCCACCGAAGGGCTCGCGAGCACGAACACGAACCATGACGACAGTTTTGGCCCCGGGGCCAGGCCAGGGACGCCCACCTGAGCGCGTGGATGCAGTAGACCACCCGGGGCATGTTCTTCTTGTCATAGATGTCAGTGGTCTCCGGGTGGAAGATCTGCCGACAAGACAAGAGACAGCTCAGGTGGAGAGGCCACCGAGGTGGTCCACGGGGTGTCCAAGGGTGGGGGGACAGAGACGAAGCCCCCCTGCAACGCCAGCGCTCCCCTCAATGAGCCGAGCCGGTGGCGTGGCAGCCCCGGTGCTGCCACAAGAGCAACGGCCAGCGCGTCCCCCGGCCCGGGGAGAGCGGAGCGGGGACGGTACCGAGGGAAGCCCCACGTGGCTCATGGCCTCGCGCCAGTAGTTGATGTTATCCGTGTGCCGAAAGTGAAGCCCGGCTGCCTGGAAGAGAGGAAGCCGGGATCAGGTTGAACCCCACCTTCTCCCATCCTGGGGGTCCCCCTCACCCCAAGCCCACCCAGCCAGGGCATGAGGTTAAAGACAGAGGCAAAGCCTGCGACCCCCCTTGCAGCCCCGCTCTATTAAATCCTCCCTTAACGACGGCAATCCGTACGTCCCTCCTCGCTTCGCATTCACCAGCGATGGAAAGGTCCCTGCAAGTTTTGGGGTACGCCCCCCCCCGGCACGGCAATCTTACCTTGTACCGCGTCTGCTCACGGTCGTAGATCTTCTTTAGAGGGACCACGGCGGGGGCAAAGCAGTGGCCCAGCTTGGCCAGGACGACCCCGTTGCGCAGGCTCTCTTCCAGCTCCGTGGGGGGAGGCAGCTCCTCGCGCAGGCAGGCCTCCATCCAGCTGGCAGGGCGGAGAGGGGGCACGGCACGTCACGGACCCCCCGGGCCCCCACCCGGACCCCTTCCAGCCAGGAAAAGCAGCACCCAAAGGAGACACCCCCCCATTCCCATCAATCCCCCCGCCCATGGCAGGGAGAGGCTGGCCCCCACCCCTTCGCCGCGGGGTTTAGCAGAGGGGCGTTCCTCAGTTTGGGTGCAACGGCGTGGCTGAGCGCCCCCCAAAAACCAACCCCAAACCCAGCTTTGGGGGCCAGAAAGCACCAAGAGCAGGCAGGGTATTGCAGCGTTACGCCTTGCAGCCTCCCCCCGCCCAGACCCCTGTGCCTTATCCCATTCCCCCCCCCCAAATCCGAGCTGGAGGCAGAGGGGCTCCCCAGTTCCAGCCCCACCGCTTGGCTTCCTCCAGGTGACACAGGTACTGGTAGGCGACGTTCTGCCTCCTCCGCTCGTCCATCTCCTCTGCGGTGAGGCGCTCATCTGGGCAGCGACAGGGGCACGCCGTCAAACCCCGCTAGGCCGGGGGGGGCTTTTTTTTTTTTAAGCGCCCATCCCCACCCAAATTCAGATTTCGCAAAGGAAAGGCAGGGTTTTGGCACAGCGGCCTCGCGTGGGTGGCACCACGCCGAGACCGGCGGTGGCACCGGCCGGGCCCTTCTGGCGGTTGGAGGAAAGTTCCCAATTTCCCTTTTTCGCAAAGTGACGGCCGTGGCCGGCACCCAGCGCCCAAGGGGGGCACGGCCGCAGCCCTGGGGTCCCTTCGTCCTGCTGGTGCTGGAGGCACCCCTGACTGCTGGGGGGCACCCAGCAGCACCCCTCAGGACGTGTCCCCTCCAGCTTGTCCCCAGGTGCCCTACCACTGTCCCCCACCCACCCACACCCCCAGACCACATCCCCCTGCACCCCGACCCCCTGCACCCCACACCACTGCCTGACCCCCCCACACCCCCCTGTACCCCCAAACCTGCCTGCTCCCCACATCCCCCTGCACCCCCAGACCTGCCTGACCCCCCACATCCCCCTGCACCCCAAACCCCCTGCACCCCACACCACTGCCTGACCCCCCACATCCCCCTGCACCCCACACCACTGCCTGACCCCCCCACATCCCCCTGCACCCCCAGACCTGCCTGCTCCCCCACATCCCCCTGCACCCCACACATCCCCCTGCACCCCCAGACCTGCCTGCTCCCCCACATCCCCCTGCACCCCAAACCCCCTGCACCCCACACCACTGCCTGACCCCCCACATCCCCCTGCACCCCAGACCTGCCTGCTCCCCCACATCCCCCTGCACCCCAAACCCCCTGCACCCCACACCACTGCCTGACCCCCCCACATCCCCCTGCACCCCAACCCCCCTGCCTGCTCCCCCACATCCCCTTGCACCCCACACCACTGCCTGCTCCCCCACATCCCCCTGCACCCCACACCCCCCTGCCTGACCCCCCACATCCCCCTGCACCCCACAAGCCCCTGCCTGACCCCCCCACATCCCCCTGCACCCCACAAGCCCCTGCCTGCTCCCCCACATCCCCCTGCACCCCCAGACCTGCCTGCTCCCCCACATCCCCCTGCACCCCAAACCCCCTGCACCCCACACCACTGCCTGACCCCCCACATCCCCCTGCACCCCAGACCTGCCTGCTCCCCCACATCCCCCTGCACCCCAAACCCCCTGCACCCCACACCACTGCCTGACCCCCCCACATCCCCCTGCACCCCAACCCCCCTGCCTGCTCCCCCACATCCCCTTGCACCCCACACCACTGCCTGCTCCCCCACATCCCCCTGCACCCCACACCCCCCTGCCTGACCCCCCACATCCCCCTGCACCCCACAAGCCCCTGCCTGACCCTCCCACATCCCCCTGCACCCCACAAGCCCCTGCCTGCTCCCCCACATCCCCCTGCACCCCCAGACCCGCCTGCTCCCCCACGCACTTGCACCCCCCCATTGCTGGCTGCCTCCCCCCCACCCTCCTGCCCCCGCGTCGCTGCCCGCCCCCCAGGTGCCAGCACACGCCCCCCCCCCCCCAAACACCCCCCCCCAAACACCCCTAAACCCCACACGCACCCGCCCCCCCCAAACAGCACCGCCCCCGCAGCCCCCGCAGCCCCCGCAGCCCCCGGTACCGGTCACTCACAGCGCAGCGGCCCCGCTCCCTCCATGGCCGCAGCCGCCGCGGCCCCACCCGCGATTTGAATCTCCCGCCGCCCGCGTGACGCCGCGCGGGGGCCGCCGGGCGCTGTAGTCCCGCACCGGCACCGGGTGCCGGGGGGGCCCGGGTGCGGGGGGGGCACAGACCGGGGTGCGGGGGGGACCCATGGGTGCGGGGGTGGGCATGCACTGGGGTGCGGGGGGACCCATGGGTGCGGGGGTGGCACAGACCGGGGTGCAGGGGGGGCCCCGGGTGCGGGGGGACCCATGGGTGCGGGGGGGGCACAGACTGGGGTGCGGGGGGGACCCATGGGTGCGGGGGTGGGCATGCACTGGGGTGCGGGGGGACCCATGGGTGCGGGGGGGGCACAGACCGGGGTGCGGGGGGACCCCGGGGCACAGGGAGCATCCTGGGGTGCAGGGGGTGGGCACGCCCGGGTGCAAGGGGAGCCCATGGGTGCAGGGGTGGGCACAGCCAGGCACCAGCCCACGCACCCCGGGGGGGATCTGCACCCACCGGGGGCACCCGGCCGTCAGCAGCGGCACCCCCAGGCCGCACCGGGGGCTCCCCACCCGGGCTGGGCCAGGCGGGGGCTGTTGGGGGACCCCAGGGCGTGCCGGCCACCCCGGGGTGCCCTTCACCCTCGCGGCAGCGCGCCCATACACCAATCTGTCCCAACCCCGAACGTGCCCCCCGTTAAACGAGCCCACCGCGCTGCCGGGAGCTCGCCGGGACAGCGAGGGGCTCTTGTGCCATCCACCCCACGCTTCACGCCGGCGCCGCTGAACCAAGTTGCCATGGCACTGTACACCGTGCCGGTGACGGAGGTGAAACCGGAGCCAGCCGAGCCGTTGCAGGAACGTGCCTTCCCCGGGAGGAGACCGGGCTTTGTCCCGGTTGGCGCGTGCCATGCACGACCCCGACGTTTTCCAGGCGCCCAGAAGCTGTCTGTGCTCCAGCACCGGGCCCCAGGCGCCGGCCTCCATCGCCCCGGGGGCTGGACCCGCTCCGGGTGCTTTTCCAGCCCCAGCGGGACTCGGAGGCCCTCCGGACACCCTCCCTCCCCATCCGGAGAGCGGCGGTTTGCAGCAGCGACGCGGCTGCAAGCGGTGGTGATGCCCTCTCCCTCCCCTCCACGCCCTCGGCACCCTTTGCACCCAAAGAGCAAACCGTAAGTGCATGCAACCGGTTATTCTGCCTCCCAAAAAGACACCCGGGAGCACCCACCCTGTGCTGCGGCGTCCCCCCCCCTCCTCCAGTGACCCCCCTCTCCTCTCCGGCGGCCACAAAGGTTTGCAGGAGGCAAGCACGGAGGGCAGAACCTGGGCTGGCGTCCTCCGTGGAAAGGCCGTTTTCCTCCCTGAAACTTTAGCAGCAAACAGGCTACAAGACATTTTCTAATTTTTTTTTTTTTTAATAATATAAAATAACGCTGCTCGGTTCAAGAAATCCCAGGACTGGGCTGCCTGCTGCATCTCTTTCTCTTGCAGGCAGGTCGCTCACCCTGCCCATGGCTTCGGAGGAGGCTGCTAACCCGGGAGCAGAGCCCGCGGCCCCCGCGGTCGGGAAGAAGAGCCGAAAGAAAGGGAAGGAGAAGGCGGAGGCCGGGGAAGATGCCCAGGAGGGAGGGGACGAGGCGGCGGGGCTGGCGCTGGACGAGATCGAGGGGCTGACGCGAGCCGGGCGCCGGGCGCTGGCACTGGGCGATGCGCGGGAGGCGGTGGGGTGCTTCAGGAAGGCGCTTCGCCTCTCCGGGGGCACGGCGAGCCCCCGGCTCCGCAGGGCTTGTGCCTTTAACCTGGGGGCTGCCTACGTGGAGACCGGGAAGCCCAAAAAGGGCCTTGAGTTCCTCCTCCAGTCCCAGCCCTCGGAGGGAGAGAGCGGGGAGCACTCGCAGGACCTTTATTTCAACATCGGCGCAGCTCACGAAGGGCTCCAGGACTTTCCGAAGGCTCTGGAGCGCTTCGGCAAAGCCGCCGGCCACGACCACGCGGCGCAGGCCGGCAGCCGAGCAGGGACCCGCGTGCAGATGGGCTGCTGCTACCTGGGGATGCGGGAGCCGGCGCGAGCCGCGCGTTGCTTCCTGGATGCCGCGCGGACCTACGCGGCGGCCGCGAGCCCCGAGGCCACCGCGGTGGCTCTGAGCAGGGCGAGCGGCTCCATGCTGCAGAGCCGACGGTTCAGGGCGGCGGCGATCGCGGGCGTCCTCGCCCAGTGCCGCTCGCTCTGCGAGAGCATCCCCGACCCAGCCCTGCGAGGTAACACCGCGCTGCGCCCTTTCCTCTCGGAGCCCCGGGGAGCAGCGCCCGCACCCAGCTTTTCCTCTCTGCCCCGCAGGGAAACTCTACAACGACATCGGCCTCGGCTACTCCCAGCTCCGCATCTTCTCCCTGGCTGCCGAGAGCTTCGAGCGGGCCCTTGCCCTCTGCGGCGGCGAGCCAGACCGGCGCAGGGAGGCTGCGCTGCTGCAGAACCTGGGTGCTGCCCACAACGCCCTGCGCAGCTTCGGCACGGCCCTGGGCTGGCACCGGCGAGCGGCGGCACTGCACAGTAGGTCGCACCGGTATCTCTTGCTCTCGGCTTTGCCGGATGTGCCGGCTTGGGATGGAGCCCCGTGTTCCCAATTCCAGGCGCTCTAGGGAACCGGAGGGCGCAGGGGCAGTGCTTCGGTAACCTGGCGTACGCCTGCAGCCGGCTCGGGAACCACGAGGCTGCCGCAGAGAACTACCTGCACGCCTTGCAAGCCTTCCGGGACGCGGGTAAGGGGAGGCGCGGGCAAATCGTCCCTGCGCCGGGGGCTCCGCAGCATCCGGATGCCGAGCGGCCTCAAGCCGGGCGTGTGCCGGATCCAAAGGGCATCAGCGACGCTCCCTCCCCGGGACCTTGGCTGCAACGTGCCGGGCCAGCGCTGACGCTGCCCTTCGCCTCCCAGGGGACGTGCAGGGGCAGTGGCAAGCGTGCGAGGGGCTGGGAGCAGCCTGCTTCCACCTGGGAGACCCCCAGAAAGCCGTCGGGCGCTACAAGGAGGCCCTGACTTTGCTTTCCCACTGCCGGGTAAGACACGCCGGGGAAAACCCCGAGGCCGGACCCTCCCGTGCATCACGGGACGACCCGGCCCAGCCCGCGCGGGCGCTCTCCTCGGCAGGACGCCCCCCGAGCCGCCCGCGAGCGGGTCGTGCGCAAGCTGACCGACGCCATCCAGCACCAGCTCTGCCTCCGCGGCCGCCTCCCCTGCTGGGGTGGCCGGGCACCCGCCCCGGTGAGCATCGCCCCGGGGGCGCGGGGCAGATCGGGGTGCTGGGGGCTGACACCCCAGGCGGGGGCTGGTGGAGAGAGGCACCCGGCTCGGGTGGGCAGAGGGACGGGCGCGTGTAAGCCCCAGGCCGTCCCTCCATCCTGGCAGGCCCCCGGCCAGCGGCGGTTTTGCTCGACGCTGCCCGACGCCAGCGGGACACGGCGCCGGGGGAGCGAGGCGTGAGTAGGAAAGCCGCCGTCCTGCCCCTCCTTCCTCCGCGGCCGAGTTCCCAGCGGCACCCAGGGGAGAAACCTTCCTTCCCTTGACCCCAGGTCCTTCGGGGGGAAAGCCCGGCCTGGGGACGAGCTGTACGCGCCTGAGCTGGGAGCACGAACCGGCCGTTCAGGTAAGAGGGTGCGAACTAAACCCCAGCCAACGTGCTTGAGCCATACCGCCGATTTCTGCCGGAGCCGAGGCTTCGGCACGGTCTGGCACCAAACTCCTGCCTATTTGCCCTTCCTTGCCGGAGGCACGGGAGCGGCCCCGGCTGTCGGCCCCGCGCTGGAGCCCCACGACCCACGCGGCCGCCTGGACACGGCCGGGGAGGATGAGGATGGTCCCAGCGCGGCTCCAGGGCGTCGCGGTCAGCCCCACGCTGGCAGGTGGGTGGGCGAGGGGGAGGCACCCCGATACGGCTCCCTGCACCCAAATACCCTTGCAGTAGCAGCGAACGCAACGCAGCGGGTGGCATCGCCCCGGAGGTGATGGTGAAAGGTGAAAATCCAGAGGTTTTAAAAGCTGCGTAATTCTGGGGAGCGCGTTCGGGGATCGATTGCAATTCAAGCTGGAATTTGGGGAGGGTTCGGTAACGATGCGATAGGGGGGAGTTTGCCCCACAGATGCTCCCCGTCACCTCCGCGGCAGCCGTCTCTGCTTTGCTCCCAGTAGCCTGACCGCCACCCGCCCGCGCCCGGCCCCGCCGCACCACGGCGGCCTCCGGCCAAGCCAGTACCGACCACCACCGGCGCTTCGCTGCCCCGGCGAGCCGAGGGCTGCGGTTCTCACGCCGCGTTTCGCAGGGCGTCGTGACCGCCAAAGCCTCCGGCTGAGGTCCCCGGAGCGGTAGGTGATGCGCTGGAGGAGCGGAGGGGAGGCCTGGGCTCCGGGGTGTCCTCTGAGGGGTGGAGACCCCCGGCGGGGCTTGGGACACCCTCGCTCCTTGCGACGGCCGTGTCCCCAAACCCAAAATCGCAGGGGCTTGGGATTTTGGCACCTCGTAGCCAACCCCAACCCTAACCCTACAGATGGGGCAGCAGATCTGAGGGGGGATTCATGCACCCCAGTATGACATCCACCCCCTGTGCTCTATTCTGCATCCCGCCGGGCACCCGCACACCCCGTAACGCCTCGGTGGCCTCGCTGCCTCCCAGCCCCGCCGCCGACCCCGCTGCTGCCGCCACCACCGCCGCCGGCTGCCGGCCCCGCGGGAACCGGGAGCCCCGCACGGGGAGCAGGGTGCTGTCCCTCGTCTGCAGCCTCGTGTGACGGTGGAGGACACGGGGAGACGGCGGCTTCCCGGCAGCGTGACCGGGCAGCGGGATCCGTGCGGCCCCGGGGCAGGCCCCAGCTGCCGCTGGGATCCCGTTCACGGTGCTTGAGCCAAGATGGCTTTGAACCCGGTTCTTTGCCGTTCTCCTTTCCGTGCTGGGGCCGGGGGGGGTCCCAGGGTGGGGGTCCCAGGGTAGGGGGGGTCCTGGGGCAGGGGGGGTTCCTGGAGTGGGGTGGGGTCCCGGGGTGGGGGGTCCCAGGCTGGTGGGGGGTCCCAGGGTAGGGGGTTGTCCCGGGGTAGGGGGGTTCCTGGGGTGGGGTCCCGGGGTGGGGTGGGGGGTCCCAGGGTAGGGGGTTGTCCCGGGGTGGGGGGTCCCGGGGTGGGGTGGGGGTCCCAGGGTAGGGGGGGGTGCCGGGGTGGGGGGGTCCCGGCGCAGGGGGGGGCCCGGGGGGGGGCGGAATCCCAGGGTAGGGGGGATCCTGGGGTAGGGGGGGGGTCCCGGGGTGGGGGGAGATCCTCGGGTGGGGGATCCCGGGGTGGGGGGGGATCCCAGGGTGGGGGGGGTCCCGGGGTGGGGGGGTCCCTGGAGGCACGGCGGGCTCCGAGCCCTGCGCTCCGCCCGGCACCGCCCCGCAGCCCGGGGCTGGGCGCTCCGCCCCGGGGCCGGCCCCGCGCCTGCTCCGTGCGGAGCCCCGAGCCGGGCCGTGCCGTGCCGCTCCGGGCCGGGCCGCGCCGCTCCGGGCCGCGCCGCTCCGGGCCGGGCCGAGCCGAGCCGAGCCGAGCCGTGCCCGCCGCATGCCGGGCCCGCGGGCGCTGCTGGGGCTGGGGCTGCTGGTGGCGGCGGGGGCGCGGGCGGGCGGGCGCTGCCCGGGCCGGGGCTGGGGCTGGGAGCGGGGCTGGGAGCGGGACCGGTGCCGTCCCCGCCGCGCCATGCACGGGCCCAGCGCCGGGCCCGGCCCCCGGGGGCTTCGCTTCCTCGGGTACGGCTGCGGAGGGGGGTGCGGGGCCCGGGGGGTGCGGAAAGTGCGGGGGGGGGGGGTGCGGCGGGGGTTGGGGTGCAGGGAGGGTGCAAAAGGGGGGTGCAGGGTTCATGGGGGTGCAGGGTGCACAGGATTCATGGGGGTGCAGGGTGCACGGGGCTGCAGGGGGTGCAGGGTTCATGGGGGTGCAGGGTGCACAGGATTCATGGGGGTGCAGGGTGCACGGGGCTGCAGGGGGTGCAGGATTCATGGGGGTGCAGGGTGCACGGGGTTGCAGGGGGTGCAGGGTTCATGGGGGTGCAGGGTGCACGGGGTTGCAGGGGGTGCAGGGTTCATGGGGGTGCAGGGCGCACAGGATTCATGGGGGTGCAGGGTGCACGGGGCTGCAGGGGGTGCAGGGTTCATGGGGGTGCAGGGTGCACGGGGCTGCAGAGGGTGCAGGATTCATGGGGGTGCAGGGTGCACCGGGGTGCAGGATTCATGGGGGTGCAGGCGGTGCAGGGTGCACGGGCGTGCAGGGTGCACCGGGGTGCACAGGTGCATGGCGGGGGGGCTCAGGGTGGGGAGCTGGATCGTGCACCCCCCCCCCCCGCACTCCCTGCTGCTTTGCAAAGTCGAGGGGATCCGAGCTGCCCCGGACCCCGCAGAGCCGGGGCCCGGCCGGGTTTCGAGGCCCCCAGGGCTGCCACCCTCCCTCCCTCCCCCCCCAGGCAGGAGGAGGCCCAGGCCATCGACCAGGAGCTCTTCACCGAGTACAAGTTCAGCGTGGATCAGCTGATGGAGCTGGCGGGGCTGAGCTGCGCCACCGCCATCGCCAAGGTGGGCGCGCGAGGGGCCGGCACCGGTCCGGGGGGGTCCCGGCACCACGGCGTGGCCTCGCTTCCCCACCGTAACCCTACATCTCCTGTCCCACGCCAGGCCTACCCGCCCAGCTCCTTCACCACCAGCCAGCCCGCCGTGCTGGTCGTGTGCGGGCCGGGGAACAACGGCGGCGATGGCTTGGTCTGCGCCCGGCACCTGAAAATGTTTGTGAGTCTCTCGTGCAGGCGGCTGCGCGCTCCCCCCGGGAGGGCGCCCGTCCCCGCGCGTCCCCGTCCCCGCAAGCTTTGGGGTTCCCGCTCCTCCGGCTGCTCCTGCTGCCGGCGCGCCGTTCAGGTCCCTCCCGCTCTTGCAGGGCTACGAGCCGACCGTGTATTACCCCAAGCGCCCCAACAAGCCCCTGTTTGAAGGTTTGACCACCCAGTGCCAGAAGATGGACATCCCCTTCCTCCCCGAGTTCCCGGCCGAGGTGAGGAGCCGCCCCCGGCTTGGGAGCAGCCGCCCTTGGAGCCGTGCCCGGGGCCGTTTTTCACCCGCCGCCTTCCCCGCCGCAGGCTGCGCTCATCGATGAGCTCTACGGCCTGGTGGTGGACGCGATTTTCGGGTTCAGCTTCACGGGAGCGGTGCGGGAGCCCTTCGGCAGCATCCTCAGCACCCTCGAGCGCATCACGGTGCCCATCGCCAGCATCGACATCCCCTCGGGTGAGTAGCGGCCGGACCCGCCGGAGGAAGGTGCCCGGCCGGGGTCTTCCTCCTCCAGCCTGGCCTCGGGGCTTGTTGCAGGCTGGGACGTGGAGAAGGGGAAGGCGGATGGCCTCCAGCCCGACATGCTCATCTCGCTCACGGCGCCCAAGAAGGCGGCAATGCATTTCGCTGGCCGCTACCACTTCCTCGGGGGCAGGTTTGTGCCCGCCGCGCTGCAGAAGAAATACGCTTTAAACCTGCCACCGTACCCCGAGACGGACTGCGTCCTGCAGCTGACCTAGCGCTGGGGCGCAGCGGGGGCTCGGGGTGCCGGGCCAGGCTTCGGCACGGCAGATCAGGGCCTAATTCTGCCAAAGCCGCAGCGCTCTGCCAGGAGGATGCTCAGCACCTCACTGGGCTCCAGTCCTACCCAGCTCTGCCAGCGGGATTGAAGTTCACCGCAGACCAAAGCCCCCAGGAGCTTGGGGAGCGACGGGGCGGCTGCCTAACCCGAGTGCTTCTAGGTGTAGACGCGATCCCGGGGTCTGCCGCGCATCTCGCGCCTCAGGATGGTTTCACCGCAATAAAGATTTATTTGTGCCCTTGAAAAAATATTTCGATACTGCGTGGGGTCTGTCCCCTCGTGTCCCTCTGCGACAGACCCACGGCAAACCGGTGCCTGCCCCAGGGCCTGGTGGGAACCGGGGTCACCCCTGACAGGAGGAAGGCTCGGGGAGTGAAATAAAGCTCGATCCAGCTCCAGCCCAACCAGTCCCAGCCCAGCATCCCCAGCAGCGAAGGCGCAGCTGGGCCACAGCGCTGGGCTCCACCTGGGAAGAGCCCGGAGCACCTTGGGCCCCCATCGGCGCCAGCAGGCAGGATCGGGGCCCCGACAGCCAGACGGTACCGGCGGCTGCGCAGCGCGGCAGCCGCGGCCCTTCCTCACTCCGGCTCCCTCTTCCTCTTCTTCCTCTTCTTCCTGGGGCTGTGCCCAGCTTCGTCTGGCCCATCTGTGTCTTCCAGAGGTACCTCTGGCTCAGCCGGCTCTTCTTTGTCCTCCTCCTTCTTTTTCCTCTTCTTCTTCTTCTCTGTCTCAACGGGCTCTTCTCTGTCCTCCTCCTCCTCTTCCTCCTTCTTCTTCTTCCTCTTGGCAGCCTTCCCTTCCCCTGCCACCTCCTCCTCTCCACTTGGCTCCTGGTTCTTCTTCTTCTTCTTTTTCCTCTTTACAACCTTCCCTTCCTCTCCCGCCACCTCCTCTTCTCTGCTTGGCTCCTGGCTCTGCAGCACCTCGGGAGCGGCCCCGGCCCCAAGCTCTTCCCTTTTTTTCTTCTTCCTTCTTCCCTGCCTCCCTGCTGGGGGGCTGCTCTCTGCGGGCTGCCGCTCCTTGCGTCGGTACGCGGCCAGGAAGGCTCGCTCCTGCTCCTCCAGCCGCGCCAGCTTGGCGCTCATGGTCAGGCCGTGACGGGCACCCCTGCAACGATCGCGGGCAGCCGGGGTCCGGCACCTCCCCGGCAGGGAACGCGCACGCCCCGGCCCAGCCCGCTCTGAAACCCCTGCCAGGAGGGGGAAACCCAACCGCGCAGCCCCCCCCCAACCACTCACTTGTGTGCGGTGCGGCCCCCGCACGCTCGCATCAGCTCCTCGTCCGTCAGCCTGCGGGACAGAGACGGGACGCGTCACCCCCGGCGTCGGCGCGGTGGGGAGCGCGGTCCGGACCGGGGCTCGCCCTCGTCCCTCCCCGCTGCCGCGGCGCGGGGCCAGCGCATGCACCCCTGCCCCAGCCTCGCCTCCTGGCCGAAGAGAGGTCCAGCTTCTCCTCCTCCTCGCTGCTCTCTGAGCCGGTGGGCGGCTTCGTGGACTCCTCCCCGCGCGCCGTGAGCGTGGCCGCCTGCGGCGGGGAGAGGCAGAGGGGCCGTGAGAGAGGGGGCCAAGAAAAAGGGGGCCCTGGGGGCCACAGCAGCGATGGGCTGGGGAGGCTGCGCTGCAAGGGGGGTGCAGAGTTCGCAGCAGCCTTCACGGAGCCGCCAGCTTCTCCCCGAGCCGCGGCCCCGGGGCCGGTTACCTTCACGAAGCGGCCGTACAGCATGCTGCCGGTGCTGCCGGCCTTGCGGGGCTTCTTAGTGCTGATCCTGACTCCCTCCTCGGAAAGCGTCTTCATGGAGATGCCATCCTGGGGGGAGAGAGATGCCAAGGGCTCGGAAGCGTTTTGTCCGAGGGGCTTCGTCCCCTCCAGCAGCGCCTCTCTGCCACCACGGTCCCGGCGCAAGGCGCTGCTGGGGGCGGCGGGGAGATGTAGCGGCAGCGTAAAGGCCACCAAAGGGGACCCCAAAGCCTTCAACCCCCCGCCGCCCCCCAGCCCTCCTACCTGCCCGGCCTCCACGGCGATGTTGGCAGCCGCCTTGTTGAAGACGTGGTCCCACCAGTGGAAGGAGAACGGCTCCGCCGCATCGTGTCCCACCTGCAGGGCACGGGGGAGCCACCAAAAGGGCTGGAGCCACCGAAAGGGCTGCAGCCACCATGGTTGCAGCCAGTGAAATGGTTGCAGCCAGTGAAATGGCTGCAGCCACCATGGTTGCAGCCAGTGAAATGGTTGCAGCCAGTGAAATGGTTGCAGCCAGTGAAATGGTTGCAGCCACCCAAATGGTTGCAGCCACCCAAATGGTTGCAGCCACCGGAACGGCTGCAGCCGCCGCCACGGTGGCCACCGCGGGCGAGCCCCGGCGGGGCGGGGGGGCCGCACTCACCCCCGCCGTGTCGCACTTGACCTTCACCCGGATGGCCCGGGCGATGCCGTCCTCCCGCTTCCCCAGCCCCTGCCCTGGGGGGGAGGACACCCGTCAGCGCCGCCGCAGAGCCCCCCCCCCCCCGGCCGCGGGGAGGCCGCCGGGGGCCGCCCGCCCGCGCGGGGAGCGGGGAGCGGGGCCGGGGCGGGCGGGGGATCCGCACCTCGCCGCCATCCGCGCCGCCGCAGCTGCTCCTCGGCGAAGCGCAGCCCGCGGCCCGGCGGCGGGGGGCTCATGGCGGCGGGGGGCTCATGGCGGCGGGGGGCTCATGGCGGCGGCGCACGCGGGCGGGAGGGGCGGGGCCGCGGGGCGGGGCGGGGCGGGGCCGCGGCGCTGCGCACGCGCGCGGGGCGGGGCCGGGAACGCGCCCGGCGCGGGGGGGGGGGCGGGGCAGGGACGGACGGGGGAGGCGGGGGCGGACGGGCACGCGCCTGGGCGCGCGGTGCGCACACCTATACACAGCTACACACGCACCTACGCACACCCACACACAGGTACACACAGATACACACCCATACACACCCACACACACACCGATACACACACCTACACACACCCATGCACACCTACACACAGATACACACCCATACACACACCGATACACACACCTACACACACCTACACACCCACACACACCCCGATACACACACCTACACACACCTACACACACCTACACACACCCATGCACACCTACACACAGATACACACCCACACACACACCGATACACACACCTACACACACCTACACACACCTACACACACCCATGCACACCTACACACAGATACACACCCACACACACACCGATACACACACCTACACACACCCATGCACACCTACACACACCCATGCACACCTACACACAGATACACACCCACACACACACCGATACACACACCTACACACACCTACACACACCTACACACACCTACACACACCCATGCACACCTACACACACCCATACACAGATACACACAGATACACACCCACACACACACCGATACACACACCTACACACACCTACACACACCTACACACCCACACACACCCCGATACACACACCTACACACACCTACACACACCTACACACACCCATGCACACCTACACACACCCATGCACACCTACACACAGATACACACCCATACACACACCGATACACACACCTACACACACCTACACACACCCATACACACCTACACACACACCCATGCACACCTACACACAGATACACACAGATACACACACCTATACACACCCACACACACCCATACACACACCCATACACGCACCCATGCACACCTACACACACCTATACACAGATACACACCCATACACACACCTATACACACCTACACACACCTATACACGCACCTATACACACCCATACACACACCTATACACCTATACGTACCTATACATACCAATACACACCCATACACACCCATAAGCACCTATACACACCTATATGTACCTATGCACACCCATACACACACCTATACACACCCACACATACCTATACACACCCATGCACGCCTATACACACCCATATGCACCTATACACACCTATGCACACCAGTGCACACCAATACACAGCTATACACACACCTAGACACAGATACACACCTGTACACACCTATGCACACCCATACACACACCTATACACACCCACACATACCTATACACACCCATGCACGCCTATACACACCCATATGCACCTATACACACCTATGCACACCAGTGCACACCAATACACAGCTATACACACACCTAGACACAGATACACACCTGTACACACCTATGCACACCCATACACACACCTATACACACCTACACACACACCTAGACACAGATACACACCTGTACACACCTATGCACACCCATACACACACCTACACACACCTAGACACAGATACACACCTGTACACACCTATGCACACCCATACACACACCTATACACACCTATGCACACTGGTACACACCAACACACGCATGTACACACACACGTGTGCGCACACACATGCACACGGACACACACAAATGCAAAAACATGCACACACATGCTCCCATGCATGCACATACACGCATGCACACCTCCCCACGTGTGCACACGCTCACATGCGCACATGCGTGCACAGACACGTGTGCACACACGTGTGCAGACACACATATACACACACATGCATGCACACAGACACGTGTGCACATGCACAGCCCCGTATGCACACACATATACACATGCATGCATGCACAGACACGTGCGTGCACATGCACAGCCCCGTATGCACACACACGTGCACACGCATGCATGAGCACAGACACGTGTGTGCACATGCACAGCCCCATATGCACATGTGCACATGTGCACACACACATACACACACATGCATGCACACAGACACGTGTGTGCACATGCACAGCCCCATATGCACACACACATGCACACACACATATACACATGCATGCATGCACATGCACAGCCCCGTATGCACACACACGTGCACACGCATGCATGAGCAGACACGTGTGTGCACATGCACAGCCCCATGTGCACATGTGCACACACACATACACACACATGCATGCACACAGACACGTGTGTGCACATGCACAGCCCCATATGCACATGCACATGTGCACACCCACATACACACACATGCATGCACAGACACGTGTGTGCACATGCACAGCCCCGTATGCACACACACATGCGCACACACGCGCACCCCACCCATCCCCACCAGCTGAGCGTTGCACACTCCCCGCCAGCTGCGTGTGCGTGGCACACGCACTCTCACAGCTAACCGTGCCCTGCACGCGCACACACGGCACTTTACACGCTGCAGACACGTGCGCTGCACGCTCCTGCACCTGCGCGTTGCGCGCCCGCACGCGCGCCTGCCGCTCGCCGCCTGCTTTCCACGCGCGCTGGCGCTGCTGCGCGGGGGCCGGGGGCAGAGGGGGCTCTGCGGCCTCGGAGGGCGCGTGCCCGTGTGCGTGCACACGCGTGTGCACGCAGGCCCGCGTGCCCGGCCCGAAAGCCCAGCGGGGACCCTCTGCCCCCCACCTGCGCGGCCCAGCGCCGGCTCCTGCACCCCTGCAGCCCTGCAGCCCTGCACCAGGCCAAGCCCGGCTGCGTCCTTGTCCCTCCCCGCTCCGGCCCTTCGCCAGCTGCCACTCAAAGCTGTCACCAAGGCCAGCCTCTTGCCAGGCCGGCCTGGCTATAAGACTCCCAGAGCTGGCAGCTGCCAGCACCCTGGGCTTGGGTGCTCCTGCGGAGCCGGGGGCACCCCGCGCTGGCACCCCTTGCCGTGCCGCCCCGGGAGCCTGGCCCCGGCGACGCCGCAGGGACGGAGACGCGCACGCGTGTCGCGTCGCCTGGAGCTCCCTTCGCTCCGGCAAAGCCGCGCTTCCTAAAGCGGGAGGGGGACGTGGTCCAGCCAGGCGGCTTCGTGCGTGGGGGCGTCCCGGTGCAAATGCCTCGGCCCCACCGGCGCGGCTGCTCACGCCGTGCGCCGGCTGGGCAGGAGCAGCGCGGAGCGGCCGCGAACGCCTGCACGTCGCTGCTGCGCCGGCAGCAGCTGGGAACGGCGGTGGGAGGACGGGCAGCCAGCCCCCAGGTGAGCAGGGGGGCGATGAGGTGCACGACGGGGCGTGCGGCGTGCAAGGCGTGCAACGGGGTGTGCGCAGGGTGTGCGGCGTGCAAGGTGTGCGATGGGGTGTCCGGGCTCTGCTGTGCAATGGGGTGTGCGGTGTGCGAGGTGGGGTCTCCGGGGTCTGCATGGGGTGTGCTGTGCAATGGGGTGCATGACGGGGTGCGTGCAGGGTGTGTGGCATGCAAGGTGCGCTACAGGGTGCATGTGGTGCGTGTGCTGCGCAACGGGGCGCATGCAGCGTGCGTGCTGTGCAACGGGGCGCACGTGCTGTGCAACGGGGCGCGCCCGCACGCAGCAAAGGCACCGGCTCCGTACTTTGCACTGCTGCAGCCGTCGCATGCAGCAGCAGCAGCCCACCGGCGGGGCTGAGGGGGTGCGGGGCGGCCCCCTCCCCTGCTCCAGCCCAGCGAGCATCGCTCCTGCATCTCCTTGCGCTTTGCTTTCCCACCCAGCCCCAGCATCCCGACGCCTGCTGCCTTCCTCTCCCGCTCCCCTCGATAACAGCGCTGGGGGCTTATCTCCAGGGTCGCGCCGAGCCGGGAGACCACAGCAGCCCGGAGTCCATGCAGCAACAGCCTTGACTGCTCCATATTTCACTGCTATCTGCTCTGTCTGCTAGGATTAAAAAAAGCAGCAATAACCTTCGTGGAGGAGCCGTCTCACGGCCGCACCCCAGCTGCGTCTCACGGGGCAGGGAAACCGAGGCGGCAAGGATGGGGATATTCCCACCAGGACACCCAGGAAAACAGGAGCGGGGCAGGACCGAACATCCCAGCGCTGCAAAAATCCGTCAGAAGCAGACGGAGCGGCGTGGGCGGCTTCTCCTCCGTCCCTGGCAGAGACGGGGCTGGAGCAGGCCGCCGACAGCCCGGGCTCCTGAGCAGGGGCTCAAACCCATCGCCGACGCTGGCGGGGGGACATCGGGCACAACCGCTGTCCTTTGTCACCGCTGCCAGCGGCGGCCAGGGGCTGCAAAGCCCCTCTGGCGCCCTGGCCCCTCTCCCAGCGCGCGTTAGGAAGCCGCTGGGTTGCGTGGGTGACGCAAGGTGCCCAAACGCCACCGCTCTCCCTTCCCCTCTCCCCAGGCCAGCTCCGGCGCGGCTCCCCGGCCGTCCTTCAGCCCTGCGGCAGGCTGGAAGACTTGTGATTTTGTTGTTTCCAATGTCAAGGGGAGCAAACAACAAATCCCAGTCTCCGCCCTGCGCCGGGCACAGGCTCCACGCCGGCAGGCACCGCCGGCTCCAGCGCGGCCGACCCGGCAAACTGGGAATGCTGCACCCACGCGCGAAGCCCGGTGAGACGCGGCCAGGCGGCTGCAGGGAACGAGGTAAAACTTGCTGGAGAAATTAAACCAAAGTCAGAGCAACGTGAATACGGACCTGAATGCGACAGGGTCACGTCCCGCCGGCTGGCGATGGCCCAACCGCTCTCCAAATCGCCGTTTTCTGCCCTGAAACGCTGCCGAATTGAGCGGGGAGGCCAAGGCGCGTCCGTCCGTCAGCCTGCTCCGCCTCCCGGCCTTCCTTACGGCTCCCGCGGCCGAGCAAAGATGCTGCAGCACTTCAATATACACACATACGTATATACACGTGCGTATATACACACACACGCACACATATATATATTTTTTCCAAGCTACCCCACTCCCCGGCCTCCCAACCCTGGAGATTTCCCTGCTGACCCCGCTCTTACCGCACGTTCGGAAGTTATTAACTTTAACAGAGTCGGTTTGAACTTGCACCCCAAGGAAACACCCGATGTGGCGGCCGGGGACCTTAGGAATAAAAACTGGTTTCTTGAAAGAAATGCAGGTGTTCGTTTGCTGCAACATCTCCCTCCTCCGCGTTTAAAAGGTTGGATTTCAAAGTTAGAAGTGCTGCGGTCGTTATTGGGGGGCAAGGCTGAAAGGGAGGGGGGAGGAATAAAGTGAAAATAAGTCCTTGACAGCAGAAATCTCTCCAAATCAATCAGCCAGATTCGCCACTACCTGCTGAGGAAATTGCTCCTTCCATGACGTTTTAAAGGAATTAATTCTATTTATCAGAGAAAAATGAGAGGAAACAGTCAGCGAGGAACACCTTGGGGCAATTCCTCTGGGAAGGAGAGAGACAGCAGCCAGAAAGTGCAATTGTTCCTTTGAAAGAGGGCTTTTGAACAGCGGTTACCGAGGATTAGGGAAAGCTCTCTGGAGGGGATTAAGGTTTCACTAAAAAGCTGCTTTCTCACCAGCCTTCAAAGCCGCCTTCTCCTCCCGAGCCTGGGCCGCCCAAAGGCGAGACCCAAAACCCAGGGCTGCGCCCATCGCGCCGCCCCGCCGCGGCCCCTTCCTCCCGCCGGCCGTGCGCGGGGAGCCCCAGCCCTTCCCTCCCACCTCCTCTCCCCCATTGTGCGATGGGGGGACGCTGCTGCTCCCGGAGACCCCCCCGGGGGTGCAGGGCTCCCAGCTCGGCGCTTCGTCCCGGTGCGCGGGCACGGGCGGATCGTGCTGCTTCTCTGCTCCCTGAGGAATCGCAGAAGGCTTTGGGGTGGAAGGGAGCTTTGAAGGCCCCCGTCCATCCCCCGCCGTGGGCAGGGACAGCGTCACCCAGACCGGGCTGCTCACAGCCCCGTCCAGCCGGGCCTTGGATGCGCCCAGGGACGGGGCATCCACCCTGCTCCGGGCAACCTGGGCCGGTGTCTCGCCACCCGCAGCGGAACACGTTTCTTCCTTAGATCCAGCCTGAATCTCCCCTCTTTTAGTTAAAAACCATCACCCCCTGTCCTGTCGCTACAGGCCCTGCTAACAAGCCCGTCCCCAGCTCTCACAAGCCCCCTTAAGCACTGCGAGGCCGCAGTAAGGCCTCCCCGCAGCCCCCTCCTCCCCAGGCCGAGCCCCCCCAGCTCTCAGCCCGTCCCCCCAGCAGAGCCGGGCCACCCTCCCATCGCTTCTGCGGCCTCCCCTGGCCCCACTCCCACAGCTCCACGTCCTTCCCGTGCTGGGGACCCCCGAGCTGGACGCGGGGCTCCAGGGGGTCTCCCCCGAGCGGGGCAGAGGGGCGGAATCCCCCCCCTCGCCCCGCTGCCCACGCCGCGGGGGAGGCAGCCCAGGACCCCGTTGCCTTTCTGGGCTGCCGGCGCACGTGGCCGGCTCACGGCCAGCTTTTCGTCCGTCGGCACCCCCAGTCCCCCTCCTCAGGGCTGCTCTCCACCCCTCCATCCCCTGCTGACACCGGGGGCTGCCCCCACCCGGGTGCAGGACCCTGCCCTTGGCCCTGGAATGAGGAGGACCAGAGCATCAGTCGTAGCAGCTACAGGGAAGAGCCTGCAAAGCCCAGCACAGCCCTGGGGGAAAGAACCCCTCTAAGGGCTGAGGGGTTGGCAAAAGCTGCGCCAGCGCAGAGCATTTCCCTGAGCTCGTCCCCTTCCCCACCGCTCCCCTCCACGCTGCTCCAGCGCCAAAGCCGGAGCCACGAATCCATCCGGCTGCTCCGCAAAGTGCGGCAAAGCCCCTCCGGAGCAGCAAGGAGGGTGGCAGCTTTGCCAAATCGCCTGGGGGAAGCTGGAGAGCCGGTAGCTGAACATCAGATGCAACCAGAGGCTGCAAGCCGAGATAGCAGGCGGCCCCGTTATCTTTATTTTAGCACCTTGGCTGGTGGGCTGGCAGCAGGTGAGGAATGATCTCAAACTGACATAAGAGCGGATGCTGCGATGTTGAGAGACAGGAGAAATATGTTTTCCTGCTTAAACGAGCAGAGAGGCACCGAGGACCGAACGGCCTCCTCGCTTCTCCCGCGTAGACAACAATCATTACCCTCCTACGGGAAGCGTTGGAGAACGGCTTCCACGCACTTGCCACGGTCCAGAGCCCTCTCTGGAAAAGCAGGACCTCAGCTTAAGGAAAAAAAAAAATATCCTAGCAAGAACTTCCTACAAGCAGCGCGTTAATTCTCCTCAATCATTCACAGCAGCCTGCCTACGCTGCCAGCAGGATCCCTCCACCGCGCAGGTGTTCCCAGCCGGCTTCGCTCGCCGGCACCGAGCAGCCAACATCTGCGCGGCGATGCCGAAGCATCACCAGCTCCGCTCCACCTCGCCGGTCCGAGCCGAGCCAGCGACGGCAGCCACGGCCTCGCGGGAGCCCTCCCTCTCGGCAGGCTCGTGGCTTCGGATTCACCGGATCCCCCCCGGCCCCTCCAAGTCCCTCCCGCGTCAGAAGCTTCCGTCCCGCCAGCACGCAGCACGCCAGCTCCGCGCACGCAGATCCCTCGCGTTGCTGTGATCTGCACCCCATCCTGCTAACGCCGAGGAGGGAGCTGGAAGGACCCTTTCTGGCTGCCCAGAAACAACAGGGTTTGGGGCTAGCTTTGCTCTTCGAAGAGGTTCAAACGCAGAGCACAAGTTTATCGCAAGGACAGGGGGACGTCTCCACTCCCCGCAACCCAGCGGCACCCCCTCTCCTTCCAGCTGCCTTCTCTGCTCCCTCTCCCTTACCTGCCCACCCCATCCTCCCACAAGCGCATTCTTTGCAAGAGCTGGCTTGCATGGGGACAGAGCCTTTGCGGAGATAAACAGACCTTAGCGCGGGCAAAGGACATCCGCCAAAGCCAAGAGATCACGAAGGACCAGACAGGCCTTTTTATAAGCCAATTTTTAGCTGCAAAAAGTTTTAGCGACGTTAGGAAAGAGCTCTGACCCTGCCCGCGCAACCAGGACCTTCAGCACCCATCCTTCCACAACCCTTTGCCCATTCCTTCTGCGTTTGAGGAGAGGTTGCAGAAAGAAATCCACACGTACGTGCACAGCCTCCAAGAGAAGCGATGAAAGGCAGGCTTTCCGAACCCTCCTCTACAAAACCCCAGCCTCGTGATGCACATACACAAAGGCAGGAGCATTTCCAGCCCGCATGCACTCCCCTGTTTTCTCAAGCAACCGCTGCTCCACCTACGCTCTCCGACACCACAGCGTATTGATAGATCCCATCTCCAAGTCAGAAGCGAGCTGGGCGCAGCAGGTTTTACAGGTATAGAAGAGAGCAGCGCTGGGATTCCTCCCGTTCCCTCTCACTGCCCAATCCTCCCCTACCCAAAGCTTTAAAACCCAAACCGAATGAGAACGCCAACACCCAGCTAACAGCAAGCGCTGCGCTTGCTATGGAAAAGCAGGGGTAAAACCCACCGTGCGCAGAGGTGCCCAGGGCTCCCGCGGGCGCGGGCGCTGGCGCTGGCCAGCTGCGAGCAAACGCCTCTGGGCTCAGCAGAACTCGCTGCCGCCTTCTACACCGCGATCAGGTCATGCAAACACAGCAGAACTAGCCGTTCGCTTCTCCTACGAGTCCCGAATTCGAAGGAAGCTTCCGAACGGGCACGTTTAGGGCCAGATTTTGGGCAAGGCTTCAGCAGCATTTCCGAAAGTCCTGAAGTGTTAAAAAGGTTTCCTGCCACGAGAGGGAAGAAGGGCGGGCGGCCAGGCGGGGAGCTGCACGCCGCCCCACGCGATCTGCAAGAGGGAAGCACGGGGGACGAGACAGATTCATCACCAGTAACTAGGGGAACTCAATCAGCTTAAAACGTGGCAATCAAGGAAGATAACATGGAGTGCAGGGAGACAGATGGTTGTGCGCATTTATTTTTCTTTGATAAAAATGGTATGCAAATTACATAGCCATGGAGGCTCTTGGGAAATATCACCCTGCTGGTCCTCGGGGAGTTTCTTGGAGAGTCGTAACATTCAAACACACCAAAATGGAGGGGGGGGGTGTGGAGGATGGATCTAAACTGGGAAGAACATGAACTTCGACATTTTCCAGTGAAGCGAAAAGATCGTTAACTTATTTTTCAATTTCCTTTTTTGTTTTTACACTTTCAGGAGTGAGCCTACTGAGCACAAGAGTCAGCAAACCCCTGACACCACCGCGCAAGAACTAAATCGCTTGGGCAGAAACACACCTTTCCAACACTTTCTTCTGCACGGCACTTTCAACTCAAGTTCGAGAACAGCAAGCCTGACCCCTGAAGGCATCTAGGCTCCTTTACACCATCCCAAGAGCGTAAAGAGGCCGTACTTCAAATGTAGTTTGAAGAAATTAACCCTCTACCAGGAGATCAGAGGCCCCTGCGTGCAAGGGACACAGGCTCAGTTCATCCAATGGAACATTACGACAAATGACATCAGAAATTTCCAGGTCATTTCAATTTTTCTTTTGATCCATTCCCAATAAGATGCTGGGAGAAATAACCAAAACCAAACTTGGCTCAAGTTTTAAATATTTGCCTGAAAGGAGGGCTAGGGGAGGGAATCATGTACAGTTAAAATCAAGCTACTCAAAACACAATCATTCAGGTAAGTAACTAGAAGTATCGCCTCTACCATCTAGAGAGAGAGAGAAGAGTGTCTGAGACAGAGGGCATATTTAGGAAAAAATACACATCTGAAGTCTCTGTGGCCACGATGAGAACTGGAATCCACATACAAGCCAGTTAAAGAGCATTTCAACATGAAATCTTAACTTAGTAGGAAGGTCAGGGGTTAAGCTGTATCTTTTTGTTTTAAATACATGGACAGCTGTCAGATATGAAAATGATGGTGGGCTTTCCTGAAAGATCCCCCTGTGCATGTGTATGGATGCATGTGCTGATGTCTGTGGGGCAGCATGACAAGAGTTTAGGAAGGCTGGGAGCCCAGCAGTCTCTCAATAGCTGCATTGATGTCTCCACCAGTGGCAATAAGCGCCTGGAGGTTGGCCTCACGATTAATGAAGCCCATGGCGTTCAGCTGCTCCAGCTGCTGTTGGAATCGCACTTCAGGACTCTGCGCCTGCAGAGGGAAAGGACAAAGACCTTAGAGTCAGACAGCAGAGATCAACATCCAAATCGGGCAGGGCCAGCGACGACGGCTGAGCAGGGACCCCGAGCTCAGCTTTAGGCGTACTGAAATGCTCCAGGCTCGTTTAGCCATGTCACCCGCCTCCCCACGGGCCTCGGCCCAGCAGCCACGCTGCACGCGGTCAGTCCAGGTCCTGCACCTACGGTGACAGCAGCGCCGGGAGAAGGATCTTAGCTCCAAACCTGTGCAAAGGCTTACTACGCCCCGCCGAACTAGCCAGCCCGAGACACCAAACTTAGCATAAAGCACCAGAGCCAAGAGAAACCTGCTGGGAACTGCATCCCTCGAGCAGGGTGGGATCGGGACAACCTCTAGCTCACCCTGGAGACGTCCCTCCCCAGAAGCGTAGCAGCATGCAGCTGGGCATTACATACTTGAGAGCTTCCTCCGGCCAGCAGCTGGATCATCTGCTGCATGAGCTGCTGTTGGGGGTTACCACCCCCAGCTGGAGAGGCACTGGCCGGCGTCGAAGCGGAGGGAACGGGGTTCTCCGGGATTGTGCTTCCTCCTGTGGAGGACGGGGGCATTCGAGGCATGCCGAAGGAGCCGAGGCTGCAGAGGAAGGCAGGGCGTGCTCAGAGGCAAGCTGGCGCTTCTGGGCGTCCCCGAGCGCTGGGCAGCACGGTAACCAGCAGGCTCTGCCAGGCTGGCCCTCCCTGAGGCCCATACCACAGGACAGCTTTGTAAATTAAACCGGCTGCGTTTGTACCCTGGTCACACGTGGTGCTGGGAATAAGCAACCCTAGCAGAGGCGCAGGGCTGAACGGAACTGCAGAGACTGAACGTGACCCGCGCTGCCAGAGAGCAGAAGGGCTGAGGGCTGCCGCAGACCAGTCTGCCCCAACGTACCCACCCAACCTCGCGGCCGTGCATCTCATACTGTTCTCCGGAGATAAAATTCTTGAGTTCAGCCGGTACTGAATACAGCAAACAAAAGATGGGGGAGGGACCAAGTGGTTTCCAAACCTTTTCTCCAAAAAGAAAGGGTCGAGGACTTCCCGTGTGAAGTACAAACAAGCAGAAAGTGCTAATTAGCTGGAGCTCGGAGGCCCGCAGGCACGCACACACGCAGAAGTCCCCATGACAGAGTGCCCTAAGCAGATCCCCTCGATGAATCAACAGCTAGTCTGCCTGCTGGTATCAAGCATGTCAGCTCTGCCTGCAGAAACCCACTCTAAAGCACTTATTACCTTGGCACTAGTCCTGGGGCCTCCGTTTGCAGCGTCTGGAGTCCCTGCTGGATCTGGAGGAGCGCCTGCATGGCGCGGGGGTTGGTGAGAATGGAGAGGGAGTCTGGGTTCTGCATCTGGGAACAAAGGCAAAAAGACACAGCGGTACCAAACAGCGAGAGCTTCCGCAGCCAGAGATGCACCAGCTTTAAATCCGAACGACAGTCGGCGCAGAGCTGCGCCTCTCGCCCTGCAGCCAGAGCAAACCTGCGAGTCTGGTTCCTCCTTCGAGTCTCCAGACTGCAGGGCTCATCTACAGAGATACTCAGAGAGTTTAGATCAAATTTCCTAAATGAACTACGTGAATCAGATTAGAACTGGGGGCACATGCCTTTGGAATTAATGGGATTTTATTTGATTTACCTGAGTGAACCAGCTGCTCTAGCACAATTAGCTGTTTTAATTCTTGTAAACTCATTACAGTGAGAGACCGTCCACACAGGGGTTTCATGTAGCTTAACTAGTCTAATTTGAAGTCCTCCTTTAGGTAATTTAGATTACTTCATTTAGCTCTTCCTTTCTCTCTCCCCTGTGCAAAGCCCTTTCTTTCACAGCCCGAACCACCCAAGCCCCCACGCTTCCTAGCCCACTTGACTAAGCAGCCGAGACACTCCCTTTCCTACAGAGGACGGAAAAGCTCTGGAGCCCAGGGGCTGAGAGCAGCACAGGGCCAGACAGGGGCCTTTACCTGCTGCAGGAAGACAGGGAGCTGAAGGCGGAGCTGTTCTTGAAGCTGTGGATTCCCAGCAAAGAGGGGGACATTTACCATGATCTAGCAAGAGACAGCACACGTAGGTAGGGTCAGAGGGTTGCTGCCACTGGCTGTTAAACCCTGCGTAACTAAGCCACGTAGAACAAGTCAGTCACGCCCCTGACTCCCTCCCTGGGCTTTCAATGTCTTCCCCTGCTAACGGGGACTGAAACAGGACAGCTCAATTCCTGGCAGCGGTGTTGAACAGGGGCCACTTGGCCATGGGCAAAGAGAAGGGCCGTTCCCATGTCCCTCTGAAAGCCACCTTTTTTTGTTAGGGGCTCTGCTAAGACGCAGGGTTCAGTACTGCGACTGCCTTCAAGCTATCGAGAAAAACACAAAACTGTCTGTATTCACTCAGCTCTCCGGTTTCTGCAAGAGGAGCCACTCCAACTACAGAAGCAGACTGGTCTCGCAAGCATTGCGCTCACGGCCCGTCTGACAACAGAAGACAATTGCAACGCTTTTACCTGTGCTGCAAAGTCCGGGTTCTGGGCAAGAGTTTGCATCATGCTCCGCATGTAAGGGGCAGAGATCATGTTCTGCATCAGCTGAGGGTTTTCGGAAATCTGCTGCAGGAGTCCTTGCATCTCTGGGCTGTTAAACATGCCTGCAAGGCGAAAGGGAAGACAAAGGAAAACCCCTTACAAGCCTGAGCACTGCTACAATGCCTGAAATACAACATGATACGTAACAGCAATGCCTTTACTTCATCCCCTGGCCAACAGCGAGTATCGCTGTGGACAGCCACGGTAGCGCTTTGCTTGCCACTCTCCCACGCTCTCGAGGGCTGCAGGGACATCAGAGTTCCCAAAGTAACCCTCCGACGGGCACACAAGACATAACCCATTTGTGCTTGCAACTGGGCTAGAATCGTTCCTCTGGAGAGCAGCCCCGGACGGGCACTCAGATGCCGGAGGGAATCGCCCTCCGAGGAAGCCTGGGTGACCTGTTCAGTCAGTAGCACCCTCTGGTTCCTCTCTTGCTTACGTACCAGCCCCAATGCTAGCAGCGTTCAGCCCAAAGGGGTTGGATACGGTCGGTGTGCTTTGGGTGGTTGCCGAGCCAGTGCTCCCTTCGCTGCTAGGCGCCTGGCTCTGGGAAGCAGGGGGCGTGGGGCTCCAGGGGTTCGGTAACGGCTCTCTGTTCTCCGTCCGCAAAGGCTGAGAGCTTGAGCTATCAGAATTCCCCGTCAAGGAAGAGAAGGGATTGTTGCCAAACTAGGGAAAAAGAAAAAAAGAAGTTGCCGTAATCAGTTAGCCCCAGCAGAGAATGTCGGACTAACCCCAGCACTGTACGAGCTAGGGAACAGCCGATCATATTCATCCAGGTCCAGAATTTGCTGAACACGTGCCATAATTTGCCTCCTGAGAAATCTGTAATCCACAACACACCTCGCTCAGAAAAAGACCAGGCTCAAGAAGTGGCCACAGCCCTAGATTTGGCTCCCAAATGCAGGGCTTCAAAACATCCATGTAAAATCAGCACCCGGACATACCAGTAGGTAATGCTAGACTGGAGTATGTCTGCACAGCCTTTTGCAGACAGACCTGCGCTCACTCCTCCTCTGCTTCAAGCCAGCTGGATCTCAGCCAGCTCCAATCCAAAGGCGTCAGGCTTGAGCTAATACAGTAAGCCGGGCTGAGAGCAGAGGGCTGCGCTAACGAAGCCATGGGGCCTTCACATCGGCAACGGCTGGCATCCAGCCCGCTTGGAGACCAAAGGAGCGAGGGCAGGGCTCTGCTCCGATACACCAAACCGCGGAATAAAAGCAGATGACGGGCACTGCACAACGTTCTCCTGCTAGCGGCTGCATTCGGCATCTAGAGCGGGAGGGGATGAACAACCATGCTTTGGGAAGGCTGCCCCGTCAGCACGGGGGTCAGGGAGAGACCCCTTTCCCATGCTCGGCACACTACACCCCACTTACAGGAACGCAGCCAATACCTGCTCCCTGGCTGCACTAAACATGGGCTCCTGGATGTCCGTGTACATCCGACGCAGGGCGTTGTATCCTCCTGGAATGCTCTCGAGGTTACTCAAAGCACGGTCCTGGTTCCGCATCATCTCCTGCATCATGGCGGGGTTACGAGCCAATTCCATCGTCTGGGAGAAGGAGGAAAACGTGGAAAGCTCAGGCCCGTGTGCACCATGGAAGACCGGAGCGGACCAAGAGACTGGTTAGCAGCCCAGTGGTATTCTACTCATCTACCAGCCAAGCACTGAAAGAGTTAAATCTCAGCTCCCAGAAGAAAGAGTATAATTAAACCCGTTTCACAGCCAGAGAGCAGAGAGATCATTTATCCAAGCAAAGAGAGCCCAGGGATCCTGGCTCCTCCCATCCCTGCTCAGCTCTCTTCCTTCTCAACCTCAATTCAGCTGGACGAGATTGTTTTGTTTCTAAGCAGTATCAGGACATCCAAACATTTAACACCCATATGTTCCCACTCAAAGGAGATGGACTGCGTTCAAAAACTGAGAAGGTGGAAGAGATTGGATCCTTCCCATTTCAAGAAAACCAAGAAATTCACCCTCTCCAGACTTCCGACGGGTCTCCCCTACACAAGGAACATCCAGATCTCATTTGGGGAGCTGCTCAAGTACGGATCATTCACAACGTAGTCCTGCAGCTCTGGAATTTCATGTATGGCCAACACAGTTGAAAGAAAGATAACCGAGAAGCAGATGGAAACTAGGCTCATGCAGCAACAACCCAGAAAGACCTCCTGACAAGTCTTCCTGGGGGAACAGCAGAGTCCTGTCAAGGGCTATTTAACACTCAGGCTCTCACTCATCCCTTACGCTTCCCTTCCAATGAACCTTCGGTCTTCCAGATAGCATGGGTCTGGGATTGTACAGAAAATGGAGACCTCTAGGATCCCGGCCTACGACTAGTGCTCTCCGCTGACACAGGTAGTAAAATATTGACTGTACAGCTCTGTAGTCTATACTTAATCTAATCAAGAGAAACAGAGAGAAACAAAAAGCTTTTGCAGCAGCTTCACTTCTCCGTGACTGCTTTTACTCCCATTCCTGAAACAGAACACAGTATGCAGCACGCTAGGATGATCCCAGCATCCTTTTTTGCCCAACACATGATGGATTCAATAGCCCTGAAAGGCAGATAAGAGTTGCAAGTATGTGGGCTGAGTAATCAGTATTCACATAACTCAAGACCACCATCTGTTTGTGGGGAGCTTACAGCAGGAAGGAAGAGCTCTCTCAAATCACTGATCTGGCATTCACACACTCCCTTTGGAGAGCAGACCCTGAAGCTGGTCCACAAAGATGCTCCTGAACATGCTTTAAGCAGGCCCTGGCGTGCTGACTCACCTGCCTCATGAGCTCCGGGTTATTCAGCATGTGGCTTATCTCCGGATTTCTCTCCATGAGCTGCTGCATCTGGGGATTGGCCATGATCATCTGTCTCATGAGGTCAGGGTTAGACATCATGTTCTGCACCAAGGGATTCTCCATGATCTGAGAAAGCATCTCTGGGTTGGACATCAGCTGCCGCTGCATCTGCTGCTGGAGCTCCATGAAGTTGGCAGAGCCCATCCCAAGGTTGCCCAGCCCAGTGATGCCGCCAAAGCCAGCTGGAGAGGGAACAACACACGGGGAGAGAGGCGTGAGTCACTAACTGTCGGCAGCTGCAAAAAGAGGACAAGCGCATCAGCTGAACTGCACCCACGCTAGTCTAGGGGTATCCTATATTCCTACGGCAGCCAGCTCTGAGGGAGGACACCCCCTACACATGCTTCCCTAAAGGCTTTGGCATTACCCTGAGCAGGGAAACCGAGGTATGCCAGTGGAAGCGACTCATGCAAAGCCTACGGCAAGCAGAGACAGCTGCAGGGGTCAAGAACCCCAGCTCCTTGGTCTAATCCTAGGAAATTCTTCCTTCGCGTCACACCTTCTCACAGCCGTCACTTACACAGGATGGATGTAGCACTGTTAGGGCCTCCGTCTCCAGGACCTCCCATGGTCCCTGACCCACTGCTCCGTCTGCTGCCGCTCCCCGCGTCAGAAACGGCGCTGCTGGATGTGGAAGGCTGAGACGGGGCAGCAGGAGAAGAAGGGGTTGCAGTGGGGGCAGAAGCAGCATTGGGGGCAGAAGCAGCAGATGTTGAATCTTGGACCCTGCGAAGAAACAACAGAAGGCATTAAACTCCTGAGATTCAGGAACGGTGAGCAGAGTCCTCTGGGGGGGACACAGGACGGCGCACCCCGCGCCGACCGAGCCTCCCTTCGCGCCTGTCGTCCCCACAGCAGCCAGCCCTGGCTGCTTCCATTCCCGCCTGCACGGATGCACAGCTGTGCTCCCAGACACCTTCCATCTGCCGGAATCTGCCTCCCATCCCGATGCATAACAGCCCCCGACATTTTGTCCTGGCCCACACAACGTGGCTTGACTGGTCTCACCCCGAATTGTATCTAGCTCTTCCTTGAATCACACTGAACTATTTACCTCAGCTATATCCTTGAGCAATGAGTTTGCTCCAAACAGGAAAATCCTCCTGCTGCTCCCAGAGAAACCACAGGAGGTTACAGCAGGGCTAGCGCATGGGGTAAACAAGAATCTGCTTTTCTGCAAACCCTCCCATGCACTGAATATTCCTACCAGTGCTCCTGGGGGCAAAAACAAGTATCAGCATTACTCTACAGATAGGGCAACTGAGGCAAAAGGCGGCTAGCATCTGTCCCGTGGAGCTGCAGAACGTTTCTGGCCAGCTTGGCTACGAATTCACATCTCGGCCGCTGGCTGTACCTTGCATGCAAGGCTTCTCCGCCCAGCACAAGTTGACTAGAGCTTCTTTTAATACACGCATGCAGATTCTATGCCATAAGCCACAGCGCAGCAGATGCTGGACATCAGCTTTACTGAGTAAACCAACCCCAGCTAGTACCTTATAATCACAGTTCCTCCTCAGGAATTTTATAGGAATTTGAAAGAGAACACTTAAAGATTCTCTGGCGCATCTGTAGTCACAACAGTGAGTCCTGGACTAGTGCTGAAGAGCTTTCATGTGAAATTAGACCACAAAATTCACTTTACTCGCCTCCAATAATGCTATTATGCCACTGACAAGTAAATAAGAACAACGATTTCTTGATTTTTTTTTTCCCCAAACCCAGAATTATTCCTTTCTCTAACTCCCTTTCCTTTTTCACTCTTATTCCAGGACTTTAAAAATCAAACCTGAAGGTCCCTGTCCACTTTCCAGACTCACCTGACCGCTGCTGAAAACCAGCGGCCACTGAGAGGGAGGCAGAGAGTGGGGAAACAAAGCAAATAGGAAGCTGAACAAAAAAGGAAGGAGGAAGCTGGAGAAAGGTCACTCAGTTTCTCTCAGCACAGGAAGAGGCTGTAATGTCTTCAGCAAGCACTTATCTATGCCTATGAGCGGTGAAAAAAATGAGCAACCCAGGACAGCTCTCTCGTTTACGCTTGGAAATGGGTCACAAGTACCACAGTTCGCTGCGGAGACAGTGGTAAACAGCATCGCACTATCGGGCTACCTGGAGATGCAGAATCGAGAGAGGGGCCTCCTGCAGAAGCTGACGATACACATGCTTGTCTTTGTGATAAAGAGGGGGGGGGAAAAAAAGCACTAATCCTGACTAAGCCGGTAAGACAGCTCTCCCAGGGGACAGCAGAACTGCACGAAGAGATGCAGCCCCATTAGTTCACCGGGAGCCCGATCAGACTGCAGCAGGGAGCCCAAGAAATGGTTGCGGAGGGGGTTTCGAGATCAACAAGACGCGGCTGCGCCTCAAGTACAGCAACCGTTCCCAACAACCTTCTGTGTCCACCACTCCATTGGAGAGCACTGGGAAAAGCCTAACCCTGCATGACCTTGCGGTCAATCCTGCATCCCTTTCTCAGGCCGAGCTACACGGTGCAGACGGACTGAAGTGAACCGTGTCCAAACTGGAAGCTACCATGGGGCGCGCCCGCAGTACTGTACTCGAGCTAACAACCACACCGCTGCGTACACGTGGTCATACGGCCCCAGCCTCCGCGCGTTCCCACCCAGGCGGAGCACCCACCCGTGCAGACACGCCTATAGGTGCCACACAGAAACACCGCTCTGCCCTACAGAACGGGCTCTGTGCGCGGTGTGCCTCCCATGGCACCTGAGAGCGCGTGAGCACAGGCTTACAGAGCAGAGTACACGATAGGAAGCGAAAAAACCCCTAGGTATTAGTTTCAACTTCAACACGAATTCATTGGGAAAGTAATTTCTGTTAACAGCAACTTATCTTTGTTAGAACTAGTATCAGTTTCAATGGGTTCTTTCAAGAATACTAAATTACAAAGGCTCAAAATAGGCAAAGCCACATACAGGAGTTGTATTCAAGAGTTATCAGCCCCTCAGGTACGTGCCACAAACTTACACAGCTGTGTAACCTAGGGAAAAGACAGGCCGAGCAATAAACCCCACAGCTGCACGGCAAAGCCGCGGCAGGGAGAGAGCCTGGGAGAGTTCTCCTGCCGGATCACCGCTGCCAGACTCGCACACGCCCCAAAGCCTGGCACAAGTACTCCGCTCCAGTCACCGACAGGGCAGAAATGCTCCGCCATCGTTTATTCGCATCATCCGTTTACCCTCAGCCCCCCAAGACGAAACAGTTTCTTACTTCTGTGGAGTCTTAATGACCAAGTGTACAGTCAGCCCATCTTTGATCCCATGTTGATTCAACGTGTCTGCATCCTTCAGGATCTTTCCAGCAAAGATCAGAACCAGCTGATCCTGTTTGGCTTTAAACCGCCTGGAAATCTCTTCTTTGAACTGAAAAACAAACAAAGCATTTTTCAGGCAAAGGACCGAGACCAGAAATTTAAAGCTAATCCTCCAGATATCATATCCACTATGCAAACAGCATAAGGAACTGACAGTCCTTCAGTACCTCACCCAAAAGGAGCCCGTGCAGGTACCAATTCAGTCACCAGTTGCTGAGGATGTCTGAGGCGTTAAGACAACAAAAAAAAAAAAAAAAAAAAAAGAAAACCAAAGACAAGCTCTACACTTACAAAATGTGGAGTAAATTTCAGAAAGAATAGAGCAATTACCTCAAGAAGAGCTGAAGGCTTCCAAAGCAAGATCAAGTGTGTCTCTTAGGTCTAATCCAAATACACCACTTATCCTCTGAATGACTGAACTGTTTTTGTCTCTGCTCATTTGATTTTTTTCCTAAGGAAAGCCCAACTCTGATTTAATACAGGACAGAGCTCTATGGAAAAGGGAACAATCCTTTATCAGCCAATGGAAATAAACTAGGTCTTCTCCAATTCCTATTTCTGCAACTGAATTCCCTACGAGCATGCCACGCCACATAACACGGACACCTCTTCTTTGCTGCGTGATGGGGTGGGATTAACACCTGCCAATAAGATTGTCATTGCTAGCCCAGCTGGGGCATTCCCAAATTGATCTGCGAGGAAAAAAAATGCCTTTGGAAGCCACAGACTACAGGAAATTCAGAGGGAAAGGCCAGAACGGACGGAGAGGCACACACCTGTGCCGGAGGAGCTCGCGGCTTTCGCACCGGAACCCTCAAAAATAACGGCCGGGAGAGCACAGCCCCGAGTCCCAGGTCATCCTGGTCTCAAAGCTTCGTGCCCTCCTCTGCACAAAGCTGTCGCTTCGCAACCCGCTTATACCGACGGGCTCTCGGGAGCAGACCGGGAAGGAGCAGGAGGGCCACAAGGTCCTACAGCTCCCACCTCCCCCCCAACTCTGCTCCCCAGAGATCTCCGCCGGGTCCTTCGCACCGCTACCTCGTGCCCTACACCCCAGATCAAAGCGCGCAGCAAGCCAAGAAGCCGAGCGCCGTGCCGACGACACCTTGCCCCAGTGGGCACAGCCGCTTCGACAGTGCTTGAGCCGTTCCTTGCAAATTCCAGCCCACTCCCACTCGCCCCACGCCACCGTGCCCTGCGAAGCTCCCTTGCAGGAGCAGACCCCCCCAGCCCAGACGTGATGTTCCCTTTCCTCCGCTCCATCCAACCTTCACCCCAAAGTTCTGCCCGAGGGATCTGCCTCCCAGTGTCCAGAGCCACCCCACACCACCCAGCTGCCTCCGGCTCTATCCCGAAAGCCGCTTCTCCCCCCATCGCAGCACCCTTCCCACACCATCCGCTCAGGGAACACCTTCCCGCGGGCCGAGCCCCCAGTCCCGCACCCCGATCCTTCCCACCCCTCTCCCCACAGCCACCATCCATCCCGAAGCTCCCCTCTCCCCAAAACCACTCTCCACGCCCCTCACACCGCCAACAACGCCCTGTTCTCGACACCCACGAACCCTCCCACGGATCACCCCCAGGACCATCTCCCCCCCACCCCGGGACGGTCCCCATCCCTGGTGTCAGCTCCCCACTGAAAGCCCCCCCCGAGCCCCTGCCCTCCCCCAGGTCTCCCAGCTCCCTCAAACCTTGGCTCCCGCAAGGCCCCAAAGGCCACGGGTGCCCCCCAAACCGCCCCAGCTCCCCCCGACCCGGAGCCAGGTCTCCAAAACTCCTCCAAGTCCCTCCGGCCCTCACCTCCAACCCAAAGCCGTGTTCGCAGGGCCCCCGGCTCCCTCACTCCCCCTCCAAAGTCCTCCCCCCCGCCCCAGAGCCAGGTCCCTCCCCCAAAATCCCCCGCACTCCGCTCCCCAGCCCGTCACCCCCCCCCAAAACCAGGTCCCCTCAGCCCCTCACCCCCCAGCCAGCCCCCCCGGTCCCCTCAGCCCCTCACCCCCGGGCCAGGCCCCCCCCGGTCCCCTCAGCCCCTCACGCCCCGGCCAGGCCCCCCTCGCCCCTCCACACCCCCCAGGCCCGCCCCGCCCCCACCTCGCGCACGGAGGCGCCGTCCGCGATGACAATCTCCTCCTTGTCCTTGGGGGTCTTCACCGTGACGCGGATGAGAGCCCCGCCGGGGCCGCCCAGCCCCGCCTCGCCCTCCCCGCCGGGGCCGGGCCCGCCGCCGCTCGGCTCCGCCATCTTCGCCGCCCGCCCGCCAGCCCGGGCCGTCGCCAGAGAAAGGCGGCGCGCGCCTCTGCCGGGCGAGAGCGGCGCCCCGGCGCCCCCGCGCCGCCGCTACCGCCCCCTGGCGGCCCGGCGGGGACCTGCGAGGCGGGCTGAAAGGGGCGGGG